>NC_081835.1:29927026-30534447 GCF_030867095.1 Alligator mississippiensis | reverse complement strand
CACACCAGATGTCCACCAGGGAGTAGTCCATCAGGATCTCCCTGAGAATGCCCATGGCAGCCTGGTTCCACTCCCTGCTCGACCGGTCTCACATGGCTAGGGTGACGTTAAAGTCCCTGTCAAGGACCAGGCACTCAAAGGTTGAGGGTGCTGATGTATGTGGCCAACTGGTGGAAGAAATCTGTCAACTTAGGGTCCTTCGCTGGGTCATCCACATTCAGAAGGTTCAGGACCAGCCCATGCGCTGGGACCCCGAGGTGCAGCAGGCAGCCTGGCACCACCTCAATGTCCTGGAGAACCTCCGGCTGCAGGCCTGGGGAGAACAGGGTGGCCACCCCATGAGGTGGCTGAGAGGCAAGTAAAGAAGACCCTGCCTCCCCGATCCCACCACCAATTTGGTTCATCAGCTGGAGTCATCAGGGTCTCCCGCAAGAATACCATGGGGTACCCTCCCTCCTAAAGGAAGGAGAGTACCTGGCTCTTCCAGAGACCCTTCCTGCAGCCATGGACATTGAGGGTCATGATCTTAAATGATCTCATGGCTTGGGAAGGGGGGGCAGCGGGAGTGGACTAAGTGGTTCAACAGGGGCCTCGTGCATCTCAATGCCCGGTGTGGGGCCCGCCAGTTTGCGTAGTGCCCTCCCATATGTATAGAGGGCATCTATGAAACTGTGGGCCTGCCTATAGATCCAGGCATTGCAGCTTTTGGGCCCCTTGCCTTCCCCTGCCAGTGTCCTCACAGTGGCAAAGACACTGTTAAATTCTCCCCAGCAATCCAAGGCTAGCTGTACCTTGCTGACAGACTGGCAGGTGTAGTCACAGCCAAGAAATACAAGTGGCTTATCCCTGGGGACCCCTGGGACTGAGAAGTCTGTGGGCTCCATGGAACCTGCTGGTTGTCAGGCATCCTCCTCCTGGTCCTGGAGCTCAGCAGGCTCCTTCTGCACCATCTTAACCCCCCAGTCTGCTAAGACCCTGGACTCTGGTTGGGACTGGAGAGCTCTGCAGCCCCCTGGGACAGGGGTGGGGCTCCTTCACAAAATGGTGGGGTAGAGCTGGAGCCTGGGGGGGCGGGGGTCTGTGCAGGGTCCCTAACAAGATTGGCCCATTGATTAGGGGGTCACGGTGGGGTCCCCTCTGATGCAGGACTGTGGGGCAGGCTGCAAGTGAGGTTTTCCTGGGAGGGGGAGGGAAGAGACACACCAGGCACCAGGGTGGCTCTGGTGTCTGCCTCAGGGTCCTGGGAAAGGGGACCTCCTCCCTCAGAACTCACCAGGGTGAGACCCAGGGCCTCTGTATCCCCTAGATCAGAGGGAGGAGGCTCTGCCACCAGGCCTTCCTTTGGACAGGCTTCAGCCTCGGCGCCCGTGGTTTCAGCAGCGGGGTAGGCCTTGGTCAGCAGAATGAAGGGCTTCCCCCATGGGCTCCTGTTTGGGACTCTCCAACAGGCCTGAAACCTCCTCAGTGGGGATCACCTGTTTGATCTTTCCTGGGGGTGGGGTATCAAGCACAGCTGGGGAGGCCCCTGGAGGCTGGGCCGCTCCTCCCCCCGTGTGTGGTGGTCTTGGGAGGGGGAAAGGAGTCCTCCACATCAGAGGGCTCCATCTGTGTCCAGGCCTTCCCCTTGCCTTTATGCCCAGAGGGGACCTGCAACCACTCAGCCATGGGGTGGTCCTCAGGTGGACAGGCTCCAGCAAAAGGTAAGGAAACCATGACAGGGGTATGACTAGGGGCAGGGGGGCCCTGTTCCCTCTTCCCGCAGATGCTGGTGCCTTTCTGGGACTCCACTAGACTTTGTTGGGGGGCAGGGTCCCTTGAGCTCATGGGTGGGCTCATAGGTGTGGCCAGGATGCCACAGAGGTCTGAGGGGGGTGGGACACTGGTGGTAGGAGTACCCCTTTTTCCAGTGGGACCCACACATGCCCTCCCTGCCTGGCCCATGGGGCACTCATGATTCAAATGCCCCGGGGCACAGCACCAGAAGCACTGCAGGTCTCCCAGTGTATAGAAAATCCTCACCAGGGCCCTCTGATAAGGAATTACCAGGCACCCCTCAGCCTCCAGCTGTGTTTCCACTGCCAGCTGGATTATGACCTGGTGAAGGAAAGAGCACACATGGAGAAGGCCATGGTCTTGGCACCCCACTGAGAAGACCACCACCTTCTCCCCAGGGTTTGGAGCTGGGGGAGTAGGGAAACAGACAAACAAATGAATGCTGGGGAAACTTGAGCTGGCTTTCTCAGCCATACAACAAACACCAGGCCACAGGGAGTGGACCACAGGACTTACCACACAAGGGCAAACAAACAAACAAACAAATAAAAAAAAAACACACAGGAAAGGCTGCTGAGGCAGGTGTAAGAGCTAGCTGGAGCTGTGGAGGGGCTTTGTTTGTGGAAGTTCTGTCCAGAAGCCCCTCAGGCCTCCAGCCGGTCACTCAGCAGCAGCGCAGTAGGCAGGAAGACAAATTAGGATCCGATGCAGTGAGGTAGTTGTGGGGGAGGGTAGGAGCAATCAGTCAATTAGGAAGTGACCCAGTGCAGGTGTGGTATCAGGTGGTACATCAGGGAATCTTCCTCTCTCCTGAGAGGGCAGCAACAGAGGTGATGGTAGGAGCCGTCCAGTTCAGCCACTTGGGGTGTGCTTCTGGTGAAGGTGAAGGTGGGGGTGGCCTGCCAAGGCAGCTGGGGCAGGCAAGGTACTTTTAGGCTCTGGCAGTGATGGTGCCCACAGGCAGCGCAGGCTCCCTCCCCAGGCTGTCCCCCAACCGCAGCTTGGTAGGGTGCTGGGCAGCAGGCCAGAACAGGGGTGCAGAAGCTGAGCTGTGGTGCAGTGCAGTAGGCCCCTCTCTGAGGGTGGCAGCAGTGTGCAGTATGACCCACCTGGGTGGGGGGCACGCAGTGGTGGCAGCAGCAGCAGCAGCAGCCGCTGCCGCCCAAGGCAGGAAGGGATGCAGCCAACTTACTCAAAAAGCTCTGAGACCAAGCCAGCAGCTAACAGTAGCCACAGGCAGGAAAGGGCCTGGCCATCTTCTCCCCAGAAGCTCCTGAGACCAAGCTTGCAGCAGTCTGGGACATGAAAGGCTGTGATCAACTTCCCCCCCAGAAGCTCCTCCCTCAGGAGCTCCTGAGAGCAAGTAGCCTCAAGCAGCTCACCAGGGCAGCCTTTTATACTGCTGGGGTCAGCACAGATGCTGGCCCCAGCCTCCAGCTCCCCCTGGCTGCAGACCCAGGAGGAGCTGGGCAGTCAGTTTGCCCCAAGTGGCACAACTTGCCCCACACCAAAGTGCATGTACAGGCATGCATGCTGAGGCAAAAATCCCTGACTCAAATTTGTGCCACTCTTATTTGAGCTACTGCAAGTGCACATGCCTGCATATGTGGATGCACCCCTTAGAGTGAGAGAAATGCTTCTCTTGCTTGTAATGTTCAGAAAACATGTCTGTCCCTTTTCAGCTCAGATGACTTGCCTTATTAGTCACACAGTTCCTTTGAACACTGCCTTTTCCTCATGTCCTATTCTAAGTGTAGTTATTTACCACTTCCACAAGAGTACCAATCTGTGCCTCTGACTCCACTTCATCCCTACAGAAATCCTCATCAGAAGATTGAAAATCACTCTCTATGAATTCAGTCTTCAAACTCTGACTCCTGAAGAGTTCCATTGCCAAACTTCTCTTGACTACAGAGTAGGCTACATCACTCTTGTTGAAATAAACACAAGAGCCAATGAAGTTTGACAGGTTCCTTGCCTTTAAAGTCATCCATCTGTAGTTTTTTCTTGGCCTGCTTGCACCTTACTTTGCTCTTTCTTCACTTTTTCTACTTGTTTAGTACTGGTTATTCTTTGTATTAACCTCAAAAATTGATACAATTAGCATCCTCCCCTTCATCTCTCAGTATCTAGAATAAATTCCCTGTGCTTCACTGACTCATGTTTAAGTTTCATATTTCAATAATCAGTTTAAGTCTTTGGCCCTAATCTTCAAAGAAATCAATGGATCAAGCCCCTACTACCTTAAAGACTGAATTTTGATCTGTGAACCACTGTGATACCTGCACTTCCTTGGGACAATGAAGATCACAAAGTCCAGGAGAAAGTGCATTAGAGCTTGGGACAAAGCATTCTTCACTGGGGAATCCCACAATGAAACTGTCATCCTGAAAAATTAGGTGAATTCTGTCTGAAACTTTAGAAAATTCTGCAAAGCCTTCCTCTGTGAAAAGACCTTTTAACATAAAAACACTCTAAACATTTAACATTTTTCTTTACAAAAAACCTCAGCGAGCCAAAAATAATTAAAAGTAAGCCTTACCTCAAGCTGTATTTTTATTCTTTACCTTAAGTTGAAATTTGTATTAAATTAAAAATGAAATCCTCCATGGGACTTTGTTAGAGATTTTATGAAGAAGATGCCCAGACACCAGGGTAGTGGAATATTTTTTCATTTTTGTTTTTACGTGTTGATTTCTCTTTACTGATTTAATTTTGCAACTGCATTAACAATAATCCCTTAGTATTATGAGATGCTGCTGCTCTGAAAGATGATTGAATGAAATCAAATCAAGGGAAAATACGCATAGAGGGAGATGAGTTGCCTCATCTGAAGGAGGGATATCAAGGGAAAACAAAATTGTAAATTCAAATGTCCAAGCTAAATTATCATCTATCACTCTTTGAGCTATGTCTAAATCCAAACATACTTGTTACATGGTTTTTAAGCCATTTTAATTAAACAAGTAAAAAAATCTTTGTAGATAAACTTATTTCAGCTTTAGTCAGTTTATAATCTTTTTTAAATTTACTCCCAAAAAGACATATGAGCTGAACTAAGCATGTCTATCAGCCTTTTGCATTGGTTTTACCAAAAATTGATTAAAAAATAGCACCTTAAGATAAACTGATACAAGTTTCTCTTGTAGTCAGTCTTTACAAATAGTTAGATTTCAGTGTATCATACAGCATTTGCTCCCTCTTGTGGCCAACACTTAGATTTATGGTTTGAGGTTTTAGCAAGCTACTCAAACTGAGAAATGTTTATAATATCTGATGAAGTAGCTCATGCTTCTCTGCACCAGTTAGTCTCGAAGGGTGTTTTTACACATGCTTCAGGGGTGGGGCGAGCCACTCAAATTTAAGTGCTTTGAACGTTTCATTTATCAGTGTCCCTGCACTTCAAAATGGTGAGGGGCACTTTATCTAAAGCTTGTTGAATGAGTTTTAGTTAAAGTGCCCACACGGCTGTTTTAAAGCATGGGGATACTGATGCATGAGACAGGGAGGATGGCTGGAGCACAGTAATTGCCACACTCCAGCAGACTCAATTAATAGACTGCTCCAATGTGCTGTAATTACAGTATATTAGAGAAGCCTCTTGGCTCATCTACAGGCATCCTAAGATGCCACCCTGCTTTGCCTTCTACTCAAACTAAGATAACCTGTACAGGCAGTCCTTGACTTACATTGTTTTGAGTTATAACATTTCACACTTAAGTTTCTAAATTGACAGCTTGTTTCAACTTTCTGACATCAGTTTCGACTTTACAATGCTTGATCTGATGTGTGGCCACACCAGCGAACAAGCCGCTGTGTCACCCATCTCCCTGGAGAACATCTGTCCATACTTCCTTGGATATTTTCTTTAAGAAAGCAGACAAGACTCCAGAAGAACCTGCAGCCAAGACTCCTGAGAAGACTCCAGCCAAGAACCCTTCAAAAAGTCCAGCAAAGTCACCTCAAAGAAGTCCTTCCAAATCAATATGATTGCTATTTAAAATATAAATGCATTAATGTAGCTATATTACTCATCTATAATTGACTGAATACAAAATTCTGGGTTATTTTTGGTGAAAACAGGGTATTGGCCCTTGGTTCAGGAACCAATTTCCCATTTATAACATTGTTTCCTATGGGAAAATGGTTCTGAGTTACAATGTTTCAACTTAAGATGCCATTTTCAGGAACCAATTGCATTGTAAGTCTGAGGACTGCCTGTATAACCCCATTAGACTCTTTTTAACAATAACTTAGTTAATGGGCCAGAAAGTAGGAAGATACTAATTTATAATTAATGTTTTTAAAAATTCTTTTAAAAAGTGTTACGCTTAAGTGCCATGGAATTGAATAATTGTGTGCTATTAATTAAAAATTAGTCATTTAAAAGTTTTTCAGAAAGTAACTTATACCAAGAAGTATTTGAAAGTAAAGTGTTAACGTTGGTATAGCTTCTTGAATTCTACACTGGAAGGATAAAAAGAAGAGAGGACGTTTGGGGGAGAGGGGAAAGGTTGGATAATCCTGAAAGGAGCTGGGGAAAGATTATTTGGAAAAAGCTTTATAAAAGGTAACAACACAGGGCAAATAAGAACTGTCAGAGGTTGGTATAATTGCAGATAGGAGACACCTTTTGAAGGGCTGTACTGCAGAGCTGAGAACCTCATCACATCACCTATTAGGGAGCCATGAGATGTTGGAAGGGCTGGATGCAAAACAGGGTGTTTTAGCATTCTCGTTTTTTTGGTAAGGCCTTGCCTCCTTTACAGCCAAGAACCCCAGCAGTGGGCTGTTCACTTCTTTCACAGTTGTGTGTGCCACCATCCAGCCTGGGGGACAGAAGTGCAATGCTGTACTTCTTATAGATAAACAATGGCAGCCCAAGGTAGAAGTACAACAAAAGAAGATAAAGCAAGTAAGTGCTATGCAGACTTTTCCTGATTACCTGACCTGGCCCTGAGTAATGTGATATACTCATCCACACACATAGAGGGAGAGCTAATGTTGCCTTGTAAACCTGAGCCTTGCGTTGCCAGACTTGCTGGGATATTTGAATTATCCTGTTACTATGCTAACAACAACACAGATTTTTAAATTTGGAGTTGTTTTCATGATGCTGAATGCTGGTCAGTTCTTTGTATGCTTGCTTCACCCCACCACAGGATTTCCAGGGCCCCACCCCTCATTGGAAATGCACAGAATTTGCCCAATCTTGTCTATTTCATGTATCAAAGAAGCAATTGAGAACCAGTAATAGTTTGGATAGAGCAGCCCATCACAGCCTCTTGTAGGGGATCCTGGATCCCAGCAGGAGCCTCTCCTTCCAGCCACACACCGTGCTGCTGAGAGTCCAACTACTGCCTGCAGGTCCTGCCCCTTCAGGCTCTTCTGGGGCAACTGATTCTGCCCCACTGGCTCAGCTCTTGCCAGCTCTTTGAAGCTCCTTCCTTGTGGTCCCTCACTGGTCTCTCTCTGAGTCAGGTGCGCTGCCCCTTTTATCCCCCTCCAGGTGACCCAAGGGGCCAATCAGGGGACATGAGGGGGCGAGTCTCTGGGGCCTGATTGGTGAGGAAAGGGAATCCCAAGTCCTCCAATCATCTTTTGCCCTTTCAAAACCCCTGGGCTAGGTCACTGCCAGCTAGCCTGTCACAGGTACTATTGGGGATTTTATATAAACCCTAACACAGTTACCAAGGAAGTCTCCTGGATTTGATTGTGTTCTAGGTTAAATTTGATTAAAGCTGATGAGCTGGTATTATAATTTTAAAAGGTGTCCAGCCCTTTAAGTACCACAAGTATTGACAGCCTTTGACACCATCCCATGCACCACCTTCCCTATTCTTCAACTAGAACTGGAAGGCTTCCCTAGAAAAAACAGCATAAATAGAAGCACAATTTTCTATTTGAGATTAAACAAATAAACAAAGCTTCTGGAAGAGCAGACAAATTCAGTCTTATTGCCTATAAAAGTTTTAAGGCAAGGGTTGGCAATCTCCAGCATACTTATCAGAGCATGGCATATGAGGCCATTTTGCTTGGCATGCCACAGACAACCCAGACTCTGGGCAACTGCTGCTGGCCATGGAGCCAGGGCTGCTCACAGCAGGTGGCTGAGAGGCTGCTAGCCCTGCTGCAAGCAGCCCAGGCTCTGTGGCAGGCAGCAGATACCCAGAGCCTGGGTTGGCTGTGGCAGGTAGCCATCAGGCTGCAAACAGCTGTACCAGGCTCTGGAGCCCAATCAGGCTCTGTGGTGTTGGCTATACATGCACCTCAGAGCACATAGGTGGAAAGGGGCCAAGCAACAGCATGTGTGTGGGCAGGTGGGCGGCATGGAGCTGGACATCCACAAGGAGTGCGGCATGTTCAGTTGCATTACCTTGGGCACATGACCCACAGAGCTGGACATGCTGCATGTCATCATGCTGGGGCTGCTGGGGCTGCAGCACAGGTGAGAGGGGCAAGGTGGGGGTGGTGTGGTGTGGCCCAGGATCCCCCCTGTTGGAGGCAGGAGCAGTTGTGGGTGCTGCCTTCTGCCAGCCTCAATCCTAGCAGAGAAACCAGCCACCTTTGACAGTCCACCCAGGTGGGCTCCGAGGTGTGCCACCTCCATGCATCGGGGCTTGCCCTCACCATTTGCATAGCCTGGGTCAGTGAAGGGTTGCTATCATAGGCAGAGGAAGAAAATATGATTTGGGGGGGCTAAGTGTGCATGCCCCACCCCCCCTGCAAGTAAGGCACATGCCTCCTGGATCTCTGCACAGGATGGAAGTGGCTGCTGCTGTGGGCTATGCTCCACACCCTGATGCTGGTGCCCTGGGAGTGACATGACACCACATGCCTCCTGCGTGCTAGGTGCTACCTGCCCTGTGGTGGGATGCATGTGGCATCACACAGCTACTGGGGCACCAGCAGCAGGGTGCAGAGCACAGCCTTCACTGACAGCTGCCTCTGCCCCATGCACAGCACAGATTGTGGGGCATGTATCCCCTGTGCCTACCCCAGGAGTGTGGGCAGTGGTGGGAGCCACTCCGTTCCCCTGGATGAGCCCCCCAGGCAGCGAGCATCCCATGACCCGCCCTGGGGTCCCATTCACCCCCCACTGCAGGGGCCTTGATCTGCCCCTGCCATACCCATATCCTCTCTCGTGCCCCTTCCTCGTACTTGTCTCTGTGTGTGCCCATCCTCCTCCACCCCTCACTGCAGCCACTTGGAGCCTGTGCCCGGGATGCCTGCATTTGGGAGAGCTAAGCCCCAGTAGCCCTTGCCTTCTGCTGCCTGTGGGTGTTATGGAGCATCAGGATGCAGGGGGGCAAGGGTAGGGTGGGCAGAAGCTGCAGGTCAGTTGAGGTTGGTTGCACTAACCCCAGGCAATAATGGTCCCAAGGCACACATGCAGCCACTACTGGCAACGAGCTGGGCCAGGGCTCCAGACCCAAGTGCAGCCTCTTGCAGGCTTGTGGCTGCCTGCTGCAAGCAGCCTTGGTTCTGTGGCACGCAGCAGAGCCCAGAGCCCTGGCCCAGCTCATTGCTGGCAGGGACTGCACACACACCACGGGACGCACAGGATGGAAGGGGCCAGGACTGTACTGCCATGACAAGAATCAGGCCCCTCATGGCTCCCCTGCCATCCTTTCTTGGCATGCCAATATCTTTGAAGTCCAGGTCATGGGAGGCTTTGACATTCAGCCCCAAAACGTTACCGATCCCTGATCTAAGGCATCTTCTAACGTTGACACATGAGTATGACAGAGTACAGGTTTTAGTGTTATATCTCTGGTTTAAATGTGTTCATGTTCAATTAATATTGTGTGCCTTGGATTCCATGATTAGCTTGTACCTGGGGAATGAAGGGTTAATAGAGTACCAGAGCTACCTGTGGGACAAGACAAGTTGTATCTCTAGAATCAACCCAGACTTGGCTCCTTTGCACCCGAGAACCCTAACAGTAGGCTGTTCACCTTTTTCACAGTTTTGTTTACCTCCATCCAGCCTGGAGAAGCAGGAAGGCAATGCTGGGCTTTTCACCAGGGGTGACATGTAGTGGGTGCACGCAGGTGCACATGCACCCCTGCATGTGGTGGTGTACTCCCTACAAAAAGGCACTGATGATAGTGTCAGTGGCACCTGCAGGCGGTCGCTCCTTACCACCCCACCACCGGCACAGCTGGCGGCATTTGCAGGTGGTCCACAATCCCTGATGGCCACTGCCGACGCTGCCAGCAGCGGCTGCAGGTAGTCACCGATCCTTGGTCGGTGCTCTCCCCCCCCGCAGCCACCAACAGCAGCGTTGGTGGCTACAGGAGCTCCCCTGCTCACCACCACCACACTCCTGCTGCTCCTGCCATTCTCCTGCCCCCGCCATGCCCCCCCCCCGGGGACACGAGTCATTCATGCTTTTCACAGATAAACAATGGCAACCCAAGGAAGTGGCAAACAAAATAAGATCAAGCAAATAACACAGTTAACACTTCAGCTGTGTGGGGCTGCAGATGACACCCAGGAGGGTCTAGGAAGAGAGAAAAACTTGTTAATGGACATAACCCACAAAATAGGGAAGGTTTTGGGGGGTTTTTTCAAAAATATATTGCTATATAGACAAACACACACACACACACAATCTATACTTCTACAAATCTGTCTCATGACCAAGATGGTTCAGTCCAAACTACACCTTTACAGTTACAATATTTTTATTCCCATTACAATAACCATGCTGTGCACCTGCCTGCCCACACATCTGTGTGCCCATCACCGTCACCTCTACCCATCAAAGTCAGCACAACCCCACTTCCCTCCACCCACTCCCAATTCCCCACCTGTTTCCCCGTACTTTCATTTGTTTTTATAATTGCCATCATCACTGTCACCATCTCCATTGTCATCATCATTGTTTCATAAGGCTGTTGGAGTCTTTGGATCCCACTTCAGATCCAGAGCCGCTTTGGATGCCAAAGCCCGGATTGAAGCGGGGTCTCAGCAATGATATCCGAAGTTCTTCGGACCCACTTCGGCCATCTTGAGTTACAATTAGAAGAGGGAGGGGGAGCGGGGGAGGGATGGAGAGTGGGAGGGGGGAAGGACTGATGTCTGTAGGTAGCCAGTGAGAAGGATTTCTCCCTGGCTACCTTTCCAATGGCAGCATCTGTAGGGTGGAACTAGAAACAGCATAAAAGCCTTTGTTTGCAGTCCTTCTGTGCCTTTTGCAGCTCATTCCCTGTCAGCAACTGTGTAAGAGAGGAATGCTCACACTGAGACTTGCCTGCTCCTTTTTCTTGTTATGAAGGAGTGGGTAGGATTTAACTTAGCTTAGTTTAGCTATTCTATTAAATTATTATTAGCATTATAATTCAATTTATTTCTTTGAATTTATATTTGCTCTTTTTGTTGGAACCTTTGCAAAAAGAAAGGTGTGTTTTCCCAGTCAGTGTGATATATCACTGTGCAGGGAGGCACAGTTTGCTTGCACGCACTCTCACACACACACACACACACACACACACATACACAGAGACCCACAATATAGAAAAAAATCACAGCAGAAGAAGACAGACAGACAGCACACAATTTTTATATAACCCTTTACACCGAAGCAAACGTTCAAAGAAGAGGCCAGTGCATGCACGCAACAGAGGGAATAAAAGGCACAATACTAAAGGATTCACCCACACACAGAACTTTTCCAGCACAGGGAAGATCAATATGAAGCGTGCTGGAAAGGCAGGTGCCAGGTCTTCTGGCAGGGGAAGGAGAGGGAGTAGGGAGAGAGCTATAGCTGCAAGCTCCCCCTCCTAAACACAGATGCATTCTATTCCCAAGCAGCCTGGCACCAGAATGAGTGTGCCAAAAGGGAAGTCCCCTGCTTGCTTCAAATCCCCCATACCCCCAAAGCAGAGGCAGGCTACCCTGGACCAGTGGGGGAAAGGTGGACAGAAAGAGGGGCACATTCCCAAGGTGTGCAAGATCACCCAGAGCACTGGGGAGATGCTTGCTCTGCAGCCCTTCTCCCCAGTTGGGCGACCAGGGTTCAGGCAATTTGTAGCACTTCTGACCCCATTTTACAAAGTGCCCGCATGCACCACCTTTAGCAGGGCGGTGGTGCCCTCCCTGTATGAGGCATGCAGGGAGTACTTGAGGGAGGAGCTGCACAAATCAGGGCCGCAGGTAGCCTTGCACTTCACCTCTGACATCTGGAGCGGCCGGGGTGGTGATCACGCCTACCTCTCCCTCACGGGGCACTGGTGCAATCAGTCAGGCTGTTGGTGGGCTCTACTGTAAGCCAAGGTGCTGGATGTGCCCCACATCAAAAGGGAGATCATGGGGGCCATGAATCGCATGGTGCAGGGGTGGCTCATTGGGCAGGCTGAGCTCACCCATGGGTTCATGGTCACTGACAATGGGGCCAATATGATGAAGGCTGTCTGTGATGCCAACTTTGTTGGCATCTGCTGTGTGGCACACAGGCTGCACCTAATAGTGAGGGATGCCTTGGAGGGGGACAGGGCTGCCAGTGACGGTGCCGCCACCAGTACTGCTACAACCCAGCTGATTTCAAAATGCAGGAAGCTGGCGGGCTACTTCCACTGCAGCATCATGGCGGGCAAGATGCTATGAGAGAAACAGGCAGAGCTGAGCATCCCGCAGCACATAATCATACAGGATGTAAAGACTCAGTGGAACTCCACATACCTGATGCTCAAAAGGTTGGTGGAGCAACAAAAGGCCATCCATGAGATGGCCTTGCTTGGGGAGATTGGGATCAGCGGCCCCCTGAACAGAGAGGAGTGTGGTACCATCTCCCAGATCTTGCTGGTCCTCAAGCCCTTCCTCAAGGCCACCGAGACTCTTAGTGCTTAGTGATCATCCTAGTGAGAGAACTGGAGAACCAAATGGAGAAGTTCCAGGGGATCAATGTTCCTGGCTGGGGCAGGCCGCTGTCACCAGACGTGCAGGCACTGGTGAGGTGGCTGAAGGGGGGCATCAGGAGACGGCTGGATCCCTTGCGGTCCAGTACAGTCCACATGATGGCGGGCATGTGCAACCCAAGGATGAAGGGGAGCATGTGCACTGGCAGCCCCAAAACCCTTGATCACTGGACGCAGGTGCAGGTGAACAAAGTCAGGGAGGCCGAAGTGCAGAGGTGAGGGGATATGGAAGAGGGGGATCCACTTTCCCGTGCCAGCACCATGAGCATGGCTTCAATGCTGGGGTCCAAATGCACCAGACCCCAGCCTTGGGCAGGTAGTGCCGAGGCTTTGGTGGCTACCTATCTCACTGAGGATGTGGAGCCACTGGACTGTGACCCCTTGGCCTACTGGGCAAACCACAGACAGATGTGGCAGGATCTGGCCATGGTTGCCCGGCAACACCTGTCCTGTCCACCAACTAGTGTTCCAAGCGAGAGGGTGTTTAGCATTGCTGGGGATGTTGTCACTCCCCATCGCACCTGCTTGGATCCTACATTGGTGGAGCAGTTGGTGTTCCTAAAGGTGAACCTCCCGCTGCTGGGGTTCCCCAAGCCCCACCTGCAGATGGACTGAGTGCCACCCTCCTCACTCTGTCTGCACCAGTTTCCTTTTTTGAGTTTTTGAAAAGCCGAGTAATGCCCCACTCTCAGCTGGAGGGGGCACTAACTGCATCACCAGCCGGCAGGGGAAGAACATGTCCCTGCTGAGCTCATTCCCCTGACAGGATGAACTTGGAGGTATGGGATTGGGGCTATGGGGAAGGAGAAGGCCCCAGGTTCTGGGCATGACCACTAAAACTGCATCCTGCCAGGATAGGGAGGCCTGGTGGGACTGCTGGCGGCGCGGCAGCACCGTAAATGCCAGGACCTATGATCCCCTGCTGAAAGGCAGGTAGGAGGTGCCATAACCTCCAGCTAATGCATGCATACACACAGAAAGTCCTGGCTAGGGAATGCCCAGACCTGTCACGTCTTTGACGGGCCTGATGCTTGCTGGTTGCAGTGCAGTTGTGAGGCTCCCGGTGAGCTCAGCTTAGCTGCCCGAGATGCTAGCTTTAGGGTTGAAAACCCCTTTGTCAGGCTGAGGAAGTACCTGCAGTTGGTCCTGGATGGAAGCAATAGTGAAAAAGCCAGAGGCTGGCCTGGCCCTCAATGCAGGCAAGAAAGCCAGTCAGTGAAAATGAAAATGCAGGCATCAGGGTGGGAGGGATAGGCTAGGTGGGGAGTAGGGGGGAAGGGGGATGTAGCAGCGCAGGTAAAAGTGCAGAGGTGCCTGGGGTGTCAGATGTCTGGCAGGTTGCAGTGTGCCAGAACTCCGCTGTGTATATTGAGTCCATGAGTTTCTGTACCTACTACCTAGGAGGCTGATGAAGTGCAGTTCATAGGGCCAGCTCTGAAAAGTAGTTTGCATTGTAATTTGTTCCCTCTCAGGATCAGGCCTGAGAGACTGGAGGCAGAGTGTTTTTTTGGTGAGGAATGTGCCCCCATAGGTACTTGGGTTTTGTTGTCTATGATAGATTCTGGTGTGCAGTTTGTGGGGGTGCTGGAGATAGTTGGCAGGTTTTGTGTTTTGAGCTGTAGGAAGTTGGCTTCAGTTCTGGTGATGAGGTTAGGTGCTTGTTTGAATGTACCAATGCACCATCTCCTCCATGTCATCTTTAATCATCTTTCTGTATTAGCTCTTCATTTCACTCAGTCTCATTTTTGATGCAGTCCTCAACTGATGAGGTCATGTGCCTGTTTATGAGCAGGTTCCTGGTTTTCCACAGAGTGTTCCTGAAGCAGGAGATGAACTGGCCAAAGCAGGTTATTGGGGTTCCCAAGTGCTTGGCCAGGTGACTGACAGCACTGCCTTTCTGGTCAGGGTCTTGACCCCTGTCACCATCAGGGCTAGGGACAGACATTACACATAAACTGGTTTAAGTGATCGGAAACTGGTTTAAACCTCTAACAGAACAGATGTTCAGTGCATATAAACCAGTTTGAAAATGGCTGAAACCAGTTTGAGATAAACCTGGTTGAATGTAGTATCATACTTAACTGATTTGGCTCAAACCGCTTTATGCTGATTTATGTTAGACTAACCTACAAAGATTGAAACAATTCAGGTTCAGGCTTTTTGAATGTCTGTCCCTAGTCCAGGAGGAGTATGATTACTCTCCTCCACACCTCCCTGGCAAAAGGGGAGTACCAGAGGAGCTGATTGATTGTTTCTACCTTCTACCAGCAGGTTGGCTTTGGGCCATTTAATGGATTGCCCTTCTCTGTTTTCCTTTGCCCACACAAGGAGTGCCCAGTGGGCTACCTGCCAATTCAAAACCCTGGACTCCTTCTGCAGGTCCTTGTGAAAGATTTGGTCCTACATGGCTGGCAGCTACTGCTGGGTAGTAAGTTCATGAGTGACAAAGTGTCTCTTGCCCTTACCAGCTCCTGCATCTTACGGTGGTTTGTCAGGGCCACTGGGGTCTCATTGTGCAGATTGTATTTATTCCAGAAGCATTTTAGGACTTTGTAGAACTATAGCATCTCCATGGTCCACAGGCTTGAGATGGGTGATGTGTAAACCCTCCAGTGTCACAGCAGGTGCCCTGCAAAGTATCTTATGATGCAAGCTATTTTGGATTCTGCCATGGATGCCTGTTTGCAGACCTGGCTTCTGTACTTGGCCCAGAGGAACAGCAGGACATCTAGCATTCCTTGGCCCCCTATTAATCTAATCTTGTACAGTGTGGTCCCACAAACTACTCCCATCTGAAGCCCAAGAAGAAGATCCACATAGCTCTTTTGATTCTATGGATGACTTGCTCCAAGATGGGGAAGATCAGTGTGGTATACAGAACCACTTGCAGGAACACCACCCTCATGGGTACCACATTCCCCCCTTCTTCCCCCTACATTTACAGGCAATGTGATTTCCATAGTCCTATCTCTGCTTGACCCTGCCCTAGTCTTTTTCCCCACACCTTCTGTTTGGGGAAAAAGACTGGATCTGGATTGAATTCTACCCTGAGGATCTTCACCTGTTTGCAGGGCATGGAGGCCCCCAGGGCTGACAGGGCCCCAGATTCACTAAGTAACAGGCAGGCGCTTTTGCTCATGTTGAGCTTGGCCACTGTTCCATTTACCTAGGTGTGTTGTAACACTCTTTCTATCAATCCCTTGTCTGTGCATATGACGTTGAGGTTGTTCATATGGGCCAGGACCCTCATTTCTTCTCAGTTACTCCTGGGGACCTCTACTCCACTGATCCCTGGGTCCTATCTGAGCTGCTGAGCTAGCAGTTACATCATGCAGATAAACAGGATTGGGAAGAGTGGGCAGCCCTGTCGGATGCCTGACTTCACCACAATTGAGGCTGTCAAGAACCCGTTTACCAGCATCCTGCTGCTCATGTCAGTGTACAACATCTTTATCCAAGCAACAAGTCAGGGAGGCCCTCCATCTTCTTCAGTGTCTCAAATAGAAACTGGTAGGACACCCGGTCATAGACCTTTTCCAGGTCAAGTTTCAGCATGGCAGCATTCAGCCCTCTCTCCTGTTGGTCCTGTAGTGCATCTCACTGCTACAGTAGTACAGGGTGCAAGATCTGTCACTCTGGTACTGCGCACAACTGGTCCTCATAGATCACCGCACTGATGACAGACTTAACATGCTTAGCCAAGACTTTGGCCATCAATTTGTAGTCAAAGTTCAGGAGGGTTACGGGACACTACTTTCTTAAGTCCCGCCTTTCCCCCTTCTTGTAAAGAAGGGTTACGAAACTGAAGAGGGCAAAAAAGAGTGTAGTTTTGGGGTTTGTGGCTGTGCATATTGGAGAGAGAACAGCTGAGCTAACTTTGGGGATAAGTACAGACAGTCAAAAAGCCCTAGGCTGAATTAATTCCGTCTTTGCAGGTTAATCTAAACTGCACAGATTAAATTGAAATGGAAGTGAACAGACATTTACCTTTGATTCAGGAAATGCAGCCACATGTCTGCAGTGGCTCAGGCCAGAAGCAGGGGGGTGCTAGAGCACAGCTCTCTGGCACATAGCCAGTGTGGGCTGCATGTTCAATTCCTCTTTCTGCTGCCCCTGAGGTCTTTGGGATTTGTAGTCCAAAAATCACAGAAGCAGGACTCTGCAGGGTGCTCATCACTTCCCAGAGGCACCTGGAAGCAGAAAGAGGATTTGTAGTCTACAGTTGCAGGCAGCATTAAATTTGAGTTGGGGAAGGAGTGTTTAACCTTCCTCCCTGGCCCCAGACCCCAACTGGCATTAGCTGGGGTGGGGGGAAGTCCTGTCCTCCCATCCCCTCTACAAGAGATGAGGGAGGTCTCAGGCAAATGCCCCCCCCCCGGGGACACTGTGATACTGAGCAAACAAGATTAACAAGACACATCCCTTAGATTATTGTATCACAGGTTGAATATGTCTGCCTGGCCAGCTCTCAGCAGTGGTTTAGCCTTTTGGTCTATTAATGTCTGTCATAAAGCAGGGAGGAAATGCATGGGGAATAATGGGGATTTTCTTCTATTGCTTGGTTCCCAAGATGTTTATTTTTACAAAATAAGATGAACTGTACAGACCTGGTGCTCCAAAGATCTATTCTGGGGTCTGGCTGAGCACAGCAAGTATGTTTGTATTCATTACCATGCGGCTGCTATGTTCAAGGCTGGCCATCTGGTCAGTGTTAGAGCAGGCAAAGGGTCACTAACTTACACTAGCTGCTAAGAGCTCAAGGGATTGAAACTATAACCAAGGATTGACATAATACAAGAACATCCCAGCTTTGCCCCTCCATCACCAGGCACACTGAGTTAGGCAAGGGCACACAGAGCTTTGCCATCACCAGAGGGTATCTCTTCCATTGGAGTTATCTTTCTGGGGTCAGGATGCTCATTATACAGCCAAAGCTGCATAGTAGCACAAAGCAAGTGGACTAGTGGATGTAGCCCCATAGCTAGAAAATCCTGCATAAGATTAGAGCCTGCAAGTCTAAATCATGTGTGATCAACAGAATTCACAGTACCACCCAGTCAAGATAGCTGTATGGGACGTGGTAAAGGAATCAGCCATGGATAGTGTTACCACCCTATATTGCTATTTGATGGCCGTGATGATGGGATGCTCAGCCCAACAAGACAAAAGATTCTGAATCAGACCTTCCTGCCTTTTCTGTTCTGATAAGTCAGTCACATGACCATGACCAGCCTTTGAATTGTCTCAACATTGTGTGTACTTAAAATAACCTTGATCTATCATGTTACACATTTTGCAGAGGGGCATGTGACAGGAGTTTCAGGGTAGAAGAGACTCATGCCCAAAAAATAAGGCCTGCAAAGGGAAGAACAACAAAAAAATCCATATTAGGCTGGTGACTGGTCAAGGTGTTTGGAGGAAAAATTGTATGGGGGAAGGAAAACATTTAATAAGTACTATAAGCAGATATGATCAGGAGAGAAGGTACATGCCTGTTAAATACATAACCAGTCATCTCATCCCAAGTCTGCTGAAGTTTCTGAAAACATTTGGACTTGCACTGGAATAATAAGAGCACCTCTGTAGTCAGCCAGTAACAGGAATTAATATCTACGCTAGGGTCTTCCTTTTAGAACAAGAAAAGGTTCTAAGTCCCCTTTAGTCATAAAACACCCTCCTCCACTTGTTAAATCAAATGTGGAGAGCTGGAAGGGATCTCAAGATATTGCCTTGTCCATCTCTCTGGATGGAGATGCAATAAGGTGAAAAAGTTAGAGAAGAGAATGCTGAAGAAAAATAAGGGGTAAGAGAGCAGAGGTTATTGTGGCTCAAAATAGGATAAGTCTGGTGTATTTTGTTCTGAACATAACAGAAACCTGACAAATATGTGGGGGGGAGGAGCTAGGCAAGAGGCAAGAATTTCTTAGGATGAGATCTTTTATTGGACCAACTATGTAGCTGGGATAAAGTAAGACAAATTTTCAAATGCAAGTCATCACCCTAAGAAATTCTTGCTTCTTGCATAATTCCTAGACCATCATGGCTACAACATCACTCTTACGCTACCATAAATTTAAAAAAAATGGACCTAGTCATTTTTACATCTATTAACCCACTAGCATGGACAGCTTTAACATCCTGCTCATATGTTTTACATAAGAACATTATGAAATCCGAAATTTTGGTGCCAGATTGTTCTGAGTGAGCTTGCTATTTGCTTGAAAAAGAGGCTTCAGTTAGGTGCATGGAAAATTACTACATAACTGAGGTATATTGTATAGGCTGCAGTTATTTTTCTCTCTAGCCGTGATATTTGCCTCCACATCTTGAGCCATGATCCAGACATAACATAAAAAATAAGGCATAAGATTCACTGACTCCAAAGAGATTAATATTTTCTGTAAAACACCTGAAAGTGCTAGCACAAAGAAAGATAATGTCACTGTGCCGGAGAAACCACAAAGTGAGGGGGAAAAAAGAAACCCTCTCCTTTTAATCGAACTTATAGATTCTTCCCAAACTAGCAAGCTTGCCAAGAATTTTTTTCCCCCCCAACTACTCAGTTAGTCTAATATAAGATATGACTTAGTAGGGCTCTCTGATACCTGGTGGGATTCTTCCCACGACTGGGCGGTACATAGAGGGTTATAGCCTGTACAGAAAGGACAGGGTGGGGAAGAAAGGGGGAGGAGTTGCGCTCTATGTCAATGATCAATATACTTCGACCCTCATCAAGATGGAATCAAAGGAGGAGAAAGTAGAAGGATTGTGGGTTAGGTTACATGGGGGGGCAAGGAGAAAGGGATTTGGTGGTAGGGGTCTGTTACAGACCCCCACACCAAGGGGAAGAACTAGATTCGGGGCTCCTGAGGCAGCTCTCAGAGACCATAAAAACTAAGGAGGTGGTAGTCATGGGGGACCTAAACTACCCAGACATCTGCTGGGAGACACAGACAGCAAAGTCCCACCATTCACGCACGTTCCTATCCTGCGTACAGGACCTCCACCTGATGCAGGAGGTACACAGTCCCACTAGGGGGAATGCCTTACTGGACCTGGTATTGGCAACGGGGGATGATATGGTAGGGGAGCTACAGATTGGTAGTCACCTGGGGGACAGTGATCACCAAATAATGGAATTCACCATAAGACATCAAGTGGGTAAGGTAACCAGTAGGGTGAAAGTGCTAGACTTTAGGAAAGCTGATTTCAATGAACTCAGGCGATTAGTCAAGGATGCACTGCAGAGTAGGAGTTTTGTAGTGATGGGAGCCCAGGAAGGGTGGCTGTGCCTTAAGGAAATGATCTTTTGGGCACAAAGGGAGACGATCCCGATGAGAGGAAAAAGAGGGAAAGGGGTCAGGAGGCTTCCTTGGCTGACCACAGAAATCCAGGGCAGCCTGCGGACTAAAAGGGGAGCATATAAAAAGTGGAAACGGGGAGAGATTTCCAAAGAGGAGTATACCTCCCCTGCCTGCACTTGTAGGGAGGCAGTTAGACGGGCCAAAGCTACCATGGAGCTGAGGATGGCATCCCAAGTAAAGGATAACAAAAAATTGTTTTTTAGATATATAGGGAGTAAAAGGAAGGCCCAAGGTGGAATAGGACCCCTACTAAATGGGCAGAAGCAATTGGTGACAGACAGGGAGGACAAGGCTGAACTCCTCAACGAGTTCTTTGCCTCAGTGTTCCTAAGTGAGGGGCAGGACAAGTCTCTCACTGGGATTGTAGAGAGGCAGCAGCAAGGCACCAGATTGCCATGCGTACACCCTGAGATGGTGCAGAGTCACTTGGAGGAACTGGATGCCTTTAAGTCAGCAGGCCTGGATAAGCTCCATCTGAGGGTACTGAAGGCACTGGCTTATGTCATTGCACAGCCACTGGTGGTAATATTTGAACACTCGTGGCACACGGGCCAGGTCCCGGAGGACTGAAAAAGGGCCAATGTGGTCCCCATTTTCAAGAAGGAGAGGAAGGAGGACCCAGGCAACTATAGGCCAGTCAGTCTCACCTCCATCCTAGGCAAAGTCTTCGAAAAAATTATCAAGGCTCACATTTGCGAGAGCCTGGCAGGGCAAATTATGCTGAGGGGAAACCAGCACGGGTTCGTAGCAGGTAGATCATGCCTGACTAATCTAGTCTCTTTTTATGACCAGGTTACAAAATGCCTGGACACAGGAGTAGGGGTTGATGTCGCATACTTAGACTTCAGGAAGGCCCTCGATACGGTATCCCACACCATACTGGTAAACAAGTTAAGAGACTGTGACTTGGATGACTACACGGTCCGGTGGGTGGCGAATTGGCTAGAGGGTCGCACCCAGAGAGTCATAGTGGATGGGTCGGTATCGACCTGGAAGGGTGTGAGCAGTGGGGTCCCGCAGGGCTCGGTCCTTGGACCGATACTCTTCAATGTCTTCATCAGCGACTTGGATGAGGGAGTGAAGTGTACTCTGTCCAAGTTTGCAGATGACACAAAACTGTGGGGAGAAGTGGACACGCTGGAGGGCAGGGAACAACTACAAGCAGACCTGGACAGGTTGGACATGTGGGCAGAAAACAACAGAATGCAGTTCAACAAGGAGAAATGCAAAGTGCTGCAACTAGGGAGGAAGAATGTCCAGCATACCTACTGCCTAGGGAATGACCTGCTTGGTGGAACGGAAGCGGAAAGGGATCTTGGAGTCCTAGTGGACTCCAAGATGAACATGAGTCGGCAGCGTGACGAAGCCATCTGAAAAGCTAATGGCACTTTTTCGTGTATCAGCAGATGCATGACGAACAGATGCAAGGAGGTGATACTTCCCCTCTATCCGGCACTGATCAGACTGCAGTTGGAATACTGCATGCAGTTTTGGGCTCCGCACTTCAAGAGGGATGTGGATAACCTGGAGAGGGTCCAGAGAAGGGCCACTCATATGGTTAAGGGCTTGCAGGCCAAGCCCTATGAGGAGAGACTGGGGCACCTGGACCTCTTCAGCCTCTAGAAGAGAAGACTGAGAGGCGACCTTGTGGCTGCCTATAAGTTCATCACGGGGGCACAGAAGGGAATTGGTGAAGTTTTATTCACCAAGGCACCCCCGGGGGTTACAAGAAATAATGGCCACAAGCTAGCAGAGAGCAGATTTAGACTAGACATTAGGAAGAACTTCTTCACAGTTAGAGTGGCCAAGGTCTGGAATGGGCTCCCAAGGGAGGTGGTGCTCTCCCCTACCCTGGGGGTCTTCAAGAGGAGGTTAGAGCATCTAGCTGGGGTCATCTGAACCCTAGCATCTATGAATCTATGAAGATATCACATCTACTCCAAGAACCTTGCCTGCTTATGTCCTTAGACCAGCATGGCTACAACCAAAAATCCCAAACTAACATTCATTCTAGGTTTGGATGTCTACATTTGGGAGGGCAGAATAAGTAAATGTCAAGCACACAACTGCCACTGCTGCCAATAATAAATTTGCCTGCTTACTTTGATAAGCTTCACTAAATCAGCAGAAACTACATCTTTCAAGTGATCTTTTTTGCTGCAACAGAAGCAGGGTGTGACGAAAGGGACCTTATGGTGGGTGTCTACTACAGACCACCCAACCAGGGGGAAGAGCTAGACCAGGACTTCTCCAGTCAGCTTATGGAGGCAGTTAGGCCAAGGGATGTTATTGTCATGGGTGATCTAAACTACCCAGACATTTGCTGGGAGGAGCAGACAGCCAGGTCTGACCACTTGCGTAGGTTCCTGGCTGTATTACAGGACCTTCACCTTATCCAGGAAGTGCACAGCCCCACTAGGGGTAATGCCTTGCTGGACCTGGTCCTGGCCACGGAGGATGACCTGGTGAGGGGACTGCAGGTCCTTGACCACCTGGGCAATAGCAATCATCACCTGCTGGATTTCACTATCCAATGCAGGGCGTCTAGGGCTCACACCAAGGCTAAAGCCCTTGACGTCAGAAGGGCCAACTTCAATGAGCTTAGGAGACTAGTGGGGGAGGCACTGAGGGTCCAGAAGGTAGAGGAGATGGGAGCCCACGAGGGATGGTCATACCTTAAGGGGGCGATCCTCCAGGCTCAAAGGATAACAGTCCCTGAGAGAAGCAAGGTGGGTAAGAGTGATCACCTTATAATAGAATTCAACATAAGACGGCGAGTGGGTAAGGTAACTAGTAGGGTGAAAGTGCTAGACTTTAGAAAAGCTGATCTCATTGCACTCAGGCGATTAGTCAAGGAAGCACTGCAGAGTAGTAGTTTTGATGGGATGGGTGCCCAAGAAGGGTGGCTGTGCCTAAAGGAAACGATCCTTTGGGCACAAAGCAAGACGATCCCCGAGCGAGGCAAAAGAGGGAAAGGGGCCAGGAGGCTTCCATGGCTGACCAGAGAAATCCAGGGCAGCCTAAGGGCCAAAAGGGGAGCACATAAAAAGTGGAAACAGGGTGAGATCACTAAAGATGAATATACCTCCTCTGCTCGTGCTTGTAGGGAGGCAGCTAGGCGGGCCAAAGCTACCATGGAGCTGAGGATGGCAACCCAAGTAAAGGACAACAAGAAATTGTTTTTTAGATATATTGGGAGTAAAAGGAAGGCCCAGGGAGGAATAGGACCTCTACTAAATGGGCAGAAACAATTGGTGACAGATAGGGGGGACAAGGCTGAACTCCTCAACGAGTTCTTTGCCTCAGTGTTCCTAAGCGAGGGGCACGACAAGTCTCTCACTGGGGTTGTAGAGAGGCAGCAGCAAGGCGCCAGACTTCCATGCGTAGATCCTGAGGTGGTGCAGAGTCACTTGGAAGAACTGGATGCCTTTAAGTCGGCAGGCCCGGATGGGCTCCATCCGAGGGTGCTGAAGGCACTGGCCGACGTCATTGCAGAGCCACTGGCGCAAATATTCGAATGCTCGTGGCGCACGGGCCAAGTCCTGGAGGACTGGAAAAGGGCTAACGTGGTCCCCATTTTCAAAAAGGGGAGGAAGGAGGACCCGGGCAACTATAGGCCCATCAGTCTCACCTCCATCCTTGGTAAAGTATTTGAAAAAATTATCAAGGCTCACATTTGTGAGAGCCCGGCAGGACAAATTATGCTGAGGAGAAACCAGCATGGGTTTGTGGCGGGCAGATCGTGCCTGACCAACCTAGTCTCTTTCTATGACCAGGTTACGAAACGCCTGGACACAGGAGGAGGGGTGGATGTCGTATACTTAGACTTCAGGAAGGCCTTCGATACGGTATCCCACCCCATACTGGTGAACAAGTTAAGAGACTGTGACTTGGATGACTGCACAGTCCGGTGGGTGGCGAATTAGCTAGAGGGTCGCACCCAAAGAGTCGTGGTAGATGGGTCGGTCTTGACCTGGAAGGGTGTGGGCAGTGGGGTCCCGCAGGGTTCGGTCCTTGGACCGATACTCTTTAATGTCTTCATCAGCGACTTGGACGAGGGAGTGAAATGTACTCTGTCCAAGTTTGCAGATGACACAAAGCTATGGGGAGAAGTGGACATGCCGAAGGGCAGGGAACAGCTGCAGGCAGACCTGGATAGGTTGGACAAGTGGGCAGAAAACAACAGGATGCAGTTCAACAAGGAGAAATGCAAAGTGCTGCACCTAGGGAGGAAAAATGTCCAGCACACCTACAGCCTAGGGAATGACCTGCTGGGTGGCACAGAGGTGGAAAGGGATCTTGGAGTCCTAGTGGACTCCAAGAGGAACATGAGCCGGCAGTGTGACGAAGCCATCAGAAAAGCCAATGGCACTTTATCGTGCATCAGCAGATGCATGACGAATAGGTCCAGGGAGGTGATACTTCCCCTCTATAGGGCGTTGGTCAGACCGCAGTTGGAGTACTGCGTGCAATTCTGGGCGCCACACTTCAAGAAGGATGCGGATAACCTGGAGAGGGTACAGCGAAGGGCAACTCATATGGTCAAGGGCCTGCAGACCAAGCCCTACGAGGAGAGACTAGAGAAACTGGACCTTTTCAGCCTCCGCAAGAGAAGGTTGAGAGGCGACCTTGTAGCTGCCTATAAGTTCATCACGGGGGCACAGAAGGGAATTGGTGAGGATTTATTCACCAAGGTGCCCCTGGGGTTTACAAGAAACAATGGCCACAAGCTAGTAGAGAGCAGATTTAGACTGGACATAAGGAAGAACTTCTTCACAGTTCGAGTGGCCAAGGTCTGGAACGGGCTCCTAAGGGAGGTGGTGCTCTCCCCTACCCTGGGGGTCTTCAAGAGGAGGTTAGACGAGTATCTAGCTGGGGTCATCTAGACCCAGCACTCTTTCCTGCTTATGCAGGGGGTCGGACTCGATGATCTATTGAGGTCCCTTCCGACCCTAACATCTATGAATCTATGAATCTATGAGTGCTCAGAGACTCCCTTGGCGCAGCAAGGGAATTCAGCAATGCCTGAGGACTAAAAGGGAGGTGTACAACCAGTGGAAGGGAGGAACTATCACCAAGGACGAGTACTCCTCCTCAGCCCATGAGTGTAGGAGGGCTATTAGGAAGGCCAAGGCAGAGATGGAACTCAGGCTAGCGTCCAGGATTGAGGACAACAAAAAGTCCTTTTTCAAGTACATTGGGAGCAAGAAGAGGTCACCAGGCAATGTAGGGCCCTTGCAAGACACAAACAGTAATCTGGTGGCCACGCCAGACAAGAAAGCTGATATTTTTAACAGTTTCTTTGCCTCTGTTTTCCTGAACAGGGACCGGGACATCCCACCTACCAGAGGTAGGGACAATCTCAAGGATAGCTCTGTCAGGCCTTCAGTCAGTGCAGATGTAGTTAGGGATCTTCTGGAAGGGCTAGACATTTTTAAATTGCAGGTCTATATGTCCTCCACCCAAGGGTGTTGAGGGACCTGGCAGGGGTCATCGCGAAGCCTTTGGCCCGGCTGTATGAGCATTCGTGGTCATCTGGCCAGGTGCCGGGGGATTGGAAACTGGCTAATGTGGTCCCTATTTTTAAGAAGGGGAGGAAGGAGGACCCAAGTAACTATAGGCCTGTAAGTCTCACCTCAGTGCTCGGGAAGCTCTTGGAGAGGATCATCAAGGAGCGTATCTGTGGGGGGCCTGCAGGGGAGATCATGCTCAGGGGCAATCGGCATGGCTTCACCAAAGGCAGGTCCTGCCAGACCAACCTGATTGCCTTTTACAACCAAGTAACTAAATCTTTGGATGATGGTGTCGCTGTGGACATAGTCTTTCTAGACTTTAAGAAGGCCTTTGACACTGTCTCTCACCCCATCCTCATCAATAAATTAAGTGACTGCGGCATTGATGCACAGTTGGATGGGTAAAAGATTGGCTGATGGGGCGCACCCAGAGTAGTGGTGGTCGGGTTGTACTCAACCTGGTGAGATGTGAGCAGTGGGGTACCGCAGGGCTCGGTCCTCGGGCCTGCACTGTTTAACATCTTCATCAGCGACTTGGACAAGGGGGTGGAAAGCACACTGTCCAAGTTTGCTGATGACACTAAGATGTGGGGCAAGGTGGACACACTTGAAGGGAGAGAGAGGCTGCAACTAGATTTAGACAGACTACAAACGTAGGCAGACGAGACTAGGATGGGGTTCAACGTAGACAAATGCAGGGTGCTGCACCTTGGGAGAAGGAATCCACAGCATACATACAGGCTGGGGAGTTCCCTTCTTGAAAGCACAGCGGTGGAAAGGGATTTTGGAGTCATTATTGACTCCAGGATGAACATGAGCCGCCAATGCCAGACCGCAGCAGGCAAGGCCAGCCATACCTTGTCATGCACCCAAAGCTGCATCTCAAGCCGGTCCAGAGAGGTGATACTCCCCCTCTATGTGACTTTGGTCAGGCAGCAGTTGGAGTACTGCATCCAGTACCGGGCGCCACACTTCAAAAGAGATGTGGCCAGCCTGGAGAGGGTTCAGAGGAGGGCCACCTGCTTGGTGAGAGGGCAGCAGGACAGGCCCTACGAGGAGAGACTGAAGGACCTGAACCTGTTCAGCCTCAGCAAGAGGAGGCTGAGGGGGGACCTGGTGGCTGCCTACAAGCTCATCAAGGGGGATCAACAGCAAATAGGCAGAGCTCTTTTCTCCCCAGCACCACCTGGGGTGACGAGGAACAATGGTCAAAAGCTGATGGAGAATAGGTTTACGTTGGAGATCAGAAGGCAATATTTTACAGTTAGGGTGGCCAAAATCTGGAACCAACTTCCCAGTGAAGTGGTCCTCACTCCTACCTTGGGCATATTCAAGAGGAAGTTGGACAATCACCTGTCTGGGGTCTTGTGAACCCAGCATTCATTCCTGCAGGGGCTCAGGCTAGATGATCTGTTCAGGTCCCTCCTGACCCTAGCTACTATGAAATTATGAAACTATGAAGCTGAGTACTAGAAGTATGAATCTAGGATTAAACTGAAATGATCTGTTGGAATTCACACTTTCCATTCCACATGGTAGGGACAGCATGAGATGGATCTCACTTTCTACATTTCAGCCCGTATGAGCCACTGTGTGTTATGTCTTCTGCCTTGTTATTGTTCAAATATAGGATTGCTGCTCTTTACCCGATTGCTTTTGCCAGACTCACATCCAAACATCATTCCAGCTAAACTGATAATTTTCTGACAGATGTTAAGAGAAAAATCTGCTGGGCAGCTGTGTGAAGAAAATAATGTCTTTTACAGGATTCCCTGAATTGATTTTTTTTTAACTGAATGGCACTTTAACAAACTTATCTGATCTCTTGTAAGTCACTTTGTCCAGGTACAGGCATTACACTTTTACTGGTATAAGCAATTGGAAACGGGTCTATACTGGTAACAGAACAGAAGTTCAGCACACTTAGACTGGTTTAAAAAATGGTGGAACCTTGTCTAAGATTTGCCTCCTCCCCCTCCCCTCCACTTCCGAAGGGCAAATGTGTTTTCTGTTTTCTACCAATCTAAACTACATCACTTACAGAAAACTGTGTCACTTAGATCGATTCCACCTCAGGCTTTTTGAATGTCTGTACCTAGCCATAAGGTTCAGAAATTAATGACTACCTACCAGCAGTTAAAGGGGGTCTTTGTCCCAGGACCCTAAGCTAAAGTTGCGCAGAACGAAACCTTTTCTTTAAGGTAGTTAACACAAAAGCAACACTGGCTGCATCTACATGAGCAGTGGACTGCACAGTTGTTACATTTTTTTAGATGCTACTGCACAGTAGCAACAACTGCTCTTTACTACTGCACAGTAGTGGCGCATCACAGTTAGTGCCTGCCAACACTACTGTGCAGTAGCTCATTGGCTATTGTGTAGTAGTGTCTCATGTAGATGTGCCCATTGTGTGTGAAAACAGTAGGGGCTCTATTCTGTCACTTGCTAGGACCCTTTTCTGCTACATCAGCCACACAAATGGAAGGGAAATGGCTTCTAGAGAAATGCCCATCATAAACATGGAACAAACCAGAGGATGTTCATAGATTCATAGATGTTAGGGTCGGAAGGGACCTCAATAGATCATCGAGTCTGACCCCCTGCATAAGCAGGAAAGAGTGCTGGGTCTAGATGACCCCAGCTAGATGCTCATCTAACCTCCTCTTGAAGACCCCCAGGGTAGGGGAGAGCACCACCTCCCTTGGGAGCCCGTTCCAGACCTTGGCCACTCGAACTGTGAAGAAGTTCCTCCTAATGTCCAATCTAAATCTGCTCTCTTCTAGCTTGTGGCCATTATTTCTTGTAACCCCCGGGGGCGTCTTGGTGAATAAATACTCACCAATTCCCTTCTGTGCCCCCGTGATGAACTTAAAGGCAGCCACAAGGTCGCCTCTCAACCTTCTCTTGTGGAGGCTGAAAAGGTCCAGTTTCTCTAGTCTCTCCTCATAGGGCTTGGTCTGCAGGCCCTTGACCATACGAGTTGCTGTTCTCTGGACCCTCTCCAGGTTATCCGCATCCTTCTTGAAGTGTGGCGCCCAGAATTGCACGCAGTACTCCAACTGCGGTCTGACCAGCGCCCTATAGAGGGGAAGTATCACCTCCCTGGACCTATTCGTCATGCATCTGCTGATGCACGATAAAGTGCCATTGGCTTTTCTGATGGCTTCGTCACACTGCCGGCTCATGTTCATCTTGGAGTCCACTAGGACTCCAAGATCCCTTTCCACCTCTGTGCCACCCAGCAGGTCATTCCCTAGGCTGTAGGTGTGCTGGACATTTTTCCTCCCTAGGTGCAGCACTTTGTATTTCTCCTTGTTGAACTGCATTCTGTTGTTTTCTGCCCACTTGTGCAACCTATCCAGGTCTGCCTGCAGCTGTTCCCTGCCCTCCGGCATGTCCACTTCTCCCCATAGCTTTGTGTCATCTGCAAACTTGGACAGAGTACATTTCACTCCCTCGTCCAAGTCACTGATGAAGACATTAAAGAGTATCGGTCCAAGGACCGAGCCCTGCGGAACCCCACTGCCCACACCCTTCCAGGTCGAAACCGATCCATCCACCACAACTCTCTGGGTGCGACCCTCTAGCCAATTCACCACCCACCAGACCGTGTAATCATCCAAGTCACAGCCTCTTAACTTGTTCACCAGTATGGGGTGGGATACCGTATCAAAGGCCTTCCTGAAGTCTGTATACGACATCCACCCCTCCTCCTGTGTCCAGGCGTTTCGTAACCTGGTCATAAGATAATGTGGATAAGAGAGCATCGTGTCTTATCCAGATATATAACAAGTAGTTTTGCACCCTGGACAGCAGGCTTGGCAGTGTTGGTTGGGCAGCAGTGGTGGCCACCAATTTTGCTCACCCTCTAAGTCCGACTTGGGAAGGTTCCCTGATATCCCATCCCTTTTACACTATTGACCTTAGTGATGCTGGACCACTAACAGCCGATATACTGCTTTTTGTCACACTGGGAGAACCTGAACCTGGGGTTCCTGAACAAACTAGGTGACACCTAGGTAAAGCCCAGTCATTTTGTATTTAAGCTACTCAATCAGCAAAAGTTAATTGTTAGGAGTAGGATGGAAAAAGGAGGTTGGTAAGCAAAGGTGCATAATACTGACCACAAATCTTGCGGGTGCTTTAGCCGTTTACAGCCAGGGATTTTTTAGGGATGGCCTTAGTGCAGGTTACACTGCATTTCAACTGCAGAGTAATGGCTGACATACATAGGGAAATTAACTGCAATAGCGATTCTAGAATAGTTCCCTGTGTAGACACTTCCTTTGAAACAAAAATAACCACAGCTATTATGTTTTAAATTTACACCCTGCCCTACTTTCCTGTGTAGAGAAATGTTTAGAGCCAGATTCTGTGCCATGTCATGCTGTGACAAGGTAGGAACTCCCTCACCAGCCACAGCACTAGTCTCCCACCTGTGTCTGGGCATGCCGCCTGCCTCTCTATCCTGCCACGCCCTGATCTTAAATGATTAGGGTCTTAATTAGGCAGTAGGTTGCTCTTTGAATGCCCCGTTCTCCTGGATCTACGTATGCAGCTCTAACCACCCCTGTACTGCATCCCAAGCCATGCAGATGACCTGCTGTTCAATTGCTGGCTCAAAGCTGGGCCCAACTAGACACACAGTTGTGTCTCACACTGCCATGTTACCAGCCACATTCACCCTACCCCTACCTCACTGGGCCTCTTACATGCCACTGGCTCTCACCCAGTCTCTTGCATACTACCCCCTTGGGCCACTTTCATCCCACCCTACTCAGTTTGATCCTCGAGTTTAAGCTCTCCGTTCTTCAGTCAGCCCCGGTGCAGTCTCTCAGGCATCTCCTGCTACCCCACTGTGCATTGACTGAGTGATTGCTCAATTGTGAGCCTACTTTAGCCCTGGCCCCACACCAGAACATAATGCCCCTTCCTCAGGCCCCTACTCATGCGTCTCACTCTCAGGGCCTCTCCTTGGCCTCCGGCCCACCTTTGGCTTCAGGCACCCAAAGGCTTACCTGGACCTTGCTAACCCTGTCCTCAGAGCTTCACCTCACTTATCCCCTTGCTCTCAGGGCTTCACCACTTGCAACTCTCACTCTTCTGAGTCTTATACCCCACACGGGTTCAGGTGGCCACCACCATGCCTGGCCCCACTACCCACTCTCCAGGGTCTTGCACCTCACATGGGCTCAGATAGCCACAGCTGTGCCCGGCCCCACTACCCACTCTTCAGGGGTCTTGCACCCACTGGGCTCAGGTGCCACTTCAGGGCATGCCTGGCCCTCTACTGCCTCTGATGTTAAATAACCCACCCAAAGGTTGGGGCTGGGGTTAAGGCACCTTTCACAGGGGAGGTAACTGGCCTGGCATTTTCTGGGGGACCCCAAGCCACTAGGAGCCCCACGAGGCCACCCATCCCCAGCAGGGTGCAATTTCAAATCATGCCCAGGACCAAGAGCCTCCTAATCATCCCCATAAGCTCTTGTCCTTACCTCCCAGTGTTGCCGGAGTAGCAGTTCCATCGGGAGCTGTTTCCTCAGTGCCAGGCAACATACTGCGGCCTCCAGCTCTGCTGGCCTGAATCTTAAAATGGCTGCTCAGAGCTGGGGCTGCACCTGCCAGTTGCCTCTTCACACTCTTAAAATGGCAGACACCAAAGGTGCTCTGCCACACATGCCTTTCAGGAGAAGGTAGCTTCACATCATACGTTATTTACTTGCAACTTTCAGCAGTTTCTCAGCTGCTTTGGAAACTCATCTCACCAGAGGAGTGGGAATGCCTGATACAATAATGCTTTATTTCTGGGCGTAAAAATGTTTTCTTTTGACAAAGATTTCCTCTGAAACACACAGATAAAAACCTTGATGAACTAAACCTTGGTTCCTAAATTAGTTTCAGAAGCATTCACTCTTACATCAGGATCATTTACTATTCAAGCAGATATTTTTCATGATGAGTGATCATTGAGTCAGAATAAGAGAATGGGAATGGGAATCAGTGAGCTTTCCCATTTTGAGTATTAGAACATTTTGTAGTAAGAGACATTGTGATGACTTGCCTTACGGGTGATACAGCTTATCGGTAAGGTAGCCCCTCCCCTCAACTTTCCTGCCATGACTTTGCTGTTAAATTATCATGAGAGGGTTTTCAGTGGAGATCTTCCCAGAGGGACTCCCCAACAACAACTGTACTCACGGTTGTTAGACGTGATGTTCCACAGGGCTCCGCCTCCCTTACACCCCATCCACTCACCAACCGGTCATGTGCTGGTCCAATGTTAGCCTCAGTCTTGTGGGCTTGCCCTGCAGTCGGCCTCAGATGGAGGGAAGAGCACGCAGCTGAATAACTTAGCCAGCTCGTGTCTCTTTTCTCTCTATCCCTTGGACTTTCCTCCTTTCCTTTATTTTCTTTTCTTCCTATTGTCTTCAGAAATAGTATTCTCCTGGGGTGGAGAGGGATGTGGAGCCACCTCCTCTTCCCCAGCTGGCTACAGGGGACTCCGAACCCCTCCCCTGCTCTACCTGCCTCTCCTGGCCAGCCTCCCGCAGGGAGCTGCTGTACTTCCCCTGCTCTGCCTCGGGTAGGGGCTCAAAGATTTCCCCTGCCTCGCTTGCTAGTGCTGCACTGGCTATGGAGTGTCTCTTCCCAGCGGGAGCCTCAGCACGCTGGACATGCTACCTGCCAACTTTCTCTCCCTCTGGCCCCCCTTCCCCGCAGGTTTTGTCAAGGCTTTTAAACTTTCCTGCAGTGGCCATGCTGGCCGCCATGATTGGATCGGCTGCTTCCCACGCAGGGAACAGCTGCTTAAATAGCCAGAGTAATGCTGACTCGCACAGCCGCAGCTGCAGCTGCGGATGCAGCTGCCGCCACGGTCCCAGCTCCTGCGCTGCCAAATCTGCCAGAGGTAATTTCCCCCCTCGGGGGGTCTGTTCATGGGTTTTGTGCTCCCCGTTGATTTTCTCTCACCTCCTTTCGAGCCTGTGGGGGCGCGCCACCGCCACAGACATAAACAAAGATCCTGAGAGTAATTACAGCATCTTGGACACCTCAAGTTTTCAGTTAGGGTAAGACAGAATCACACTTCCTTTTCATAGTTCTTCATCATGTTTATATCAATAAGAAATCAATGAAGCCATCTTAGATTAGAAGCATTCTAGTTAGCTGTAAAATTCATGCAAGTTAATTTGGCCTCTTTCTTACACTGAAGTCAAAATATCACTTCAAAACTGGGAGAGAAATTTCAATTAGCATTTTATAACATTTGTAATTTTTATTGTTTTCTTGTTGAAATTGCTCTTTAAAACTTCAGTTGTCCCCCCCCGTTTCAGAGTCAGAAACACCCCCCAAATGGAGAACTGTTGGGGGCAAGGGGTGGGGTTTCCAGTGGCAAAGGTCAGGGGTTAGGGGTGGGACTTCCGACCCCAGGATGGCAGCCAAGGTGGCGGGCGGGGGGCGTGTCTAGGGGGCGTGGTCAGGGCGGAGATAGGGGTGTGGACATGGGCGGGGCAAGGGGGGGTCACCTGTCAGTGGGAGGGGCTTGTCAGTTTGATGAGATGTGTACTCTATATACTACTTTCTGGTACTAGAGTAGGCACTATCAAGTTTGAGAAACATATTTTTAAACATTCAGTACAAATGTTAAACTGAATTTTCATACAGAAGTCATTGCTTTAGAATTAAAGTTCTCAAATGTCTTTCTCTTAGTACTGACAGGAAATGCAATTGCCCTTCAGTAGGCTTACCATATGGAAATCCTGGAAATTGGGGCCATCCTATAGGAAATCTGGGACATTGTCCATCCCCCCCATTCTCCCTCCGCTCTCACAAGTTGGTGGGGGTGGGCCTCTGTGCTGGGCAGACAGACCTGACTGCCTACCTGCGTGCCATCCTGTAAGGTGCTCCACACACTGTTCCAACTCCTGGCCCGACTGCGCTCTGCACCCTTGCATTCCTGGGTTTCGCATTATAATTCCTAACAGCCATCTGGGACCAGCCTCTGAAATGTGGAACTGTCTGGAATAAAGCAGGGCATATGTTCATCCTACCCTTAAGGCAATATTAACATCCATACTCTTCAAACACCTTCCATATAGCCATTGTGCATGCCTGTATTTGCCCACACAGTCCTTAGCTTCACAAATTCTGTCTTAAATAATTGAGTCAATTAATCAAATACATGTTTAAGCTTAAGCTATAATAAAGTTACCCTGTCTGAATCTTGGCTTTAATGCTGACCTCAGCAAGACTAAGATACCTTACTATTGCATGACTTATTAGTCAACTCCTTTCCACCCCTGCCAAAAAATGTAGACTTGATATTACTGTAGATAGTGACTGCAACTACTTAAACATTTTTGTGTCCAAGGCTTTTGTGACCTGGTCATAGAAGGCCACCAGGTTGGTCTGACAGGACCTGCATGTGATGAACCCATGTTGATTGCCCCTAAGCATAATCTTCTCTGCTGGTCCCTTGCAGATGTGCTCCTGGGTAATTTTCTCAAAGAGCTTCCCCAGGACCAAGGTAAAACTAATAGGCCTATAGTTTCCTGGGTCCTCTTTCCTCCCTTTTTTGAAAATGTGGACCACATTGGCCCTATTCCAGTCCTCTGGCACCTTGGCAGAGCACCATGAGTGCTCATAAGACTATGCCAGGGGCCCCACAGTGACCTCTGCCAAATCCCTCAGCACTCTGGGATGGAGATCATCAGGATGTGCTGATTTGAACATGTCTAGTCCCTCCAGAAGTTCCCTGACTAGGTCCTTACTGACCCTGGGCCTGGCTATGCCTCCCCTGGGTCCATCCAGGTTCCCCGAGGGGGGGGAATGTCCCTGACCCTGCTCAGAAAAATGGAAGAAAAGAAGCTACCACCAAGTTACCAAGCTTGTCCTGCAGAGGCCCCATGTTGCTTGGTACCTTCTTTTTACCCCCTATGTATTTAAAAAAGGACTTCTTGTTATCTTTGATCCGGGTCGCTATTCCCAGTTCCATCTCTGCCTTAGACTTCCTAACAGCCCCCCTACAATCTCAAGCAGTAGAGCTATAACCCTCCTTGGTGATGGCCCCTCCCTTCCATTGGGTATACACCTCCTTTTTGGCTTTGAGACATTCCTAGATGCTTTTGGTGAACCATGGATGCTTTTGAGCACTCTTGCCCCCTTTGATCCACGTGGGGATCATCACCTTTTGGGCTTGGAGGATCGTCTCAGTCACAGTGGGCTCCTGCAGGAGGGCTGTGATCTCCTCAAGGCCCCCTTCCCATGCCAAGCTGGCCCAAGGGCACCCTCAAATTCTCACCCACCACGTCTTTGATGGAGATTAAATATATGGGAGGCTGCCTTATGTCCTCTTGGACATGGGTTGCTGTAATATCTACCCTGTGGACTCCCAGCCCCCTTGTGGGTCCCGCTCTGCAATGGGTGCTTCAGGGGCACCCTAGCCTTATGGGCTATGCACAGCTCCAACCACCCCTTTACCATGCCCCAAGCCTCACAGCTGGAATACACGTTGTTCGGTCCAGGTCTATGCCCTCTCTCTGGTGCTCGGGCTCTCTGCGGCCCTGTCTCTCTCCACGCCCTCTCTCTGGCACTTCTCAAAGCACTGCCCGCTTCTCCGGGCCTTCGCAGCAATGCCACCCTCTCTCTCTGGGCCTTTGCAGCAAAGCTTCCCCCTTCTCTGGGGCTCCTCAGTAATGCCGCCCCCTTCTCTGGGGCTTCCTCGGTAATGCCGCCCCCTCTCGTCTGAGGCTTCTCAAACACTGCCCTCTCTTTGGGGCTTCTCAAAACTCTGCCCCCTCTCTGGGGCTTGCCATACCCACACTGGGGCTTCTTATCAATGCCCCTCTCTCTGGGGCCTCTCAACTGCCCCCTTTCTGGGGCTGGGGTCAGTGCACCCCAACTGCTGCGCCCTCACTGGTGCTGGGGCCCGCACACTGCTGTGGGTCCCCTATGAGGCCTCCTCCAACCCCTAGTTGCCTCACTCAAACCACCGGTAACAAACAGCAACACAAACGCAAGCCCCTTGGCTATAACATAAACTGAAGCCGCCCGGCTATAGCCACGTTCAAGCCTACTGGGGGTTCTTCATCCCACCGCAGCGTCAGACGCTGCTTCTGCATCAGGCTTCTCCTCTCTTCCATGACAGAGAGCTCCTTCCTCCTTGGCTGCTGGCAGGGAACTCCTTCTTGCCTCAGCCCCTAGGGTTTATAAGGGAGCCACGCCCTGCCCCTTTCAGTCAGCTGACTGCTGGCAGATGTGATCTCTTGCTAGCTCCAGTTGCCCTGGTAACCAACAGCTGGGCTCCTTATTCACTGTTAGGGCTCTTTCCCTAGCAGTTTCCCCTCTCTAGGAGCAGAGCACCTCCGTGCTCTGTGACAGTCTCCTTAAGGAACGACCACTCTTCTTGGATTCCCAACTCCCCTCCCCTCTGGGACTTCAGTGCCTCCCTGACTAGTCTCCTTACCTCATTGAAATCCACCCTCCTGAAGTCCAGGGCTGCTGCCTTGCTGCAGGCCTTTTGCACCCTGTGCTGGATGGTGAATTCCAGTAGGCAATGATCGCTATTGCCCAGGTGGTTGAACACCCACAGTCCCCTCCCAGGTTGTCGCCTGTGGCCAGGACCATGTCCAACAAGGCATTTCCCCTGGTAGGACTGTGCACCTCCTAGGTATAGATGGAGGTCCTGTAACTCAGCTAGGAACCTACATGAGTGGTCAGACCTGGCTGACTACTCTTCCTAGCAGATGTCCAGATAGTTTAGGTCACCCATGATAACCACATCTGTTGACTTGACTGCCTCCGTGAGCTGACCTGAGATTTCCCGGTCCTCTTTCCCCTGGTTAGGTGGCCTGTAGTAGACTGCCACTGTTAGGTCCCTTTTCCTCTGACCCCCTTGTATTTTGACCAAGAGCACCTCAGTCTGCCCTACCTCAGACTCAGTGTTGTTTACTGAGGATGTGTATTGCTCTTTGACATAGAGTGCCACACCCCAACCTTTCCTACCCATTCTATCCCACTTATACAGTCTATAGCCCTTGATGTTTACCACCCAGTTGTGCGTTGGATCCCACCAAGTTTCAGTGAGCCCCACTATGTCTGGGTTTGTGCTAGCTAGCAGGAGGGCAAGTTCCTCCTGCTTGTTCCCCATGTGATGGGCTAGCTGGCACTGACTTAGTCCAGGGGTTTTGAAAGGGCAAAAGATGATTAGAGGACTTGGGATTCCCTTTCCTTACCAATCTGGTAATGATTTAGCCCAGGGGTTTTGAAGGGGTAAAAGATGATTGGAGGACTTGGGATTCCCTTTCCTCACCAATCAGGCCCCAGACACTCACCTTCCATGTCCCCTGATTGGTCCCTTGGGTCACCTGGAGGGGGATAAAAGGGGCAGCACAGCTGACTCAAGGAAGAGATCAGCGAGGGAGCACAAGGAAGGAGCTTCAAAGAGCTGGGTCAGTGAGGTGAGAGCAGTTGCCCCAGAAGAGCCTGAAGGAGTGGGACCTGAAAGCAGCAGTTGGATCCTCAGCAGTGTGGTGTGTGGCCAGCAGGAGAGGCTCCCCACTGGGCTCCAGGATCCCCTATGAGAGGCTACAGCCAGCAGGAGAGGCTCCCCAGCTCCAGCAAGGATCTGAGCAGCGACCTGAGAGGTTCCCAGCTCTGCTTCCAGCTCTTCCAATAAGAGGCCAGGCAGCTTGACATGAGGCTGGGACTCTGGGAAGGTCAAGACCCCTAGCAATTCAGAACAGTGGTGGCTGTGTGACAGTGTTTCTGCCTACCATGTGGAAAATCCAAGTTCAAGTCTTAGCTGGGCTGACTTTGGGTGAGTGTGCTAACAAACAACCAATCTTCTTGCAGTGGAAAGGGGCCATTGTGTTCTCCCCCTCCAGGTACTTAGGCCCTATATTTCCTTGACATTTTGTATTTTGTGCCTTTTTATATTTCACCAACCAGTATTGTTTGCTCCGCTGTTTGTGTTCTTTATGTTGTTAACCCAGTCTTTTGTCAATGATTGTAAGTGTCAAAGTCTAACCTTTGTTGAATCCTTCCCCCTTGGGGCATTGTAGTGTCCCCTATACCCCCTGTTTTATGCCTGTTATGTTCCCAGTACTATTTTTTCATTAAAAGGTATACGGTTAAGTCCCTATTGATGGTCTGGCTCTGCTCTATAGGGGGAGGAGAGTCCCTACACCTCCCACAGGGCTTGTGCACCTGCTTTGATCCCTTCAATTGGAGAAAGGGTACCTCTTGGAGTACTGCCCGGGTTATACCCATACTACAAGCATTAATGTAAAGGCATTTAAGGCCTCCTGAGGATGTATACGCCCCCCGCCAATCCCAGGACTATTTGGACCGCTGTCTCTTACTTGGGTATTTCTTGTGCTCTTCACCTGTCTTGGCTGGGCTGTTTTTGTGGGAGTCTCTTGGTTCTGTGCTCTGTAGCTCCCTTGGTCCTCTTCCTCCCCCTCCCCGATGAGCCTAGTTTAAAGCCCACCAGAAGACATCAGCCAACCTGAAATAGAACACATGCTTACCTTTGGGGGAGAGGTGAAGCCCATCACACCCAAGCATGTCTCTTGTTCTGAATTTTGGTCATGGTCCAGAAAGCCGAAGCCCACCGCAAGACACCATTCCCGAAGCCGCAAGTTGATGTCCCAGATGCAGGTCTCATAGCATCTTCCACGCCCACTCACTGAAAGGATCAATGAGAAGACAACCAGTGCCCCATCTCCTTCAGCTTGCCCCCCAGAGCTTGGTAGTCCTTCATCAGGTGATCTGGACTGCTCCTGGCCACATCATTAGTGCCCACATGGATTAGGACCATGGTTAGTAATCAGTGGGCCAGATGAGGGCCAGGATCATCTCCATCATGTTCTGAATCTGCATTCTGGGCAGACAGTAGACCTTGCATGTCATGGGATCCTGACGACAGATGGGACCCTCTGTTCCTCTCAGGATGGAGTCACCTATGACGAGTACCTAGCATCTCTTCTTCCAGGTCAACTTGCCTCTTCAGCCAGTTCTGTGCATGGAGTGAGCTCCTCACCAGAGGTTTCCTCCTCACCTTCCTCTTCTTCCAATGTCATCAGGGCCTCATACCTGTTCCCCAACTAGACTGGGGAAGCTGGTACTGCACCACCGAGAGCAGCCCTGGCTCTGGAGGGGACCTTCTGCCATTCCGCTGTGAAGGGCACCTCCTGGGGCTCTTCTTCCTTTGGTGAATGGCCTTGCAGGGAAAGGAAATACCCATCAATTTCACCTTCTACTTCCCTGATTCCCCTCAGCGTACTAACATCCTCCTGGAGCTCCCTCACCTGCCCCTCCAAGGCCCTAAGATGGGCACCTGTGGGACAGGTGTGGGGACTCCTATTCCCTGCCCCCCCCCCAGCCCCACCGGGCATCCCCCGCAGGTCAAGAGGCAGGGTGATGCCAGCTCCCCCGTGGGCTCCATCTGGGTGGAGGCCTCAGAGAAGCCCTGGGTGGGTGGTGCCCCCTGGCCAGGGGCCCTAGCAGCACTCCGCATCCACACCATTTGTATTTTTTTGTTTGTTTTTTGGTGCAGTGCCTTTGCCTTTCCCTTTCTGAAGACCTCCTCCTGGCCCCTCCTGCTTACCCGCCTGTGCTAATGCCAGCGCAAACACCGGCGCGCCCTTACAGAGCATACCTGTTTGCACGTTCTGTTAACGCACAGTTCAGGAGCGCAGCTCCCTGACAGCTCAACAAAAAGGGATCTGGGGGGCTTCCCCTCCTGATCCACCCCAGCTGTTCCAGCTCCTCTCCCCACTTACCTCAGGGGGATCAGCTGCTGCTGCCCCCACCACTGCCTCTGCTGCCCCTACCTTCACTTAGGTAAGGGGGGCACACGTGCGAGTGGAGCCCCATGTGTGCCCAGTCAGCCCCTTGCATTACCGCCTTCAGCCCCATAAGATAATTCACAATTATCTTGTGAATTGTGTAAGTGTTTGCACACCTAACACTGCTAATATTGCATGGCACTCTGCAACACCTTAAAAGGGTCTCCTATGGACAGTTGTGAATCACTGTCAAAAAGGTACATGGAAGGGTTGGAAGAAGAGTTCTCTGCCTGCATTTGGCTTTCCAAAAGAGAGCCAAATGAATCAACTTGCTGGCATACCTCACCATGCCTCTCTCAAATGTAAAACCTGCTTGAACTTGCAAGTCTCTTGCCTTTAACTGAGGTTAACTGGCAAAGACATCAAAATTAGTGTTCAATCGCTACTGCCAGGGAGATACAAAGGAAAAAAAGTGAAAATTACATTACTGCATTCAACAGAATGAAGGAACCAAAATGCTGGCCTACATTCTGTGCTAGATGCATGGAAGTGTTAGATAGATCCTATTAAGTCTAATAGGAATTTTATGATCAATGTTTTGTCAACATAAGTCACTGTAACAGTAGTCTGTACAAGTAACATTCCTGGTTATTCTCAAAGTAAAGTTTGAAAAGGCATTTGAAGAGGAAAAAGGAAGGTCTGTTTAGTTGAGGTTGGATAGCATTTGCTTTTCTTCTTTCATCATGAAAATGCCCCTATGAGAGAGAATTGTTTACAGGAAGTGTGATTTCTGACTAGGACCATTGCCTTGTAATCTCATATATTTCAGAATAATAGCTGTAATTAAAAAAAGAAGGCAACATGCAGTGTCTTTGAATGGATACCACTGTTCTTACTACAGAGATAAATTAATATTATCTATTCTTTAGTTTTGATTTACATTTGATTTACAGACTTTTCTCTTGCTTCTACACACAGGTATCTTTCCCTTCCATATTCTGTCCAATAGCAACATCGTGCATCTACAAGAGAAGAGAACACAAAATGTCATGTTGTGGATTTATAAGCTTACATGTTTAAACACTTCAGGAGGACTTGTTTTACCTGTTTGATTAATGTGAATGCATGCATTAATTATACCTATGCCTACAATTCATTGGTCTGTAGCTTAAAGAGGATTTTTTTTTTAATTTAAGTTCAAGTATAATTATAACAGGAGATAATATTGAATAATTATGTAGGTATAAAATAGGCTCTCCCTCCCTCCTCCTCCCCCTGCCCCCATAATTAACTTATTATTTAATAAGATTTCATGAAGTGAGAATTTAGTTAGGAAAAAAACCCAGCAATCTTGGACAAAAAAGAAATTCCATTCTTCTCATAATAAATTAATAGATGAAAGCTGTTCCCACAGTATCTGTGCAGGTGAATCTTTCCCACCCTGCCTTTAAGCTATTTAAGAAACAATCTTAAGTACACAGCATGTATTGTACTCTTAACCTGTAATCAAAGCTCTCTTGAAGGCTAGAGCTGTATGTCACGTCTATACAAAACAGCAGTCCCTCTTGACTTCTGTTTAAGGTATAACCACTCCATCCAGGAAATATACATCTAGTTCATATAAAGCTATCTTCAGGGGTATGAATAATACCCTTTTTTCCCAACTGCTCTATGCCTCACACTGAATACTATAACTTTGCTGTGAGCTTTTTTGGAACTTCAGTTATAGATGATCAGGTATTGCCAAAATTTATTTTCAATTTAAAAAGCCCTTTTAAAAAGGACCAGCATCTAAAAAGATGACCAGAGATCCGGGTTTTCTGTTTCCCACACAAAAATGGAGGAAAACATAAGATTTCGCCCATTACATGGATTTCTCATTTAGCAGAGAAACCCATGGATTCTGAACTTTTGCAACAAGCTTATTGCTGCTGCGAGCCTGGAGAGCAGCTCCTGTAGGTAAGTGTGGTGGGGAGGGGATTGAGGCCCTCATAGTAATGGAGGGAGGAAGCTGCACAGGGCTGGGGCTACTGCTCAGCTGGACCATGTGTGGGGCTTGGGGCCTGGGGCCAAAATGCATGGCTGAAAGGCCCTGGCAGGGAGTAGGGCAGGCCCATGGGCGGCTTGTTCAGGGGGTGGAGGATGGGGCCAGCTCCCCACCTCTGTGCGCACTCCCAAGGGGGCAGGAGAGACTTGTGCCCCCCAGATATGTGCACAGGGTGGGGGCAGGCACAGGCTGTCCAATGCAGGCTTGGGCTTCCACCCTTGCCCTCCCCAGGGGCCTCCACAGCCTGGCAGGTGCAACCTGGCACTGAAGGAAACAATGGGGCTATGTGGGGATCTCATTGCCACTGTGCTCCACAATGCCCTGGTAATGTGTCCCCTGCATGTGACAGCAGCGGGGGTGGCAGCACAGGATTGTGCCCCTCACTGCTTCCAGATGTGCAAAGGACACGTCGCCAGTGCAACGCAGAGCTCACAGCAGCAATGAGATCCCTGCACAGCCTTACTGTCCCCGGCAGCACTAGGTTGCACCCTCTGGGTTGCAGAGGACCCAGGGGAGGGCAGCAGGGTGGGAGCCCGAGCCTGCAGCGGGCAGCCCGCACCCACCCCTGCCCTGTGCACAGATCTGGGGACAAGGGTCCCCTCTGTTCCCCCAGGGTATGCACAGTGGCAGGAAGTCAGCCCCTCCCAGCTGAGCCTGCAGTGGGCGAACTGGGCTCTACTCCACCGCATCACCCACCTCCTCCTGCCGGAGGCAGGGGGCTGCAGACCTGGGTCCCTGGCCCCATAGCCCTGGCAGCTGGGGGCCCCCTCCATCAGGGCTGTGGGGGCTGTGAGTGGGGAGTGAGGAGCGCCAGCAGGGCCAGGAGGGTTATGGGGGGGCTTTCATTTTAATCATGGGTTTTGGGGTTTTTATCAGATAATTCATGATTTTTTTATCAGGGAAAACCAGGATCCCTGATGATGACCAACTATAATTACTGTAGCTTTAAACAATTGCTACTTTCTACACAAGAGGCAACTGAACTTCAGCTGTGGCTGAAGTGCTCCTATTTTTCTTATGCGTACACCCTTACAGAGCTGTCATGCTTGGCTACTGTTTGTGGAACATGGAAAGAAAAATGCCATAGAAGCATGATGTATTATTGCTTGGGTGTTGGTCTTAAGCATACACAGTATTTTCAAATGTCTGTAAAGATTCAAGTTTGTTCCATAGGATAAATCTTTTCCATGTGATACCAGGACCTGTGAATTATTTCTTAATGGTATGGGTAATGGAATAAGTTAGTAATCATCTAACTCACCACTTCAAAGGTGGAAGCTGGCTTCCTACTGGTTTGAATCTTGTGGAGTCAATTATAGTCCATCTACACAACGGAAATGAAAATGCTACCATTCTGATTTTAGTAAGCTTTTAATAGCCAGTTCTCCTAGGTGTCTGACTAAACAAGACAGACCCGACTGACTAAACACAAGTGGCATTGAATATTTGACAAACTATGTGCCCCCAGAAGTAAAAGAACCATATGAAACAAACAGCATAGACTCAGATTATCAAATCAGTCTAGGCCCATATATTACATTTAAAATTAGTATCAGTGTTTGAGATCCTTGACCTATATGTAGCTTGCTATTTAAAAGAATTTAAGTACAATAAATGTTATCTTTCTGTGGATTTAAGTGCTACATTGCAGAACCTATCCTAAAACAATCCTCATTAATTTAAGGACAGTCATTTAAAAAAGTTATTTGGGATTTTTTTAAAGCAAACTGTTATTATAAGAAACACCTGAAACCAATATTTTTCCCAGTTTGGCTATAAGTGTTGAGATTGATCTAATATGTTTCACTATTATTCCTTGTGTAGTTTCTCTGATGTTTGTGTGGATTATTCACACAGTAGAAAGGGAAAATAACACTTAAAAGTGATTATAATATACAACACTGCTACACTGAAGAGAAGATTTAGAGCTTGAAACTGATTTTAACTCCTTTCTTAATTTGACTACATTTTTGATAACGCCCCTGTAAAAATATGGGAAGATTACTCAGCTTTCCTACTGTTCTTATGCTTTTACTTTGGCAGATATCAGAGTGGGCACATGGGCTTCCAGAGGAAGATGAAAGTACTTGAATGTCCCAGTGCCTGTGTCCATATTATCCTATAGAAGCAAAGCTTCAAAATGGCAGCAAGACAAATGGCATTTGAAAACAAGTTTAAGTTTAATGTAATTAGCAAAAGCCTAAACAAGGTTTAACCCAATGTACCTTTGGAAGTAGAGAAAAAGGACAAGATAGTATGTGAAGGATAACAGTTTCATAGAGAAAGGGATGTTTCCATGCTTTCCATGGGTGAATACTATACAATGTTTCCCACTTCACTACCAGTAAATCACTAACCCTTGCTCCTCTCCTTATCCAAGTAAGTACTGCGAAGAGCTGTCTGTGTACTGACACCTTATGTTTACTTGAAAGCTGAAATGATACAGCATACACGGTGAAAAGCATGTCTCTAGTAGGGCTGTGTGAAATTTCACTGGTAGTTTCATTTCAACACTGTTTTGACTTGTTTTGGGCTCGAAACAGTGAAATCAAAATTTTAAAAAAGGCTTCAAAACAGTCCAAAATGAAATAAAGGCAGCTGAAATGTTTTGAAAGTTTGGAAATGTTTCGTGTTTCAAAGCTGAAGCTGGGCTTGCTTGCAGGGAAACAGAAAGTAAGGAGGGAGAGGGGAAGGACTGCTCTGATATTGACTGTGTGGCTGGCCAGTGACTGTGATCCTTCCCTGAGGTCCCTTCCAGTCCCAGTGCTCTGTGGGGGGATGGAAAAACAGCATAAAAAGCATCATTGTTTGAATTAAGCTGCTTTCTGCCTTGGGGTCAGTTATTGACCTGTCTTCCACCAACTCAGCAGTGTCAGCCAACAAAGGCTATCATTCATTTCCTACTTGCTAGCCTAGCAAGTGGGATTTATCAATACTTTTTGCTTCCTATACCCTTTTATTTTATTATTATATTCATTGATTCCTTTCAGTTTATTCCTCCTCCACAATCCTCTTTTGGTTTTTGATAGTCTATTTTGATTCTTTTCCCCCAGAAATGCAATCTGTCCTTTCTCTCACAGTGTGCATTCCATTCACTCTGCAGGGATGCACAGCATATATTGCATATTATACTATAGAATTTATTCAGGAACACAAACGTACATTTATATATTTTATTTATGGTATAAATACATACATACATTACATAAATACACATACATATACAAATATCTACATATATTACATAAATCAGACTACATTACAAAAGAACAGATTTTCCAGCACACCAAGGTATGAAACACACCATGAAATGTGGTGGAAAGGCAGCTGGCAAGCCTTCAGGGAGGGGCAGAAGAGGGGGTAGAGGGAGAGGTGTTAGTTTCCCCCCACCCCCCAAAATGAGACGCAGCCTTTTTCCTACAACTAGCAGGGATGAGGCTTCCAGAAGCAGCAAGGAGAGGGGAGCTATGCCAGTGCCACTGCCTGTGCCTGAGACTGCATCCCCTCCAAAAGCACCAGTCATAACCCACCACCACCATGACAACAAGCAGCGGCACCAGCATGACAGTCTTCTCCACCCCCAGTTCATTTCCCATGCTGAGCCTTCCAGTGCCAGAGGAAGAGCTGGAGCTGGAGCTGGAGCTGGATCTGAGTGACATAGCAAGGGAAATTCAGGGGAAAGAGAGGGAATCAGATGAGTTTGAGTTCCACACTCCTCAAATTTCCCCTAGAGCAAGGTCTCCTTCTCCAGAAGGCACTTCAGAGGAGGCTGAAGTAGAGGTTGTGGAGGCAAGTGGCTCAGCTGAGTCTGCTCCTCCTGTTGCTGTGTTTCTGCCTCCTGAGGAGGGGGAAATTGCAGTGTCCATCCATGCACCCGCATCCCAGAAGTGAGCAGGTAGTGTGGTCTGGAATTATTTTGAGCTGGCAGATGATCCCACATACGCTGTCTGCCTGCACTGCCAAGCTAAAACCAGCTGGAGCAAGGGAACAAAACACATGAGCACCACGGGGATGCTGATGCATCTCTGCAGGCACCAGCCCCTTGCCCTTGCTCCTCCTCAGCCTGGCACCAGTGGGAGCATGCCCAAAAGGAAGTCCCCCTCTCACTCCAAAGCCCCCATACCCAAAGCAGAGCAGGCTACCCTGGAACAGTGGGGGACAGGAGGACAGAAAGGGGGACACATTGCAAAGTTGAGCGAGATCACCCAGAACACTGGGGATATGCTTACTGTGAATGGCCAGCCCTTCTCCTTAGTTGAGGAGCCAGGGTTTAGGTGACTCGTGGCGCTCATGGCCCCATCATACCAAGTGCCTGCATGCACCACCTTCAGCAGGACGGTGGTGCCCTCCCTGGATGAGGTATGCAGGAAGTACTTGAGAGAGGAGATCCACAAAGCAGGTCCACAGGTGGCCTTACACTTCACCTCAGACATCTGGAACAGCTGGGGTGGAAATCATGCATAGCTGTCCCTCACAGGGTACTGGTGCAATCAATCAGGCTGTTGGTGGACTCTCCTTTAAGCTGAGTTGATGAATGAGTCCCACGCAGCAACAAACATTATGGAGGCCATGAACCACTTGGTGCAGGGGTGGCTCATTGGGCAGGGTGAGCTCACCTGCGGGTTCACAGTCACTGATAATGGGAACAATATGGTCAAGGTGGTCCATGATGCCAACTTTGTTGGCATCTGCTGTGTGGCATACAAGTTCCACCTCCTTGTCAGGAATGCCTTGGATGGGGGCAGGGCTGCCAGTGCCAGTGCCAGCACCACCAGCAAGTTAATTTCCAAATACAAGAAGGTGGCAGGCTACTTCCACTGGAGCATCAAGGGGGCCAAGATGCTGCGGGGCAAACAGGCAAAGCTGGACAGCCTGCAACACAAAATCATGCAGGATGTGGAGACTTGGTGGAACTCCACATAAATGATGCTTGAGAGGCTGGTGGAGCAACAGAAGGCTATCTATGAGATGGCCTTGCTTGGGGAGATTGGGATCAGTGGCCCCCTTAACAGAGCTGAGTGGGATACTGTCTCCCAGATCTTGGTGTCCTCAAGCCCTTCCTTGAGGCCACCAAGAGCCTCAGTACTGGGAATGCCCTCTTTAGCCAGGTAATCCCTGTAGTGAGGGAACTGCCTGGGGTGTGGGGGAAAGGGGGACAAACCACTTTTCACAGATGAGCCTACAAACTGCACTTCATCAACTTCCTAGGTACAGAAACTCATGGACTCAATATACACATTGGAATTCCAACACTACAACCTGCTGGATATCTGACTCTCCAGGTACCTCTCAACTTTTACCTGCTACATCCCTTTTCCCCCCCACCCCAGCCTGTCCCTCAGTCCCTGATGCCTCCATTTTCATTTTCACTGACTGGCTTTCTTGCCTGCATTGCATGCCAACCTCTGGCTTCTTTACTATTCCTTCCATCCAGGAACAGTACACACACCAACTGCAGGTGCTTCCTCAACCTGATGAAGGGGCTTTCAACCCAAAACTTTGCTAAGATATAGTTCACTAACTATTCAGTTGGTCTACTGAAAGATACCAGATTGACCTGAAGAACCTTGTCTGCTAGTGCCACGTTCTTAGACCAACACCCCTAGCACCTGTCCCCAGTCAGCTGACTGAAAGGAGGCAGGGCCCTGGGCACATCTAAGCCCCAGGGCTGGGGCTGGCAGGGAGAGTTCTCTGGCAGCTGCTGGAGAAGAAGCTCCTGCAGGAAAGGAAAGAAAGGCTCTCGTCTGTGACAGTTTGGCTGCCTGAGATGCTAGTGCTACTGTGCTGCTTACTTACTTAATGTTATTTAAAGTAGTAGACTGGGATGAGGCTGTAGGGGAGGAGACCTCATTGGGGCACACTACCGTGTCATGTAGAGGCCCAAGCGCCAGTGAGGGTGCACCTTAACACACACACAAAGTCACACGTGTCACAAGTGTTGCTTGTCTGCAGCTTGAGGTGCAGTTTCCCAGAAACCTGTGCACCTATCTCCTTGAATTTTGGCAGGCTTTGTGGCCTCAGCAGGGGCTACCATCCCTGCTGTTTTCATTTGAATCAGGCAAGAAATGGCAAAGTTATAGGCAGTTTTGTGATTCCCCATTATAGCCTACGGGCAAAATGTTGAAACAGCAACACAACAGTGGAACAATTCCTACGAAACGAAATGGAACAGCCGTTCAAAATGAAATGAAACATCAAAACAAAACACTGTCCCATTGAAACAGTGAAATGGAAGTTGAAATGAAATGGTGCTGTTTTGCACAGCCCTAGTCTCTAGTTCTCCATGATTTGTTTTGGCTGCTTACAGCTTTGGTGGAAATTTTAGAATTGACATATAACGGCTCCATTGCCAACTGACTGGCACTGCAACATTGATTCATTTGCCTTGAAGTAGTTTCCATTCCTTTACCCTTGTGTCTTTGGCTCATAGTTGATGGTAATTGATGAAGCTGACACCAATAACCATATTTTCACCAGTGATCATTCATAAGGAAAAATTTCCTGTTGAGCTCTCCAAGCAGCCTGGCTCAATTCCTTGATTTTGAGTTCTCATGCCAAATCTAGGCAGCCCAGCTCAGGACCTCCTTCCTCAGTGAGGAGGAAGCTTGTTGTCAGTTCCAGTCACTGTACTGTTCCTCTAGCAGCTTAGCTGGCCATTGTCAGGTCTGGCTGCCCCTACTGCATGAGCAGAATAACAGCTAGTCGATCTCCACCTCTAGGTCCCTGATAGAATCATATGTTCATAGAAAATTAGGGTTGAAAGGGACCTCCGGAGGTCATCTAGTCCAACCCCCTAATCAAAGCAGGACCATCCCCAACTAGATCATCCCAGTCAAGGCTTTGTCTAGCCAGGTCTTCTAAGGATGGAGATTCCACAACCACACCAGGTAACCTATTCCAGTGTTTTACTCCCTCCTCATGAGAGAGTTTTTCCAAATATCTAACGTAAACTTCCCTGGCTGCAACTTGAGACCATTGCTTCTTATTCTGTCATCTGCCACCATAGATTCATAGATTCATAGATGCTAGGGTCGGAAGGGACCTCAATAGATCATTGAGTCCGACCCCCTGCATAGGCAGGAAAGAGTGCTGGGTTCAGATGACCCCAGCTAGATGCTTATCTAACCTCCTCTTGAAGACCCCCAGGGTAGGGGAGAGCACCACCTCCCTTGGGAGCCCGTTCCAGACCTTGGCCACTGGAACTGTGAAGAAGTTCTTCCTAATGTCTAGTCTAAATCTGCTCTCTGCTAGTTTGTGGCCATTATTTCTTGTAACCCCCGGGGGCGCCTTGGTGAATAAAACCTCACCAATTCCTTTCTGTGCCCCCGTGATGAACTTATAGGCAGCCACAAGGTCGCCTCTCAACCTTCTCTTGTGGAGGCTGAAGAGGTCCAGGTGCCCCAGTCTCTCCTCATAGGGCTTGGCCTGAAAGCCCTTAACCATACGAGTGGCCCTTCTCTGGACCCTCTCCAGGTTATCCACATCCCTCTTGAAGTGTGGCATCCAAAACTGCACGCAGTATTCCAACTGCGGTCTGACCAGCACCCGATAGAGGGGAAGTATCACCTCCTTGGATCTGTTCATCATGCATCTGCTGATGCACGAAAAAGTGCCATTAGCTTTTCTGATGGCTTCGTCACACTGCTGACTCATGTTCATCTTGGAGTCCACTAGGACTCCAAGATCCCTTTCCGCTTCCGTTCCACCCAGCAGGTCATTCCCTAGGCTGTAGGTGTGCTGGACATTTTTCCTCCCTAGGTGCAGCACTTTGCATTTCTCCTTGTTGAACTGCATTCTGTTGTTTTCTGCCCACATGTCCAACCTGTCCAGGTCTGCTTGTAGTTGTTCCCTGCCCTCCGGCATGTCCACTTCTCCCCACAGTTTTGTGTCATCCACAAACTTGGACAGAGTACACTTCACTCCCTCGTCCAAGTCACTGATGAAGACATTGAAGAGTATCGGTCCAAGGAGCGAACCCTGCGGGACCCCACTGCCCACACCCTTCCAGGTCGATACCAACCTATCCACTACGACTCTCTGGGTGTAACCCTCTAGCCAATTCACCACCCACTGGACTGAGAACATTCTATCTCAGAGGCAGGCAATTATTTCAGGCAGAAGGCCGCTTACCGAGTTTTGGCAAGCCATTGAGGGCCATATGGGTAGCCCCACCCCTTGACAGATGCTCCACCCCCTGATTGCCATCTTGGGACCAGAAGTCCCGCCCTGTAACCCATGACCTTTGCCACCAGAAGTCCCCCCCTTGTCCCTCAGAATTACTCATTTCAGCAAGGGGTTTTACCATCTCTGAATCAGAAAAATACCAAATTATATTCTAAAAAACAAACATGTACTTCAACATTCATTAATTTCATTTCAAAAAATATTTCTGTCCTGATTTACATGTGTTTGTGTAATGTACATAGAGATGATAGTATAATAACTTAGAATGAAGTCTTACTCCTGTATATTGTGGGAGAGTGTGGGTGGGAGTGTGGGTATAGATGTGTCGGTATGTAGGGGGGTTTGATTTGTGGGGGGTGGATAGGAATGGGTTTTGTGGGAGGCTGTGAGCATGTGAGTGGAGGGTAGCAGGGGGAGGTTGTGGCTTGTGTAGCGGGGGAGGGTTTGCCCACAGCCTGCTTCCCCACCCCCCACAGCAGGCAGAGCCCCCACCAGTGCTCCTGGAAGCCCGGGCTCTCTGCTCCTGCCACTCCTGGCCCTAGGGCACTAGGGCAGGCCCCATGCTCCCAGTCTCTGCCACTTGCCCCCAGTCTGCCACTGCTGCCCTTCTCCTACCACTTCCCCATTTCCCCCTCCCCCTGGCACCATGTCCCAGCTGCTCCTGCAGTCCCAGTGTTGCAGCTGGGAACCACATAATGCCAGAGTGCAGTGAGCAGGGGGAGGGGAGGGGATGGGGGGTGGGGAAATGGCTGTAGTAGGTGGTGGGGAAGGGGTGGCGAGTGGGTATACAGAGTGCAATGACAGCTGGGCAGGAACACAGGGCCAGTGCTGGTGCACCAGGGCCAGTGCTGGTGGGACCCAGAGTGGGGTGGCAGGAGTGTGGGGCCCGGGCTGCCAAGGACTCTATGGAGCCAGGCTGCACTGCTCAAGCAGGGAGAAGAGAGAGAGCCAGCCCAGCTCCATAGAGCCCCTTCCAGCCTGGGCCCTGCGCTCCTGCTGCCCCACTCTGGGCCCTGCCAGCACTGGCCCTGGTGCACCAGTGCAGGCCCTGCACTCCCGCCCAGCTGTCACTGCACTCCACACACCCACTTGCTGCCCCTTTCCCCTGCCTGTTGCAACCATTTCCCCCCTCCCCCGCCTGCCTGCTGGCCAGCACACAATTCCCAGCTGATTGCCCACAGTCCTCCCCTGCCTCTTTCTTACCTGTGTTTCCCCTTGGCACAAGGAGGCAGGAACAGCCCCAAGCTAGAAGCATCCAGAAGTTCCATCCTCTTTGGAATCACTTGAAGTCTGTTATTAAATCCTCCCTCAGTCTTCTCTTCTCCAGACTAAATAAGCCCAGTTCCCTCAGCCTCTCCTCAGAAGTCATGTGCCCTAGCCCCTTAACCATTTTCTTTGCCCTCTGCTGGACTCTCCAGTTTGTCCATGCCCTTTTTGGGCCCACACTCCAGAACTGTTTAAATGCAGTAGTATTCAAGAAGTGCTTTGAAATGTTTAAAACAGGAAGAATAATTTGACTTTATTTGCAAAAATGTAATGAACACTACTGCATTTAAACCCATGAGATCCTTATGATATAGGCCAGGGGTCAGCAACCCCCAGCATACGTGCTGAGCATGGCATGCAAGACCATTTTGCTTGGCACACCACTGCCAGCCCAGGCTCTAAGCAGCTGCTCCCAGCAGGTAGCTGGGAGGCTGCAAGCCCTGCTGCAAGCAGCCTGGGCTCCGTAGGCCAACTGTAGCTGGGAGGCTGCAAACAGCTGCTCCAGGCTCTGGCATGTTGGCACTCCAGCACCTTCCAAGATAGACATTGTGGGTTTTTTGGCACTCTGGCCAAAAAACGTTGCCAACCCCTGATATAGGCCAATGTGGTCCAGCTTGCAGCCTGGCCCATTAATTTTATTCTGCAGGTTCCCACCTACCTACTGCTTTCACCATCACTTCAGCTACAGCAGCTGCTCCGGTCTACAGATTCCCCTTCCTTCCCTCTTCTGGCTTCTGCTTCCTGTTCCTACAGCAGGTGACAGGAAGGAGAAGGGCAGTGTAGCCCAAGAGGGTGGGGGAGCCTGGGGCATGGGGTGTCTGCATGCTATGGTGCTGTATGGGAGCCTGTGACCTTGAAACAATGCAGGTGCATACTCTGTCATCAGTTAATTCCCCATAGGAAGAGCTAAAGAGCAAGAAGTAGGTGCAGGTTACTCTGAACAGGGCAGATTACTGAAGTCTAGGGGTAATTTATACACTGTTCATATCATCAGGTTTACTGGTTGTGGTACATATTTTAAAAATGAAAAATGACACTATGTAGCACAGTTCTGTGGCAAAAGGTGAAATTCACTAACTATTAAGCTCTGCCTCAGAGAACCCACCTCCTTGAACTCAAGATGCAGTTACAATGGACATAAGACAGTATAAGCTGTTGTAAAGTCTCAGCTTGCACACACACAATAGGGTGGTTAAGCTAACTTCTCAAAAAACACTCAAAGGGTGCTTGTCTATGTTACACCTCTCCTGTTTCCATGTTACACTTTTCTTGTGTCCACATGACAAAAATTGCCATTAAGCTAGCTAAATCGCATCTGTGTATCCATGTTATCAGCTGATGTTATCATTCTGGGGGATTTTTTTGGGGGGGGGAGAGGGTTGTGGTAATTTAAAACACCTCCGACATGTTTTATTTTTAGCTCCTGAATGTCTGAAAACATGATTTCCCTGCTTTGCAACTGTTGTACCACCAGGTACCACTTGGGCTCACTTGGAAATCTACAGAAATCCATGGAAGTCCATCTAATTTCTCCTGCACTGATTCAACTGGATGCCAGGTGCTAATCTTGCAAATTTTTACTGATTAAAAATGTCCAAAAAAATTTGGAAATCTTAGCACAGCCAGATGGACTTCATCCAAGAATGCTGAAGGAGCTGGCTGAGGTCACTGAGGAACCCCTGACAAAGCTCTTTCAGAATTCATGGTGCACAGGAGAAATCCCTGAGCATTGGAAGAGGGCCAACATTGCACCCATCTTCAAGAAGGGAAAGAGGGCGGACCTGGGCAACTACAGGCCAATCACCCTAACCTCTATTCCAGGGAAAATCCTGGAAAAGCTCATTAAAGAATCTGTGTGTGATACGCTTGCAGAAGGTAAGATTCTGAATGACAGCCAGCATGGCTTCATCATGGGCAGGTCTTGTCTTACCAATCTCATCTCCTTCTACAACCAGGTCTCTCCACCTGGACATGGGAGACGAGGTAGATGTTATATACCTAGACTTCCAAAGGCTTTTGTTCTAGTATCCAATGATATCCTTGTGGGAAAACTGGAAGATTGTGGGCTCAGCTGCTTGATGGTTCAGTGGGTGGGAAACTGGCTACAGGGTTGGACCCAGAGAGTTTTCATGAACAGATCTGTATCATCCTGGTGAGAAGTGGCCAGTGGTGTCCCTCAGGAGTCCGTGCTTGGACTGGTGTTTTTCAACATCTTTATCAATGATTTGGATGGGGGAAGGAAAAGCTCTCTGGCCAAGTTCACAGATGACACCAAGTTATGGAGCAGTGTGGTCACATCAGAAAACAGGTTGCAGATACAGGTGGACCTGGACAGGCTTGAGAGTTGGGCAGACCAGAACCAGATGAAGTTTAACACTTCCAAGTGTAAGGTGCTCCATCTGGGTGCAAACAACCATCAACATACATATAGGCTCAGTGGTGACAGCTTGATTTGCACCATGGCCCAAAGGGACCTAAGGGTAATGATTGACCATCGCATGAACATGAGCCATCAGGGTGAGGTGGTGGTCAGCAGGGCAAATAACATGTTGGCATGCATCAACTGATGTATCTCATGTAAAACTGAGGAAGTGATACTCCCACTGTACTCAGCACCGGTGAGACGGCTGTTGGAGTACTGCATCCAGTTCTGGGTGCTGCACTTCAATAAGGACATGGAAAAACTTGAAAGGGTCCAGAAAAGAGCCACCCATATGATATGGGACTTGCAAGTGTAACCCGGGCAGTACTCCAAGAGGTACCCCCTTTCCAATTGAAGGGATCAGAGCAGGTGCACAAGCACTGTGGGAGGTGTAGGGACCTGCCTCCCCCTATAGAGCAGAGCCAGATCACTAACTGGGGACTTAACCATATACCTTTAAATGAGAGAACAGTATAAACCAGGGGGTATAGGGGACACTACAACACCCCAGGGAGGCAGGATTCAATAAAAGTTAGACACTTACAATCATAGACATATTCATCCAGTTGACAAAAAACAGGTTTAACAAAATATAAAACACAAACAGCAGAAGGCACAAAATACAAAACATCAAATAACAAGGAATATAGGGCCTAGGTACCTGGAAGGGGGGGTGGGGGGGAGAGGGAAAACACAATGACCCCTTTCCACTGCAACAAAAATTCTCCCTGTCACTTCACACAGCCTAATCCACCGCAGCTGGGACTTCATCTCAGATCTCCCGCAAGGTAGGCAGAAACTCTACCACACAGCCACCAGTGCTAGTGTTACTTCAAATTGCTAGGGGTCTTGACCTTCCAGGAGCCCCTGCCTCATGTCAAGCTTCCTGGCCTCTTATTGGAGGAGCCGGAAGCAGAGCTGGGAACCTCTCAGGTCGCTGCTCAGATCCTTGCCAGAGCTGGGGAGCCTCTCCTGCTGGCTGCAGCCTCTCGTAGGGGATCCTGGAGCCCAGTGGGGAGCCTCTCCTGCTGGCCACACACTGCACTGCTGAGAGTCCAACTGCTGCCTGCAGGTCCCATTCCTTCAGGTTCTTTTGGGGCAACTGCTCCCACCCTGCTGGCCCAGCTCTTTGCCATCTCTTTGAAACTCCTCCCTTGTGGTCTCTCACTGGTCTCCCCTGAGTCAGCTGTGCTGCACTTTTTATCCCCCTCCAGGTGACCCAAGGGGCCAATCAGGGGACATGGAGGGTTAGTGTCTGGGGCCTGATTGGTGAGGAAAGGGAATCCCAAGCCCTCCAATCATCTTTTATCCTTTCAAAACCCCTGGGCTAAATCACTACCAGCTAGCCCATCCCACAAGACAAGTCATACAAGGAAAAGCAGAGGGACCTGGACCTCTTCAGCCTAAAAAAGAGAAGGTTGAGAGGGGACTTGATAGAGGCTTACCACTATATCAGAGGAGTGCATCAGGACCTCGGTGAACAACTGTTCACTAGGGCACCTGTGGCAAGGCACTGTTTGTGCCTGCCACTTCAAGAGCCCAGCCAAGCAGCCAGCACATTCTTGATTGCAGCAGCCATTTTAGATCCCTGGCTGCCTATATAAACAGATCAGTTCCCTGCTGGCAGGCCAGGCAGTGACATTGCCTGGCTGCAAGACTTCATGGAACATCCTGGAGGTAAGAGAGGAGTGGTAGAGGATGGCTAGGAGGCTCCTGGTCCTGGGCATGACCTAAAACTGCACCCTGCCAGGAGTGGGTGGCCTGGTGGGGCTCCCAGTGGCACAGGATCCACCAGGAAATGCCAGGCCAGTTACCACCCCAGTGAAAGGCGGGTCAGGGTGCCTTAACCCCAGCTCCCACAATTGGGTGGGTCACCCACTAGTAGGGTCCAGAGGGCGGACCCAAGAGAGAGAGCGGACTGGAGGTGCAGAGGCCTGACTTAGAGTACACTCGACTGGTGAATGCTAAGGCCAGGACCAGAACAGTGAAAAGGGCCAGGGGCCCACCACGAGGGATGCCCAGAGCTGAGGGCCTGGGGTTCCCAACTGGCTTTGGAGGCAAGGACCACGCCCGAGGGGAAATAGTTTCAGAGAGCTAGGCAGCCTGAATGAGGGTGGGGTAGGCTGCCTGAGTGGAGGGATCCAGTTGGGGTCCAAACTGAAGGATTCTGGGGCCCGGTGTGGGGCCAGTGAGATTGACTTCAGTGGATGCCATCTGCGAGGCATGGGCTGCAGTGTAGGGGAAGAACGGAGCCACAGATAGATCTCCCTGGCATCGGGATAAGAAAATTAGGCCTCCTGCCTAATTAAGATCATTAATTAGATAACAACAAGGTGTGGCAGGAGAGAAGGCAGGCAGTTGGCCCAGAAACAGATGGGCAGGCCAAAGGCAAATTGGCCCCGAGAAGGCCCCCTGTTACCCTTCCCCTGGGGAAGACCAGGACCAGTGCATACAAACTTCTGGAAGGCCGCTTCCAGCTTAATACCAGGGAAAACTCCTTCACAGTCAGGGTGTCCAGACTGTGGAATAAACTCCCTCCAGAGGTGATGCAGTCACCTACCCTGGAGGTTTTCAAGAGGATACTGGACAGTCACCTTACTGGGGTCACTTAACCCCAGTTGTTTTCCTGCCTAGAGTGAGGGGGCTGGACCTGATGATCTGCAAGGTCCCGTCCAGCCCCTAACAATCTATGAATCACAGTGAGCTGACCAGCCAGCCAGCCTTAGCCTCTTTCCACCAAGAACCCAAACTTTTTTTCCTCCAAACTCCCACTGACTGGCCAGCCTCAGCCACTGCTATTTAATTCTGCCACCCCATAATTATTTTCCTGCTCCTCTTCCACCCCTTTTTGCATTTTCTTCAGTTCCAGCAAGCACACAGAAGGCTGTATTGTATTAAAAAAAAATTAATAACATAAGTGAACTTAAATATTAACAAACAAATAGTTTAATTTAGTCACATAATTTAACTTTTAGAAAGAAAGAAAGACTGACTTTTAAGAAATGTTTATTGCAGGGAGGGTGACAAATGGGGGGCAGTAGAAGTCATGTACAGGTTGGCCCAAAGATCTGGGCCTCAAGGACAAGGCCTGCGCTCATGGCCTGCAAGGCCTGCCTGTACGCTCTAGACAAAAAAACAAAAAAACACAAAGAACAAAAGAAGTACTTACATATATACATATATACAGTTCTTGCCAGTGGGGATGCCCAGGGGGGGCCTCAGGACATCAGGGGTCAGCCCGCATAGACAAAGCCCGAGGTCTTGGCTCACTGGATGCACCTCTGTACCTTGAGCAGCTGGTGGCATCACAGGGCAAGAAGCAGGTGTCCCGCCTTGATTTGGCACAGTGCCCCCTCAACGGCCCAGGGTTCCTCAAAGGTGGACACTGTCCACTGGAGGACCGTGTGCTTGAACTCAAGTGAGAGGCAGGCCCACACCAGCAGGCAGAAGAGCTGCAGGGCATCATCCATCCTGGTCCCAGTGAGCTAGTTTCGCCGGCTCTTCAGGGTGCCATCTTGGCCTGGCCCAGCAGGAAGTTGGCCAGGCTGACTGCAGCCCGCTCAGCCGCCCAGTACGGGAAGGAGTAGGTGTAGGTGTCCTCTGAGAAGTCCCAGCTGAGTGTCCGAAGCAGCACTCCGAGGGTGGCAAAAAGTGGCTGCAGCCAGGGACAGTTGAGGAAGGCATGGAAAACATCCTCATCCAGCACCCCCAGGCAGAAGGGGCAGGCTGCTGAGGCCACCAGGTCCAGGTGGCACACAAAGGTGCCAGTGGCCAGGATGCCGTGCACCAATCTCCACTAGAGGTCACCGGTCTTCTTGGCGGTGGGCGCCTTGTACAGTGTGTGTCACGCTGGGGTCCCAGGCCACTCCAGGTGCCGCCGCCACATGGTGTCGGGGCAGCCGGGCAGCACCTGGGCATGCTGGGTGCGCACCACCCACGCGTACAGTCCCTACCAGGGCAGTGTGCCAAAGGGGCAGCCTGTATTCCTGCTGGGGGGCACAGGGAGAGTGAAGCACCGAGGCACAACAGGTCCTTACACAGCTGCTGAGTGGCCTCCAGACAAATGAGGCCAGCCACAAACAAGTCGTGATAGAAGGCAACAGCATGCCCCTGCACTTCGCCTGGGTCCATGAGCAGCCATCCCTCCGGGGTCTTGAGATGGTCCAGTGTCTTCAACACGGCCAGCCGCCTCTCCAGGCTAAAGAAGAAGCCGGTTGGGGCGTCAGCTTCTGCCAGCCTCTGGCAGCGGGCACGTACCCGCGCACCGCGGGCTGCACCCTCCGCCAGCTCCTGAAGGCATTTCTTGCAGGACTGGAGGCTCTCGAGGAGTGCCACATTGTTGCCCGCGCAGAACAGGGATGCCTCGAGCTCTGCCATGTCCTCCTTCAGCTCCTGGGTGCGGTGGCGGAGCTCCATCGCCACCAGCTGGCAATACTGCTGGCAGAATGCCCGGATCTGGATCTTCCCCACGTCCCACCACAGGCGCCAGGAGAAGTAGTCTGCTCGCACCACCTCCCAGCTCCTCCAGAGGTGGGCAAAGCAGTCCCTGAAATGGGTGTCCTGCAGCAGGCTGACGTTGAGGCACCAGTAAGGGACCTGCATGCGTGCTCTGCCAGGCAGGCTCAGTTCACATCAGACAAGGGCATGGTCCGAGAGGCCTGATGGAATGATGCGGCTGCTGCACAGCAACGGCAGGTGGTGCTGGCCGATGTAGAGGTGATCGAGGTGGACCATGGCAAGCCCACTGGCACTCATCTTTGCCCAGGTGTATTGTTGCGTGTTAGAGTGGAGGACCTGCCAGGCATCGATGAGATCTGCCGCCTCCAGCATGGTCCGCAGCTTGGGGGCCGAAGGCAGGTTGCCAGACATCTCTGGGACACCCTTTTCCCTGATGCTGTCCAAGGCAGGCCCCAAAGGGGCAGGACCTCCTTTAGACTCTCCCTTTTGCCTCTTGCTCTTGGCTTTTTTGGGAGTAGCTGACACCTCCACTGTAGGGGGCGGGCCAGGCTGTTTGGGGTTCACCACCTCCGGGTCCACCATCTCGGCTGAGGCAGGGGTGGGGGGAGGTGGAGGGGAGGTCTCAGACAGGAAGGGACTGGAAGGACTCCCCAGCCACTCCACCGGGCGGGGCATCAGCCACGACAGGGGCAGGAGAAACCTGGGAGGATGTCCCAGGCCCCCCCCCGGGTGGCATGCCAATGCCAGAGGGGTTGAGCCCCTCAGATGGAGCAGGGGCGGAGGAAGGCTTGGCAGATCCCCCCAACCCCACCCTTTGATGAGGGTCCCATATCAGAGGTGGATGAACCATCCTCTTGGGCGGGTGTAGCAGCCAGTGCCCCGGCCGACTGTCCTGATGGGCACTGGGCAGCTAAGTGGGAGCTGCCGCCACAGCAGCAGCATGAATTCCCGCCCTGGGAGAAATACACCACACAGGACCTCCAATCCAACACAAAGGTCAAGGAGGGAGCCAGTTTCTGGGTGTCACCCGTGAGGAGCATGAATGACTGCCTCCGAAAGGACAGGACGTTGTCTCTAGTGGCTTATGGAATAGAGAAAATCCCACACAACTTACTGATTCATTTGATGCACTGGCTGGGGGAATTTTTAGCTACTTGCATGATTTCACAATGATTACACACTTAATTCATACAACACAATTTTATTTTAAATTTCTTTGCTACACATATAACACTGCTTAGCTTTAAGAAATACCACAAACGTTAAGAACACAATAACTACATATATTAGAAACAATACTCTAAATACACTTCTTTAAAACAATTACAATTACAACTAACTGTATAATTTTAACCAGAAAATTATTACTATATTATACTTACAATCCTAGAATTCCGAGAAGCCAAACACCTAAATATGGTTTCATTCCTCAGTAGTACAATTTAATGGGTTGGCCTCAGTAGTACGGTTCAATGGGCTGGCCTCAATACTGATAGGACTAAGTCCCCTTCCTTCAGTCCCTTTCGGGCGCTCCGTGGCTTCAGCGTGAACTAAGAGATTCGTGTTCACAGAGAGGGTGGTTCTGGTGATCAGTCTGATCCGGCCTACACTTGCGATTCTTCCTTCGTTGTTCTGCAAGTGAGGTTACCTCCAAATTCGGACAGTAGGTTACAGTTTTTATTGAGTGAGTTGCCGTCTTGGGCCCCTTCTACCCAAACCTGTCACTACTCCCAAATTTGGGCTCGGATCTTTCTTAACACATTTCTGCTGGGTTCAGGTTTTTTGGGGAATTTCCACACCACTGCAGTGACCTTTCTTTCCAATCTTTTTTCGAAGGCTCCTAGGGTTTGATTTCTCGGAATGTGGGATGTTTGCTTAAGGGTCATTTTTAGGTTAACCTTGTTAAAGGCCTCTAAAGATAAAATTCAAGAGTTAAGACTTTGAGCAAAGCCCAGACCTTCTGCAAGTAGGCCAAAACAATGGCCTAGATAAGAAGATGAATCTTGTCTTTTTCTAAACTGGCTAATGGGCAACTATTACAAACATTCAAACTATTACATTCAATATGACAGACGTGTTTCAGCTTGGGGTCCCTACTCCCCATGGTCAGCCTGCGCCAGAGGCTGGTGAGGACACCATAGCGCTCGAGCGCGTTGGTGAGGTCCCAGTCTGGCAGGTGCGGGGGAATGTTGGAGGCCACCACCCGCACTGCCAGGGTCTCCAGGGGCGTAACCAAGTGGTGGACCCCCGAGACTTCTAGCCCCGCTGCACACACCTTCCTCACCAGGCTGGGAGAACTCAAATATACAATGGGCACTGAATTTACCCGGGAGGCATACCAGATGCTCCAGCATCCCAGCAGGTCCACCAGAGCTCTGGCTCAATCCTCCACCCTGACGTGGAGAGGGGTGTGCACCCGCAGGCCATGGCTGAGGGGAAGGTCTGCAGAGACATCCCCATGCCAAGTGCCCTGGCTGCTGGCAGCTATCCTGGGCAGGGGAGGGTTAACTCTCCCACAGGAGGGAGAGGAAAAAAAAAAAGCCTCAGGCTGAGGCTGGGGACTGGGAGTGGGAGGGGGCTGAAACAGCCCCAAAATTGGCCTGAGGGGGGGACAGAGCAACCCTTCCGGGGCTGAAGGCAAGCCCTAAGGCAGGGGGAGATGACAGAGACCAAGGTAAGGGGCCCTGGGAGAGGGAGGCAGTAGGAATCAAAGGGAGAACTCAGGTGGGGGTGGGGGAGGGGCAGAGGCAAATGAGGCTGCCAGAGCCCAGGGGAAAAGCGCTCAGAAAGCGGGGGGAAGGGGCAGGGAGGGGGTCCCCAAGCACAGGCTGGGGAGAGGCAAGGTTTGGGGGGGTTGGGAGAGGAACAGGGGGGGCAGGGAGTGCGGGGGAACGTGCAGAAGGCACCTAAGCTGCAGGAGCTCAGAAGGGCTTCACCTGTCGGCGGCCATCTTGAAAGAAAGAAAAAAAGAAAGACTTTGATTTTTAAGAGGCATTTATTCCAGGGAGGGTGACAAATCGGGGCTAGTAAAGAGTATGTACAGGTTGGCCCGAAGATCTGGGCCTCATGGACAAGGCCTGCCCGTACACTCTAGACTAAAAAACACAAACCACAATGAACAAAAAGACTATTTACATATTTACAGTTCCGGACACCCATGGGTGCCTCAGGGCATCAGGGGTCGGCCCACATGAACAAAGTCTGAGGTCTCGGCCCACTGGACGCGTCTCTTCACCTTAAGCAGCTGGTGGTGTCACAGGGCAAGGAGCAGGCATCCTGCCTCAACTCAGTACAGTGCCCCCTCAAGGGCCCAGCGTTCCTCAAAGGTGGTCACCGTCCGCCGGAGGACAGCATGCTCGAACTCGAGCGAGAGGCGGGCCCGCACTAGCTGGTGGAAGAGCTGCAGGGCGTCGACCATCCCGGTCCCGGTGAGCCAGTTTTGCCGGCTCTTCAGGGTGGCCATCTTGGCCTGGCCCAGCAGGAAGTTGGCCAGGCAGACTGCGGCCCGCTCAGCCACCTGGTACGGGAAGGAGTCGATGTAGACATCCTCCGAGAAGTCCCGGTCCAGTGCCCAAAGCAGCACTCCCAGGGTGGCAAAGAGTGGCTGCAGCCTGGGGAAGTTGAGGAAAGCGTGGAAAATGTCCTTGTCCATCACCCCCGGGCAAAAGGGGCAGGCCACTGAGGCCACCGGGTCCAGGTGGCACACAAAGGTGCCAGTGGCCAGGATGCCGTGCAGTAGTTGCCATGGCAGGTCACCGGTCTTCTTGGCGGTGGGCGCCTTATACAGCGTGCACCATGCTGGGGTCCTGGGCCGCACCAGGTGCCACCGCCACACGGTGTCAGGGCAGCCGGCCAGCACCTGGGTGTGCTGGGTGCACACCACCCACACGTAGAGTCCCTTGCGGGGCAGGGTGCCAAAAGGGCAGCCTGTATTGCTGCTGGGGGGCACAGGGAGTCTGAGCAGTGTGTTGGGCTGCTCGGCTAGCTCGCTGGGTACCGCTGAGACGACAAGCAGCGGTGGGAAGGTGTCATGTGCGGCGTCCGTGGCGGGTAGGGTCCGGTGAGCCTGGAAATAGCCTTCCAGGGCGGTCGCTGCTTCCATCAGGAGGGCAGCCCTAACAGCCCACAGAAGCCGGCCTGCAGTGCGGATGGAGCGCAGCACCAGCCGGGCAGCCAGGGCTTCGGGTGACAGCCAGTCCAACTGAGCAAGGTCCAGGAGGTGCCCCAGGTGGGTGGTGTGCGCCTCGATGAGAGATGCCATAAGGCTGGTGGAGGCCAGGCTTGGCACAACATGCTGCGGGGCCGGGTTGTAGACCAGGGGCTCCCGAAGCAGTTGCGGGAACTGCAGGTGCCTGGCCTGGGGACAGAGATGGAAGGCCGTCCGCCAGGCCTTCACCATGCTGCGGTAGAACGGGGGAAGGACCCCCCCGTTCAGGAAAGTGAGGTCCAGCAGAAACAGCTCCCAGTCAGAGCCGAGGCCCCCCACTTGCTGCAGGAATCGGCACGCCAGCTGCCACCACGGGAGGTGGCCCTCGGTGTACAGGAGCCACTGGAGGGCCTGCGGCCGGTAGGCAGCCACCCTGCTGGCCAGGTCGATCAGGCCCTGGCCCCCCTTGCTAGTGGGCAGGTAGAGGGCAACTCGTGGGAGCCAGTGGCATCTGTCCCACAGGAAGTCCACCAGGAGCCACTGCAGTCTCTCCAGTAGCCCCAGCAGAGGGTCCAGCACCGCGCAGCGGTGCCACAGGGTCACCGCCACCAGGTTGTTGATGATGAGGACTTGGCCGTGGTAAGAGAGGGCGGGCAGGCGCCAGCGCTGAAGGCAGGCCTCCACTCCATCCACCAGGTCCTCCCAGTTGTGGGCCCACAAAGGCCAGTGGCCCCAGGAACACTCCCAGGGCTTTGAGGCCTTCCCGGTGCCAAGTGAGGCCTCCTGGCAGGTCTGGAGGTGGTGTGCTGGCCCACGTCCTGAGCAGGAAGGTGTCGCTCTTGCCCCAGTTGATGCGGGTCGACACGGCGAGCTCGTCAGCGCGCACATCCTCCTGGCTGCCCAGGAAAATGGTCACATCGTCCACATACGCCGTCTCCCGGATCGGGGGGCCGGTGGTGGGGCCCAGTGCCGGTGGCAGGGCTAGGCTGGTCAGGTGACATCGCAGAGCGTGCAACAGCGGTTTGATGGCCAGGGCGTACAGCATGCCCGAGAGAGGGCAGCCCTGGCGTATGCCGCAACACATGGGGAAGGGGGAGTACAGCACGCCATTCACCTTGAGCAGGCTGGAGGCGTCGTGGTACAGGACCTGGAGTGCCGCGGTGAAGAGTGGCCCAAAGCCAAAGACCTTGAGGGTGCTGAGCAGGTACCAGTGGTTGACGTGATCAAAGGCCTTCTCCTGGTCCAGGGAGACCACGCCGACATTCAGGCCAAAAAGCTCCACGGCCGTGAGCAGGTCACGCAGCAGAAACAGGTTGTCCTGGATAGTCCTGCCCGGCACACAGTAGATCTGCTCGGGCCCAATGACGGAGGCCATGACAGTGCGGAGATGGTTTGCCAGCACCTTGGCTAGGATCTTATAGTCGGCGCACAGAAGGGAGATGGGCCGCCAGTTCTTCAGGCAGCCGAGGTCCCCCTTCTTGGGCAGCAAGGTGAGCACGGCCCGGCGGCAGCTGGTTGGCAGGGTCCTGTCGGCGAGGCTCTCGTGGAAGACGTGGAGGAGGCTGGGCCCAAGGAGGGGCCAGAAGGCTCTGTAAAATTCCACGGACAATCCGTCAAGGCCCAGGGCCCTGCCCGAGGCAAGCCCCACCCACAGCAGCCTCGAGCTCCACCAGGGAGAGTTCGTGCTCCAGGGCCTCGACCTGCGAAGCGCCCAGGCACGGCAGGTCCTGATGCAGCTGCTGAGCAGCCTGCGGACAAATGGGCTCAGCCTCAAACACGTCCCAATAGAAGGCGACGGCATGCCCCCGCACTTCGCCTGGGTCCATGAGCAGCCGTCCCTCCGGGGTCTTGAGATGGTCCAGCATCTTCGCCATGGCCCGCCGCCTCTCCAGGCCGAAGAAGAAGCCGGTTGGGGCGTCAGCCTCTGCCAGCTCCTGTCAGTGGGCACGTACCCACGCATCATGGGCCACGCCCTCCACCAGCTCCCGCAGGCATTTCTTGCGAGACCGGAGGCTCTCAAGGAGTGCCACGTCATTGCCTGCATGGAGCAGGGATGCCTCGAGCTCCGCCACGTCCTCCTCCAGCTCCTGGGTGCGGTGGCGGAGCTCCATCGCCACCAGCTGGCAATACTGCTGGCAGAATGCCCGGATCTGGACCTTCCTCATGTCCCACCACAGGCACCAGGAGAAGTAGTCTGCTCTCGCCGCCTCCCAGCTCCTCCAGAGGTGGGCAAAGCAGTCCCTGAAATGGGTGTCCTGCAGTAGGCTGACGTTGAGGCACCAGTAAGGGGCCCGCATGCGTGCTCTGCCAGGCAGGCTCAGTTCGCAGCAGACCAGGGTGTGGTCCAAGAGGCCCAATGGAATGATGCGGATGCCGTGCAGTAATGGCAGGTGGTGCTGACCGATGTAGAGGTGTTCAAGGCGGGCCATGGCAAGCCCACTGGCACTCATCTTTGCCCAGGTGTATAGTCGTGTGTCAGCATGGAGGACCCACCAGGTGTCGACAAGATCCGCCACTTCCAGCATGGTCTGCAGCTTGCAGGCCAAAGGTAGGCGCGGCTCTGGCCCTGTCCGGTCTAGCAGCGTGTCGACGGTGCAGTTGAAGTCCCCGCCCATGAGGAGCAGGTCATCTTTCTCGCTGGCATCACGCAGGAGGTCGCCCAGGATATCTAGGAAGGTGACCCTCTCTCTCCCATCAGTAGGCGCATAAACGTTGACGAGGAGCACACTTTGGTGTGCCAGGGTGACATGGACGGTCATCAGCCGGTCTGGGACAACCTCTCATGCCACTGCCAAGTCATACTGCAGCTGCGGCGAGAGGAGGGTTGCCACTCCTGCGCTGAGGTTGGTGCCGTGGCTCAGGAACAAGCGACCTCTCCAGGCGGTGTGCCAGTCAGCTTGAATGTGCACATTGCTGTGCGTCTCTTGGATCACCAGTCGCTTTTGCTGCACGCCCTCCAGGATGGCAATCCACTTCCCCAGGTCTCTGCAGCCATTGGTGTTTAGCGAGGCAATTGTGGTAACCGCCATGAGCAGGAGAAGAGAGAGGAAGGGTAGGCAGGGTACGGGCGGGAGAGAAGGTGACAGATCTGGGCAAAAACTGCAGAGACCAGGGAAGGCCTAGCATTGCCCTACCCTATTCCGCGGGCCTGCCTCGGCCCCACACCTCCCTCACCCAGGTCACCAGCTTCTCAAGCTGGAAGGCATGTTGATGCGTGCCCGGGTCCCAGGGCATGAGCCTCGCTGGGTCGCTAGTGGCGTGGACAAACTGTGTGGGGTCCAGGCACCATTGCCGGATACTCTTCGCCACATTCCTCTGGCCCTTGGTCTGGTCCAAGAGGTTGAGGAGGCCTCCATAGTTGGCGGCCACCCAGGGGGGTTTCTCCAGAAGGAGTTGGATATTGCAGACTGAGAACCAGCGGGGCTGTACTCTGGGAGGGGACTTCCCAGTGAGACTGGTGAAAGTGCCCTCAATGGCCAGGCTCCCTAGCAGGCCCCCCTCTGTATCTGGGTCGAGGACCATCTCCTGGAGATCAATCCCCATCGGCTTTGGGGGGCAAATGTCATCCCGCTCCCGGGGCTGCTTGCAGTGCTCAGAGGGCAGGCACTCCATCTCCTCCTCATTGGCCTCGGTGGGCAGGGGAGCGGGTGGTGGGGTGGAGGACCCTCTGCTGTCTCCTGTGCCTGCTGCTGCCCAAGAGGCAGGCACTATCCCCCTGCCTTGCCGCTTACAAGCCCTACTAGCTGGGATGGGGGGTGAGGGGTTGCCAGACATCTCTGGGACACCCTCATTTGTGGTCTGAGCTGGCAGGGTTTCTGGGGGGGCAGGCAGAGTGGGCTCAGGTTCCCCAGCTACCTTTTCCCCAATGCTGTCCGAGACAGGCCCCAAAGGGGCAGGAGCTCCTTTAGACGCTCCTTTTTGCCTCTTGCTCTTGGCTTTTTTGGGAGTAGCTGGCACCTCCGTATGGGGCGGGCCAGGCTGCTTAGGGTTCGTCACCTCCGGGTCCACCACCTCGGCTGAGGCAGGGGTGGAGGGGAGGTCTCGGGTGCTCCACCTGACGGGGCGCCAGCACCTGAGATGCTATCCACCCCTGGGTGGAACTGGGACAGGAAGGGACTGGGAGGACTCCCCAGACACTCCACCGGGCGGGGCATCAGCCATGACAGGGGTGGGAGAAACCTGGGAGGATGTCCCAGGCCCCCCTCTGGGTGGCATGCCAAAGCCAGAGGGGTTGAGCCCCTCGGATGGAGCAGGGGCAGAGGGGGGCTTGGCAGATCCCCCAACCCCACCCTTTGATGAGGGTCTCACACCAGAGGTGGATGCACCATCCTCCTGGGTGGGTGCAGCATCCAGTGCCCCGGCTGACTGCCCTAATGGGCACCGGACAGCTAGGTGGGAGCTGCCGCCGCAGTGGCAACATGAATTCCCACCCTGGGAGAAATACACCACATAGGACCTCCCATCCAACACAAAGGTCAAGGTGGGAGGCAGTTTCCGGGTGTCACCCATGAGGAGCATGAACGCCTGCCTCCAAAATGACAGGACGTGTCTCAGCTTGGGGTCCCTACTCCCCATGGTCAGCCTGCGGCAGGGGCTGGTGAGGACACCATAGCGCTCGAGCACGTTGGTGAGGTCCCAGTCTGGCAGGTGCAGGGGAATGTTGGAGGCCACCACCCGCACTGCCAGGGTCTCCAGGGGCGTAACCAAGTGGTGGACCCCCGAGACTTCTAGCCCCACCACACACACCTCCCTCACCAGGCTGGGAGAACTCAAATATACAATGGGCACTGAATTTACCCGGGAGGTGTACCGGAAGCTCCGGCATCCCAGCAGGTCCACCAGAGCTCTGGCTCAGTCCTCCACCCTGACGTGGAGAGGGGTGTGCACCCGCAGGCCATGGCTGAGGGGAAGGTCCGCAGAGACAACCCCATGCCAAGTGCCCTGGCTGCTGGCAGCCATCCTGAGCAGGAGAGGGTTAACTCTCCCACAGGCCAAGTCCCGGAGGACTGGAAAAGGGCCAATGTGGTCCCCATTTTCAAGAAGGGGAGGAAGGAGGACCCAGGCAACTATAGGCCAGTCAGTCTAACCTCCATCCTTGGCAAAGTCTTTGAAAAAATTATCAAGGCTCACATTTGAGAGAGCCCAGCAGGACAAATTATGCTGAGGGGAAACCAGCATGGGTTTGTGGCAGGCAGATCGTGCCTGACCAATCCAGTCTCTTTTTATGACCAGGTTACGAAATGCCTGGACACAGGAGGAGGGGTGGATGTCATATACTTGGACTTCAGGAAGGCCTTCGATACGGTATCCCACCCCATACTGGTGAACAAGTTAAGAGGTTGTGACTTGGATGACTACACAGTCCGGTGGGTGGCAAATTGGCTGGAGGGTCGCACCCAGAGAGTTGTGGTAGATGGGTCGGTTTCGACCTGGAAGAGTATGGGCAGTGGGGTCCCGCAGGGCTCGGTCCTTGGACCGATACTCTTTAATGTCTTCATCAGTGACTTGGATGAGGGAGTGAAGTGTACTCTGTCCCAGTTTGCAGATGACACAAAGCTATGGGGAGAAGTGGACACACCGGAAGGCAGGGAACAGCTGCAAGCAGATCTGGACAGGTTGGACATATGGGCAGAAAACAACAGAATGCAATTCAACAAGGAGAAATGCAAAGTGCTGCACCTAGGGAGGAAAAATGTCCAGCACACCTACAGCCTAGGGAATGACCTGCTGGGTGGCACGGAAGTGGAAAGGGATCTTGGAGTCCTAGTGGACTCCAAGATGAACATGAGTCGGCAGTGTGACGAAGCCATCAGAAAAGCCAATGGCACTTTATCGTGCATCAGCAGATGCATGACGAATAGATCCAAGGAGGTGATACTTCCCCTCTATAGGGCGCTGGTCAGACCGCAGTTGGAATACTGCGTGCAATTCTGGGCGCCACACTTCAAGAAGGATGCGGATAACCTGGAGAGGGTACAGCGAAGGGCCACTCGTATGGTTAAGGGCTTGCAGACCAAGCCCTATGAGGAGAGACTACCTTTTCAGCCTCCGCAAGAGAAGGTTGAGAGGCGACCTTGTGGCTGCCTATAAGTTCATCACGGGGGCACAGAAGGGAATTGGTGAGGTTTTATTCAGCAAGGCGCCCCCGGGGGTTACAAGAAATAATGGCCACAAGCTAGCAGAGAGCAGATTTAGATTGGACATTAGGAAGAACTTCTTCACAGTTCCAGTGGCCAGGGTCTGGAACGGGCTCCCAAGGGAGGTGGTGCTCTCCCCTACCCTGGGGGTCTTCAAGAGGAGGTTAGATGAGTATCTAGCTGGGGTCATCTAGATCCAGCACTCTTTCCTGCTTATGCAGGGGGTCGGACTCGATGATCTATTGAGGTCCCTTCCGACCCTAGCATCTATGAATCTAGGAGGGAAAGGAAAAAAAAAAAAGCCTCAGGCTGAGGCTGGGGACTGGGAGTGGGAGGGGGCTGAAACAGCCCCAAAATTGGCCTGAGGGGGGGACAGAGCAACCCTTCAGGGGCTGAATGCAAGCCCTAAGGCAGGGGGAGATGACAGAGACCAAGGTAAGGGGCCCTGGGGGAGGGAGGCAGCAGGAATCAAAGGGAAAGCTCAGGCAGGGGTGGGGGAGGGGCAGAGGCAAACGAGGCTGCCAGAGCCCAGGGGAAAGGTGCTCAGAAAGCGGGGGGAAGGGCAGGGAGGGGGTCCCCAAGCACAGGCTGGGGAGAGGCAAGGTTTGGCAGGGTGGGGAGAGGAACGTCGGGGCAGGGAGAGCAGGGGAACACGCAGAAAGCACCTGAGCTGCAGGAGCTCAGAAGGGCTTCACTTGTCAGCGGCCATCTTGGCAGAAGGAAGGACTGACTTTTTAACTACTTTATTTCAGGGAATGTCAGGTTCAGAAAGCAAAAAAACCATCAAACCCACCAAAGAGAAACCATTCCAGTACATTCAGAACATCACACCGTGACAAACACCTTCACAGTAGTACACGTTGTGCCTAGCATGTCATTACAGCCCTCAAGAAATGAACAGTTCCACCCTTCCCTGTCCCATAGTACACGTGCAAAAACCTTCAGCATCTCACCCCGAGAAAAAACAAAAGCAGCCTGGTGAGGGTCCAGGGCATGGCACAAGCCGAAAGCCACAGTCCGCAACCGTGCCTGCCCAGTCGCCCAGACCGGTCAAGACGTCACAGCGCATATTTGAGATGGCCGTCCTCCACATGGCACAGTGCTCCCTCAAGGGCCCAGAGTGCCTCAAAGGCAGGCACCCCCCACCAGAGCACAGTGTGCTCAAACTCCAGCGAGAGGCATGCCCGCACTAAGAGGCTGAAGAGCCGCGGGGCATCGTCTGAGCCGGTGCCAGCAAGCTGGTTGCGGCAGCTCTTGAGGACGTCCATCTTGGCCTGTCCCAGTAAGAAGTTGGCCGGGCAGATGGCATCCCGCTCGGCCACCTGGTATGGGTAGGAGCACACATAGGTGGTCTCCAAGAGGCTCCTGCCCAGCGCCCACAGCGGCGGCTCGAAGGTGGCAAAGAGCAGCCGCAGGTGGGGACGGTCCAGGAAGGCACGAAAGAGATCCTCCTCCACGCCCCCAGGGCAGAAGGGGCAGGCTCTCGAGGTGGCTGGGTCCAAGTGGGATGCAAACGTGCCAGTGGCTAGGATGCTGTGCAGCAACCACCACTGCAGGTCACCGGTCTTCTTGGAGGTCGGCGGCTTATACAATGTGCGCCACACTGGGTGGGCCGGTGGGGAAGCCAGTGGCCCCAGGCGCTGTCTCCATGGTGTATGGGGGCAGCCCGCCAACACCTGAGCATGGTGGACGCAAACCACCCAGGCATACAAGCTTCTATGTGATAGAGAAGCAAAGGGACAACGCGTGTCACTATCGGGAGGCATGGGGAGCCACAACAGAGTGCCCGGCCCACCGGCCAACTCCGCGGCCACAGCCGGGGTGACTGGCAGCAGAGGGAAAGCCTCACTCGCGGCATCCGCGGCCCAGGGGATCTGGCGTGCCTGGAGATGTTCATCCAAGGCAGCCGCCGCCTCCGGCGGGAGGGTGGCACAGATGTCATGCAAGAGATGGCCCATGCTGCGGACGGGGTGCACGCCCAGCTGTGTGGCCAGTGCCTTAGGCAAGAGCCAGGCTGACCGAGCGAGGTCAAGGAGATGGTGCAGGCAGAGGGCACGTGCCTGGATGAGGCTGGCTGTGAGGCTGGCAGAGGCCAGGCTCGGCACAGAGCACCACAGGGCTGACTTGTGCACCAGAGGCTCACTCAGCAGCTGTGGGAAACACAGGGTCCGGGCTCGAGGCTGGAGGTGGAAAGCGGCCTGCCAGGCTCGTACCACGCTGCGGTAAAAGGCTGGAAGCACTGCCCAGTTCAGGAGCATGGGGTCAGCAGAAAGAGCTCCTGGTCAAAGCCAAGGGTGCTGACCCTCTGCAGGAACCAACACGCCAGTTGTTGCCAGGGCAGGTGCTCCTCGCTGTAAAGCAGTCGCTGAAAGGCTTGCAGGCGGAAGGCTGCCACCCTGCTCGCCAGGTCAACCAGACCCTGGCCCCCCTCGGCAACAGGTAGGTGAAGGACAGCTTGTGGGAGCCAGTGGCGCCCATCCCAGAAGACGTCTACCAGGATGCGCTGGAGTCTCTCAAGTAGATCTGGTGGCGGGTCGAGCACAGCGCACCGGTGCCACAAGGTCACTGCCACCAGGTTGTTGATGACAAGGACGCGTCCCCGGTAGGAGAGGCTGGGCAGGCGCCAGCGCCACCGTTGCAGGCGGGCCTCCACCCCCTCCTCAAGGCCGTCCCAGTTGCGCACCATGAAGGTCGGTGGCCCCAGGAACACACCCAAGACCTTGAGGCTCTCGCGGCACCAGATGAGGCCCCCTGGCAAATCCGGGGTGGGCGTGCCTGTCCATGTGCCAAGCAGCAGAGTATCGCTTTTGGCCCAGGTGATGCGGGCAGAGGAGGCGCGCTCATAGGCATGCTGGCAATCTGCCAGGGCCTGCACGTCTTCCTGGGTGTTGAGGAAGATGGTGACATCATCCGCATACGCCAACAGCTGGAGAGGAGGGCCAACGGATGGGCCCATGGCCAATGGCAGGGCCACACCACTCAGGTGGTGCCGCAGCACGTGTAGCAGCAGCTTGATGGCCAGGGCGTAGAGCATGCCCAACAGTGGACACCCCTGACGAATGCCCCTGTGTGAGGGGAACGGAGCGCAAAGCATACAGTTCACCTTGAGCAGGCTGGAAATGTCTTGGTACAAGACCTGGAGGGCCCCGGTGAAGAGGGGCCCAAAACCAAAGGCCCCCAGAGTCTGGAAGAGATAGGCATGGCCCACCCAGTCAAAGGCCTTCTCCTGGTCCAGAAAGATGAGGCCAACATCGAGGCCAAAGAGTTCGCTAGCTGTGAGTAGGTCACGCAGCAGGAACAGGTTGTGTTGAATGGTCCTGCCCGGCACGCAGTAGCTCTGCTCGGGCCCAGTGAGAGAGGCCATGACTGCATGGAGGTGGGTGGCCAGCACTTTGGCCAGACTCTTATAGTCCGCACACAGCAGGGAGACCGGCTGCCAGTTCTTAATGTAGCCAAGGTCTCCCTTCTTGGGCAACAGGGTCAGCACCGCTCAACGGCAGCTGATCGGCAACACCTTGTCAGCGAGGCTGTCCTGGAAAATGCGCAGGAATCTGGGGCCGAGGAGAGGCCAGAAGGTCTTGTAAAACTTGGCAGGCAACCCATTGAGGCCCGGGGCTTTGCCAGAGGTGAGGCCAGCCGTGGCAGCTGCCAGCTCTTCCAGGGACAAGTCCCACTCAAGCTCGCCGGCCTCCAGGGCATCAAGGCACGGTAGGACCTCATGGAGTTCCTGCGTGGCCTCAGGGCACGAGGGCTCGGCTGCAAACAGGTCACAATAGAAGGCGACGGCATGTTCGTGTATTTCGCCCGGCTTTGTAATTACCTGGCCCTCAGGAGTCTTGAGATGATCCAAGACTTTGCTTGCTGCCCTCCGCCGCTCCAGGTTGAAAAAGAAGCGGGTCAGGGCGTCAATTTCTGCCAGCTCCTGGCAGTGGGCATGGATCCTGGCGCCATGGGCTGTGCTCTCCACCAAGTCACGCAGGCATTTTCTGCGGAACCGGAGGCTCTCAGTCAGTGCTGCATCGCTGCCAGCAGCCAGCAGAGCAGCCTCGAGCTCCGCCACATCCTCCTCCAGCTCTCTGATACGTTGGCGGTCTCGTTCACGGGCAGATGGGTGTACTGCTGGCAGAAGGCCCGGATCTGTACCTTGCCCACATGCCACCACAGCTTCCAGGAGGAGTGGCTCAGTCTCGCAGCCTCCTACCTCCGCCAAATGTGGGCAAAGCAGTCCCGGAAATAGGAGTCCTGAAGCAGGCTGACATTGAAACACCAAGAAGGTGCCTGTGTGCAAGCTCTCCCCAGCAGGCTCAGTTCACAGAAAGCTAGGCCATGATCTGACAGACCCGAGGGAGCGATGCGGCTGCTGTGCAGGTGGTGCCTGGTGACATAAAGGCGGTCAAGGTGAGCCATGGTGAGACCACCAGCACCCATCCTGGCCCAGGTGTACTGGCGCGCATCAGGATGCAGGGCTCACCAGATGTCCATGAGGTCTGCCCCCTCCAGGGCAGATTGCAGCTTGCGAGCGGAGGGCAGGTGGGGCTCAGGCCCTGTGCGGTCGAGCCAGGGGGCAGTGGTGCAGTTGAAATCCCCACTGAGGAGGAGCAGGTCATCATCCTCACTAGCATTGCGCAGGAGGGCAGCCAAGGTCTCAAAGAAAATGACCCTCTCCTAGCCTTCGGAGGGCATGTGGACGTTGATGAGCAGCAGGCGGTGTTGTGTGAGGGTGACACGGACAGTCAGCAGGTGGTCGGGGACGACCTCCTACACCACCTCCGTATCAAGCTTCAGCTGCGGTGATAAGAGAGTCGTGACCCCAGCGCTGAGGTTGGTGCCATGGCTCAGGAACACCTGGCCTCGCCAGGCCGCCTGGCTGAACCTATCAGAGTGTGTCTCTTGAAGGAAGGTGATGGCCAGCCTCTTCTGTCACAGGAGCTCTAGGATGGCTTCGCTCTTCACCGAGTCTCAACAACCGTTGATGTTAAAGGTGCCAATGGTTGTGGCTGCCATGGATGAGCAGGTGGTAGTGTCATAGCTCAAGAAGCAGGCATCCCCCCTTGACTCGGCACAGCGCCCCCTTGACAGCCCAGAGTTCCTCAAAAGTGGCCACTGTTCGCCGGAGGACCGCATGCTCGAATTCAAGTGAGATGCAGGCCTGCACCAGCAGGTGGAAAAGTTGCAGGGCATCATCCATCCTGGTCCTGGTGAGCCGGTTTTGGCAGCTCTTCAGGGTGGCCATCTTGGCTTGGCCTACCAGGAAGTAGGCCAGGCTGACTGTGCCCCGCTCAGCTGCCCAGTATGGGAAATAGCAGACATATGTGTGCTCTGAAAAGTCCTGGCCCAGCACCCAAAGCAGCACCCTGAGGGTGGTAAAGAGTGGCCAGAGCCAGGGGCAGTTGAGGAAGGCATGAAAAACATTCTCTTCCACTGCCCCCAGGCAGAACGGGCAGGCCACCGGGTCCAGGTGGCACACAAAGGTGCCAGTGGCCAAGATGCTGTGCATCAATCTCCAGAGGAGGTCTCCAGTCTTCTTGGCAGTGGGTGCCTTGTACAGCATGTGCCACATGGTGTCGGGGTGGCCAGCCAGCACCTGGGCATGCCAAGTGTGCACCACCCATGCATAGAGTCCCCTCCTGGGCAGCATGCTGAAGGGGCAGCCTGTGTTGCTTCTGGGGGGCACAGGGATCCTCAGCAGCATGTTGGGCCAGTTGGCCAGCTCACCTTGGCCACTGCCAGAATGACTGGTAGTAGCTGGAAGGTGTCACCCATGGTGTTCATGGTAGGGAGGGCCTGATGGGCCTGGAGATAGCTTTCCAGAGTGGTCACCGCCTCCATCGGCAGGACAGCCCCAACAGCCCACAGAAGCCGGCCTGTGGTGCAGGCAGAGTGCAGGGCCAGCCAGGTGGCCAGGGCCTTAGCCAATAGCCAGCCCAACTGAGTGAGATCCAGGAAGTGCCCCAAGCAGGTGGTGTGTGCCTTGATGAGTGCAGTGATGAGGCTGGCAGAGGCCAGACTCAGCACCACATGCTGCAGGGCAGGGTTGTAGATCAGGGGCTCCTGAACCAGCTATAGGAACTGCAGGTGCCTGGCCTGGGGACAAAGGTGGAAGGTGGCCTGCCAGGCCTGCAACATGCTGCAGTAAAACAGGGAGAGGACCACCCTGATCAGGAAGGTAAGATCCAGCATGAACAACTCCCAGTCAAAGCCAGGGCCCCCCACTTGGTGCAGGAACCGGCATGCCAGCTGCCACCACAGGAGGTGGCCCTCAGCATACAGGAGCTGCTGGAGGGCTTGCAGGTGGTAGGCGGCCACCCTGCTGGCCAGGTCAATCAGGCCCTGATCCCCCTCTGTGGTGGGCGGCTCACAGGAGCCAGTGGCGTCCGTCCCAAAAGAAGTCCACCAGGAGCCACTGCAACCTCTCGAGCAGCTCCGGCGGGGCTCCAGCACAGTGCAGCCATGCCACAAGGATGCCGCCACCAGGTTGTTAGTGATGAGGACCCAACTGCGGTAGGAAAGGGCAGGAAAGCGCCAACACCAGCACTGCAGATGGGCCCCCACTCCCTCCTCCAGGTCCTCCAAGTTGTGGGCCACAAAGGCATGTGACCCCAGAAACACTCCCAAGGCTTTGAGGCCTTCCCGGCACCAGACAAGGTCACCCAGCAAGTTCAGGGTGGGTGTGCCAGCCCAAGTCCTGAGCAGAAGGGTGTCACTCTTGCCCCAGGTGATGCGGGCCAATGAGGTGAGCTTGTAGGTGCCCTGGAAGTCCACCAGGGCCTGCATGTCCTCCTGGCTACCCAGGAAGACTGTCACATCATCCACGTACACCGTCAGCCAGATCAGGGGGCTGGTGGTCAGGCCTGCTGCCGGCGGCAGGGCTAAGCTGGTCAGGTGACATCGCAGAACACACAGCAGCGGTTTGATGGCCAGATGTACAGCATGCCCAACAGGGAGCAGCCCTGGCAGATTCCCTGATGCACCAGGAACGGGGTTCACAGCACGCCGTTCTACAGGACCCAGAGTGCCACAATAAAAAGGTGCCCAAAGCCTTGAGGGTGCCGAGCAAGTACTGGTGGTCGACCCAATCGAAGGCCTTCTCCTGGTTCAGAGAGACTAGGCTGATGTCCAGGCCAAAGAGCTCTGCAGCCATGAGCAGGTCACACAGCAGGAACAGGTTGTCCTGGATGATCCTGCCCGGGACACAGTAGCTCTGCTCGGGTCTGATGACAGAGACCATGACAGTGCAGAGCTGGTTTGCCAGCTCCTTCACCAAGAACTTATATTTGGTGCATAGAAGATAGCACAGCCACCAGTTCTTAAGGCAGCCAAGGTCCACCTTCTTGGGCAGCAATGTGAGCACTGCCTGGCGGCAGCTGGTCAACAGGGTCCCATCAGCAAGGCTTTCACAGAAGACAGAGGAAGCTGAACCCAAGGAGGGGCCAGAAGGTTTGTAAAACTCCATGGGCAGTCCGTCAAGGCCCAGGGCCTGCCGGAGGCAAGCCCCCGCACAGCAGCCTTTACCTCTGCCAGAGAGAGCTCGTGCTTCAGGGCCTCAGCTTGCAAAGCACAGAGGTGTGCCAGGTCCTCATGCAGCTGCCAAGCAGCCTCCAGGCAGGTGAGGTCAGCCACAAACAAGTCCTGGTAGAAGGTGATGGTGTGCCCTCACACTTTGCCTGGGTCTGTAAGCACCCATCCCTCTGGGGTCTTGAGATGGTCCAAGGTCTTCGCCACAGCCTGCCACCTCTCCAGGCTGAAGAAGCTGATTGGGGCATTGGCCTCCACCAGCTCCTGGCAGCAGGCACACACCCTTGCACTGTGGGCCATGCCTTCCATCAGCTCCCACAGGCATTTCTTGTGGGACCAGAGGCTCTCAAGAAGTGCTGCATCATAGCCGATGCGAAGCAGGGCCGCCTCGAGTTCTGCCACGTCCTCCTCCAGCTCCTGGGTGCAGCAGCAGATCTCACTTGCCGCCAGCTGGGAATACTGCTGGCAGAACACTCAGACCTGGATCTTCCCCATGTCCCACCACAGCTGCCAGGAGGAGTAGTCTGCTTGTGCGGCCTCTCAGGTCCTCCAGAGGTGGGAAAAGCAGTCCCGGAAGTGGGTGTCCTGTAGCAGGCTGATGTTGAGGCTCCAGTAAGGGGCCCATGTGCATGCCTTGCTGGGCAGGCTGAGTTCACAGCAAGCCAGGGCATGGTCCGAGAGGTCTGATGGGACGATGTGGCTGCTGAGCAGTAATGGCAGATGGTGCTGGGCAATGTAGAGGTTGTTGAGGTGGGTCATGGTGATTCCACTGGTGCTCATCTTTGCCCAGGTGTATTGACACACATCAATGTGGAGGATCCACCAGGCATCGACGAGATCTGTCACCTCCAGCACAGCCCACGGCTTGTGGGCTGAGGGCAGGTGCAGTTCTGGCCCTGTCCAGTCCAGCCATGTGTTGATGGTGCAACTGAAGTCCCCACCCATGAGGAGCAGGTCATCGCTCTCAGTGTCATTGGACAGGAGGCTGCCCAGAGTCTCTAAGAAAGCTACCCTCTCCCTCCCCTCAGTGGGTGCATAGATGTTTATGAAGAGCAGGCTGTGGTGTGCCAGGGTGATGCAGATGGTCAGCAGCCAGCTGGGGATGACCTCTTGTGCCACCGCCAAGTCGTACTGCAGTTGTAGCGAGAGGAGGGTCACCACCCCTGCACTGAGGTTGGTACCATGGCTTAGAAACAGGTGACCTCTCCAGACAGCATGCCAGTCAGCTTGATCGTACACATCACTGTGCATCTCCTGGAAGCTGCTTCTGCCACAACCCTCCAGGACACCCATCCCCTGCACCGGGTCCCTGCAGCCATTGATATTCAGTGAGGCAATTGTGGTAGCAGCCATGAGTAAGAGAATAGAAAGGAAGGATAGGCAGGATATAGGCGGGAGAGCAGGCGATACAGTAGGGCAAAACCACAGAGACAAGGGAAGGCCTATCCTTGCCCTATTTTATTTTGTGGACCCACCCCAGCCCCACACCTCCCTCACCTGGGTCACCAGTTTCTCAAGCCAGAAGGCATGTTGACACATTCCTGGATCCTGGCACATGAGCCTCGCTGCATCACTGGCAGTGTGGGCAAACTGTGTGGGGTCCAGGCACCACTGATGGATACTCTCCACCACATTTCTCTGGCCCTTGGTCTGCTCCAAGAGGTCAAGGAAGCTTTCATAGCAGGAGGCCACCCAGGGGGGTTCTCCAGCAGGAGCTGGATGTTCCCAACTGAGAACCGGCAGGGCCTCACCCTGGGAGGGGACCTACCAGTGAGGCCGGTGAATGTGCCCTCAATGGCCAGGCTCCCTAGCAGGCCCCCCTCAGCATCAGGGTCAAGGACTGTCTCTGAGAGATTGATCCCCATCTGCTTCAGGGGGCAAATGTCATCCCACTCCTGGAGCTGCTTGTGGCACTCGGAGGACAGGCGCCCCATCTCCTGAGCATCAGCCTCAGTGGGCAGAGGAGCAGGTGGTGGGGTGGCAGGCCCCTCTGCTGTTTCCCGTGCCTGACACCAGAGAGGCAGACACTCTCTCTGCCCCCTGCTCATGAGCCCCACAGGCTGGCATGGGGGAGAGGGGTTGCCAGACTCCTCCAGTGGCCCCACACTGCTGGGACATCCTCAGTCATGGCCTGAGGCAGCAGGGTTGCCGGAGGGGCAGGCAGGGTGGGGTCAGGCTCCCTGGCTACATTTTCCCTGGCATTGGCAGAGGTGAGCCCTAACGGGGCTGGGGCTCCTTAGGAAGCTCCTTTTCACCTCTTGTTCTTGGCTTTCTAAGGAGTAAGGGTAGGTGGCACGTCCCCCAAAGGGGGCGGGCTGGGCTGGTTGGGGCTTGCCACCTCCGGGCCCACCACCTCAACTGAGGTGGGAGTGGAGGAAGGTGGAGAGGGGTTCTCAGTTGTTCCACCCAATGGGGCCCCAGCACCCAAGGTGCTAGCCACCCCGGATGGAAGTGGGACAGCGGGGAATGGAAGGACGTCCCAGCCCCTCCACAAAATGAAGCCCCTGCACTGGGGGACAGCCCCACCCGGTGGGTGGAGGGAGGCTGAGAGCAGGCCACGGTCACCACACCTGGTGGGGTGTCAACACCTGAGGCAACAGCCACCTCAGAGGGGACTGAGGCAAGAGGGGGCTGAGAGGAGTCCCCAGCCTCTCCACTGGGTGGGGCATCAGCCCCAACAGGAGCAGGAGGAGCCTGGGACAATGCCCCAGGCCCCACCCTGGGTGGCATGCTCACACCAGAGGTGCTGATGCTCCCAAATGGGGCAGGGGCGGAGGGGGGCTGGGAGGAGCCTCCAGCCCCACCCTTTGATGAGGCTCCTGTGCCAGACGTGGACACACCATCTCCCTGTGTGGGTGAAGCAGCTGGTGTCCCGGCTGACTGCCCCAGTGAGCACTGGGAAGCCAGGTGGGAGCTGCCGCCGCAGCAGCAGCATGTGGTCCTGCCCTGGGAGAAGTAAACCATATATGGCCTCCCATCCACCACAAAGGTCATGGAGAGAGGCAGGGTCTGGGGGCCCCCCTTGAGGAGCATGAATGCCTGCCTCCAGAAGGACAGGATGTGCCTGAGCCTGGGGCCCCTTCTCCCCAAGGTCAACCTGCGCCAGGGGCTAGTAAGGACGCCATAGCCCTTGAGCACTTTGGTGAGGTCCCAGTCTGGCAGGTGTGGGGGGATGTTGGAGGCCACCACCCATACTGCCAGGGTCTCTAGATGTGCGGCTAATTAATGGACACCCAAGACCACCTGTCCCACTGCACACATCTCCCTCACCAGGCCGAGGGAGCTCAGGTAGATGATGGGCACTGAGTTCACCTGGGTGGCATATTGGATGTTTCAGCATTCCACCAGGTCTACCAGAGCACTGGTGCAGGCCTCCACCCTGATGTTTAGTGGGGCGAGCACCTGCAGGCCATGGCTGAGGGGCAGATCTGGAGAGCCAACCCCGTGCCAAGTGCCCTGGCTGCTGGCCGCCATCCTGGGAAGAAGAGGGTTAACTCTCCCACTGGGGCTGCTACAGGAGGGGAAAAAAATAAACCTTGGACTAAAGCTGGGGACTGGGTGGGGGCTAAAACAGCCACAAAATCAGCCCCAAGGCAGGCAGAACAGCCCTGCAGTGGCTGAGGCAAACACTAAGGCAGGAGGAGGTTGTAGAGACCAGGGTAAGGGGCTCTGGAGGAGGGAGGCAGCATGAGTCAAAGGGAGAGCACAGGTGGGAGTGGGGGAGGGGCAGAGGCAAGTGAGGATTCCAGAGCCCAGGAGAAAAAGCTGAGAAAGTGGGGAAAAGGGGCAGAGAGGGTGTCCACAAGCACAGGCTGGAAAGAGGCAAAGTTTAGGCAGGGAGAGGAAATGGGGGGGGGGCAGGGAGTGGGGGGGAGCATGCAGAAGGGACCTGAGCTGGAGGATCTCAGACGGGCTTCACCTGTTGGTGGCCATCTTGAAAGAAAGAGAGAAAGACTTTTTGACTTTTTATAAAGGTTTATTAAGGGGGAAAGGGGGTAACAATTCAGGAAAAAATAAAGCACTGCCCACACATGGGCCCAGGTATAACAGAGAAAACCTAGGGCTATGGCCCGCAAGGCCTGCCCTCACAGCCTAAAAATAAATATATCTAATCTAGAAACCCCTGCCTCTACCCCAGGGAAAGGGTTATCAGTATCACAGTGCAAGGACTAAATGGCCACCCTCAACACTGCAAAGCACCCCCTGAACTGCCCAACATGCCTGGAAGGCAGGCACCATCCGCTGGAGGACTGCATGCTCAAACTCCAGTGACAGGCATGCCCACACCAAAACCTGGAAGAGCCACAGGGCATCGTCCGAGCCAGCCCCAGCAAGCCAGTTCCTGCAGCTCTTGAGGACGGCCATCTTAGCCTGGCCGAGTAAGAAGTTGGCCAAACAGATGACACCCCCATTGGCTGCCCAGTAGGGGAGGGGAAACAAGTAAGTTGCCTCTGAGAAGGCCAAGCCTAGCACCTCAAGTAGGGTGCTGAGGGAAGCAAGTAGCGGTGACAGCCACAGACATCTGAGGAAGGCATGATGAACATCCTCCTTTACTCCCCCAGGACAAAAGGGGCAGGCTGCTGACACAGCTGGGTCTGTGGCGGATGAGAGTGCTGTTGGCTAGTATCCATGTAGCAACTGCCACTGGAGGTCACCGGTCTTTTTGGAGATGGGAGGCTCATAAAGCGTGCACCAGGTGGGGTGGGCTGGGCTGGTGTGAGCGCTGATACTGCTATGTGCCTCTGCCACACCATGTCGAGCCGAGTGGCAAGGAAGCAGGCGTGGCAGACCTGAATCACCCACAGATACAGGGCCTTCCGGGGGAATGTGTCAAAGTGGATCCTGGTACCACTGTCAGAAGACACAGAGAGAGCCAGTAAGGTGCCAGGCCCACCACCCAGGTTACTATCCACAACCAGGACAATGGGCAGTGGTGAAAAGGGCTTGCCCAGGACATCTCCAGCAGGGAGGGCTCTCTGTGCTTGGAGGTGTTCCTCCAGGGCAGCTGCCACATTCTCCAGGAGAATGGCCCACACATCCCTTAGGAAGTGGGCAGCACAGTGGACTGAGTGCATGCCCAAGCAGGTGGCCAGAACCTCCACTGACAACCAGTCTGACTGGGTCATGTCAAGGAGGTGTCCCAGCCAGATGGTATGTGACCAGATGAGGGAGTCGACAAGGCTGCTAGAAGCGAGGCTTGGTAGCCTGCACTGCAGGGTTGGGTTATGGACCAGGGGCTCTTGCAGTAACTGTGGAAACTGCAGATGCCTGGCCTGGGGCAGGAGGCAGAAGGCAGCTTGCCAAGACCACACCATGCTCCAATAGGAGGGCAGGAGGACACCCCATTCCAGGAGGGTGGGGTCCAGAAGGAAAAGCTCCTGGTCGAAACTGCGGCCCCCCACCTGGTGCAAAAACAAATGAGCTAGCTGCCACCAGGGGAGGGGGTCCTTGCAGTAGAGGAGTCTTTGGAGGGCCTGCAGACAGAAGGCTGCCACCTTGTCCACCAGATCAACCAAGCCCTGGCCCCTCCTCGGCCACCGGCAAATAAAGAATGGCTCAGGGGAGCCAGTGACACCTGTCCCAAAAGAAGTCCACAAGAAGTCTCTGGAGCTTCTCAAGCAGGTCCAGCAGGGGGTCCACCACAGCACAACGGTGTCACAATGTCACAGATGCCAGCTTGTTGACAATAAGGACCCACCCACGGTAGGAGAGGCTGGGCCATCGCTGCAGGTGTGCCTCCACCTTAGCACCAAGGTCCTCCCGGTTCTGTGCCGAGAAGACCGATGGCCCGAGGAACACCCCCAGGGCCTTGAGGGCCTCCCAACACCCGGTAAGACCCCTGGGTAAGTTGGGGGGAAGGGGGTTGACCCAGGGACAGGAAAGTGTCACTCTTGGTCCAGTTCACATGAGCTGAAGAGGTGCGCTCATAGGCTTGTTGACAGGTGACCAAGGACTGGACATCACCCTGGGTGCTGATGAGGACAGTCATGTCGTCTGCATATGCTGTCAGCCTGACTGACAGGCAGCCCACTGAGACAGAGGCAGATGGAAGAGTTAGTCTGGTCAGGTGCTAGTCTGGCAGTGCGTGGAATAGGGGCTTGATGGACAAGGCATACAACATTCCCAACAGAGGGCAGCCCTGGCGGATGCCCTTGCAGGCCAGGAATGGAGCACAGAACATGCCATTCACCTTCAGGATCTTTGAAATGTCATGATACAGGACCCAGAGGGCAGAGGTGAAGATGGGCCCAAAGCCGAAGGCCTCAAGGGTCCAAAACAGGTAGCCATGGATGACCTGACCGAAGGCTTTCTCCTGGTTGAAAGAGACAAACCTGATGTTAAGGCCAAAGAGGTCTGCAGCTGTCAGCAGGTCTCAAAGCAAGAACAGATTGTCCTGGATGGTCCTGCCTGGAACATAGTAACTCTGTTCAGGGTTGATGATGGAAGTCATAATGGTGCACAGCCAGTTAGCCAAAACCTTGGACAGGATCTTGCAATCAGTGCAGAAGAGGGACACTGGTTGCCAGTTCTTGATGCAGCCAAGGTCTCCTTTCTTAGACAGCAGGGTGAGAAATGCTCGGTGACAGCGTGTTGTCATTGTATGGTCCACAAGGCTCTCATGAAAAACACGTAGAACTCAGAGGCCAAGGAGAGGCCAGAAGGTCTTATAAAACTCGGCAGGTAACCCATCAATGCTAGGGGCTTTGCCCAAGGTGAGGTCCCTGACAGCAGCCTTGAGTTCCTCCAAAAACAGTTCTCACTCAAGATGGTCAGCCTCTGATGAGCAAAGCCTAGGGAGGCTGTCATATAAGTGCCTAGCAGACTCTAGGCCAATCTGTTCAGCTGCCAACAGTTCCTGGTAGAAGGCGATGGCATGGCATCAGATCTCAACAGGATCTGTGATCATTTGGTCATCTGGGGTCTTAAGATGGTCAATGACCTTCTGTGCGGCTCATCATTTCTGAAGGCAGAAGAAGAAGTGAGTCAGGGAATCAGTCTCTGCCAGTTCTTGGCAATGGGTGTGGACCCTCGCTCCCTGGGCTGCACTCTCTGCCAGCTCCCACAGGTGTTTCTTGCAGAGCTTAAGGCTCTTGAGCAGCCCCACATCACTGCTAACATCATGCAAGGCCACCTCAAGCTGTACCACATCCTCCTCCAACTCCTGAACATGGCGGCAGAGCTCACTCGTTGCCAACTGTGTGTACTGCTGGCAGAAAACTTTAATCTGCACCTTTCCCACATCCCACCACTGCTTCCAGGACAAGAAGGTGGCTCTTGTGGCCTCCCATGTCTGCCAGAAGTGAGCAAAGCAGTCATGGAAGTGAGCATCTTGCAACAGACTAGCGTTGAGGCACCAGTAGGGTGCCTGGGAATGTGTCCTCCCAGGTAGGCTCAGGACACAAGAGACCAGGCTGAGATCTGACAGTCCTGCCGGGGTAATGTAGCAGCTGCGTAGGAGCAGTAGGTGGTGTCTGGCAATGTACAAGCAGTCAAGTCGTGCCATGGAGAGCCCACCGGTGGTTGCCTTCAGCCAGGTATACTGCCTTGCATTGGCATGGAGATGGTGCCAGACATCAACAAGGTCTGCTGCTTCCAAAGCAGTTCACAGTTTCTAGGCTGGGGATGGATGGGGCTCTGGCCCATTCCGATCAAAAGGTGCATTGACTGTGCAATTAAAGTCCCCACCCAGGAGGAGAAGGTAATCACCATCAGCTGCACTTTACAAGAAGTCAGCCAGGGTCTCAAAGAAGGTGGTCTGTTCTCATCCAGCAGTGGGAGCATAGATGTTCATTAGGAGGAGGTGATGTTGCGTGAGCAGGATACAAATGGTGAGCAGGTGGCTGGGGACAACCTCTTGGGATACCACCAAGTCAGGTGTCAGCTGTGGTGATAAAAGGATGGAAACCCCTGCACTGAGGGAGATGCCGTGATTCAAGAAACTGCAGCCCTTCCAGGCAGCATGCCAGTCAACTTGATTAGTAGGGCTGTGCGAGGCTTCGAATCCCACTTTGGATCCAGACCCACTTCCATAGATTCATAGATTCATAGATGCTAGGGTCGGAAGGGACCTCAATAGATCATCGAGTCCGACCCCCTGCATAAGCAGGAAAGAGTGCTGGGTCTAGATGACCCCAGCTAGATGCTCATCTAACCTCCTCTTGAAGACCCCCCAGGGTAGGGGAGAGCACCACCTCCCTTGGGAGCCCGTTCCAGACCTTGGCCACTGGAACTGTGAAGAAGTTCTTCCTAATGTCCAATCTAAATCTGCTCTTTGCTAGCTTGTGGCCATTATTTCTTGTAACCCCCGGGGGCGCCTTGGTGAATAAATACTCACCAATTCCCGTCTGTGCCCCCGTGGTGAACTTATAGGCAGCCACAAGGTCGCCTCTCAACCTTCTCTTGCGGAGGCTGAAAAGATCCAGTTTCTCTAGTCTCTCCTCGTAGGGCTTGGTCTGTAGGCCCTTAACCATATGAGTGGCCCTTCTCTGGACTCTCTCCAGGTTATCCGCATCCCTCTTGAATTGCGGTACCCAGAATTGCAGTACTCCAACTGCAGTCTGACCAGCGCCCAATAGAGGGGAAGTATCACCTCCCTGGACCTATTCGTCATGCATCTGCTGATGCACGATAAAGTGCCATTGGCTTTTTTGATGGCTTCATCACACTGCCGACTCATGTTCATCTTGGAGTCTGCTAGGACTCCAAGATCCCTTTCCACTTCCGTGCTACCCAGCAGGTCATTTCCTAGGCTGTAGGTGTGCTGGACATTCTTTCTCCCTGGGTGCAGCACTTTGCATTTCTCCTTGTTGAACTGCATCCTGTTGTTTTCTGCCCACTTGTCCAACTTGTCCAGGTCTGCTTGCAGCTGTTCCCTGCCCTCTGGCGTGTCCACATCTCCCCATAGCTTTGTGTCATCTGCAAACTTAGACAGAGTACATTTCACTCCCTCGTCCAAGTCACTTTCACTCCCTCGCCCAAGTCACTTTGGATGATCTGGCATCCAAAGTGGCACTTCTGGGTCAAAGCGGGATACAAGCAATGGTGTCTGGAGCGGGTCGGGGGCATCCGAAGCACTTCGGAGCCACTTCGGATGCTCCGGAGCCACTTCGGCCATTTTGAGGGAATGGGGAGGGGGGAAGGAAGACCGACATCTGTAGTTAGCCAGAGAAGGATTTCTCCCTGGCTACCTTTCAAATGGCAGCATCAGTTGGGTGGCAGTAAAAAAAGTATAAAAGCCCATGTCCAGCCCTTCTGTGCCTTTTGCAGCTCACTCCCTGTCAGCAGCTGTGTGAGAGAGGAACGCTGTGACTGAGACCTGCCTGCTGCTTTTTTGTGTTATAAAGGAGTGGTTAGGATTTAGCTTAACTTAGCTTACTTTAGCTTAGCTATTCAATTCAATTATTAGTGTTATTACAATTCATTTTATTTATTTGAATTATTTTTTGGGGAACTTGTTTTGGAAACTTTGCAAAAAGACAGTTGTGTTTTCCCAGCCAGTGTTACCTATCACTGTGCAGGGAGGTACAGATTGCTTGCTTGCACACACACACACACATGCACGCATGCACACATGCACATACACAGAGACTCAGAATATAGAAAAAAAATCACCGCGGAAAAAGACAAACAGATATTTACAGAAGAGAAAGATACAGATAATCAGGACACAGGAACACATGCAAATAATTTTATTCACAGCACAACAGCAGATAGACAATATCATGAGAGCCAGAAAGAAGACACAAGAACAGACACGCAAATAATTTTATTCACAGCACACCGGATAGCACAGGAAAGATCAATATGAAGCGTGCTGGAAAGGCAGGTGCCAGGTCTTCTGGCAGGGGAGGGAGAGGGGGTAGGGAGAGAGCTAGAGCTGCAAGCTCCCCTCCTCTCAAACACAGATACATTCTATTCCCATGACATCAGTGCTGCCAGTGGAAGCGAGGAGATGGGAGCAGTGTGAGCACCTAACATCCCTGCACCTGCACCACCTCCACTCAGTCCAGAAGTGGGAACCAGCAGTGGAATCACTGCCTCTTCCACCCCAATTTCAGCTCTCAGTGTGAGCCTCCCACTGTCAGAGGAGGAGCTGGAGCTGGAACCAGGATGCTGAGCACACTGGCTCAAGCAATTCTGGGGACTGAGGGGGAATCAGAGTTAGGGTTCCACACCCCTCAAGTTTCCCCTAGACCCAGGTCTCCTCTGGAAAGCAGCATCTCAGAAGAGGCTGAGGACGTGGAGGCAAGTGGCTCAGCTGAGGCAGCTCCTCCTGCTGTTCAACCTCAGCCTGCTGAGAAGGGGGAAAAGGCAGGATCCTTGCACTCAACCCAGAAGCGGGGGAGTAGTGTACTGTGGGATCATTTTGAGGTGGCAGATGATCCCAGGTTTGCCATCTGCCAGCACTGCCGAAGGCACATGAGCTGTGGCAAGGACTTGAGACACTTCTCCACCACGGCCATGCTGCTGCATCTGAGGAGGCACCACCCCCTTGCCCTTCTTCCTGCTGCTAAGCCTGGCACCAGAATGAGTGTGCCAAAAGGGAAGTCCCCTGCTTGCTCCAAATCCCCCTTACCCCCAAAGCAGAGGCAGGCTACCCTGGACCAGTGGGGGAAAGGTGGACAGAAAGAGGGGCACATTCCCAAGGTGTGCAAGATCACCCAGAGCACTGGGGAGATGCTTGCTCTGCAGTCCTTCTCCCTAGTTGAGCGACCAGGGTTCAGGCAGTTTGTAGCACTTCTGACCCCATTTTACAAAGTGCCCGCATGCACCACCTTTAGCATGATGGTGGTGCCCTCCCTGTATGAGGCATGCAGGGAGTACTTGAGGGAGGAGCTGCACAAGTCAGGGCCGCAGGTAGCCTTGCACTTCACCTCTGACATCTGGAGCAGCTGGGGTGGTGATCACGCCTACCTCTCCCTCACGGGGCACTGGTGCAATCTGTCAGGCTGTTGGTGGGCTCTACTGCAAGCTGAGGTGCTGGATGAGTCCCACATGGCAAGGGAGATCATGGGGGCCATGAAACACATGGTGCAGGGGCGGCTCATTGGGTAGGCTGAGCTCACCCATGGGTTCATGGTCACTGACAATGGGGCCAATATGGTGAAGGCTGTCTGTCATGCCAATTTTGTTGGCATCTGCTGTGTGGCACACAGGCTACACCTAATAGTGAGGGATGCCTTGGAGGGGGACAGGGCTGCCGGTGATGGCGCAGCCACCAGTACTGCTACAACCCAGCTGATTTCAAAATGCAGGAAGGTGGTGGGCTACTTCCACTGCAGCATCATGGCAGGCAAGATGCTGTGGGAGAAACAGGCAGAGCTCAGGATCCCGCAACACAGAATCATACAGGCTGTGGAGACTCGGTGGAACTCCACATACATGATGCTTGAAAGGCTGGTGGAGCAACTGAAGCCTGTTCATGAGATGGCCTTGCTTGGGGAGATAGGGATCAGCTCCCCCCTGAACAGAGCTGAGTGGGGTACCATCTCCCAGATCTTGCTGGTCCTCAAGCCCTTCCTCGAGGCCACTGAGACCCTTAGCGCTGGCGATGCCCTCCTTAGCCAGGTGATCCCCCTAGTGAGGGAACTAGAAAACCAAATGGAGAAGTTCCAGGGGATCAATGTTCCTAGCTGGGGCAGGCTGCTGTCACCAGACATGCAGGCACTGGTGAGGCGGCTGAAGAAGGGCATCAGGAGATGGCTGGATCCCTTGTGGTCCAGTACGGTCCACGTGATGGCGGGCATGTGTGACCTGAGGGTGAAGGGGAGCATGTGCACTGTCAGCCTCAAAACCCTCAATCACTGGACGCAGGTGCTGGTGAACAAAGTCATGGAGCTGAAGTGCAGAGGCGAGAGGATGTGCAAGAGGGGGATCCACTTTCCTGTACCAACACTCCCAGCATCAGCGCCAGCACCAGCAGCAGCACCAGGCAGTCTCCTCCATGTCAGCCACTGCCAATGTGGGCCATGAGCATGGCTTCAATGCTGGGGTCCAAACACACCAGACCTCAGCCTCAGGCAGGTAGTGCCGAGGCTTTGGTGGCTACCTATCTCACTGAGGATGTGGAGCCACTGGAATGTGACCCCTTGGCCTACTGGGCAAGCTGCAGTCAGATGTGGCAGGATCTGGCCACAGTTGCCCAGCAACACCTGTTCTGTCCACCAACCAGTGTTCCAAGCGAGAGGGTGTTCAGCATTGCTAGGGATGTTGTGACACCCCACTGCACCTGCTTGGATCCTGCTTTGGTGGAGCTGCTGGTGTTCCTAAAGGTGAACCTCCTGCTGCTGGGGTTTCCCAAGCTCCACCTGCATATGGACTGATTGCCACCTTCCTTACTCCGTCTGCACCAATTTCCTTTTTGGAAGTTTTGAAAAGCCAAGTAATGGCTCAGCTGGAGGGGGCACGAACTGCATCACCAGCCAGCAGGGGAAGAACATGTCCCTACTGAGCTCATTCCCCTGACAGGATGAACTTCGAGGTATGGGATTGGGGCTATGGGGCAGGAGAAGGCCCCAGGTTCTGGGCATGACCACTAAAACTGCACCCTGCCAGGGTAGGGAGGCCTGGTGGGACTGCTGGTGGTTCAGCAGCCGCATAAATGCCAGGACCAATGATCCCCTTGTGAAAGGTGGGGGAAGGCACCATAATGTCCAGCTAATTCATGTACGCACAAATTCCTGGCTGGGGAACGCCCAGACCTGTCATGTCTTTGACAGGCCTGATGGTTGCCGGTTGCAGTGCGGTTGTGAGGCTCACAGTGAGCTCAGCTTAGCTGCCCGAGATGCCAGTTTTAGGGTTGAAAACCCCTTTGTCAGGCTGAGGAAGTACCTGCAGTTGGTCCTGGATGGAAGGAATAGTAAAGAAGCCAGAGGTGCCAACATGGCCTGGCATGCAATGCTGGCAAGAAAGGCAGTCAGTGAAAATGGAAATGAAGGCATCAGGGGGTGAGGGACAGTCTGGGGTGGGAGGTAGGGGGGAAGGGGGATGTAGCAGCACAGGTAAAAGTGCAGAGGTACCTGGGGTGTCAGATGTCTGGCAGGTTGCAATGTGCCAGAACTCCACTGTGTATATTGAGTCCATGAGTTTCTGTACCTACTACCTAGGAGGCTGATGAAGTGCAGTTCATAGGGCCAGCTCTGAAAAGTGGTTTGCGTTGTAATTTGTTCCCTCTCAAGATCAGGCCTGAGAGACTGGAGGTAGAGTGTTTTTTTGGTGAGGAATGTGCCCCCACAGGTAGTTGAGTTTTGATGTCTTTGATAGATTCTGGTGTGCAGTTTGTGGGGGTGCTGGAGATAGTTGGCAGGTTTTGTGTTTTGAGCTGTAGGAAGTTGGCTTCAGTTCTGGTGATGAGGTTAGGTGCTTGTTTGTTTGTACAAACCACTTTTCAGAGCTAGGCCTGAGTTGTCTGGTCTAGAAACTCAATAAGGCTTTCAACTAAGTAACTGACACAGGGAGGTTCCTCAGAAGCAGGAACAGGTTCTGCCTCCAGGGTGGGAATGCTCCCTATTGAGGGGGTCACCTTAGCTGAATCAGAGGACACCACCTCCTGAAACAGGATTTCTGTTTACTCATCCTCAGAGGCAGAATCAAAATTCAACCCTGAGGAGGAGGAACCGTATATGTCAGGCACTGAGAGCCACCAAGCCTCAGGAGGAGCACTTGTCCCCTCACCAAGATCCTTAGCATCATGCCCTGTGGGAGCAGCATTCCCTTGAAGTGGTAGGGAGGTCTTGAGGGTATAATGAGGCCTTGAGGGTATAATGAGGCCTTTTTGAAAAGACCTCTTTTTTTCTGGGACCCCCCCTTCCCAGCAGGAGGGGCTAAATCCTCCCCTGAGGGGGGAGAAAAAGGAGGGGGCCAGGTCCACCACCACAGAGTTAGCTGACTCTGATGAAGTGGGGAGTGACTGGGAAGAAGGCCCTTCTGCACCACCCAATGGGGCTGCCGCACCAGAGCCAGATGAACCACCATCAGGTGCAACCGCAGGTGGATCCGCTGCATCCAGTTTCTTCAGGCACTGGATAGCCAGGTGGGACTTGCTGCCACACCAAAAGCATAAGCTTTCCCCAGTGGTGAGGTAGACCTCGTAACGCTGCCTGCCAAACAGGAAGGACATGGACTGGGGCAAACCCTGACCCTCTCTGTTGGGGAATCATAAACAGCTGCCTTTTAAAGGCTAGGCATGCTGGAGTTCAGAGATCTTGCTGCCAAGCAGCAGTCTATGGGCTGGCCCTGTAACCATGCCATAAGGGCACAGGTGGTTAGTGAGGTCATTGTCTGAGAGAAATGGAGGCATGTTTGAGGCTACCACATGAACAGCTGGTGTGTCTAGGAGTGCTGCAAGGCAAAAAACACCCCCAACAGACATACCTGCTACCACAACCTCATGCACTAAAGCAGGGGAGCTGAGGAAGATGATGGGGACTGAACTCACCCAGGCAGCATAGAGGACATGCTTGCAGCCTATGAGTGCCTCACAGCAGCAGCACACTCCTCCACACCAATGGAGGGAGGAGCATGAAGCCAGAGACCAAAGCTCCAGTCCAGAGGTGCTGAAGCCCCAGCAGTGAAGTGCTGGGAACTGCCTTCAGCCATTTCAGCAAAAAAAAGGGTTAACCCTGCAAGGAACCAGAGGGATGGGGGGTGGGCAGCCCGCTGCCAGCAGGGAACAAAGAAGCTGGAAACAAACAAACAAACCCCCAGGGGAGAGGAGAAAGGTAAGCAAGATTATATGTAGAATGGGTAGCAAACTGGCTCAGGGGTGGTGGATGGGTCAGTGTCAACCTGGAAAGATGTGTGCAGTGGAGTCCCTCAGGGCTCAGTTCCGGGGCCAGTGCCGTTCAGCATCTTCATCAGTGATCTGGATGAGGGGTTGGGAAGCACCCTGTCCAAATTCATGGATGACACTAAAATATGGGGTGAAGCTAACACCCTGGAGAGGAGGAACCAGATCCAGGCTGCCCTTGACATGTTGGGGAAGTGGGCAGAGAATAACAGGATACAATTCAATAAGGACAAGTGCAAGGTGCTGCATCTAGGGAGGAAAAACTGTCATCATACCTATAAGCTGGGGGGTGACCTTCTCAGCACCATTGAGGCAGAAAGAGATCTTGGAGTCATTGTTGACTCCAGGATGAACATGAGTTGTCAATGTGATGAAGTAGTCGGCAGAGCCAATCACACCTTGTCATGCATCCATAGGTGCTTCACAAACAGGTCCAGGGAGGTGATTCTCGTTCGCTACGTGCCACTGGTCAGACCACAGCTGCAGTACTGTGTCCAGTTCTGGACATCGCAGTTCAAGTGGGATGTGGACAACCTGGAGACGGTCCAAAGAAGAGCCACTCGCCTGACTGAAGGCCTGCAGGGAAGGCCCTATGAGGAAAGGTTAAGGGACCTTAACCTCTTCAGCCTCTCCAAGAGAAGGTTGAGAGGGGACCTTGTGGTGGCATACAAATTCATAAGCAGGGAGCAACATGAAGTAGGCGATGATCTGTTTACCAGGGCACCCCCTGGAATAACAAGGAACAATGGCCATAAGCTATTGGAGAGTAGGTTTAGACTGGACATTAGAAAAAAATTCTTCATGGTCAGGGTTGCCAGGATCTGGAATGGGCTTTCAAGGGAGATTGTGCTCACCCCATTCTTGGGGGGCTTCAAGAGGAGACTGGACAGGCACCTGGCTGGGATTACATGATCTCAGGTTTGGTGACCCTTTTCTTGCCTGTCAGGGGCAGGGGGTTGGACTAGATGGCCCACTGAGGTCCCTTCTGACCCTGGAAGGTATGAATCAATGTAGCAGGGAAGGGAAGGGAAAACAATAAGCAGCAGAAAGCTTCAAGGAGAAGGAGGGAAAACAAAAAACAACCTGAGGGAGGGGGAGGGGAGGGGCAGAGGGTGGCTGCAAGGAAAAGGGGGGAAAAAAAGTCAGGGAAAAGTAAAGAAAAGTGGGGGACTATAGTGGAAAAGGGGTCAGACTGTCGGGGTGGGGAACAAAACAAGAGAAGGAGAAAGGCTCACAAAACAAGGAGAAGCTTTCAGAGCTCATAACAAACACACCTGTTAGGGGCCATTTTGAAAGAAAGAAAGAAAACAAGTAGGCCTGTGCAAAGCGGCTAGTATTCACTTTGGATGCAGATTTGGCCAATTTGGGGGGGACAGTGATTCGATTCGGTGATTCCAATCACTGTTCCGAATTGATTTGGCTGAATTTGATTTGGAGATTTGACTGCTGCCGAATCTCTGAATCACCCAGGCCAGGCCCATCCCCCACCTGCTCTCCCAGCCCGGCAATGGTTGCCCTGCCCACCCCAGCTCCCAGCACTTTGAAAAAAAAAAGCCCCAACTCATCAGGTGCTGCCAGGCAGGGGGCAATCCCCACTGCCCCACACTGTGCAGGGGGCTCTTCACCAGCCCCGCTCCCTCCCCCAACCCCCACATGGCTGCCCCGTCCACCCCAGCTCCCGGCCCTTTAAGAAAAAAACCCCCAAAACCCCCAGACTCACCGGTTCCTGCCCAGCAGAGGGTGATCCCTGCTGACCCCCACTGCCCTGCACCACGTGGGGGGCTCTTCCACAAGCTCCCCGAGGCCCTGAACTACTTCAGGAGTGCTAAGTCCCGGGGTTTTTCCTCAGTTTTTTTTCTCTTAAAGGGCCAGAGCTGGGGCAGGCGGGGCAGCCATGGTAGGGTGGGGGCTGGAAGAACGAGGGAGGGGTCAGGGGGCTCATGGCAGATTTGGAGAGTTTGAATCGATTCAGACTTTTTTAATCGGTCCCCTGATTCAATTCAGATTTGGAGATTCAGCCACCAAATCGGGCCACTTCTCCTCCAAATTGAATCACCACCCAAAGCTTCACACAGCCCTACAAGCAAGCAAGAAGAATTTTCTTCTTTCTCCCTCATCATGCTCCTCTGCCAGGTTTCACTCCTGCCAAAAATATTTTGAAATGTGTACTATGAGTAGTGTCTCTGGTTGCTAAATATGAGAATCCAAGTACTTGTACTTTCTTATCATAGAACATAACTGTATTTTAACAATTCTTTCCATTATCTACATACCTAAGTAATGGATCTGTATCGCCATTGATACCAGTCCCCCTCTGTCTGTGTAGCTGCATCTCTGCTGTCAGGCCTTCAAAGAGCTGTCATGGGATATGACATTGAGCACTTACCCCATTCCAAAAATTCAACTCCAAATCGCTGTCCTTTTGCAAGCTACCCCACCATCAGCCAACTTACCACTGTCCTGGACTCTCCTTTGCCCCCAAAGCACAGGTGCCCACAGCATTCCCACTGGCATTCCCACTGGTCCCATGCTGAGAAGGTGGTTGTGGAACAGCATGTACACAGTAGTGTGCACTACACTTTGCGAGGGTGATGGGTGATTATCCATATTACCCATGGAGTGGGTAGGGAATTACCCCAAGTGGCTGCCCTGCCTGATGAGAAGGTTGGCACATCTGTGTAGTGCAAAGGCATCTTGAAGCTGGCTGTCTTCCTGCTGTGCCCCATACCTAATTTATGCTACATTATGTAGAGTGTTTCCTCCAATGCTTTTGTAAAGGGCTAATGACTGGTGATCTACTTGATACGTGCCTTCAGCCACAGGACAGTAGCCTTGGTCATGCTGGCCCCATGCTGGTTGTCACCAGCTTTGGGATTCATCTTACCAGGTGCCTCCCTGTATCACCCCATCCAGTGTCACAAAAGATTTTCACCTAGCCTCTTGTATGGAAAATAAAAAATACAGGATACATTTCGAAGTCCTTTTGCAATACTTTATTTCTATCAGAAATTTTGAAAAAATTCCTAAAGTAGGTACAGAGAAGAGAGAGATTGTGAATCTAACCTGGTTCACACAGCCCCCAACCCAACCCCCAGTAAATTGAAATGCAATCTGCTCTGCGAATACTGGGTTGGCAGTACATGAGGGAGGGAGAAGCACACCAATCCTAGGGGGTCATAGAAAACTCTTGTCACGAGAACATGCTCCCCCACAAGATGCCCCCCTCCTGCACCCTCCCCAGGTCACATCAGGATCTTCCTCATCATCATCCCTAAAGCACCTTGGGGCTCTCCTCTTGTGGCTACAGGAGGCACAGATCTCCCTTGCAAGAGATTGGAGAGTTTTTTTGGGTGGGCTACTGTGACAGGTCGCCCTTCCCAGCACCATCTTCCAGGTCATCCGCTCCTTACGTGGGGTGCCCTTGGAGTCCTCTTGGCCCTCTGCTGCCCCGCTCTAATCTCGCCTGCCACGTCTTGATGGAATTAGTATGCGAGCAGGAGACTGCTGATTATATTGGGTATGTTGGGGCCTCTCCTATAAGGTTCTGACCCCTTTTCTCTCTAGCTTTCTCTCCATCCAAACCCACCAAACAGGGTTAGACTCCGAGGCTCTAGCTCTTCCTTCCAGTGTCTGGAGGCTCTTGGCCTCTTTTCCAGCTCCCTTTTAAGGCAGGACATCCCTGGCCCAGAGGCATACGTGCCAGCCCACAGTCAAAGGGGTCACAAGTTCAAAACCTGGGTGCAACTCCACCTGTCCAAACAACAGAAAAAGCACACACACCAGCACTCCACCAGGTGCTCCAGGCCTCCTTGGCCTTTTAAAGGTCATCCCAAAAGCTGAGCCCTCACTGGCGCTGGGGATCCAGGCCCCCAAAAGCCATGCCCTCACTGGTGCTGGGGATCCCACTCCAGAGTGGGTCCCTACAATGAGGCCTCCTCCAACCCCTAATAGCCTCACCCAAACCATGCGTAACAAACAGCAACACAAGCCCCTGGGCTCTAACACAAAAACTTAAGCCGCCCAGCTCTAACCCTGCTCAAGCCTACCAGGGGTATGTCATCCCGCAGCAGGGTTAGACGCTGCTACTCCCTTCCATGAGAGAGCTCCTTCCTCCCTAGCTGCTAGCAGGGAACTGCCCCCTTGGCCTCAGTTCTGGTGTTTAAATGGGAACCAGGCCCTCCCCTTCTGGTCAGCTGACTGCTAGCAGGTGGGGGACACTGGCTCCCTCTGGTTGTCCTGGCAACCGGCACCTGAGCAGCTATTCTGGCTCTCCCAGCAGCAGGCACCTTAGTGCCCTACTACAGCTACTCTCACTGCTGCTACCAGTACCTCAGCATTCATGAAACTCTGTTAGAAATTTCTGTCTGAACCTTTGATCCTCCCTCAAAATGAGATCAAGCTTCTGATTGAATTCCTTAAAACATTGTACCATGTCATTACTAGTGCATTTCATAACTTCCACATTGTCTTCTTCATTACGCTTTAACACATTGAACACATCTTTCAATTTGGATGTCACTTCTGCACTGGACGTAACTATGTTTTCAGATGCATCTGTCAGGAGATGAAAAATACTTTCCTTAGCTTCTTGATTACTTTTTTGATAATTACATTGTTGTTGAGCATTAGCAGCTACTCTTGAAGATGAAAATGAAGAAGTGCCTGTCCACAGACAAAGAAAGCTCTCATCAGTTCTTTGGGTAATATTGAACATTTGTAAAGAACAGTGAGTCATTCTTAAATTATTTTAACAGGACTGCCACTTCAAGAATTACCACTGACAGCCTACTATCTCTCACCCAACCATCTTCTTAAGGCTATACCTCAAAAATATTTGTCCCAGCACCACAGCATACACCCTGCTTCCCAGAGTGTGCGTTGAAACAAGATCTGCATCCCTCCCCCCCCAACACACACACACACACACCCAACTGCACACCCTCCCTGCACCAAAAATCAGCTACCTCCACAGGTGGCTGTGGCAGCCAGCCTCTGCTGCAGCGGCCTCACTGGGGGTGAAGCCTGAAGCTCCACTCCTCCTGGAAGCAGCTACAGCCCCACGGGCACATGCAGAGTGCCCAGGCACAGTGCCTACCACAGGGGGCAGCACCATGTTCTCCCTCTGTTCTCCCACCCCAAACTTATAAGTGTGAATCTGTAAAACCAAAAATCCAGAACACTACTGTCTTAGAATGAACTACTGGGTTCAGAGCATTCCCTGCGCTTGAATAGAGGACGTACTCACCGTTGTTCTCACCCTTGCAAAGCTTTATTTAAGGATACTCACAGAGGCAGGCAATAGGACAGAGCAGAGAGGATGATCACTTCACATCAGCTCTAGGCAGCAGCCGCCACCCTGCATAGTTCCCCTGGCCCTGGAGTGTCTCAATCCCGGGGATGCGATAGCCTGTGCCTGGCTCTGCACAAGTCAGGATTCTTGCCAGAGTTTGAGGAACTACCCGTAACTTAAGAATGTACAGGTTATATAGTCTGGAGTAAATAACGTTATCTCAAACTAGGGATTTGGTTATCTCAAGCTAAGAATTTGGGGATGAATTGTGATCCAACACACCTGGTGTTTACCACATTCCACTGTATTACAACTTTCTACTATCTAGGTTCATGGTTCGGTCACTCTCACAGAGCAAAAAGCTACATGGTATAATACTGGCCTACTATGGAGTCAGCATACAAAACTCTTGCTATGAGCATTAAGCAAAGCCCTTACTATTACAACTACTATTACCAGTACTGTTACTTACAAGCCACCGTTCATGAAGATAGCAGAGTCTCTGTCTCGGGACTCTGCAGCTGCCTCCCTGACACAGTACTCCCTTTAGAACCTGATGAGTCCTGCAACATAGGGACGGTTGAGTCAGAGTCCTGTTCCTCATCATGAACAGGAGAGTTATTTCCTTCACACATCTGTTGAGCCTCATGGGTGTCTGGTATCAAAACGCATGAGTTCACTAGAGTAGAGGGGGAGCTCATTTCTGGTTGCATGCTGAAGAGGTCTCTTGAGCAGCCCTGAGTGAGGTTGTTGATCTGTGACTGATTTTGTTCTTGAGGAGGAGGCTGATTGAATGGAGCTTGAAAAATAGCTGTGGCTTGACAAGTACTTTTGCACTGAGGAGTTTTTAGTTCCTCATGATGCATACCTCTTGTCCCAAACTCAGTCACACAAGCCTCTGAAGTATCTCTTTTAAGGATGATAGACAGCTTGTGGTATCATAGTATCATAGTAGCTAAGGTCAGGAGGGACCTGAACAGATCATCTAGCCTGACCCCCTGCCACAGGCAGGAATGAGTGCTGGGTTCACAACACCCCAGACAGATGATCGTCCAACCTCCTCTTGAATTTGCCAAAGGTAGGGGCGAGGACCACTTCCCTGGGAAGTTGGTTCCAGATTTTGGCCACCCTAACTGTAAAATATTGCCTTCTGATCTCTAACCTAAACCTATTCTCCATCAGCTTATTACCATTGTTCCTTGTCACCCCAGGTGGTGCTGGGGAGAAAAGGGCTCTACCTATTTGCTGTTGATGTCCCCTGATGAGTTTGTAGGCAACCACCAGGTCCCCCCTCAGCCTCCTCTTGCTGAGGCTGAACAGGTTCAGGTCCCTCAGTCTCTCCTCGTAGGGCCTGTCCTGCTGCCCTCTCACCAAGTGGGTGGCCCTCCTCTGAACCCTCTCCAGGCTGGCCACATCCCTTTTGAAGTGCAGCGCCCAGTACTGGACGCAGTACTCCAACTGCGGCCTGACCAAAGTCGCATAGAGGGGGAGTATCACCTCTCTGGACTGGCTTGAGATGCACCTTTGGATACATGACCAGGTATGGCTGGCCTTGCTGGCTGCAGTCTGGCATTGGCAGCTCATGATCATCTTGGAGTCAATAATGACTCAGAGATCCCTTTCCGCCTTCTGTGCTTTCAAGAAGGGAACTCCCCAGCCTGTATGATGCTGTGGATTCCTTCTCCCAAGGCGCAGCACCCTGCATTTGTCTACGCTGAACCCCATCCTATTCTCGTCTGCCCACTTTTGTAGTCTGTCTAAATCTAGTTGCAGCCTCTCTCTCCCTTCAAGTGTGTCCACCTCGCCCCACATCTTAGTGTCATCAGCAAACTTGGACAGCGTGCTTTCCACCCCCTCATCCAAGTCGCTGATGAAGATGTTAAACAGTGTGGGCCCGAGGACTGAGCCCTGGGGTACCCCACTGCTCACATCTTGCCAGGTTGAGTACAACCCATCCACCACTGCTCTCTGGGTGTGCCCCATCAGCCAATTTTTTACCCATCCAACTGTGTAGGCATCAATGCCACAGTCGCTTAATTTATTGGTGAGGATTGGGTGAGAGACAGTGTCAAAGACCTTCTTAAAGTCTAGAAAGACTAAATCCATGGTGACACCATCATCCAAGGATTGAGTTACTTGGTCATAAAAGGCAATCAGGTTGGTCAGGGAGGACCTGCCTTTGATGAACCCATGCTGATTGCCCCTGAGCATGATCTCCCTTGCAGGCCCCCCACAGATGTGCTCCTTGATGATTCTCTCCAAGATCTTCCCAAGCACCAAGGTGAGGCTTATAGGCCTATAGTTACTTGGGTCCTCCTTCCTCCCTTTCTTGAAAATTGGGACCACATTAGCCAGTTTCCAATCCCTTGGCACCTGGCCAGATGACCATGAATGCTCATAAAATGCCTGGCAAAATGAAATCATTTTACGTGAGACACCAGACCAAGAATTATTGTCCTTTACACAAATGGAAGGCACACTTTAAGGCCTTCATCTCACCGCAACACAGTTCCCAGTTGTGTTTGATGCCTAGTTGCTCTAATCAGAAATAGAGATGTAAACAGGTTTATTCCTGAGGCTTCCCAGTTGTGTCATGATGCTCCCTTCACTCCAAATGTCAATCAGTCCCTCAACTTCTGGATAAGTCCAGTTTGGTCCCTGTCCTTGCAAAGAATCCATCATGTCTTCCAAATTTGACTTTTCTTGCTCCCTTCCATGGCCAACAACATGTAAATCAGAGCAGATGATACACACTACAGCCTGCGCCTGCTGCTAGGACCTGTTCTGGGGTATGACAGAGGACCTGGGATGTGTGAACCTTTTCTCATGAGAGGCATAAAAGAAGTGTGATTTGTCCAATCTCCAGACATTTTAGGCAGTTCTTCATTTTGATAGTCTAGCATATGGCATTCCGAAGCATACTCACACAACTATTGTGCTGGAAATTCTTGAAAATGTTGGATGATCACTTCAGGCAAGAAACCGTGAAACTGTTTGAATGGCTCAATGACACTCATTTCCTTTATACATGCAGACCAAAACAAATCCTTTCTGAGCATTTTCCACAAGGATGATCAAGGCTCACTCTTACAGTGGGTGGGGGGAAGCAGGGGGAGGATCCAGAAGATCTCTCTCGTGTATGGGATATGTATAGTTTGCTCAAGAGTGTTCAAGCACACAGGCTACCATTTTTGGTATGTGGTAACATCTCAGTTCTTTTCAAGAAATATAGGCAACCTTCAGTTGCAGGGAACTCGTGGTTTCAGTAGCTATAGACATGTAAATGACAGGAGTGGTTTCATGCTAATCTATGAGAGTGACTTTTTGCAGACATTTGAGACAGAGGTCACTCCAAAGGCCAAAATTTCACTAAAGACAATGTCTTCCTCAAATCCTGAGGGACTAAGGAGAAAGCAGAGGTTAATCTTGAAGGCTGTCGAACATTCACATCGCAGATGTATGGTTCTACTGATGGGATTCAGCAACTTGATGTATTTCTTGTCTAGTATTTTAAAACTCATGAAGAGCCAACTTTGCAGGTTTGCTATGAGAAGGATGCTGTTATTTGAAATGGGGAAGCTGCTCTCACATTGCAACAAACAGAAAGCATGGTTGCCAAAGACTATAGCTGCTTCCTTGCCATACATTAAGGGCAAGCCTTGTGAGATATGGGCACATGAAAGCAGCTTGGACTAATGGGAAAGAATAGTCATGTCAACGTGGAATGATGACCAGTGGTTGGAAACATTCAGAATGAGCAAAGAGACATTGTTAACTTGCTGAACCCACACATCCAGTGTCAGAGGACTGTCATGCGGAAGCCCATCAACCCAGAGATGCATGTTGCCATGGCTATCATAAAACTGGCCACTCCAACAAGCCTGCACCACGTAGCAAATCTCTTTGGCATGGCTCCCTGCACTGCCAGGAGGGCCGTCAGCAAGGTTTGGCAACTGCTACAGGACCTGGCAGCAAACCAATTCATATGCCTAAATAACCCTCACGAGGTGGTGGAAGGATACCACAAAATGCGCTTCCCTAACTGCATGGGAGTCCTTGACAGCACGCACATTCCCATCTTAAACCGGTCCCAAGATAACCGTTCATTCATAAACAGAAAGGGATTTCCTTCTGTGATTCTGCAAGCTGTCATGGACCACAGAGGCAGATTTACAAACATTTGCACAGGATGGGCAGGAAGCACCCACAATGCTTGTGTGTTTCAAAATTCACCCCGCCTGAGATGATGGACAAGGGACAATATCCCCCAGGACAGGAGAAGGTTGTTATTCAGGGTGTTTCAGTGTCCCCCCTCCCCCCCCCCCAATACTAACTGACTCAGACCTACCCACTCCTGCCCTAGCTCATGGAGCTGTATGCAGAGCAAGTGAGTGCCCACAGATTGCTGTTCAACAAGCAGCTAAGCAAGTGCCACATGAGCATAAAGTGTGCATTTGGGTGCTTTAAACCCCATTGGAGATGGGCTAGAAGTTATTGCTGATAACATTACCCCTTACATAGTGGCAGCATGCATCCTGCATAATATCTGTGAAACCAGGGGCGAGGTCTTCAGTGACACTTGAAGAAATCAGTTAAGAGAATTGACACAAGCTGCAACCTTCAGTAGCAGAGAAGTACCCTATTTTCGCGGATATATCCTGCGGGTTATACACAATTTTATAAAAAAAAAATGGATGGGTGCGGGCTATACAAGGGTGCGGGCTATGCACAGACTATTTTTTGAAAGGGGGCCAGGGCAGGGGGTGGTGGCGTGGGCGGGCTGGGGGGCCATGGCAGGGCCCACTGGGCCCAGGCGGGCTGGGCTGCACCGCCGCTGCCGCAGGGGCCAGGCTGCACTACTACCGCCACAGGGGCTGGGCATGGGAGGCCACGGCCACCACCTGCCAGGGCATGTTGGGGCCGGGGCAGGGGGCAGCAGCATGAGCAGGCTGGGGGGCCACGGTGAGGCCCACTGGGGCAGGGAGGGCCAAGCTGCACCACCACTGCCATGGGGGCCAGGGCGGGCCAGGCTGCGCTGCAGCTGCAGCAGGGGACAGGGTGCGGGGCAGGCCAGGCTGCACTGCGGCCGCCATGGGGGCCGGGCAGGAGGCGCCGCCATGGCCGCCACCTGCTGGGGCATGTCTGGGCCGGAGCAGGGGGTGGCAGCACGGGCGGGCTGGGGGGCCATGGTGGGGCCCGCTGGGCCTGGGCAGGCCAGGCTGCACCACCGCTGCCATGGGGGCTAGGGTGGGCCAGGCTGCGCCGCTGCTGCCTTGGGGGCCAGGCTGAGCTGGGCTGTGCCGCTGCCGCCACGGGGGCTGGGCGGGGGCACCATTGCGACTGCCGCTGCCTGCTGGGGTATGTAGGAGGGGAAGCCCCCCGGGTCCCATATAGCTGAGCAAGTAGGGAGCCACGCTCCCGAGCCACGCAGCACGAACAGAGCGCGCAAACAGGCGGGCTCTGTGAGAGCGCGCCGGAATTTGTGCAGGCGTTTGCGCCGGCGGGCGGGCCAGGAGGGCCAGGAGTGGGACTCCTGTAGGGGTAGGGAGTAGACACCACACAGGTCTACAAACAGCAGCTCAGAATGGTGTCTACGAGGAGTGCTGCTAGAGCCTCTGCCCAGGGGGACAGGGCTAAACGGGACTGGTCTGAGGCCTCCACCCAGACTGAGCCCATGGGGGAGCTGATGTCCCCCTACCTCCTGGCCTGTGGGGGATCTCAGGCAGGGCCGGGGGGGCAGAGATTGGGGGCCCCCACACCTGTCTGGCAGGTGCCCGTCTTGGGGCTCTGGAGGCACAGGTGAGGGAGCTCCGGGAGGAGGTTAGCAGGCTGAAGGGGATCAGGGAGGCGGAGGATGAAATTGACAGTTATTTCCTTTCCCTGCAGGACCAGGCACCAAACGAAGAGGCAGCCCGGGGAGTGCCCTCCGCAGCAGAATGGCAGACGGTCACAGCCAGGACCGGAGCAGCTCGCAGAGAATCGGTACCAGCTTCTCCAGTTCGACTGGAGAACAGATACGAGGCCCTGGAGACCCTGCAGGAGATGGAAGGAGAGGAGGAAACCCTTGGGCAGGAAGAAACACCACATTCTTCACACTCCGAACAGATCAAGAGATCCAAGAGGACCCAGAGGAGGAGGCGAAGAGTGCTCATCATAGGCGACTCCATCCTGAGAGGTATGGAAGGGCCCTTCTGTCGCCAGGACCCCTCAGCACGAGAGGTATGCTGCCTCCATGGAGCAAAGATTCGGGATGTGATGGAGGTAATCCAGGCCAGGATCAAGCCCATCGATTACTACCCGGTGGTCCTAGTCCATGTGGGTACTAATGATGCGGCCAGGAGAACCCCCGATCACCTGATGGCGGACTACAGTGCTCTGGGCGGCGTACTGAAGGAGTTCGGTGCACAGGTGGTATTCTCTTCCATCCTACCAGTGAACGGGCGTGGAAGACGGCAGGAGAACTGCATCCGAGAGACCAACTGGCGGCTTCGGCAGCAGTGTCTCGAGGCAGGCTTCGGCTTCCTGGACAACGACCCACACATCATGACAAGGGACATGCTCAGCTGGGATGGGCTTCACCTGTCCCCCAAAGGTAAGCATGTGTTTTCTTCTAGGTTGGCGGATCTCCTCCGGCGGGCTTTAAACTAGGCTCATCGGGGGGAGGGGAAGATGAGGGCGGGGGAAGCTGTGGACCACCAAACCATGCGGCACCCACAAGGACAGCCCAGCCTGAAGAAAAAGAGCATTGGGAACCTGAAAGCCATGGGGAGGCCAGCACTACGGCACAGGTAAGAAATGAGAAGGTAAGAATCAAAGGGCCCCTTGGGACTCGGAGCAGGGGGGGCAGCAAAGGCACCAGTCGCAGGGCTCAAGTGCCTATATACTAATGCTAGGAGCATGGGAAACAAGCAGGATGAACTAGCGCTCCTGCTTGCACTAAACACCTATGACTTAGCAGGGCTAACAGAAACCTGGTGGGATTCATCCCATGACTGGGCGGTACATATTGAGGGCTATAGATTGTACAGAAAGGATAGGGTAGGGAAGAAAGGGGGAGGGGTTGCGCTCTATGTCAGTGAGCAATATACGTCAACCCTCATCAAGACAGAATCCAAGGATGAGGAAGTAGAAGGATTGTGGGTTAGGTTACATGGGGGGCAAGGAGAAAGGTATTTGGTGGTAGGGGTCTGCTACAGACCCCCACACCAAGGGGAAGAAAGAGATTCGGGGCTTGTGAGGCAGCTCTCGGAGACCATAAAAGCTAAAGAGGCGGTAGTCATGGGGGACCTAAACTACCCGGACATCTGCTGGGAGTCACAGACAGCAAAGTCCTACCGCTCACGCAGGTTTCTAACCTGTGTACAGGAACTCCACCTGACACAGGAGGTACACGGTCCCACTAGGGGGAATGCCATACTGGATCTGGTATTGGCAACGGGAGATGACATGGTAGTGGACCTCCAGATTGGTAGCCATCTGGAGGACAGTGATCACCTAATAATAGAATACACCATAAGACGTCAGGTGGGTAAGGTAACTAGTAGGGTGAAAGTGCTAGACTTTAGGAAAGCTGATTTCAATGAACTCAGGGGATTAGTCAAGGACACACTGCAGAGTAGGAGATTTGAAGAGATGGAAGCCCAAGAAGGGTGGCTGTGCCTTAAGGAATCGATCCTTTGGGCACAAAGCAAGACGATCCCCAAGTGAGGCAAAAGAGGGAAAGGGGCCAGGAGGCTTCCCTGGCTGACCAGAGAAATCCAGGGCAGCCTAAGGGACAAAAGAGGAGCACATAAAAAGTGGAAACAGGGAGAGATCACCAAAGATGAATATACCTCCTCTGCTCATGCTTGTAGGGAGGCAGTTAGACGGGCCAAAGCTACCATGGAGCTAAGGATGGCAACCCAAGTAAAAGACAACAAGAAATTGTTTTTTAGATATATAGGGAGTAAAAGGAAGGCCCAGGGAGGAATAGGACCCCTGCTAAATGGGCAGAAACAATTGCTGACAGACAGGGGGGACAAGGCTGAACTCATCAACGAGTTCTTTGCCTCAATGTTCCTAAGTGAGGGGCACGACAAGTCTCTCACTGGGGTTGTAGAGAGGCAGCAGCAAGGCGCCAGACTGCCATGCGTAGACCCTGAGATGGTGCAGAGGCACTTGGAAGAACTGGATGCCTTTAAGTCGGCAGGCCCGGATGAGCTCCATCCGAGGGTGCTGAAGGCACTGGCCTACGTCATTGCAGAGCCACTGGTGGGAATATTTGAAAGCTCGTGGCGCACGGGCCAAGTCCCGGAGGACTGGAAAAGGGGCAACGTGGTCCCCATTTTCAAAAAGGGGAGGAAGGAGGACCCGGGCAACTATAGGCCAGTCAGTCTCACCTCCATCCTTGGCAAAGTCTTTGAAAAAATTATCAAGGCTCACATTTGTGAGAGCCCGGCAGGACAAATTATGCTGAGGGGAAATCAGCACAGGTTCGTGGCAGGCAGATCGTGCCTGACCAATCTAGTTTCTTTTTATGACCAGGTTACGAAACGCCTGGACACAGGAGGAGGGGTGGATGTCGTATACTTAGACTTCAGGAAGGCCTTCGATACGGTATCCCACCCCATACTGGTGAACAAGTTAAGAGGCTGTGACTTGGATGACTACACAGTCCGGTGGGTGGCGAATTGGCTGGAGGGTCGCACCCAGAGAGTCGTGGTGGATGGGTCGGTATCGACCTGGAAGGGTGTGGGCAGTGGGGTCCTGCAGGGTTCGGTCCTTGGACCGATATTCTTTAATGTCTTCATCAGTGACTTGGACGAGGGAGTGAAATGTACTCTGTCCAAGTTTGCAGATGACACAAAGCTATGGGGAGATGTAGACATGCCAGAGGGCAGGGAACAGCTGCAGGCAGACCTGGACAGGTTGGACAAGTGGGCAGAAAACAACAGAATGCAGTTCAACAAGGAGAAATGCAAAGTGCTGCACCTAGGGAGGAAAAATGTCCAGCACACCTACAGCCTAGGGAATGACCTGCTAGGTGGTACGAAAGTGGAAAGGGATCTTGGAGTCCTAGCAGACTCCAAGATGAACATGAGTCGGCAGTGTGACGAAGCCATCAGAAAAGCCAATGGCACTTTATCGTGCATCAGCAGATGCATGACAAATAGGTCCAAGGAGGTGATACTTCCCCTCTATCGGGTGCTGGTCAGACCGCAGTTGGAGTACTGCGTGCAATTCTGGGCACCGCAATTCAAGAGGGATGCAGATAACCTGGAGAAGGTCCAGAGAAGGGCCACTCGTATGGTTAAGGGCCTGCAGACTAAGCCCTACAAGGAGGGACTAGAGAAACTGGATCTTTTCAGCCTTCACAAGAGAAGGTTGAGAGGCGACCTTGTGGCCGCCTATAAGTTCATCACGGGGGCACAGAAGGGTATTGATGAGTATTTATTCACCAAGGTGCCCCCAGGGGTTACAAGAAATAATGGCCACAAGCTAGCAGAGAGCAGATTTAGATTGGACATTAGGAAACACTTCTTCACAGTTCGAGTGGCCAGGGTCTGGAACGGGCTCCCAAGGGAGGTGGTGCTCTCCCCTACCCTGGGGGTCTTCAAGAGGAGGTTAGATGAGCATCTAGCTGGGGTCATCTAGACCCAGCACTCTTTCTTGCTTATGCAGGGGGTCGGACTCAATGATCTATTGAGGTCCCTTCCGACCCTAACATCTATGAATCTATGTCAGGGCCGGGGCAGGGAGCGGCAGCGCGGGCGGGCTGGGGGGCTGCGGCAGGGCCCACTGGGCCCAGGCAGGCCGGGCTGCACCGCCGCCGCTGCTGCGGGGGCTGGGCAGGGGGGGCCGCGTGGGTGGGCTGGGGGGCCATTTCTCCTTCTCACCTTGGGGGGCGGGGAATACAAGGGTGCAGGCTATGCGTGTAAAATTTTGTGAAAATGCAATTTTCCGCGGGTTATGCATGGGTGCGTGCTATATCCGTGTGAGGGCTATATGCTTGAAAATACGATAGTTGAGTGTAGGGGGCTAGAGATGCAGGCAAATAGTGGGAGGGGTGCTGTGGTCAGAAATTGTCTGGAAGCATACATAGGTGCTGCTCTGCAGAGGGAATGCTGTCTGTAAATGTGTGAATTGATTCTTTTTATCTTTAATATTCTACTTCATATTAATTTCTCATTGAATAAAGTCCATCTTATAAAAAGTTGTCTTGTATAATGGGTTCATAACGGGATCTCAGGGAGGTCTCTGTGTGAGATGGAAGGGAGAGGGTGCATTGGGTGGGTGGCAGGGGGGATGGGTCTCGGTTTCTTTGTGATGGCAGGCAACTTGAGAAGACAAGCAGGTCTAAAACCAGTTTAGGGACATGACTACAAACTGTAATAGGATCCACATGTAAATAGACTAATTGTTTTGACAACAGCCTGGTCTATTTCCTTCTTTCACCCAACCACACCATAACCACCACCCCCTTCCCACACAGGGGGAGATGGAATAGGCTGATCGTGGCTCTCTAACACCACTTTGGGGGCAGCTGTCCTGGGCAACAGGATCCCTGGTAACCAAGGAATCTTGATGATCCTCGATAACAACCACTGCAAAAATTCCTTACAGTTTGAAATGAGACAAATGAGAGAAGTCACAGGATTCTTTATGTTTTACATACAAATTTATGTAGTACTGTTTCCATTGAGGCTTTAGATAAACTATGAGTTACATTTTTACATTTACATTTTTGTAAGTCCAAGCATTGACAGTTATGTTTTTTACATACATGGAGGAAGCAGCAGAGGGAAGAGGCTAGGAGGGCCTGTCCAGGGAGGGGAGGGCATGTAGGCAGGCACCAACCAGAGGTGCTAAGAGAAAGCACCCAGCCATGGGGGAAGCAGCCATTGGTATTCAAGTGGTGAAGCTGGCTGAAATAATATTAATTATTCTCTTCACAAATAAAGTTTATCACAAATTTGTTATATATATCACAAAGTTGTTGTGTGTATATATATATATATATATATATATATATATATATATATATATATATATATATATATATAACTCCAGAGGAGGTTTTTTTGCCCCAGACAGAGCCCTAGCCAGGAGGCAAGAGGCAGGGAGAGAGCTTGCCAACTGTCAACTACTCCCAGAAATGTTAATACACTATGATCTGGAGAAGATAAGTCAGAACAAGCTGCCCAGCTTGAACTCCTACATCAACGGGACTGGCTGAGTGTGTGTCGGTGGGTGGGTGTGTGGGGGCTCGGTTGTACTGGAAAGACCACCATGGAGTAGGCAAGCTGGGATGCCATTAGTATTCAAGTGGTGAAGCATAGGCTCAAGAACTGAGATAGCTTTAGTCTTCAACATTTGTACTTGCATATATGCTATCATAATTTTAGTAACACATTGGATAATGAGAAGTAACACATTGGACAATAACAGAAGGCTCTTTGCAGGGAAGAAAAATATCCCATGTTCTTTGACCAGTAGGCACCAGCCGTGCTAGAAGACAAGAATTCAAAGAGTACCCCACCATCCAATAGGCACCAGTAGGCTCCAGCAGGCACCAGTACCTCCAGACTCCAGACCAGTAGGAACCAGCAGTGCTAGAAGACAAGAGTTCAAAGAGTCCCCTTACCATCCCCACCAGGGAGTGGGGGGGGACATTGCTGAAAAAGCATGGATAGGTTCTAAAAGCCACCATGCAGCAGGAAAGAGCTGGGGGGGCAGTGAGAGAGAGAAAGAGAGAGAGAGAGAGAGGGTCGGAAAGCCCACTATGGAGTAGGGAAGTTGGGATGCCCTTGGTAGTGAAAAACTAGTTGAAAAACTTTTTTATTTGTGAAAAAAATAATATTATATCACAAAGTTTACTTTCAACACTGTTCAAACCTGCATGTAATCTTGGTCTTGACTTTTAGGGAAAAACCTTTTTTTAGATTTTACCCAAAGAAACAAAAACAAATCTTCTCTCTGCAGCGAGAAAACTGAGCATTTTTAGCACCCATTTTTTGCCAGCATGAAGCAGGGTAGTGTGTGTGTGTGTGTGTGTGTAAGCTGGGATGCCGTTGGTCTACAAGTGGTGAAGCATAGGAGGGACCCCAAGGGATCCCACTGAAAGAAAGACTATCTCTTGGCATGGGTCAGGGACTATATTTTGAAATAATTGTTATCGATTATGTCTGCACCTTATATTTTGTAATTGAAATGTTGTATTGTGTTGATACTGCTGAAATTGTTTTATTGCAACGGGTAAATAGTGCTATCATAGGACAGAGTAATTTCTGAAAAGCACCCTGTTGGTTTCTTTGATTGCTAGGTCCCCTAACTGGGTAGGGGTCCATTTGATGCCTATCTTCATTAAAAAAAGATGGACTGTTGCTTTGTAGGGGTAAAATCACATTGTCTCTGTTATACTTGGCGTGACCTTTAATTAAGTATGGGTTCCCCACTGTGGAGTGAGGAAGCTGTGGGTTTATTGTGTATATATTGTTTTCCCTGGAAATTGTGGTTGGGAGTAATTTTCCCATAGTATTATTTAGGTTTTGACCTTGGTTATTGGTCACTGTGTAAATATATGTATATGATATTTAATTTTATGTCTATCTATATTATATGTTATTAAATATTGTAAATAGTTAAGAGCCTGTCTAGAGTCTAACTCTATGGAGGAAGGAGGGAACCATGCATCAGTGATGATGATCCCTCCCACAGCATCCTCACCTCTCACACTCTCCTGTGATTGGGATCAGGGCACACCCTTGGGCGTACCCAAGCTACACTTGCATACACTTGGGGAGCCCTGCAGAGCTTTTGCATGGAAAGGTTTGGCACCAAAAGCACCTGAGCACCCCATGCAACTTGCAATCAGGGAAAGTGAGGGGCACCAGGCTAGGGCACACTTGGGTGCAACTTTGCATGGAAAGATTTCTTACCCCAGCCCCCAAGCACCCGGTGCAAGTTGCACCCAGGAAAAGAGAGTGGCAGAAGTGCTGCAGTTGGGCATTTCTTGTCCTAAAGCACTACCTGGCAGTAAGGTAGGACTGAAAGGGCATGAGGGTAAAATTGTTCTGATGTGCCCTCTAGAGCTTTTTACTAGTCATAACATAAGAAGCACTTATGTGGTAAATTACGTTACTTAGCCATCTTAAACCAAGAAAGAAAAATTACACCACGAACAATTTTAGTGGGTAAATGTCAAGTGGACAAGAATCGAAAGTGACAAACAATATCCAACCATGGATTATTTTTATTGGTTGGTTTGTTTCTTTAAACAAGTCAAAATTTTCTATCTAAAAGCCAAAGAATGCTCATTGAAATGGGACTCCTTTACTTGGAAACTGACCCCCAAAAGAGGGTTGCCAAATACATTTGCTGGTGTGACTAGTCTAACAGACTAGTCTAACAGACTAGTACAACATACTGTTTTTGCTTCTGTCAATATGCATTTCTTTCCGATTAGCAGAAAAGTGGTTTTATCTAACTGTGGAGCCTGCGCCTCGCTCCGCCTGGCCTATCGGGGTGTTGCCCCTCCCCTCAACTCGCCTGCCACGACTTGGATGTACTCAATTACCTTCAGAGGGGTCTACAGTGGAGAACTTTATCCTGGGTGGGGCCTCCCGATAGACGGTGTTACTCACAGTTATCGGACGCGGTGATCCACGGGGCTCCGCCTCCCCTACACCCCGTCCACACGCCAACTGCTGGGCGATGTATTCCAGATGTTGCCAGGCCCAGTATGATGGCCTCTGACCGGTTCCCCGGTTCCCGGTCGTCCTCCCTCCTGCTGGGAGGGGTTTCTCTTTTCTCCTCTCTTACAGATAATACTCCTCCGAATCAGGGGGAGCTGATGGGTGCTCCCCCTGGTTCCAGCCCCCTCCTGGGGCCTCCGCTGTCTCCCCTTTCCTCCCGTCCACAGAGCGCTCCCCTGCCTCCTGGGCGTCTGCCGCTTCTGGATGCAGAGAGAGTGCCTCGGCTTGCACTCTCTGACTGCCTTTCGCTTTGCTGCTTGCGAAAGGCTTCCAGCTCTTGCCTAAGCTGCCTGCTTGGGACCTGCAGGCGGGGTCCTCTCCACTCCGTGCAAGAGCCTGCAGCACGGGTAGCACACCCGTACTCTCTCTCCCAGGCTCTCTTCCCCTCCCTGTCCTGCCGGCGTTTTTAAACCTTCCCGCAGCAGCCGCTCCGGCCGCTGGGATTGGCTCAGCTGTTCGCCGCGCGGGGAACAGCTGTTGCCAGAGCCGGCGTAATGGCAGCTCGCGCGGCTGCAGCCGCGGATGCGGCTCTTCCTCCCGCTGCTCCTCCACCGGTACGTATGCCCCTCTGGGGGCTTGCTCTCGGGGTCTGGGGTCTGTGGGTCCCCTCTTCTCTCCCTCACTAGCCCGTGGGGGCGCTTCGCCGCCACACTAACCTATTCCAAGTGTTACTGAATTAGTTCAGTGCCTTTCTGAGCTTCTGCAGGAGGTTGGAAAAAAAGAAAAAGAAACAAGCAAATAAATCCTGAGCACTATAAATTAAAACCAATTTGAGAGAAGTCACTATAAACTTTTCTGAGGGAGGAGATCCCTCCAATGGAGAAGGCCCTCCAATGGCCCTCAATTTTTTTTAATGTCTTACTATTTTCTACATCTTTTTTGGGGGGTAAAAATATATATAAGGTTATATATCTACACTCCTAGTGTCACACCAAAAAGAAAAAGCCTTCACCCGTTACAAAAACCACACCTGCGCACCGGCCCACTGGCCACCCTAAACCCATTACAATATCTACATCGCGCACAACACACACAAAGCAAACAAGCAAATCCTGGTCCCTCAGGCCAGGCAACACTTCCATCCCTGCCCCGCTTGCGGGGTCACATACTCAGTTTAAGTGTCTTCTCCATCATTGTCGCTCCAGCTCCCACTGGATGACCTGCTACTGTTGTCGCTGTCCTCGATTCCACTTATCCCATCCTCTTCTTCGCTGTCACCACCCCCCTCTCCACTCGGGGGAATGTTCGATGATCCTGTGCCACATGTTTATGTGCCAGGTGGCTTTGGCCACGAACTCTCCATCCTCCACTACTGATTTCTGGTAGTAGGTCTGGAGTTCACTCAGAGCCATTTTCACACAGCCTACTACCTCTACATCTGTTTGGCTGTACAACAGGAAGTTCCTGGGCTTCCACAGGGTGCTCCTGACACAGGATGCAAACTGATCAAAACGGGGCGATAGGCTCCCCTGGTGTTTGGCGAAGTGCCTGTACAGCGCCGCTTCTCTGGTTAGCCAGCTGATACCGGTCACCAATTCTCAGAGCTGCTTCACCCTTTTCCATACCTCTTTGGCACAGGTGCAGAGCCAGAGGAGGTGGTCAATTGTTTCAGTGGCTCCATGGCAGTTGGGCCACAGGCAGCTGGGTCTCCCCGGCTGACCCTCTCTATGTCTCTGAGCCCTCACTGGTAGATCTTGGTGGGCTATAAGCCAGTTCAGGTCTTTGTGATCTTTGCGCAGATCCTTGTGGTTGATGCACTCCCACATGGCCTGACACGCTTCACCTGGGAGCAGGTCCACGGGCGACACAGTGTCCGTCAGCCTCACCGTCTCCTAGATCTTGTGGTTTCTCATGGTCACTGGGCCTGTGCTCTGCAGGCCGTACACACTGCGACACTGGTTCGGGGTCTCATAGAACCATGGTGAGTCCACGGTCTATGGTTGGTCAGGGTAAACACCCCCCAGTGTCTCAGGCTGTGCCCTACAAAATATCTCAAGGCAAGCGGTTTTGGATTCTGCGTCTGTCACCAGCTCACAGATCAGGCTCATATACTTGGCCCACAGGAACAGGAGGATATCTGGCATGCCCCTGCCCCTGGCCCTCTGGTCCTTATACAAGGTCTTCCAGGTGAACTTTTCCCATCTGCAGCCCCAAAAGAAAATGCACATGGCCCTCTGGATCCTGTGGGTGACACGCTCAGAAGAAAGGAAGACCAGTGCAGTGTACAGAAGCATCGGTAACAACACCACCTTCACAAGAGTGACGTGCTCCCCATGGAGAGGGAGCACATGTGCCACAGCCCTAGTTTTTACTTTACCTTTGCCTCTGTCTTCTCCCACACTGTCCTGCCACTCAGCTCAGGCTCAAAATCCATCCTGAGGATCCTGACCCCCTTGCAGGGAACAGAGACCCCCAGGGACTCCAGGTCCCCAAGCTTGCATATAGCCAGGGAGGTGCTCTTGCTCACATTGAGCTTGGCCCCCACTGCCACCTCATATACACGTGTGTGCACCAGGGCTCTCCCTACCGACCCCCCTGTTCCAGCACAGGATGTTCAAATCATCCATGTAGGCCAGAACCTTGGCCTCTTGGTTGCTGCTACCCAGGATGTGGACTCCACAGATCCCTGGGTCCTGCCTCAGGCACTGGGCCAGGAGCTCGATGGTGCAGCTGAACAGGATTGGGGAAAGCGGGCAGCCTTGCTGGACCCCCAACTCCACCGCAATCCAGGTGCTCAGGAAACTGTTGATCTGCACTTCGCTGCTCACTTCCATGTAGAGGGTCCTGATCCATCTGACAAAGGTCAAGGGGATTCCCATCCACTCTAGCGTCTGAAACAGGAACCAGTGGGAAACTGTCGTAGGCCTTCTCCAGGTCCAGGTTTAGGACAGCGACACTCTGCCTTCTCTCCCTCTCCAGTTGGAGTGCATCTCTCAGTTGGACCAGGGCTCCATGGATCTGTTGTCCTGGCACCCTACACGACTGGTCCTCATGGATGACTGCACCTAGGATGGATTTAAATCACTTGGCCAAGACTTTGGCCAGCAGCTTATAGTCAAAGTGCAGGAGGATGATTGGCCTTCAGTTCTTCAACTCCTTCCTCAGTCCCTTCTTGTACAGGAGGGTCACAAGGCCCCGCTCCATCTCCGCTCCCAGCCAGCCCTCCTGCAGGCACTCTAGAAAGAGCTCCAGCAGATCTGGGCCCACCAGGTCCCAGAAGGTCAGGTAAAACTCCTTGGGCTGGGTATCTGACCCAGGAGTCTTACCGTTCTTGAAACTCCAGAGGGTCCTCTCAAGCTTGTCTGGCATCCAATCCTCCTCCAGCTGCCACCACTCATCGTCTCTGAGGGCCTGGGTGGGGCTTCACAGGCACAGCTGAATGGCCTCCAGGTCCACCAGCTTCTTGGCACAGAGTTCCTGGTAGAAGGCGGCCGCTGCGGCCAGCATGCTATCCTTCAAAATGCCGTCATCCAGATGCAGCCTGAGGCTCCAAGTGAGTTTGACACCCCTACCTTATAGTAAGTATAAAAAATAATTTCCATGTTTGCAGAATAGCCAAGAAAACTTTGTAAGGAGGGCAAGCCTGGGATCTATGCTGAAAAAAAATCCCAAATAAGCCACCTGGGAGTTCTGCAAGGAAAAAACATTTTAAGAGAGGATAGGTTGCAAATTTATTGTGTTTATAAATACAGCATATAATTTCAACCTTCAGATAACCTGAAAAGAAAAAGAAGAATAAATTAAAAACCTAAATACTTATACAAACTCAGCCTGTTTAGGAAGGATTACCTTCCATTTTTTCTTTTGAAAGATCCCCAACAGGCTTGGAAATGTAATAAACCTTAATCCCATAACTTGGCTGAAAAACCTGTTCGCTTCTGGTTCCACCGTTCCCGATATGAACCATTCTCTAACTATGGAAGCTGTGATACATCTGTTATGTTATGTCATTAACAACAAGGGACAGTGCAGATCACAACCCATGAGGAAAACTTGGACAAGAATTGTAAGCTTCTTTAATAATTCTAAAGTGCTACAGACAGTAGCCAAAGGTCTTTCTAAACGCTCCGGGCTTACCACCAGGGCACAGTAAAGAATTTTTCATGAGGAAGAAGTAGTTATGTGTAACCCTGGGCGTAACACTACATGCGCCCTCACCTGAATAGTGGGATCCTGGGGTACCCGGTAGTACTTTCAAAAGGCAGTACTGAAGCATGGCACTGTAGCAAGGTCGCCATATGGCAACATGTAGACACACCCATAGTTACCTTCTTCTGAAACTTAAAATTTGTTTTCAGTGTTATCAGTTCAGCAAGGATCACTCTGCTTGGCTAGTACCCATTAAAAAAAAAAAAAAGAAAAGGTGAAGTGGACTCACATTAACTGAAGGCAGTTCTAGCCAGAGTGCAAGACTATGGGTCAGATCCTGAGCTCAGCCTTTGTGCTTCTGAGGCAGCTTTCAAGGTGGCTGTAAGACAAATTTATACTCTGATCCTCAGACAGCTGGACTGGCTATGCAAGTTCCAGTAACAACCATGGCTTTCCCGTATGCTAGCAATTCCCTTTTGCTTTGTTTATGTCCCTTGGGCTAGAAGGGGATGTGGCATAGAAACCATTTAGGATAGCTGCAGGACCTTGGCAGATTCCCCAACAGAAGGGGAAGGAAATGGAATCTGGCCCTGTAAGCCCAGAGCACAGGGGAAAAATGATTAACTTATTAAAAACAAATCAATACTAAAGGAATTCACTCAGTTGAAGCAAAAAATAAAAAACTGTAAAGCTAGCCTCATTGCTACTGTTACCAAAATAGGAGATTCCCTGACATTAGGCAAGGTTCTAATAAAAGAAGATAAATTAATCTTTGTCCAATTCTGACAGAACTGGGGTGGGGGCAGTAGAAGTTAGGACAGCTTATAGGAGTCTATTTTATCTGTGGATTCTAAGTTCTGTAACTCCAACCACAATACCTCAGCTTTTCTGATAAGCCAGGCCATTTCTTTTTTCTTGATCTTTAACCTTGCTCCAGCTAAATCATAGCTCTGCCAAACTTTTAACAGTTTTATCAGTTAAGTGAAGTAACTTAACCATTCAGAATATCTGATACACTCATAATTTTCATCCTAATACTGTCTGTTCTGTTCCTTCTTTTACCACCTAGCCGTGTACCTTTTATGGTCCTTCTCTTCACCCCCATCTTGAGGTTTCTCATGCTGCTAAACAGAGAGCATGGCTATTTTTAGAATATAAATATATGTAGGGAAATACAAAACTCTTACTCATCTGTGTTGGCAGAGCCTAAGAGTCTTCGTAGGATCATAGGAAAGTAGGGCTGGAAGGCCTGACCCATGGGCGACTGGGGGGGCACCAGTGGGGCACAAATGGTGGGGGGTCCCCCAGCGGCCAATCGCAGTGACCATGGGGGGGGGTTCTCCCAGCAGCCAATCACAGGGACCGGGGGGAAGGGGGTCCCCCAGCAGCCAGTTGCCGAGCGCATCCTGCCAGCAAAGCCAATTTCGGGGGGGCACCAGCACTCTCCATGCCCACTACCAGCTGGAGTGCTCATTCTCAGGGTGGGCACCAGCATTGCCTATAGCCTAACTTCATAAAATCATTTAGTCCAGCCTCCTGCTCAAGGCAGGATTATTCCAGGCAAATCATCCCAGCCAAGTCTCTATCTAACCTGCCTTTAAAAGGTCCCAAAGATGGAGATTCCACAACTTCTCTGGGTAGTCTATTCCAATGCCTGACCACCAGGCATTGGAATAGACTACCCAAAGAAGTTCCTCCTAATCTCCAGACTATGCAGTTCCTCCTAATCTTCATCCTAAATTTCCCTTGCTGCAGCCTGAGTCTGTTGTTCCTACTCCTGTCCCCTACATCCACAGAGAAAAGCTCATCTCCATCTTCTCTATAAATCACCAGGGAACCTGGTTTTCTCTGTTTAAAAATCACAAATTCTATGATAAGAACTGCAGGGGTGTAGGTTGTAGCCGTATTGGTCTAAGGACATAGGCAGACAAGGTTCCTTGGGTGAATCTGATATCTTTTATTAGACCAACCCAAATGGTTGGAGAATAGTTATTAAGCAAGGTTTTTGAACTCGAAAGCTTGCTTAATAACTATTCTCCAACCATTTGGGTTGGTCTAATAAAAGATATCAGATTCACCCAAGGAACCTTGTCTGCCTATAAGAACTGCAAATTCTCTGATTAAAAAACCCCAAATCCATGTTTTTTTCCATGATTAAAATGAACCATTACTATATATATATATATATATATATATATATATATATATATATATATATATAGTTATCAGTTGAATGTTTTATTGATATACTTACAATTTTTAAGCAATTTGGAAGCCTACTAGTGCCTCAATCACTATTTTAAAAAAATTCTAAATGCCTATAAATTTTGGTATTTGACTTTGGGTATTTAATTATAGAAAATCAGAGTTCCCCTGCCCCCATTGCTCACCAGGATACAGGTCCAGCTGCAGCTGTCCCCCCAGCACTGATTTGTGGTGCTGAGAAGCCCTGATATGTTGGTACCCTGCCCATGCCATTACCCCTCACTCCTGACCCACAGGCTCCCACCCCTGCTGGTGCCCCTCACTCCTGATGCACAGCTCCCTCCTGACCCACACCACCCCAGCAATCATGGTGCCCCTCACTCCCAACCCACAGCCCCCCACCCTTGTTGGTGCCTCTCACTCCTGACCCACAGTCCCCTGGGCCCTGCTAGTGCCCCTCACTCCCCACTGACAGCTCCCCATGCACCAAGCCCTGCTGCACGGCTACATGCATGTGGTGTCCCCTGCCTGATCACCCTCCTCCTGCTTCCCTCAGCCCCTTGCAGGCTGTAACTGTGCCAGCCTGCAAGGGGAAACCTGCCATTTCCCACCCATTAAAGGAGAAAATCCAGGTTTTTCTTCTTAAAATGAAAAAATCTGCTTTTACCGTTTTTCTGTGGCAGACAGAAAACCCAGATCCCTGATAATCACCTTTTAGGTTTTTGAGGGCTGTTATCAAATCCCCATTCAGTCTTCTCTTCTCCAGGCTAAATCACCCCTAGTTCTTTCAGCCTTTCCTTGTAAGTCTTGTCTCCCAGGCCCCTGATCATTTTTGTTGCTCTCTCCATTCTGTCCACATCCTTCTTGAAGTGTGGGGCTCAAAACTGGACACAGTACTCCAGTTGAGGCCTCACTAGTGCTGAGGACAACAGAATAATCACTTCCCTTGATTTACAAGTGACAATCCTGTTAATACAACCCAGTGTGCTTTTGGCTTTTTTTCAGCAAGAGCACACTGCTAGATCATATTCAGCATGTATCAGCTGTAAACTCCAGGTCCTTCTCTGCAGTACTGCAATCTAATCAGTGTAACAAGGGCATTCATCCCAGAGGGTGGCTGTGATGTCCCCTGGTGGCCATTCTTCCCTAGCTCAGTCTGCCTTATTGGGGAACTCTCTCCTTTGCTTGCCCACCATGTCTTGATGTTCTAGTTTTTTGAAGGAAGGGAGGCTGCTCCATAGCTTTCCAAGCCTGGTCTCACCCACTGGTTCATGGGCTAATTACATGTCTCAGGGCTACCTGGTCTTAACGCAACACCAGGCCACCCTTAGCCTATATACACTTGTTGAAACTCGGTCTTCCTGGCCTCAGCCCACTTTTTTTCTTGGCTGGTTCCCATAGTCTGGGCCCACTGCACCAGACCTGGCTTCTGGATTCCAGCCCTGTCCTGGCCCTCCTCGGACACTTAGCCTGGTTTGGCTCTCGTTAGGCCTCTGGCCCAATGCTCTGCCCTGCTCTGGGCTCTGGCTGGCTCGCTCTGCCTTCAACCTGCCCCCAAAAGGGCTCAAAACAATCATGAGCCCCTAGGACACTAAAGGGGCCTCCAAAAATCACCCTTCACATTCTCACCCAAACTGGTAGCATAAACTCTAACCAAAAGATAAGCCCTCTGTCTATAACACAAACTAGTTCCACACTTGGTTCAAACCTAAGCCCTGGTCTATAGGCTGTACAAGCAGGCTTCTTCCTACTTGAGGGGCTGTATTCCCCCTTTAAACCACCAACACCTTGATAGCTCTTCTCCAGGCAGCTCTGCTGTCAGCCAGGCTCTCTCCTTTGCAGCTTTCAGGTCAGGAGCTCTTTCTTCTGAAGCGTCCAGAGTCATACTGCCTTTCCTGGCTCTGGCCCTGGAATATATTTCTCTGAGGCCCTGTCCCTTTGCCATCAGATGACTCCACAGGGTTGGCTGCAGGTGGCCACTAATTAGACTCACTATCTGATCTCCAGGGAAGCCCACCTGCAGCAGTAGTTGTCTCCCCTGAAGTGCTCCAGCCAACAGTCCTACTGTGGAGCAACTAGCACTGCAATAGGCTTCCTACTGCCGATGCAGGAATTGTCCTATTATGCAGTAATAGTAAGCACTCATAGTTCCTGCTTCCCTGGGTCATCTCTCCTGCAGCCTTCTCTCTCACAGTCTCTCCCCCACCTGAAGCTCCCCCTGGGCCCTTTCTCTCTTAAAGTACCAGAGAGTCCCTGGCTTTGTTACAGTCAGTCATTCCCCTGTCTGTGTTTGTGCTTGCAGTTACCTGTCCCAAATACAGGACTTCACATTAGTCCTTGTTGAACCTCATCTGGTTGATTGTGAACAATTTCTCAAGTCTATCCAGGTCATTTTGGATCCTAGCCATGCCCTCTGGAGTGTCCATAATTCCACCCAATTTGGTGTCATCTGAAAATTTGCTAAGTATGCACTCAATCCCGTTCAAATAATTAACGAAGATGTTGAACAATACCGAACCCAGGGCAGACCCTTGGGGAACTCCACTTGATATGTCTACCCAGCTAGACATTGAGCCATTGATGGCTATTTGCTGAGTATAATGATCCAATTAGTTATGCATCTACCTTACTGTACTTTCATTTAATCTGTATTCCCTTAGTTTGTTAATGAGACTGTCATGGGAGGTAGTGTCAAAACACTAGATAAAATTAGATATACCACGTCTGTTGCTCTCCTCTTATCCATAGAGCCTGTCAGTGTATTATTGAAGGAAATCAGATTGATCAAGCATGATTTGCTCTTGATGAATCCCTGCTGACCATTTCTGATCACTTTGTTCCCCTCTAGGTGCTTCACAATGGATTTCTTAAAGACTTGCACCATGATTTTACTAGGTATAGACATCAGGTTGACTGGTCTGTAGTTCCCTCAATCCTTCTTCTTCCCTTTCTTAACAATAAGCACTATATTTGTCCTTTGTTTAGTCACCTGGGACCTCACCTGACCTCCATGAGTTCTCAAAAAGAATAGCCAATGGCTCCGAAATTAGCTCAGACAATTTCTTCAATACTCTTGAGCGCAACTCATTTGGCCCTGCCAACTTGAAAACATCTTGCTTCTCTCAGTAATCCCTAATTTGTTATGCCACACTCTAGACTGTTTGTCTCCTTCCCTATCTCTGCTGCCAACTGCACTCACCAGTTGTTAGCTGCCCCTATTTGTGAAAACTGAAGTAAAAAGGTATTAAATACTTTGGCCTCCCTGAACAGTCTGTGACTTGATTGCCTTCTATATTCCATAAGGGACCTGTGGAATGTCTGGTCTTCCACTTATTGTTGCTATACCTACAGAATCCCTTTTTTATTGTTTTTTTATGTCCTTTGCCAGCTGCATCTCAAATTGTATCCTGGCTTTCCTAATTTTCTTCCTGCATGCCCATTCAATACTTTTATACTCTTTCCCTTTTTATAGGATTCCTTTATAAATTTTAACTCCTTGAAGATATCGTTGTCTAGGCAGGCTGGTATCCTCTTGCACTTCCCATTGCGTTGCGCATTGAAATTAACATGGAATGTAATTATCTTTTTGTGATAACATTTCCATTTTAAAATACATTTCTGCATTTCCTGGAAGTTATCAGAACTTCTCCTTTCTGAAATCATGCCACACACCTTATATTAAACAGTTATAAATATCTTAGATACTCATGTTTGTAGCTTTTTTTTAACAGTCTTCTAAACTTTAAGTTGCCCAGAGAGAATTTGGGCTAGTGACAGTTTAATTTGTAATACATCCAAAAGGATGTTACCATTTTACATCCACATGCCTATAAGAGATTTGTTCAAATATTAAGCTGTATCACATGCTTGTTGTTTTACAGTGTGTTGATTAATTATTATATACTGAATAGGTAAATAAAATAAACCTGAAAAAGATTAAAGCTAGAATGACAGATATCTCCTTATAATGAGCTTTTACAACACACTGAAACCCCTTGCAGAGTCAAAAAATGTCAGTGTTCCATTCTGATTAATCTTTATAATATTTTTCATTGAATTCTTATACCAATAAAATTTTCTTGGAAAAGTAAAGTCTCCACTCTGGCAAGTTAAAGTAGAGGGAATGGTTTCCTAGCAGGTTATTTCACCAGTTTCAAGTATGGTAAAAATAGCATTATTTCATAGTAAACTGGAAAAAAAGACATAATGGGATATGCTTAGAAAACAAATATTGCTGCAAGTTTTTCATTCACCTAGGACCAAATGCTTAGTCAGATATTGCCCCACTGTAGGATGTTAGTAAGAGTCCATAGGAGTCCAGCCAAGTAAAGATTGAGTATCATGATACACTGGGGCACCCAACCTAAGCTAGGTTCCAGGTCTGAGGGTAGGAAAGCAGATGGGAGCTTCAAGCCACCTTTGTTCCTCTCCATTTCCAAGGTTGTATAGAGTTACTTCACCCTCTCCTCTCCAGCAGAGTTAGAGCAGTCTCAGTGTCTGCTCTGCATTTAGAGGCTGATGGCCCCAAAGGGGTTGCTCTAACAATTGGGCATATCTACACTACTGCTGTGCTCTGGACACAAAATGTTTTCACCTTAGAAAAATGTCTTTCCCCTGAGTCTGTTGAAGTAGCCTTGTGAGGATTCCCTGTACAGAAGGGAAATTCTTCAGTGTTTAGTTACAGTGGCATTATAGCAACTGCAGACCAGTACAGCAACATGAATAAGTTCCTTATTCATGTTGCGGGTGTCCAACAGAGGCCAATTCAGTTATAAATCAGGAATAAATCCACTGAAGTAAATGGAATCACACTACCTTTAAACTCATGCATATAATAGGGAACTAGGCTCAAAGAGTCCAGACACTTTAATTAACAGTCATAAATGGAAAGAATTAACAGTTATTTATATTCAGATTCAGAAGAAATAAAACCAGAAAAGCAACCTGCTTTCTCCATTTTTTGTCAACAAAACCCTGAATTGTAGAACCACATGCATTAATCACTGCATTGAGACAGGAAAGCATTTGAAAGCCATCAGAACTACAGATTGAATGCAGCAGGTGCCTGAGTATCTGACAGCTGATGATATACTTGTCTGCTTCATTGCATTCATTGGGGAAGAACAAGGCCACTTCTTGACCTTGTTTCTACATTGTAATATTTTAACATTGAAACAGCAGGAGCATTACAAAATCTGTCTCTCTACCTCAATATTCTTTTAAGTGTTGGACATCAGAATGCTATAATGAATTTATATGCCTTGAATTAGAAAAGTAGCATGTTTTTTTCTCATACAACCATCATGGAATGGTCTGTTATCTTACTCTATGTGCAGAATCCCACCTCTGTCTCTCCCCAAATTCGGCTATCAGTATCTGACAATTTGGTTACCATGGTCACTGCAGAGGCAGGCACCCCTGCTCCATCTGCTTCAGGTAACCCTGAGTTGTAACCTGAGCTGGATACATTCCTGACGGGGGAGGAAACCTGCTCCCTTTGCCCCACATACCTCCCTGGGGGAGCTTAAACACCCTATTGTTCTAAGCAATGTCATCATAATTGAGAGGGGGCTAGAGACTAGGGCTGTGCAAAACAGCACGTTTCATTTCGAATTCCATTTTGCCATTTCGGTGGGACAGTGTTTCATTTCAAGTTTTGTTTTGTTTCCAAGCACTGTTCTGTTTCGTCTAAACTTTTTCGCTGTTCTGATGCTGTTTCAATGTTTTGCCCATAAACTATAGTGGGGGATCACAAAATTGCCTATAACTTTGTCATGTCCTGCTTGATTTGAATGAAAACAGCAGGAAACAAAGCAGCCCCTGTTAAGGCCATAAAGCCTGCCAAGTTTCAAGGAGATAGGTGCAGGGATTTCTGGGAAATTGCACCTCAAGCTGCTGAGAAGGAAAACTCATGATGTGTGTGTGTATGTATATAAGGTGCAGCGAGGTGAAAACTGCTGGCATAGTAGCCCCTTTGGGGCCATGAAGTCTGCCAGGTTTCAAGGAGATAGGTGCAGGGCTTTCTGGGAAACAGCACCTCAAGCTGCTGACAAGCAAAACTCATGACATGTGTTACTGTGTGTGTGTTAAGGCGTGCCCTCACTGGCACTGAGGCCTCTACACAACACGGTAGTGTGCCCCAATGAGGGCTCCTCCTCCCCTACAGCCTCAGCCAGTCCACCACTTTAAATAACAACAGGTAAGTAAGCAGCACAGTAGCACTAGCATCTCAGGCAGCCAAACTGTCACAGAACCTTTCTTTCCTTTCCTACAGGAGATTCTTCTCTAGCATCTGCCAGAGAACTCTCCCTGCCAGCCCCAGCCCTGGGGATTAGATGTGCCCAGGGCTGTGACAGCCAGAACCAGAGGGATTAATAAGCAATAATGTGTGCTTCTTGGAGACATTTGGTATTTTGCCTAAATAGGTAATATTAGTTAATATAAGCTTGTAAGTTTGCAAATGTAACTTGTCTGTCATAAGTTTAACCAAACTGATAAATTAACTGTTCATGGAACTGACTGGGCCCCAGAGGCAAAGCTGTAGCTGTGAGATTAGCTGGCCTAACGGTTTTTTGCTCAGGGTTCAGCCTTAGCGATAAAACCTGGAACTAACTGCTAGGCACACCCAAACACATTCCAGGAAGATGTATCCCAAGAAAGCATATTCAACTGAAGCCTAAAAGGGGTTGGGATTTAGGCGGAGCAATGTCAATTTCAAACCTAAATGTGCTGCATCATAATTTGCTTATTGGATAAACCTGAGTCTGGGTAGTAACCTTTTGTGATGATTTTGACACCTTTCAATCCCACAGGGTAACAGCTATAGGGCAAGATTGTGAGTGGCCCTGAGGCCAACAGATTAGCATAAAACTAGGTATAAAAAACACATGCATCAGTTAACCAGCAGGAAGGAGGGAACAGAATGGTCATTTCTGTCCCACGCCTGGACCCCGGGCTCCCGGTGTGAGTGAGGATCGAATCCTGAGCAAGGGCCCTTCCCCAGTAAGCCCTCTGACAGTGTCGATCTTCAGGGACGCCTGACTTCGCTGGAACCACTTGGCGCACACCTGGCATTGAGGGACTATCGATAAGTTGCCAACCCATGTCTGCCTATTTGTTGTTATAAGCCACACTGGGGTGTTCAAACCCTCACAGTGCCCAGTTGGCCTGTGACAGATTGATCTATCTATCTATCTGTTATTATTATCTGTTGTTATTATTTTACTATTAGCTCTTTTATATTGCCTTATCTGCTTATCGCATTTATCTTTCTGTTAACTGTTGTGTGTGTGTGTGTAAGCTATAATAAATTTGCCTTTATTCCACTCCCAACTTTGCCTCCTCAATCCAAATTGATACACTCACAGTGCCCAGCTGGCCTGTGACAAAATTGGCGTTACGAACAGGATCAAGGATGGAGAGTTTGGAGGGGAAGAATGGCGCAGAAAGGTGCAGATGGGTGGACCCCACTGATTGCTTTGATAGAAGAGGTTACGGGTATTAAGAATCCAGGGTGGGATAAAGAGAGGTTAAGAACCACCTGGAGTGATCCCACCACAGTACCCTGTCAGTGTGCTGCATTCACTGCCATGCAGAAGGGGAGACCTAAGAAGGGATGCCTGTCTTGGCTGCTGGCAACCTGCCTAAGACTGGGAGCAGAAGGCACTCAGCTCCGTCAAGAGAATCAATTCTTAAAAGACCGAGTGGCCCAGCTTGAGAGGGAATTAAGGGAAGAAAAGGATTCTAGCAGTGTCGCGTGTGCAGCTGCCAGAGCAGCTCAAGATCAACTAGAGATACTAGAGCATTGGGAGGGAAAGATACTAGTCACACGAGCGATCACCTCCCTTGAGAAGAAGGTACGAGTGGCACGATCAGTCGAACCTTCCCTTGAAAAGGTTCGGCAATGTCTTTATGGCAAAATTCCAAAAACTGAGCTGTGGGATGACCCAGACAGTGAGGATCTGTATGGTGAAATTGCAGTAACTAAGCCAGGAGATGATGAGTATGTGAGGCTTACAGAAGAAGCCTGCGAGATCCCACCTCCTTATGCCTCACCGGCCCAAGAGAATTTGAGAGAAGAGTTAGCCCAGACCTTCCCAGTAGTGGTGACCCGTGCAGGGCCACAAGGGGGCAATCTCCGGACAGAGACCCGGTCCTTTACTCGCACAGAAATCCAAGAGTTACAAAAACAACATAAGGCTAAACCGGGGGAGCAAATAATAGACTGGTTAGTTCGAATGTATGGTGAAGGGGCCTCAGCAGTATCTGTGAGTTGCACCGAGGCAGCACAATTGGTTCTCCGCCCCGAGATCCAGTTGGGTCAGTGGGTCGGGCAGGACCACAACATTACTCTGTTTTCTGCTGCAATGCAGGCTGTTGCCGCAGGTTACGGTAACATAGAAGAAGAGCTTAACCCTCCCCCACGAGTATGGACTCATTTAGAGGAAGCTATCCACTGCCTGTATCAACTGTCTTTAATTGAAATCATTCGAGCAGGGAACTGGGGGCACACTCTAGATGAAGAACCAGTGACAGAGACCATGTGGAGAAAGTTTTGCTGACAAGCCTGGACAGAATGTACTTCAGCTCTGCTGGCCTTACAACAAGAGTTGGTAACTCACCCGGTAAGAAATGTGATTCAGAGGTTGATACAGCTTCTGCCCATCTTGCAGAAGCCAGGGCTTCCCAAACTAATAAAATCTGCCAAGGCCATGGCAGTGGCCCCTGAGAAAGATGACCTGGCAGGGCCCCACAAGCCTGGGAAAGTGGGGAATGGAAAATCTAAACCCCTGTGGGCACAGGCGTGGAGGGAGTTACTGGCAGCAGGGTTCAATAAAGAACAGATTGATGGGCTGCCCACCCCAGTCCTGCAAGGGTTATGGGCCAAACACTATGAGAACAGGAAAGGGAAGAAGATAGAGCCCTCAGCACCCCCTGACCTCCAGCAGTAGGAGACCCGGCCGACCCAACCCCCCGAGCAAGGGGCCATCGTGGGGGCAGTAGAGGATCGGGGACCGGTAACACAGAATAATATTGGCCCCTTAATTCAAGTACCTATAAAGATTTGTCTAAATGGAAGGAAAAAGTCAATTAATATGCTACTAGACACTGGTGCCCAGCTATGCGTTTTGGACTGTGCAGAATGGAAAGGGGCACGGGGAACTCCCTACCAGGTGGTAGGAGTTGGAGGTGCCAGACGACCAGGACACGTGGTCTGGCCCACTTTCACCTTGCCTAACAGCTGCGCAGTAACAGCAGCCGCTGTCCTGCTCCGGGGGGGGGGGGGGGGGGGGGGGCCGAACCTACTGGGACTGAATGTGTTGCAGGGGCAGCAGTTTATTCTTAAGCAGGAAACCTGGCAGTTTGGATGTGCCACAGCGCAGGAGAGTGAACAGAAGGATGTGATGACAGCAGTAGCCCGATGCTCCATGACCCCACTCACCCTGCCAGCCATGAAGGGGATACACCGACCTCAATACCGCACACCCCTTGAGGCAACACAACCCATCCAGGACATCATCCCGACAGCTGGAGGATGGGACCATTATTCGAACTCATTCCCCGTACAACAACCCGGTGTGGCCGGTACGTAAACCAAATGGGGATTGGCGATTGACTGTTGATTTCAGGGCTTTGAATGCCAGCACCAACCATCTGACGGCCATGGTCCCATCCATGCCTGCACTGACAGAAAACATTAGGTGCTATGGCCCCCACTGGATGGGATCCGTAGACATTAAGGACATGTTCTTTGCTATCCCCATCCATGAAAATCACTGGCCTTTGTTTGCCTTCACATGGCTGGGACAGCAGTACACCTACACAGTCCTCCCCCAGGGCTGGGTGCACAGCCCCACCCTGGCCCACGGTGTGCTAGCTGAGGTGGTCCATAAAGTCCAATTGAGTCATCCAGAGGTACATATCTGGCAATATGTTGATGACATCATGGTGGGAGGCCAAGACCGGGAATTAGCTATTTCTGCTTTTGAGTTCTTAAAGAATATGCAAGCGTTTGGGTTCACGCTGTCCAGCAAAAAGATCCAAGAAGTCGGGCCCCAGTGTGAATTCCTGGGAATCCAATGGCAGCAAGGTGGACCCACCATACCGGCTAAAGAGCTGCGGAGTCTGGTAGATACCCCTGCCCCAAACACTGCAAGAGAGCTGCAAGCCCAGCTGGGTGTGCTTAATTTCTGGCGCCTGCATGTCCATGAGTTTAGTGTGTTGGCCCGGCCTCTGTATAATCTATGCAAGAAAAAAGCACAGTGGGAATGGGGCCCCGAGCACCAACATGCTCTGCAGGCCCTCAAGGAGGCAGTGATCACCCATTCCTCCGTAGCAACACGACACCCAGAAGGGGAGCTCTGGCTCCATGTAAACATGTCCGAAGGGGGGCCCCATTGGAGCTTGTGGCAAAGGGACGCACCTGAGACAGAGGGAAAACCCCTTGGGTTCTGGAGCCGAGGCTGGAAAGGGGCTGAAGCCCGATACACCCTGCTGGAACAAATGCTGTGTGCAGCAGCCGCAGCTTTAGCAGCTACAGAGGCCCTGAGAGGGGAGCTACCCACTGTTATAACCACTCCAGTGCCCATCCTAGGAATGGCATTGTCTGACAGACACCTCCTGCCAGGGGGGCGAGCCCAAGAAACCACGGTGCAAAAATGGGTCTATTACATCTTAAGTCAAGCTCAGCGAGTGACCCCAAAGGGACGTCCAGCATTAGTAGAAAAGGTCACAGAAAGCACAATTAACGTATATCCAGACACAGCCAGCCTGGATGAGCCATCTCCCATCAAGGAAGCACCGCCCTTTTCACTCGACATGGAAACATCAGAGGACATAGAGGTCTGGTTTACCGACGGCTCAGCCAAAGGTCGTACCTGGAGGGGGGCTGCCATACAAATCCAAGGTGGTAAGCAACTCACCCTTGGGGGAGATGGTCAAAGTGCACAATTTGCTGAGCTAGCCACTGTAGTCAATGTGGCCGAGTATGAACTGGTGGAGGGACCAGGCCGCCCTACAAGGCCCATTTATATTTACTGCGATTCATGGATGGTAGCGGAGGGTTGCACCAAGTGGCTACCCCTGTGGAAGAGGGAAAACTTCAAAAGGCGGGGAAGAGACATCTGGAGCCGTGAAAAGTGGGAAGCTTTGTAGGAAATGGCACAGGGAGGCCTTCCCTTATACATATACGGCATGTCAGTGCAGCACATGGGAGCAGAAAGGCTGAGGGGCCTGAGGCAAAGTGGAACAGGCAAGTGGATGAGCTAGCCAGAGGCAACACAGAAGCCCTTGTTGCTGAAGCAGAGGCTCAATCACCCCCAGAGAAGCTGCCCAGCCCCTCCCTCCAGCAGACCCCTGGAATACTAGCCACAGAATGGCTGCATCGGCAGCATGGGCATCCTAGCCGTGATGGCACTGCTTGCCTAGCAGCCACCTGGGGCGTTCACCTAACCAAAAAGGAAGCTCAGGAATTAGTCAACTCTTGCATCACCTGCCAGGAGGTCAAAGCTCGACTAACCCCTGCCTCAACTACCCCTTTGTCGCTGCGCAATGGAAAGGTAATATGGCAAGTTTGGCAATGTGACTTTATAGGCCCGCTTCCCCGCACTCCCAGAAAATGACAGTATGTGTTCGTAGCCGTAGAAATGGTCACTGGAATGATGTTTGCCCGGGCCTCCGCCAAGGCCACTGCGCAGGACACCTGTACAGCACTAGGAGACCTGCTAGCCATCTACCCATCTCCCGTAGAACTGCAAAGTGACAACAGTTCACATTTTCATAATCATCTTGTCTATGAATGGGCCACAAGGCATCATGTGCTATGGACCTATCACATTCCCTATCAGCCGCAGTCTAATGGGCTAGTAGAACAGGCCAATGGTATCCTCAAGTGCAACCTGCAAATGGCCGCTGGCCCGGCCCTCAGGGACTGGGACTTGCACCTGAGTCGCTCAGTCAACTGAGCCAACAATCAGCCCCGCCCTGGAGGAAGCCCCATGCAGCAAGCCTTCGGTCAGGGTGGACCCCATGAGCCAGCAGTGAAACGGCCAAGGGGTGGTTGCGGGAAACTCCAGGCGGGGGACCAGGTAGTAATTAAGCATCCGCAGGGGGACAAATGGGAAGGGGTGCTTATGGCACGGGACATACATAACTCATGGTGGGTGTCAAGGTCGGAGCAGGGCCCACCCCAATGTGCCAGGTCCAGGGCCAGTGGGGACCCAGGGTAGGGCAGCAGGAGCATGAAGCCCAGGCTGACAGGGGCACAGGGTTTGCCTGGCTCCATTGCATGGGGCTCACATGCAGTTCCTGAGTTTTCTGCCCAAGCTGCATGCCTTTGAGGGGAGCCCCAAGTGATGGAGCAGGTGACCCAGCCCCATTCAACTGCTACATGCTGGTCGCAGAGAATGGTGGGCAGCTCTGCACTATGGAGCCAGGCTGGCTCCACCCCTCTCCCTGCTGCCTCAGCCAAGCCCCATGACCTGTGTCATTGTGTGAGGCTCCCCCTGGCAGCACAGGGCTCAGGTATGTGAGACCTACATGGTGAAGCCAGCATCCTGGCCACATGCAGCCCTGGGGCTCACTGTGGGATCCACCTGATGCTGCTGCTACTGATGATGATGATGATAATGGCAGGGGCTGTGCGCAACATGGGGGGCGTGTTTGTAGGGGGGGCCCACACACACACACCCACCACCATATGCACACACACATACCATATATGCACACACACACACACACACACACCCCCGGCCACTCTCCCCCTCCACACACCCCACAACACCCCACACCCCTCGCATACTCACCTACACACACATCCCCACAAATACACCTCCACTCCCACATCCATATGCATCTCCACACCCTCCCCCATACTCCACATACACACACGCACCCACATCCCCCCATGAACCCCATACCACCCACCCCAGCCTCCCTCTGCCAGTCCCCACACCTATCCACACCCTCCCACAAACCCCACAGACACATCCACACACACACCTTCTGCCACACCCCATATACACGCACACAACCACATACCCCATCACCCATACACCTCACATCCCCCACGTCCCCCAATATATAAGAGTAAGACTCCATTTTGAGCTATTATGCAATCACCTCTATAAACACAATACAAACACATACAAATCAGGGCAAAAATATTTTTTGAAATAAAATTAAAATAAGTTATTGTAGATGTTTGATTTTTAGTATATAATTTGGGATTTTTCTGGTTCCAAGATGGCAAACCCCCTTCCCAAAAGGAGTACTTCCAGGGGCAAGGGGAGGGACTGCCAGTGGCAAGAGTCAGAGGTTCGGGGTGGTTCCAAGATGGCAACCAGGGGGTAGAGCACCTGTCAAGGGGCAGGGCTACCCTTGCAGCCTCCAACAGCTCACCAAAACTCATTAATTGGCCCTACAGATGAAATAATTATCCACCCTTGGATTAAAATGTCAGAAGTGGGACAAGAGCAGCAAAAATATTCTCCTCTCCTTCCCCCCAGCCCTTCATGCCAATGAGCTCCTGAGGATAGTTGTTATATAACCTATTTTAAGACAGAAACTTTGATCTTTGCTTGGGCTAAGCATTGGCTATAAATGTGCCTTTGAACATCAGCTATAAGTGAGGAGGCAGCCAGCCAATTTCCCAGGCAGATTACAGGGCTAGTTGCCATTTTCAAGGGCTTATTGTGGATGCCTCCTACCCCCAAAACCTCCTACTGGCCAAGGGGACCCAGTGGTCCTACCCTCCACCAGTGATTGGTGGAGAGGGCTGTCCATTATGCAGCCATGACCCTCACCACTGATTGGTGCAGAGGGGTAGGGCTACATGACAGGCCTGCGTAGGTCAGGGGTGGGCAATTATTTTTGCTGGAGGACCACTTAATGAGTTTTGGTGTCCTCTCAAGCACCACATCTCTTTCTCTCTCTGTCTCTCTCCCTGTCTAGAGCTGTAGCACACTGTGTTCCCATCCTCTCTTTCTCTCTCCTCTCCCCCACTCCCCATCTAGAATTGTAGCATGCCCTGATCATCTCCCTCCTCTCACCCTCCCCAGACCTGTAGCATACCCTGATTCTCTCTCTCCCTCCTCCTCCCTCCCCCTCACTCAGAGCTTTAGCACACCCCAATCCCCATACTTGGCCCGGAACCTACTGGCCCTGTCTGCAGTTTACACCACCATGAACCTGGTGGCAGCAGATGCAGCCCCTGGCAGGCACCAGCATAAATTACAGACATTAGTGACGTGTATGGGGTGCATGCGGGTGCACATGCACCCCCTGAGATTGGCGGTGCACCCCCTGTGAAAAGCGCCACCAATGCTGCTGGCGGCACCTGTGGGTGGTCGCTGCTCACCACCCCCCTCTCTTGCTTCCAACCCTGCTTGCGGCATCTGTGGGTGGTTGCTGACTGCCAGTCGGTGCTCGCCATCCCCTGCCACCACCACCACTGCAGCCTCCGGGCATTGCCATGACCCCCCAAGCCTCCAGGGGGGACGCAGTGTTCATGATTACAGATGCAGTCAGCAGTTCTGCTCTGTGGAGCATAATGAGTTAGGTAATTCACTGGTCAACTTTTGAAAACAGATCTTTTCTCCTTTCTTATCCTTCTTTTTGCTCTCCTCCCCTTCTCCCCCCCCTCCCCCGCCCCACATTTATAACAGAAATGAAAATGTTCATGTAACAGGCATCGCTTCCGAGCCAAGTTGTGGCCCACTCACCTGTTCCTGTGGCAACCGCCCACCTTCTCGCCTGCCACGTCTTGATGTTAATTAATTAATTAGCGGGAGGCTGCCCATTATAATGCCCCGATGCCGGGGGGGGGGCGCTCTGCGGCTCCAACCTCCCCTAATACCGCAGCCCAAGCCTCACAGATGTAAGTGCTGTCATCTCTCTTCTGCCCCTTTTTGGAGACTCACTATGCTGCCCCCTTTTTGGGGCTCCCTATGCCCACACCTGGGCTCAATCGCCCCTCTCTGGGGCTGGGGTCTATGCCCCTATAAACTGCGCCCTCACTGGCATCTGGCTGTGCCCTGCTTGGGCTTACAAAATGGCCCCTGTCCTGGGAGCTCGCCCCGCCCACGCTGGGGCTTCAGAAATGCCCCTCCCTAGGGCTGGGTCTATACACCCCGTATGCTGCGCCCTCCTGGGCGTCGGGGTCCCCGCACACTGCTGCAGGTCCCTATAAGTCCTATGCCCCCACTTGGGCTCAATCGCCCCTCTCTGGGGCTGGGGTCTATGTACCCCGCACGCAATCTGGGGTCTCAGTCCCCCGTCTGCAACCCACTGGTTGCGCCCGCGACCCACTGGCCGCGCTCCTCGCCACCAGTCGCTCACGCACTGGCGTGTGAGCTGCGCCTTCCTTGGCGCTATGCAAATAATGCGCCCTCTTGGCGCTAGGGCACCCCACACTCTCTGGGGTCCCTATAATTGAGGCCTCCTCCAACCCCTACAGCCTCACCCAAGCCTCCGGGTGTAATAACAGAGCCAAACAAACACAAGCCTCCTGGCTGTAACACAAACATAAAGCCCCCTGGCTAAACCTTTAGTGCCCAATCCTCTCAGGGCTATCATGAGCTGTACTTGCCCCTCAGACTTCTCCCCATAGCTGGGCTGAGTGAGCTCCTGCCTCTCCGGCTGCTGGCAGAGAACTGCCAGCCTGGCCTCAGCCCTGGGCTTTTATAAGGGCCAGGCCCTGCCCCCTTCTGGCCAGCTGACTCCCATTAGTTGCCCCAGCAACCTGCAGCTGTCCCCCTTATGTTCGGCCAGGGCTCTCTCCCAGGCAGTTTTCACTCCTTAGGAGCCAGGCACTGACGTGCCCTGCGACAGTTCACTATCTCTATTATACAAATGAAAGTAGATTTTATAATTCTCTGAAGATTACTTTAACATGGGTGCTAGGTAATTCTAAATGTTCTGATATATGAGGTACATTCCTCCCCCCGAAAAAGGAGATCTAAAATTAAGGTGCATCTTACACACCAAAGCTGTGTAACAAAAATAATTTAGAAACCATTGTAATAAAAGTTAATCAAATGTCAATCAAATTTATTTTTCCACGGTTATATCCATTTATAGGGGGACACATCTTATAAACCAGAAAATATAGTACTCTTTCTCAGGAGGAATCTCTGATTAGCACTGCATTTTCAGGTGCAGTTAATATCTCAGTGCTTCAGAGAAAGGCAAGAATAACAAAAAAATGGAAATTAGTAGCACTCATGAGAGGAAATAATTCCTTTCTGGTCCCTACAAGTAATCAGCAAAGCCCTGAAGCATGAGATTACCAACTATGTATGATTACAAGATATATTGTCTGATACTGAAAAGATGAAGTTCGGAAGTGGATTTACGAGGGTGTCTAACAGAATTGAGTTGTGCCTGAAACAAACTGTGAACTCAGTTGTGTTTCAGGAACAGAGGCATAGTGAGGCAGCTCCATGCCCAGTGCATTACTGGTTGCTGTGGTGCTTCTGGCTGTGACTATTTTTAAAAGCCCTACAAATATGGTGCCCAGGGCTGCTGCTCCAGTCAGCCCTCTCATTTATGCTGCCTTTTAGGAAAGTAATTTGTATTGTAAATTTCACTGAGCATATGTATACCTGTAATAAACTGGGAGCAGTAAAGTACTCAAGAGTAAACTGTCTTGGGCAGGTGTCTATACATACAGGGACACAGGAGCAGATTTGCTGCTCCTAGCAGCAGACTGCTCCTGCTCCCTGCAGCCCTTCAACTGGCCCATGCAGCATCCAGGGGAAGCTCTAGGCTCCCCCTGAGTGTTAGCCCAGGGGCCAGGAGATAGCTGGCTCCTGGAGAGGACTGGGACATTGCTCTCTGCCCCCAGGAGCTGCCTGCTGCCAAAGCGGGCTCTGCCACCAGAGCCCAGGCAGGGACAATAAGCAATAAGCAATAAGCAGGTAAGCAATAAGGGGCCCTTTAGGAATCGGAGCTGGGGGGCAAAAAAGGCACCAGTCACAGGGCTCAAGTGCCTATATACTAATGCTAGGAGCATGGGGAACAAGCAGGATGAACTAGCGCTCCTGCTTGCAGAAAACACCTATGACTTAGTAGGGCTATGTGAAACCTGGTGGGATTCTTCCCACAACTGGGCGGTACATATTGAGGGTTACAGGCAGTACAGAAAGGACAGGGTGGGGAAGAAAGGGGGAGGGGTTGCGCTTTATGTCAATGAGCAATATAGTTCGACCCTCATCAAGACGGAATCAAAGGATGCGGAAGTAGAAGGATTGTGGGTTAAGTTACATGGGGGGCAAGGAGAAAGGGATTTGGTGGTAGGGGTCTGCTATAGACTCCCACATCAAGGGGAAGAACTAGATTCGGGGCTCCTAAGGCAGCTCTCAGAGACCATAAAAACTAAGGAGGCGGTCTGCTGGGAGACACAGACAGCAAAGTCCCACCATTCACGCACGTTCCTATCCTGCGTACAGGACCTCCACCTGACGCAGGAGGTACGCAGTCCCACTAGGGGGAATGCCTTACTGGATCTGGTATTGGCAATGGGGGATGATATGGTAGGGGACCTACAGATTGGTAGTCACCTGGGGGACAGTGATCACCAAATAATAGAATTCACCATAAGACGTCGAGTGGGTAAGGTAACTAGTAGGGTGAAAGTGCTAGACTTTAGGAAAGCTGATTTGGATGAACTCAGGCAATTAGTCAAGGACGCACTGCAGAGTAGGAGTTTTGAAGAGATGAGAGCCCAGGAAGGGTGGCTGTACCTTAAGGAAATGATCCTTCGGGCACAGAAGGAGACGGTCCCGATGCAAGGAAAAAGAGGGAAAGGGGCCAGGAGGCTTTCTTGGCTGACCACAGAAATCCAGGGCAGCCTGCAGACTAAAAGGGGAGCATATAAAAAGTGGAAACGGGGAGAGATTACCAAAGAGGAGTATACCTCCTCTGCTCGCACTTGTAGGGAGGCAGTTAGACGGGCCAAAGCTACCATGGAGCTGAGGATGGCATCCCAAGAAAGGACAACAAGAAATTGTTTTTTAGATATATAGGGAGTAAAAGTAAGGCCCAGGGTGGAATAGGACCCCTACTAAATGGGCAGAAGCAATTGGTGACGGACAGGGGGGACAAGGCTGAACTCCTCAATGAGTTCTTTGCCTCATTGTTCCTAAGTGAGGGGCAGGACAAGGCTCTCACTGGGATTGTAGACAGGCAGCAGCAAGGCACCAGACTGACATGCGTAGACCCTGAGATGGTGCGGAGTTACTTGGAGGAACTGGATGCCTTTAAGTCAGCAGGCCCGGATGAGCTCCATCCGAGGGTACTGAAGGCACTGGCTGATGTCATTGCACAGCCACTGGCGGTAATATTTGAACACTCGTGGTGCACAGGCCAGGTCCCAGAGGACTGGAAAAGGGCCAATGTGGTTCCCATTTTCAAGAAGGGGAGGAAGGAGGACCCCAGCAACTATAGGCCAGTCAGTCTCACCTCCGTCCTAGGCAAAATCTTCGAAAAAATTATCAAGGCTCACATTTGCGAGAGCCCGGCAGGACAAATTATGCTGAGGGGAAACCAGCACGGGTTCGTAGCAGGTAGATCATGCCTGACTAATCTAGTCTCTTTTTATGACCAGGTTACAAAACACCTGGACGCAGGAGTAGGGGTTGATGTCATATACTTAGACTTCAGGAAGGCCTTCGATACGGTATCTCACCCCATACTGGTAAACAAGTTAAGAGGCTGTGACTTAGATGACTACACAGTCCTGTGGGTGGCGAATTGGCTAGAGGGTCGCACCCAGAGAGTCGTAGTGGATGGGTCAGTATTGACCTGGAAGGGTGTGAGCAGTGGGGTCCCGCAGGGCTCGGTCCTTGGACCAATATTCTTCAATATCTTCATCAGCGACTTGGACGAGGGAGTGAAGTGTACTCTGTCCAAGTTTGCAGATGACACAAAACTGTGGGGAGAAGTGGACACGCTGGAGGGCAGGGAACAACTACAAGCAGACCTGGACAGGTTGGACATGTGGGCAGAAAACAACAGAATGCAATTCAACAAGGAGAAATGCAAAGTGCTGCACCTAGGGAGGAAAAATGTCCAGCATACCTACAGCCTAGGGAATGACCTGCTGGGTGGCACGGAAGTGGAAAGGGATCTTGGAGTCCTAGTGGGCTCCAAGATGAACATGAGTCGGCAGTGTGACGAAGCCTTCAGAAAAGCTAATGGCACTTTATCGTGCATCAGCAGATGCATGACGAATAGATCCAAGGAGGTGATACTTCCCCTCTATTGAGCGCTGGTCAGACCGCAGTTGGAATACTGTGTGCAGTTTTGGGCACCACACTTCAAGAGGGATGTGGATAACCTGGAGAGGGTCCAGAGAAGGGCCACTCATATGGTTAAGGGCTTGCAGGCCAAGCCCTATGAGGAAAGACTGGGGCACCTGCACCTCTTCAGCCTCTAGAAGAGAAGACTGAGAGGCGACCTTGTGGCTGCCTATAAGTTCATCACGGGGGCACAGAAGGGAATTGGTGAGGTTTTATTCACCAAGGCACTCCCGGGGGTTACAAGAAATAATGGCCACAAGCTAGCAGAGAGCAGATTTAGACTGGACATTAGGAAGAACTTCTTCACAGTTCCAGTGGCCAAGGTCTGGAACGGGCTCCCAAGGGAGGTGGTGCTCTCCCCTACCCTGGGGGTCTTCAAGAGGACGTTAGATAAGCATCTAGCTGGGGTCATCTGAACCCAGCACTCTTTCCTGCCTATGCAGGGGGTCGGACTCGATGATCTATTGAGGTCCCTTCCGACCCTAGTATCTATGAATCTATGAATCCCTGCCCTGGCAGCAGGGAGCTCCCAGCTCCGCTCTGTGATCATGGGGCTGAGAAATCTTTATCTCCCAGTACCAGCTCCACAGTTGTGAAGCCAATGCTGGGAGATCCTTATCTCCCAGCCTGAGTATTGAGGTCATGGGACCCAATCTGAGAAATCCTTACCACCCAGCCCAAGCCCCACGGTCATGGGACCTGGGCTGAGAGATCCTTCTCACCAGCATTGGCCCCATAACTACAGAGCTTTTCTTTCTTTTCTTTCTTTTTTTATGATCAAAATGTTCAGGCATTATTTTAAAAGTGGGGTACTACTCTATGCAAAGAACTAGTCTATCCCACCAGGGAATGTTTCAGGCAGACTTCAAGGTCTGCACCAGGAAGTGTGCTGCATAGTCTTAGCTAGGAAGACTGACATGGCTCTGGTCAGATCTTGTTGGCTTAGACGCATGAAGGATTCAGTTCTAGCCAGAGCCAGAAAAACATGTATCTTGGTGTGCCAGAAATGTTTACTGAATCAGAGCAAAACTTAGGTTGGTATATGTTTATTAATTCTTATTTCTGGTGAATGGAAGCTCGTCTGACCATGCAGATGTTCTCAATGGACATGAGGCAAATCTAGCTCATGGCCAGGACTTGCCAGTTCCCAGCCTCCCTGGTTGCAGATCAGACTGCCCCTCTTCTTCCCAAGCACATCTACTCTGGGATCAGATACCATACAACTTCTCATATCTCACCACAGGTCGAATATACTAGGTATCTAGGCACATTCCCTTGAAGACTTGATTTGGATCCAGGATCCAAATATTTCAACATGCCATTCCTAGCAAACCTTCTGACACATCTTAGCTGTGTTGAAAAATTTCTGACACTCTCTGCTCATAGCAGACTGATATCATTGCACAGAAGATCACATCATGACAGAATGCATTTAACTAAAGGAAAAACCAATGCAGGGTCAAAAATGACACAAAATGGTTTTTTGAATGACTTGTCCTTGAAATGGTTTTGCACATCCACATAGCAACTCTTTTAGCCTCCTTTGCATTAGAAACTTGAGCTCCTGCTGAAACAACTGTTCTCCTTGAATTATTACCATATACTACATAAAACTGTTTTCACCATTGTTGTATAAACATTCTTCAGACTTGGTATAGATAGAATGTTACTGGAAAAGTTTGGAGCTGAAATAAAAATTGTGGTTTAGGACTACCTCTGCTCCTGACATATAAATAATGATAATAGTTACTTTTTCAATCTTCCTTTACAGAAATTACTTCAATGTTTAAAAACTCCTAAACCATTTTTATCCCACTTACAAAGCTGAAAATATGCATACAAAGAAATTTAATTAACTTACTTCAAGGTATTTAGGAAACCACTAACTAAGCTAAATATGTGACAATATAATATGTGGCACCAAAGATGTCACATGTCTAATGATTCTCACTTTTGTACTGTAGCTGCACTACCATCCTTTCCTTAAATGTTAAAGATGAACCTATGAAGCAAGAATTGCAAGCTTTCCTTAGCTTATGTCAAGCCAAATTCATCCTTGCATTAAGTTTGCACAATTAAAGTAATTCATCATCTACCAGAGTATTTTTTAATCGATAAACAAAGCTCAAGCAGAGCTCTATCAGAGGATAATCATGGGTAAATTTGAACCAATAGGCTGATAGGAGATAACCAATAACTTCTTCACCAATAACAAAACTTTTTGGGTGATCAGTGATCATGCTTGTTCATCTATTTCCATTTCAACCACTTGAGAACATAGCTATCCTTCCATATCTGACTTATATTCCTATTACTTATATTCCTTCCTTATATTATCTGAGATTCTGAATAATATTAGTAGGGTTCTTGTAAAAGTGATTCACAACAGCTGTGAAGAAGAGTGTTGATTTTATCAGTCTCAAAACTTCTAGTGCCAGCTCATCATGGAACAGTACCAAAATAGGCTTTGGCCGGGTTTGAATTACACTTGGACTCTTGCGGGGGGGTCTACAAAAAAAATTAAACCAGTTCATTGGAAAGAGCAATCAGATCAGAGCCTCCACCCGCCAACCCCTCCCCCCACCCCCCATTATGATTTGCAGATCTTACAGGGAGGCTCTCATCTCTTATGGGGGGGTGAGGGGGAGAGGCTCAGCTCCTCCCCCACAAGCTCCCCTGTAATTCACGCCCTGAGCTTGGGGATGCTAAGCACTTCTACTCGAGCCCCAGGAAAAGTACCACATGTACAAACAGTAAAATAAAAGAGAGAATTAGAGAAGAAATGTAAAAATCTTATTGTCAGAGCCCCAGAGACCTGTTATATGACACTAGGTTTTGTAAGATCTTTTAATTCTCCAAAATAACTGATGCCTAGAAAGAGACATCACCTGGTGCCAAAGAGTCCTATTATAATTAGGCTAAGGCAGAAAAGTAAAATTTCATAAATAATTTGAAGATAAATTATTTTAGTTCCTCTTGCTAGCTTCTTAAATATTTATGGCCTCGAAGTATTTTTAAAATGCAAGCCTATTCAGCAGTGCGAATACTGTGGCCACAAACCTATTTTAAACCTCTGAGCACTTCTGAAATATAAATAAGAACACTTAATTTTATTCTATTACTCAAATTCAACAAGAAATACAACTAAAATGGAAATACTTTTGACTGTGCCTAATTGTGGCATTTATTATATGTTTTAATGTTGCAAGTTATCTTTGGGAGCCAAAAAAAGGTAATGAAAAATTAGGCTTAAATCTTAGCAGGAATCTAAATATAAAAGATTATTCATTTGGGGGCACCCAAAGAGCTGATAGTTCATGAAAAGTTTGTCATTTGTGAGGAAGAGAAGAAGACGAATCTGATAATGCCCAAGGGCAGGTAGGAGCCAGTGAAGGAAAAGAGAGCTCACCAGGAGCCCCACTTCCAGTTACTGCTCCATGAAGCGGGGACAAGAAGAGATCTGGATGAGGGAGAGAAGTGTGATGCGACACAGGGAGGAGCTGAAGTGGGAGTGTGGGATGCTTGGAGCAATGGAGAGCTGACAGATGGAGGATCAAGAGACTAAGAAGAGTCTCACTAGTCAGAAAGAGAGACTCCAGCTGAAGACCCATTGATGTAAATGAGATACAGAAACCAGATAAATAGACAGAGATCCTGGAAGCCCTGCAGAAACAAGTAAAAATTCTCCTTTAAGTTTTTATGTTAAGAAACCAAAAAGAAACAAAAGCGAGTTGGAGAGTAGTGAGGATTGCAGACTCCAAAAATTGAAGCCCCACTGCAGATAGTCAGGAGAGATGTCAGAAGGACTTTTGTTATTTTATAGACATATCCCTAAAAGAGATGAGGGTACTGAACAACCTCATTTCAAAAGGGTTTTTTCCTGTTTTGTTTATCTTAATTTTTTCTAAGACTGAACATTGTAATTGCCAGGGTCTGAATAAGCTGTCTGTTAGGAATTGGGGAAGAAAATTTTGAACTACTTAAGAAAACATAATAATTTTGGTTATGTAATTTGAATAATAAAAGACAGTTAAAAGAAAAAAATTGATCATTGTGAGCTTTTACAATAAGAATTGCTGAATTGCCATAGACTTGGAGGAAGGTTTTAAGAGTTCCATGCTATAAGATTAAGTAATATATCAGGTTATATAGTAGTGTTCAAATCCATCCCTCCTGATAAAAACACTTTTTATTTCTATCAAGCCGTGGCAAGCGAGAATTGGGATCACAACTAAAATAAACTGGTAATTGAAATCTTTATCTTGTTGTCATCTGTGACCTAATCGTAAAAGAGGTAGAAAAAAATATACCTTTATCTAACTACAATTAGGCATACTATGTCACATCATTGTTAACATATTTTGCATTACAAAACAACTGCTAGAACAATATAAGAGGACTCAAGAACAGCAGGACTACGAAAGGAAAGGTCCTCTCCCTACCAAATATCATGTTCTGAGATATGGTCCAAACTATTTTAATTCTGTAGGAAATGCGACATAATTAGAATAATACTAACAACCCCAATAATTGTATTGAAATGGACCATAAATGATCATGTGAGAATAATTTGTTTTCATACATGTACATAAATCAGAGGTTCTAATAAACACATCTTACCATAGAGCTATAAAACTAAGTAGATTCGTATTTGAAAGATAAATCTGAAGTTATCCCTCCAAAATCAACCTTGCACCAGCTGAAGCCATTTTACTGGCTCAAGTGTTTCCATTTTAAAGCCTCATAGTAGATTTCTCATTCACGTAACAAATCTCTATCGCTAAGGCAAATCCCCAAAGGGCATGCCCCAGCATGCTAGTGTTCTGTGAGAGCAACAGAAGCATGTTGCAAGATCCCTGTGTGAGAAGGTAAATGTGAGAGCCCTGTCAAATGCCAGAGTTCCATGTTTGGTGGCTTCCTTCCTCATCCAGCATCTTATACTTGCCACAGCTACTCTAACAATACCTACAGCTACTCCTCTGGAGACTGTCACCACCACTGCTGCCTTCCCTAACCCTTCCTTCCCCCCATACCCCCCCTCCCATTCACAGCAGCACATTCTGCAGCAAGAGGGCAGGTGAAGACACAGATGGAGCCACACTTACCAGCCCAGGTTGTCATCTCCATTCCTCCTATACTCCTGGGGCCAGCGGGAGGGGCCACAAGGGTGGTTGCTGATGTGTGAGATCCTGCAGGAGCAGCCTCAGCGGCAGGATGCTGCTCTTACCCCTATAGTACAGACCAAGGGCTGAAAAGGGGCAGAGTGGAAAGAGTAGGGCATAGCAGGGTGAGGTCCTACCCTGCTGCCTTTAAGTGGTACCAGCTAGACCAGTGATTCTCAATTTTTTAGTCTCAAGGACCCTCCCATGTCTATTCTGAATTTAGATCTGTCTTAGTGATTGTCAGCTGGGGTGCCACAAAATTCAAAAGTTATGGAGTGGTGTCTTGAGGCTAAAAAAGTTGACAACAGAAACTAATCCTTTACTTGAAGAAAGATGTACTTGATGTCATTTTTCTAACAATACCTCTCAGCACTGATATGATTTCTCCTGGTAGGGAATGGATTATGTTTTGCAAAAAAAATTATGTATGTCTGTGTGTATGTATGTATAAGTATTCAAAACATATTCCATTCCTCTACCAGGGACAATATACTGGTATATATAAACATACTTTTTTGGGTATAAGAGTGAAGTGTGCTGCCAATTTAAATCCAGAAAAAGTTTGCCCCAGGTATCAAAAATTTAGGAAACACTATGCTAAGGAATCACCTTTGACTATAAGCTTGAGGTGCTGGAATTGTCATTGTGGTGTGGAAGATCAAGTCATGAAGCAGTTAGAGATGCTGGGGGATCTTTTGTACTGAGGACATTCAATTCGCAGAAAACACTTTGATGCATTATTTAACCAATGATTGTGAAACCCCTATAAAAAGGACAGAAAATCACATACGATGATCTTGCAGCTGCAATAAATAGTATACAGTAAACAGTATGGGGCCAAACTTCTCAGCAGGCATAGCACAAGCCCCACACCCTTCCCAAGTGCCACTCCTATCAGCTTCCCCATCTGCTGCCTTGCTTTCTGCTTCCTGCCCTATCTGTTAGTGGGCTCCCTCGTCTCATCCCAGATGTGTGGTGTGCCACACACATAGACTGCCTGGGCCACTTGAGGCAACTATACCACAGGTAGGCCCCGATGTAATACCTTTATAAGATTGCACAAACCACAAGTCACAGGTAAGCAAAAAGGACAAACATATATTTGGGAATGAAAGGACGAAGTCTTGGATTAACTATATTTTCTTCCCATCAAGGTCATAGTGGTGCAGTATCATGAAAGTAGTTGGTGGGAGAGATGGATTGGAGACTTGTAAACTCACTTGGCTTTACACTAAGTCTTGTGATACCTGTTAGAATGTTTTAAGTTTCCTATTAGTGACGTCACCCTTGATCAGCATTTGTTATTCACAATACAGGACCAGCCATTTCCAAACCTGAGGAAAAGAAATGTCTAACTGTAGGAGCAGTAGCACAGTGGAGCAGGCTGCCTGGGCTTGTGGTATCTCCTTCACATGCAGGTTTTCACCAAGAGGCCGGACAGGCATCTGGCATGGTTCAAGGACAGCAAATCTCGTCTCTGAAGGGATCTGAAGTAAACACACTTAAGGTCCCTTCCAGCTCAGCTGCGGAAGTCCACTTCTTCTGGGAGAGCTGAGGCCAAGGGACTTTCATTCAAGATGGCTGCCATTCTCCTGGGCAACCTTTTTGGTCACAAATTGGCCCAACGGACTCCTCGGTACCCTCTGATACCTTTCCCCATCTGCTACTCTTGCTTTCTTCTCCCCCCACCAGCTTCCTGCTCCATCCGCCACCCCCAGACTGCCCCGACCACTGTGCCCCGCGCTGCCGGCTGGTCTGGAGGGCTGGAGTGTGCAAACGAGACTGCGGTGGCAAAAGCCAGGGCGGTGCCAGGCTGGAAGTGGTACAGCCACCCTCGCCCCCGCTGAGCTCCCTGGGAGCCGGGACACGTCAAGCCAGCTGCTCGGCTGCGGCCTCGGGGAGAGGAGACCGAAGACACGCGGGGCGCCGCTCCCCGGAGGCTGACAAGCTGCGCAGGCGGGGGGAGCGGCTCGGAGAGCACCGCATCGCGGGACAGCGCCGCCCCGGAGACTGGCGAGGGCTGCGCTGAGTCACGGCTAGAGCGCCCGCCCCGCACCCGCCATGCTCCGCCGGGGCAGCACCGCGTCACCGCCGCGTCCGCAGGGCGGGGGCAAGGGCAGCCGCCGCGTCCCAGCCGCACTCAGCGAACGAGGCGGCGCCGCAGCCCGAGGCAAGGCCAGGCCCAGGGCGCAGCGTAGGGACACCAGTCCCCTTCCCCCCCCCCCGGTCTGGGACAGGCCAAAGCGCCTAGGCCGGGAGGCGGGCACCGCCCACCATCGGACGGCACCAATTGGTTGCCTGATCTTCTGCGCTAGTTGGCTGCTCCAGCCGCAGTGGCCGGTGCCCATTGGTTGCGCGAGCTGGATAGGGAGCCGTGCGCAGAACAGAAGGGAGGGGTCGGGGAGGGGGGAGAGCGCGAGGGCGTGGGGCCGTGCGCAAACCGCGTGTGGCGCAGCCAGGAGGGTCGCAGCGGTGAGTGGCGCGGAGCGGAGCAGCGGGGCCTCGTCACTCGCGCTCCCGGCACAGGCAGCGGCCGTCAGGTACCGGCCGGGCCGGGGGGCGGCCCTGGGGAGGGACCCGTGGCGCCGCGCCAGGGGAAGGGGCGATGGCGGCGGCTGTGGCGCACTCCGGCCTAGCGCGCGGGAAGGCTCCGCCCGCCTCGCTCAGCTCGGGCCCGTGGCGGGGGAGCCTCGGTGGCGCGGGCGGCCTGGCCGAGCTCCCGTTGCGTGAGTGGGGGGACGGGGCAGGCCTCTCGTGCTGCGGGGCCAAAATCATGGGCGCGAAGCGGAAATATAGCCTTTGCGCTGCGCCCGCGACGGTTGCTGCCCCGGGCGGGGGCCATCGCTCCATGGGCGTTAGCGGGCGCGGCACCGATTGCTCCGTTGGGGGGGGTGGAAGGCGGTGCTGGGGCCGGGCCAGAGGCGAGGTCGGGCCGAGCTGCTCCTCGCCTAGTCCTAACCAGCAGTGCTCGAGCCCCGCCCGCTCGAGCGGGCGAGGCTGAGGCTGAGGCTGGGCCTGGGCCTGGGCCTGGCGGGAGCCGGCCATGTGGCTGATCCATGTGCTCGGGCTGGGCCGCGGGGATGCAGCCATCTGCATCCGCCCCCCGGGGGTGGGGGTCCCGGCTGCTGCACTTGTTTATTGTGGGCTTTTTTTTCCCCCTCTAATTTTTTTGTTTGTTTGGTTGGTTGGTTTTTTTTTGTCCTTAGTTTTCTAATTTTGGAGTTAGGGGAAGGTGCCCAGGGGCTGCTTCGTTACAGTTCCAACTTAAAACCACTTAATTTAAATTTTGTCAGACTCTGCTTTGAAGCCATCCTAACATTATTTCGGTTTACTCCAGTGTCATCTCATTGAACTTGCAGAAATCTGCCATCCAGAGCAAATATGGATCTAGCTTTCTTAAGTATTTGTGGATATTCCACAGGGCCAAAGCATCTCTTCTTCCTTGATGGACAGTTTCTTGGGGAAGGTGGGGGAGTATTCCTACTGGATGGGTGAAAGGCAGAAGTCAAGGGACCTACTTGCACACCCTTTGAAAGCTATTAGCTGAACTTCCCCCATGATAAGTGCCTTAAACACTACTCAGTCATTTCTGAGTATGCATTTCCCTAAATAGATGAACAAGTAACTGTCTACCTCATCTTCCCCCCCCCCCCTTCCTCCCCTGTATTTATAGAAGTAGCAAGCTTATTTGTTCACAACATCATACAATCATGGAGCCATAGCATTGCAATTAAGCTTGGGTATTACAAATGGTTACAGATCTAAACAAAAGTTTAGAACTAGGAGAAATGTGCCTGCTTGCACCTATAAATATTCTTAAGGATTTTATTTCTTTATTTCCAAGTGGAAATACTTGCACTACATAGTCGTGAATGGTATGTGAGGCTTCTGGTTTGCTGGGGGAGTGAATTTATAAGTAGGGTAATAAAAGGCTTATACCTCTCTTACACTCTGGCCCTTATCAACTTTGTTCTAAACTTCTGTTGCTTGTCTGCAGTTGGATCAAGAGATTTTTTTTTTTTCCTTGCCTATGGAGCTTGATACACTTAAGTGAGACAGATTCTTCTGAGTGATTCTTTTTCCCTTTAGACCTCTAGTAAACTTTTTTCATGAGCTTAGTTCCCCATTATTTAATGCCTAAAATAGTGTGGCGTTGTCCCAATAAAATAAGCTCTTCCTGGCAGTCCAACCTGGATCACAGTTGGCTGGCCACCGTGAAGAGTATACTAGAAATGGCTAAGGCCAGAGGTGCTAACTCATCTTTTTCTTTATCAAGTGTGCACATTGGGTGGTATATTAATGTAACTAGATGGGTGTTCATTTGAATACTACCAGTAGCCATTGCTATCAACTTGACTAGTACTGGTAATTCTCTAAAATCAGTGGCTTTCAACCTTTTTTCATTTGCAGACCCCTTTAATTTCAAATAGGTGCAGATTCCTTTGAATTGTAAGTGTGGATATTCACATACTTTTGATCATAGTCACTTTTTTCATGGCACCCTAAAACATGGTCTGTGGACTCCCAGAGGTCTGGACCACAGGTTGAAAACCCTTGCTTTAACACAAGTTGTGGAAGTGAATAGTTTTCTTTATAAATGGGAGGGCATTGTTTGTTTGCTTCCAACAAATGATGTTCTGATGGATCTAAGGAAACCACACTAATGGCTGTCTTCTTGCTATTCTTCCCCTAGATTCCCACTTAAAAAGCTTCTGGGGAGGGGTAAATGCAGCGCAGTCTAGCTGATGTATGACTTGGCTGTTAGGCTGACTCTTGACCTGTTTATAGCACGTATGTGATGCTGGTTATGTAGGCTGATCACTAACAGCCTAGTATATTCACAGCTGATGGCATGTGCGCTGCTTTTTAAAGTGACTTCTGGTACTGTGGCATGCATCCAGGTTCTTCATTCCCTCTAAACCCTGTTGTAGTAAATGAGTTGCTGTCAGGTGTAAGTTACGATATTAGAGCCTGGATCTAGACAAACACACTGGGGGGGGGGGTTCCTTTGGAATTCTCTAGGGCTTGGTGTTTTAGATGTTGCATACTAAATTGGCAGGAGATAAGCCTTTTCACCAGCATACTAGTGCATATTGCATCATAAATGGACCTGCTGTTGCAATGCGTGGTTGACGGCTGAAGTACTATCAACATCAGATAAGTGATGCTGGTATGTCAAGGGAAGCATCTAACAGGTATGGCAAAAATAACTACCCTAGTATACTACTTAACAGAGGTAGCAAGCAGTTCTGCATTCGGAAGTAATGCTAGTAGTGCCAGAATGATATTCCTGTAGCAGTTCTACTTTGTTCTCTAATCTTATCTATTGTACTCTGAGTTGTCATATAACTGGAAGCTATAGCTAGCATGGAAGGAAACTGTAGGCCAGCTCCAGGAGTTGCTAGTGACTGTGCATCCACATTTTTATATTGTGAGGTAGCAGAATTTAGCTAGGAGGTTGGTTTGTAGCTTGGTCCCCCCCCCCCCCCCCCCCCCCCCCCCCCCCCCCCGCCAGTGGGCTAGATAGGTAGTGCCTCCATAGGCTGGATCTGGCTGGTGGCCCTGATTTGGCACTAGGGACAAGGTTTGGGGGCGGGGAGTGGCATCTGGCTGTTTAGGGGGGGAAGAAGAGGGGCCATGGCCTGGCCTTGTATCCATCCCCATCATGGGGTTGGAACAGCCTGGCACTGAACAGCCTTTCAGGGCTTTGGGTTTGTGAATTTTGGCAGAGGAGAGGGTGGCCATATTAATGGCCATTGCTCCACCACCGCTAAATTTCCTTACCCATGGGGAACCCTAGGGACTGGAGGTTGAGAACCCCTACTGTAGACTAACATTTTGTTGTTAAAACGTTAGATGGATGGAAGATGCATTTAATGACTTCAGAAGAGAAGTCTGTAGCTGCTCTCTCTTCTTTTTAAAGGAAGATCTTTTTCAGTGTTACAAGGGGGGGAAACATCTTGTTTTTTCACAATTTTTTTTTTATATTAACCGTAAATCTGAAAGTCTCTTTGTAGAAGAGCAAATGTCATAATAAAATGGAAAAAAGAGTACAAAGCCACTGTTTAGAGGTGGGGAGAGAACGTGGTGCCTACTTTAGGGGTTGGGGTTCTTTCATTTTTTTTTTTTCCTTTTTTTTTTTTTTTTTAAGTTGTAAAGGGCTCTGTCTTTCAACAAACTGAATGGAATTGTGGATTTCTGCATAAAGCCTAGAGCTGCAGATCTGAATTTCAAAGCCTTAAATATGCCATATGGTGTTAGTTTAAAAACCCATTCAAAAGCATGGAATTAAACTTCAATTTTAATAATTTAAAATCACAATGATCCTTGAAGACAAGTATCAAAACTTGCTTTGAAGCCATCCTAACATTTACTTCAGTTTACTCCAGTGTCATCTCATTGAACTTGTAGAAATCTGCCATCCAGAGCAAATACGGATCTGGCTTTAAGTATTTGTGGATATTCCACAGGGCCAAAACATCTCTTCTTCCTTGATGGACAGTTTCTTGGGGGAGTATTCCTACTGGATGGGTGAAAGGCAGAAGTCAAGGGACCTACTTGCACACCCTTTGAAAGCTATTAGCTGAACTTCCCCCTTGACAAGTATCACCTCTTAGCTGATGTAAGTTCTAAATTACCATTAGCTCTCTTCTGCACATAGGACTAGTTTCTAGTCCCTCACCACTTCCTGCCCTATTCAAAATCAAATTCTGCATGCTTAGATTTCCATAGCTTCTGTTGTCCTCAGCTTTGAGTTTCATAGCTCAGCACATGTTTTCCTTGTGAAGGCTGCAAGCTTTCTATGTTCCGCAGACTTGTGGCTCTCCTGTCACCATACAGGTAAAACTCCAATTATGTAACACAAGGTAAAAAAGTCATTTAAAAAAAAAAAAAGTTGTTTTAAACTTGACTATTTGACATCTCCCCAAACCACCAAACAGGTTCTCCCTGTAGCCCAGAGCCAGGTGAGCAGTCAACATTCTCCCACTTGTCTGGCTCTGATGTGAAAAGCTCCAGCCCCAGGTTGGCTGCCTGTCCCATGTTCCTACCTGCCGTGGAAGCACAGCCAATCATGGTTGCTGCAGGAGTCATCCCATATTTGGGATTTGCTATAATTTTAGCCAATGTTAACTGAATTGAATGAGAGAAGCCTTATCATAAAGCATAGACATAATCTGTCCTTGACATACAGAAAGAACTTAAATTGATAATACTACTACTATTACTACTTCTGATGCTTGAGGCTTGAAAAGCTCTTTGGCTTTCTCTGTCTCTACCTTCTTCCATGGCAAAGGGTTTACTTCTGTAGAACCTTGCAGTAAAAACACCTGCTACCATCTTCATTGAAAGAGATATCAGACCTACAAACAAACCCCCCCCCCCAGATGTTAACTAGCTGCTAACTTTAGTTGCTCATCTTTTAACTAGCTTTGTTGATTCTTCAGTCACTTTAGTCTTCCAATATGGTTCTGATCACTTAGATCTTCAGGCTGTTTTGCATCAAAAGCGAAAATGCAACTATTGAAGTTAAATTATTTTTTTCCCCGATAAGCATCTAAAACAAAAATTTTGGGAAATGGCTGTCTATGAAACAGGTGGAATTCTTGTGTGCCTGGGTCTCTGAATTCCTTTCTACCAGCTTCTTTCAATTTCTGTCTTGTCTAACTGTCCAGGTCTGCTTTCCTTTCTGGGATTCAGCAAACTTCAATTGTGTACAAGTACAGCTTCTTATGCATAAAAGGGTACCCTGAACAAGTCAATAGGTGGATTTCTGGCTTTGGTTGGTTTAAGATTACCTGTACATATGCTGTAATTTTTTTTTTATTTTATTTTTTTTTTTTTAAATGCCCTCCCTGGAGTAATGACTGAAGTCAAACTCCACTTCTGTTTCTTTTCTTCACTGCAGGTGGTCTTAATTAAGATGACCCTGACAGCTGGGATAGCAATCACTTCGGTCTTTGAATGCCCATATCTTAATCCATGTTCTGCTGAAAGGTTGATTTAGTGTGTGGAACTGGAAATGGAAATTAAGAGGTGTACTTCTTCGTTGTTGTGTTGTTTTTTCTTAGCATGAATACTACTTTAATGATGGCAAATACTAGCTCATGCACCAAGAAATAAATAGATGCAAAAGACTTGTTTCTGTATATTCACATTGAGGAGTTTACTCTCCCCAAAAGTCTACCATTACAAATGTAAAGGAAGGTGGTTCCTCTGATTTCCTGAAAATCCAGCTGACCTCCAGAAACTAGCATGAAGAAATCGGCAGAGCGCTGTGAAATTTCTTTGTTACCCAGCACTTTTCTGCAAAACCATATATTTTTAAACAAGCACTCCATTAATAATTTTTATACCATCTCCTCTTCTCTGTAGCCTTGAAATTACTCCACGTACTTCACCCCCTTTTTTTTTTAGCTGAATCTGGGATGGCCATGAGGATCCATGCTATTTAAGGGCCACTGCTAGATATCCTCAGTGTATTCCTTAATCAGGTTGGGTCAGGAGACGGCACCTTGGGGATTCATAGATGTTACGGTCGGAAGGGACCTCAATAGATCATCGAGTCCGACCCCCTGCATAAGCAGGAAAGAGTGCTGGGTCTAGATGACCCCAGCTAGATACTCATCTAACCTCCTCCTGAAGACCCCCAGGGTGGTAGGGGAGAGCACCACCTCCCTTGGGAGCCCGTTCCAGACCTTGGCCACTGGAACTGTGAAGAAGTTCTTCCTAATGTCCAGTCTAAATCTGCTCTCTGCTAGCTTGTAGCCATTGTTTCTTGTAACCCCCGGGGGCGCCTTGCTGAATAAATACTCACCAATTCCCTTCTGTGCCCCCGTGATGAACTTATAGGCAGCCACAAGGTCGCCTCTCAATCTTCTCTTGCGGAGGTTGAAAAGGTCCAGTTTCTCTAGTCTCTCCTCATAGGGCTTGGTCTGCAGGCCCTTGACCATACGAGTTGCCCTTCTCTGGACCCTCTCCAGGTTATCCGCATCCTTCTTGAAGTGTGGCACCCAGAATTGCACGCAGTACTCCAACTGCGGTCTGACCAGCGCCCGATAGAGGGGAAGTATCACCTCCCTGGACCTATTCGTCATGCATTTGCTGATGCACGATAAAGTGCCATTGGCTTTTCTGATGGCTTCGTCACACTGCCGACTCATGTTCATCTTGGAGTCCACTAGGACTCCAAGATCCCTTTCCACTTCCGTGCCACCCAGCAGGTCATTCCCTAGGCTGTAGGTGTGCTGGACATTTTTCCTCCCTAGGTGCAGCACTTTGCATTTCTCCTTGTTGAACTGCATCCTGTTGTTTTCTGCCCACTTGTGCAACCTATCCAGGTCTGCCTGCAGCTGTTCCCTGCCCTCCGGCGTGTCCACTTCTCCCCATAGCTTTGTGTCATCTGCAAGCTTGGACAGAGTACATTTGACTCCCTCGTCCAAGTCGCTGATGAAGACATTAATGAGTATCGGTCCAAGGACCGAGCCCTGCGGGACCCCACTGCCCACACCCTTCCAGGTCGAGACCGACCCATCCACCACGACTCTTTGGGTGCGACCCTCTAGCCAATTCGCCACCCACCGGACTGTGTAGTCATCCACATCACAGCCTCTTAACTTGTTCACCAGTATGGGGTGGGATACCGTATCAAAGGCCTTCCTGAAGTCTAAGTATACGACATCCACCCCTCCTCCTGTGTCCAGGCGTTTCGTAACCTAGTCATAGAAGGAGACTAGATTGGTCAGGCACGATCTGCCCGCCACAAACCCGTGCTGGTTTCCCCCCAGCATAATTTGCCCTGCTGGGCTCTCACAAATGTGAGCCTTGATAATTTTTTCAAAGACTTTACCAAGGATGGAGGTGAGACTGACTGGCCTATAGTTGCCCGGGTCCTCCTTCCTCCCCATTTTCAAAAAGGGGACCACGTTTAGCCCTTTTCCAGTCCTCCGGGACTTGGCCCGTGCTCCACGAGCGTTCGAATATTCCCGCCAGTGGCTCTGCAATGATGTCTGCCAGTGCCTTCAGCGCCCTCGGATGGAGCTCATCCGGGCCTGCCGACTTAAAGGCATCCAGTCCTTCCAAGTGAATAAGGAGGAAAAAGGGAGGAGTGGAGGAACATTTCAAGTAATGCCATGAAAACCCAGCTACAGTTTAATTGGTCCTCTTCTAAATTTAAGAATTTAACCTGAATTTTAAATCTTACTCTATTTTCAACTTGTTTTAGTTGAAAATCCTCCAGCAGTTAAAAGCTGTAGTGAAGCTCTTCAACTACATGTCAGATTCTGCATACATCTTAATTAGTGCTCTCATATATGTTGTACTTTGAAGTTCTAATCAAGTCTTGTGTCCCTGCTGTGGGTATCAAAGTCTCTCAAGTCTGAGGTTCAAGCAGGATTGCAGGAGGAAGAATGAGTCTTTCAGACCAGAACAAGAAACAGCAACGTAAGCGAAAGACTCAGTGTGCACTTAGGCCAATTGGAGAAACCAGTCTTTGCTTGTTCCCTGTTTACCAGTATCAACATGGTTAACATTATAAACAGCAGTGTATTCAATCAAGTACCTGCCTTGTCACCTGAAATAGGAGCCTTAAATATTCTAAATTAAACTTCAAGTAAGTGAAATGTCGTTGAATTCATTCATCTTAAATGAGTTTGCTGACCACTTTATCAGCTATCAGCAATCATATCTTTTAAGAGCTTCTAAAGCCAATACTCTTAACATTTTGCTAACATAATTAAAGGGAAAAATGAAAAATTGAAGTGAAAACTACAGAACCTCTCAAAAGGCACTTGCCAACTCCTGTGGGTGGGTTGTTTGTTTGAAGGAAGAAATGTCCAAATACAAAGCTTCTGTGTAACTTTTTACCATGGTAAACATGAGGAGTTGACTTAAGTCACTCAAGTAAATGGCTCCTGGAGTAAATAGGTTTAAGAACTCCTGAGAAACAAATGTGAAAACAAGATGGATACTGCCAAGGAGGCTGGAAGGAAGGGCACAAAAAACGTATGTAGGGAGAGAAGCTGTTGGACAGGTGAGGCTGTGGTAAACAGTGGCCTGAATACAGAAGTGTTAATAGGAATGAAGCATTAGAGCAGTGATGCCAAGTGTGTGGCCCATGGGCCAAACTTGGCCTGTAGAACCACTCCGTCTGGCAGGCTGCCAGAAGTTGGGGTGGGAGGGAAGGGGGCCTGCAGCATTAGGAATCCCTAGATTCCAGTTGGCCATTGGTGGCAGCCCCCCAAACCCATGCTACTGCTTGAACTCGGTAGTAGTGCTGCTGAGACTAGCCTTGCATTGTGGCTTGCCCCCAGATGTATGCTGCCTTCCAAATGTGGCTCCTGGCCCTTTAGGTCCTGCCCATGGCCTGGATTTGATCCAGGGGCTGGGGTAAATTTGACACATCCCCTCAAGCCTTAGCTGTATTGTCAGCAACTGGCTGCTCCTGCCAACTGTAGTAGTGAACAAGGACATATAAATAAGCAGACTTAAAACAACTGAGTAATACAAAAGCTGGGACTATTGGGCTATGTTGGATTTCATGGAAACATATTTATTTTGGTACGTCACAAAGTCTTTGCAACAAATGTTAGGAGGCAAAACTTCATGTAATGAATGAGGTGGATTTGGATGCATCTATTTTAACATTGAAAGATATACTTCCTTTTCTACTTCCACTGTATGTTTTAGGTTTTTGTCTAATAGCTTTTTCTAAAGCATTGTATTTATTACTTGGAGATGTTTATATGTTTTGCTGGGAAAAGTAAGAGTATGTATGCAAAAGGTTATGCTAGCTACTTTTTTGAGTAGGAAGATTCTGTAGCTTCAGTAGGATTATGGGTGGTAACCTGAGTTAAATTGTTCTTTGTAAGTATATTGCCTAAATTTTTAGGTGAAATAGTACCTAATGTGTGGTAACAGAACAAACTCCTCAGAGTTCAGTCTTGACACTGTAAGGGACCCCAGAAGTGAAAATAGCTTATTTTCATATCCATAAGGTGAGAAATGTTAATCTAGGCGAAAATTTAAGATTCCCGAGGAAATGCAGTTGAATGTTTAAACAGTACAGTTCTGCTTTTCTGAATTTTTCTTTTAAACAGTAGCTTCATAGTGAGCTTACTAAACTGCAAAAAAAGCAGGGTTCCCTTTGCATGGCCAACATTTATAGTTTATGGTTCATCATAAATAAGAATGTCATACACATCCCTATAAATAGACCACTTCATAGCCAAATGAATAAAGATGCAGCAGAATCCTATCTGAGGAACTAAAATGTGAGGTATCTTTCAGCTGTTATGTTTGACTTGTTATGGCTGAAAATGCAGCAAGCTTGAGAGACTACATTAAAATACAGCCTTTAGAAGAACCAGAGTTAGTTTACTTAATATCCTTCACTTATACCTAGAGAACTGAACCACAACGATGAGCAGCAACGAGTGCTTCAAATGCGGACGTACTGGCCACTGGGCTCGGGAATGCCCTACTGGTATTGGACGTGGTCGTGGGATGCGAAGCCGTGGCAGAGGTAATCTGCCTTTGTAAAAATTTCTAACTTACACTCATTGAAGCATAGTTTGCATCTTGTAAAACTTGTACACTTTATTTTTATAGCCCTTGTAGAAATGACACAACACTCTCTGAATTTGATTATCTGTACTTATGATGTACTAAGTGTACTTAATTGGTTCGTGTTGCTTGTTTCATTTATATATAATTTTTTTTTTAATGATGCCTACTGCCACTTTCTACATTCTCCAATATTTCATAGTACAGTAAAAGCTCTGTTTATCTGGCATCCATGGTGGGTGGGGGGTGCTGGTTAATCAAATATGCCAGCTGGCTGAGAGTCATGATCCAGCACAAGCACAATGTGATGACAATGGCAGATGTTTACAGTTGAGACTGTCGCTAGTGACGCTGCTCAGCAGCACCCTGAAGCTTCCGTAAACAACAGATCTATGAGAAGGGCATGGAAAGATGCCGGGTGGCTATTGGAATTTTTCTGGATATGAGATGGCAATACACATCTTCCTTCAATGGCAGATGCCAGTTAACAGAGCATTCCAGATGGTAAAGTGCCGGATAATGCAGCTTTTACTATATTATGATACCTGTGAGAAGGATTTCCTTGGTGTATTGCAAAAAGGACAATTGCAGTGGCATAATAAGTATTTACTTTTTGTTTATGATGTATAACTAGGTCACTAAAACTTTCTCATTCTTAAACAGGCTTCCAGTTCATGTCTTCATCTCTCCCAGACATCTGCTATCGCTGTGGTGAGTCTGGCCATCTTGCCAAGGACTGTGATCTTCAGGAGGATGGTAAGTATTAAGAGGGGATGGTGGGGTGGGGGGAGGAACCAAACATCACAAGCTACACATGACATTTGTGTATTTGAACATAGAACCAATTGGTTCCTAGTAAATGCATGTTAGAATTAACTTAATAAAGGTTTTATAGTCTTGTTCTGTCTCTTTTCTTATTGTGGAAGCCTGCTATAACTGCGGCAGAGGTGGCCATATTGCTAAGGACTGCAAGGAGCCGAAGAGAGAGAGAGAGCAGTGCTGCTATAACTGTGGCAAACCAGGTCATCTGGCTCGTGACTGTGACCATGCAGATGAGCAGAAGTGCTACTCTTGTGGGGAGTTTGGACACATTCAAAAAGACTGCACCAAAGTGAAATGCTATAGGTAAGTGTCATTAAAGTCATTGCCTCCAGTGATGCAAGGATTACTATAGACCAATCCTAAAAGGGAATACAATGATCCAAGTTCATGCCTATAAATTTAAAAATATGCCATAATTACTGTTTTGGGGGAGGGGAGGGGAAAAAGCTCAACTGTCTTCAAGTAGTGGAGTAACATACAACACTGGTGCTTTACTGGATGCTCCAAATGGCAACTAGAGTACTACCAGACTTTAATTGAAGAGGCATATTTGTCATGGGGAAGTCTTGCCTTCTGGGGACCCACCTCTTGTTCAAGTCTTATTTAGTGGGGTGCTTTGGTGTAAGTGCAGCAAGATTTAGAATAGAATGCAGTTCAGCTTTACTGCTTCTGGCTGCATCTGACTTAAGCTTGTAGTCGGGCTGCCTAACTTGACTTAGTTCTACACCAGAGACACGTGCCTAACTTTTAGTTTAGATGATGTCAGTAGGTAATATTTACAGCTTGAACAGCTGCACAATGCAAATGTCACCTTCAGAATTGGAGGACAACCCAGTGTATCATTTAGTACACTTTATAACCAGTGCAGGATTTGTTTTTCCTGACTTGCCTAAAAGCCTAACAAGTCTAAAGCTTGCATATAACTTTTTTTTTTTTTTCTTTCTCCTTCTCCCAGGTGTGGTGAAACTGGCCATGTGGCCATCAACTGCAGCAAGACAAGTGAAGTCAACTGCTATCGCTGCGGAGAGTCAGGGCACCTTGCACGGGAATGCACAATTGAAGCTACAGCCTAATAATTTTTCCTTTGTCGCCCCTCCTTTTTCTGATTGATGGTTGTATTATTTTTCTCTGAATCCTCTTCACTGGCCAAAGGTTGGCAGATAGAGGCTACTCCCAGGCCAGTGAGCTTTACTTGCCATGTAAAAGGAGGAAAGGGGTGGAAAAAATCAACTTTCTGCATTTAACTACAAAAAAATGTTTATGTTTAGTTTGGTAGAGGTGTTATGTATAATGCTTTGTTAAAGAACCCCCTTTCCGTGCCACTGGTGAATAGGGATTGATGAGTGGGAAGAGTTGAGTCAGACCAGCAAACCCTCTCTGGGTTACATGGAAGTGATTCTGTGCAGGACAAAAGAAATCCTGGAAGTGTCAAAACTTCCACAAGTAACTCTTAATTTTATTATAATGGCCTTGAATTGTCTGACCTCAGTAGCTGTTAACAACACCAAGTAATATCTATATCAGGCCTTACCTAGAGCATATAGCTGTGTGGGAGTAAACAAACAAGATGCACATGCCTGTTACTGGCCATGAGAGAGAGAGAGAAATCAGGAATAAAACTTTAAAAGTAACAGTAATTCAGTCAAAGAATGTTGATGTTGGAGATACAGAAAGTAATGGGAAGCTTTTTGAATGAATATTGCAAATTTAAATCTAAAACCCAGAACATCAGTTCTCATAGCATACACAATTTGGAGCTATTCAGGAGTTGCAAAGATGCATTTTCACAGAAATCAAGATGTTATTTTTGTATACTATATCACTTAGACAACTGAGTTTCATTTGCTTGTAATCAGTTTTTAAAGTAAGATGGTAAAAGCAATTGAAGACCTAGAACATAGAAGTGTAATTTTAAACTATCAATAAAGCTGGAGGAGGAAGGGGAGTTTGGCTAAAGTTCCTTTTTGCTTAGTTTTTGTTCATGTACACAGTGCAAAACACCATATTAAAGAGGGGAATGTGGAGGTGTTTAAAAGCTTACAGTTTGGACCTTTTTCTTTTTGTTCAAAGTCTTGTGGTGTTGATCTCAATCCTGTAACTTCAGAAAACTTACATTGTGCTACTTTTTGCAGCACTTCTTACAGGTCTTTGCTTCTCTGCATACCTTGACATCATAAAAATGTTTGTTCCTTTATACAGTAGGCTGTTGCTTTAACCTTTATACGAGCTTCCAATTAAAACATTGCTTCATGTATGAGCTTCTTGCTGATTTGTGCAGCGTAAAGCTAGTCTCTTACTTGTACTTGAATGTGCTGGACACATGAATACTACTGCAATGCCACTTCCAGTGAAGTAGGTTAAGAAGTCGGATACCAATGCAGTGGCTTTGAAAGATGAAGTGCTCATTAGTGGAGTGCAGAAGAAAGCCTAACAGCCCTGCATTTAGGGTGCCTCAATACATGGTGTCCTGAAACCATAATTTTTAAATGAGAGTTGAGATCTACTAATAGAAACTTGTTTTAACCAAAGCAGAAAGTGCTAGCTGTCACTTTACAACCAGAGTAACTTCAGTCCATGATATTCTTGTGTTTTTTGTTTTGTTTTTTTGAGGTGCCTCTCTTTCCCCTCCCTTGTATTATAGATTTGGAAATATTGAGGGCAGACTAGAGTAGCTTCCATCAAATAGAAAGAAGTGATGACTTAACCAGTATGAAGTAAGTAAACATTATGACAGGTCATTTCTTAATGCTAGCCTTGCTAAATCTACTTAGTTGCCTATGATTCTGCAATGGATTATATTGAATATGGCACTCTGCCATTGCCTTTACTTTATTCATTAATGGAATTGGAATGGAAAATGTGCTATCTTGGAAGGACCAAACTTAAAAGATGGCAATTGGTGTAATGAATTCCTTCTGGCATTTATTTGTAGGGAGGGGAACCTTGAGCACTTTAAGTGTGGTTTTTTTTTTTTTAAAACCAGTTCAGGAAGTGTTCAGAAGTCTGCCTTAATACTCAGATCTACAGGATGGCGTCGGTGTTTGTCACAGTATTCAAATGCATTCAAGCCTTGCACTGGTGTATCCCCTATAGCAGAGCAGTCGAATCTTGCTGCTGCCCCTCCCCCTCCTTCCAAATCATTCTGCCTCCTATTGAATATATAGTGACCTTGCCTTGTAATACATCTTATTTTTACCCCAATTTGGACCTCTTTCCTTCCTCTCTACCACCCCCCACCCAGCATCACCACTTGAACACTTCCTTCCCCTGCCTCCCTCCTTCTCTCCAAGCTATGGACTGCCCTATCCCCAAAAATAGGAAGCAGAACCTGAAGGGGGGGTGAGTATCCAAGTGGTGATACTCTTACCCCAATTTGGACCTCTCCTCCCCCTACCAAAGCAAGATGTGAACTTGCCTCGTAATACTACATATGGAAGTACTTGTTTGGGCAGTGTGAGGGTTTTTAGCTTGATAATTATAGTGCTTTAAGGTACCAGGATAACTTAGGTTTGGGGTGGGGGGGGCAACCTTTTTGGCAGGCATGTCACAAATTAGCCCTGCACTCTGCCTATGCCACAGGATGGCCACCCCTGCTTTAGACCAGTAACTAGTCACTATCTTTTCTGTAGACTGTGTATTGCAGCTTGTAAACATTTGTTTTGGCTCTTGTTCTGTGATCTTCCTTGCCCAAATGCTAGGTAACTAGTAGTCTGTTTCAAAGAAGCTTAGTTCATGCTTCAGGTACGGTCAGATTTCCAGAGATATATTTTGTATATGATCTCATAAAGTTTGCCTAGTTCTTTCTTGGGTGAGTAGGAAGAAGGGATTTTCAACTTGGCTGTCTTGGATATTGGGGCTGTTTTGTGTTCTAGATGCTGCCTGCTACAATTAATCCTATACACTCTGGTGTCCCCTACGTTCCTCTGCTTCATTGTATTGTATGAGAGACCCTAGGCCCTGTGGCTGCTACATCCCACCCCAAGGGATGGAAGCAGAACCTGGAGTAAAGGAGGGGAGCCTGGTGGGGAAAGTGGCTTCTGGGTGGGGGCCACAACTTAACCTTTCATGGGTTGCGTGTGGCCCGTAGGGTGCCAGTTGGACAGTCTTGCTGTAAAAGACTCCATACAATGAAAAACTCAAATATTCCTTGTGTTGCAAAGCTTAATGAGGCCTCTTCTGGCTCAAAGTCATGGGGCTATTGCGCAAAAAAACAAAAACAAAAAAGTACCTAGTATTTGGATTTTCTTAAAATATATATTAAAATAAATCTTGGTCTGAAATCTGCATATTCTTTAGAGGTCAGACAATGCTACTGTACTGAGCTGAATCATCAATAGGGAACAAGAGAAACTGCATTCAAGTAGATGACTGTCCATTTTGGAGCTCCTTCTGCAGAGGAACAAAAAACTGATGCTGAAAAGCTTAAGCTGAACACTAATGAATGTTTTAGGCAATCTAGTCATAGACTTATGTGGTACAGAAAAGAAACAATGGGCTTTACCAAAGGGGAGAATAAGAGGCTGCTGTTATAATTTGATAGTTTTTCCTTTTTATATTTTTGAGTAATGCAAAAAAAAAAAAAAATTCTCTCTGGACACCTATGGATTAGTCTTGTCCTTCAGTGTACAGTCTCATATGTACTGCTGGATGGACTGTTCTGACTCAGTGTAAGGGTAATATGCAAGATGTTTTGATCCAGAGACCATTAAAGGTTGTGTGGCAGTGCAAGAGCTGGCAACCCTACAGCCTGTGGTTTGACCTTTAGATTCAGCTTGCAGAGCTGTGGTCTCTGCAGCATTTGGTAACAACGAGCTCTGCCTGCAGCTAGGCACCCACAACTTCAGTGGATGGGGGAGCTCTGCCTATTATGTTCCACAACTGGACAGAGAAGAGAAGCAGCTGAGGTGGATCTGGCCTAGTGCCAGTCTACCTTTAACCTGAGCTGTGTCATTCTGGTCTCATGCTAGAAGAATGTTTGAAAACCTGTGGCAGTGGATGGTTCACAGTGTCATTCTGCAGAGTTTAGATCAGTGGTTCCCAACCCTTTCAGATTTAAGCCACCCCTTGAAAAATGTCAGTTCATAATTTTCCCTTGATCCTTGACTGTAGGAAAATAATAAGGAAATCTTTCTGTTGCAAAAAAAAAACTGACCACAACAGGTAAGAATGTTTTTAACACTATTCCTGTTTGAAATCTATGGATATAGTGAATCATGTTGGCACACCTAATGGTGTGCCCTGCAGCACCCTTCAAAGGATCTCAAGGCACCCCAGTGTGTCACCACACCCTGGCTTGGAATTGCTGGTTAGATGTTAGTGGGTAGAGACTCCTGTTACTTACTAGTCTGGGTGTAGATACTGAAAAAAGTGAAGTTTGCACAATTTTTTTTGTTACAATGTGAACATAGATTTCTCTTTTTCCCTCCCTCCCCAAGAAGCAGTGTTATAATGGGGGGTTGGCTCCTGAACTAAGGCCTGATGTCCTATTTTCAAAAAAGAAAAAACCCAGGAATTTTGTACTCAACTATAGATGAGTAGTCTAGCTACATTAATATATTTAGATTGTAAATAGCGATCACATTGATTTGGAAGGACTTCTTTGAGGTGACTTTGCTGGACTTTTTGAAGGGTTCTTGGCTGGAGTTTTCTTGGGAGTCTTGGCTGCAGGCTTTTCTGGAGTCTTGTCTGCTTACTTAGTGTCCAAGGAAGCTTGGACAGATGTTCTCCAGGGAGATGGGTGATGCAACAAACTTGTTCGCTGACATGGTGTGGCGTTGGATCAAGCGTTGTAAAGTCAAAACTGACATCAGAAAGTTGAAATGGTATCAATTTATAAATGTAAGTACAAAGCATTGCAACTCAAAACGCTGTACGTCAAGGACTACCTGTATAGGAAAATGAAGATACATTTGCATTTGAAAGAACATTTAATGTTCTTATGTCACAAATATTATCCTATGCTATAAGAGGCTACCTAACAAGTACCCTGGAGTTAGCGGTCCAAAATCAACAGAGTAATAGACAATGTTTCGGGGGGGGGGGGGGTTTCCCACCCTCCTGATTTTAAAATCCAATCCTCAAGTAAACATTACAACATTTTTCTAAACCACATCACTTGATGAGTTCAATTCACATATAAATCTAGTCACTGTCATGGTCTTTATTGTGGGGGGTTTTGGCACTAATCCATACATTTGCAAGCTGCTGCTCCGTTTAAGTCTACTACAGGACGTTGTGCAATACATTGATGTCTGCTTGTTTTACATCCACAGGTTGTGATGTCCAAGCACTCAGCTGTGTAAGGCCTTTTGTTATCAGTAAAGGCAACAGCATGCCATGGTTGATGTGCCGTCCACTTTCTATGGGACTTGGCATCTGTGGATTTGCCACCACTGCATTTTGCCAAATAAAGGCTTGGTAGTGGGCTCAGCGGATGTGCTGAAGTAGTGCATCTTGTGTTGGTGGCACGTCTTCAAGCTTGCACCTTTCTGAAATGAGCACACCACAGTGTGAATGGAATCTGTCTCCCTGATAGGTTCATACAATCTACATACAAATTCCTCAGCTCTGGCCAGTACTTGGGCATCTGGTGTGTGAGATGCTTCAAATTGAGACAGGAGACAAGTTTCACAGAAGATCTTCCAAGCAAACTTAAAAATTCCTGCGAGTTGGCTTGTGGTATCCAACCCCATGAGGGCATGAAAGCCCAGCAGTCCATCCTTTACTTCATCGCAGCATTCCACCTTGTGCACAGCAGTGTATCATTTGAGTTCTTGATGTGCCTGCTTTCATCCACAGCTCACTACTGAGACAAGGCCAGAATGCAATCAGTAGTAATAGGACATCTGTATTGCTGCTTGTGACGATGACTGTCATATCCTTCTGACATTGCCTCAGAGAGATGCAAGATCATGTGGGTGTCTGCCTCTTTCTGTGTGGAGTGGAGGTGGTCCATGTTTCTTTCAGTTGAGAAGACAGCATAACCATCATTACCACTGCTGACTATTAGTTCTTTGTCACCATGTGATGCTTGCTGTAAGAGTTCCCTTTTGAGGAACATGTGATGCCTTGTTTTCCTTGGATTCATGTTGCCTGTGCCATGGAGAACATTCACTGATGTCCCTGCTGCTAATTTTTATTTCCCTTCCTTTCCCAATTCAATGCTTTCTAGTAACATCCTTGATTGATGGGTGTTTGTAGCAGTCAAACATGACATGTACCCTGCTGCAAGGTTCCTTGAAATGGGACATGATATTTACCACAAAAGCATCTTCATAGTCTCCAAAGGTCACTGCATCCTTGGGTTTTCTCACTCCACAGCCAGTGATAGCAGTATAGTACAAAGTTCTTGCCTTAGGAGTTATTGACATCAATATCCCTGCCAGCATCTAGAGATACAAGTAGATGTCTGAAAAGATCGTGACTGGCTCTGATGACTGAGGTCTGTTGTTTGTTTTTCTGTTGCTAACTACTGTGTATATAGAAGCAAGAGTTTTTAACTTTGGGATTAGTGCATGTATGCTGACAGTTTTATGCACAAGTCGATCAGCAACAAATGTCTCTATAATGTTTTGTCTTAACGTGTGCATTCAGCAGGTCTTGTATAATTGCTTCTTGTAGAACGTCACCAGTAGTGAGGCACACCAGCTCTGGGGGATTCCCTGTTGAACACTGAATAATTGGAACTTAGTAGACTGCTTTTTAACATCATCCTCATCCCTTTGTCTTCTATTTCTCCCTAATACTTTGTGTGATCCCTTTTCCTCTATTACTCCAAGCATTTCTCTGGTGTCGCTGGCAAGCCTTGCTCTCTCCACATATGTCAATCCCCATTGACTGAGGGCTGACTCTTGATCGAGTTATTCCAATCAGTCCCTCAGCAATTTTGCAAATTTTGTTTACATACTCGCGTCCCTGGTCATCTGGAACTTGGCTGAACCTCTGGTTTATTTCTTGGACAATTAAGTCATGGGACTAGAAACCAGCATACACTTCAGGTGCTGTGTTCTTCAGTTGCTTCATGCCTGCCAAGAAAACACATCCTTATCTCAGAGAATGCACATGGTCAAAAGTGGCAAACTAAGGCAACATTTTGGCAAATGACTCCAGATACAAGTCCCAGTTGCCCTCTCTCATAACCCTTGTAAACTGGAGCAGAATGGAAACAAGATTCATGTATTGCATTTGACACAGCCCAGGAAAACAACCAGTACTTTCACTTTCTTAATTTTGGGGAGCAGATTGTGCATTGCTGTTTCCAAAGCCTGGTCATCTGCATCATTGAATGCCTTGGCAAGTTCTTGAGCCACATGCACAACTGAAGCATCTAGTTCCATGTGACTTATCAGCCCATTGTAGTATGGTAGACCATAAGATTCTCCATAGTGCCTCAGTTGTGAGTTTGTGAGCATGTATCATTTGATTCCAATGTTTACCCTTGAGAATGTCCTCAGCAGCATTCTTGCCAGAAACGCCACTTTCTACAAAAATGTCCTTTAGGCCAGAATCGGTCACATACTGACCAAAGACCTTTGGGAAATATATTTGAATGTGGAACCTACCCAGCATTACCACCAGATTTTGCATTCATTCATCTTGTACCATTGCAGCATCTTTGCCTTAAAGTATAGCTGTTCATCAAATGTTACCACAGTGAACTTCTGACGCAAGGCAGATATCATCTTTTGGCAATTCTTAATAACTGTCCAGATAGTGTCAAATTCATGGGCAGGCTTGTTTATTATTGGCATTGGACTGACAAATGTCCTGGGGGTATTCAATTTGAACATTGGTTAAATCCAGTCCAGCTGGGTACGTGCTGATTGTCAGGATCCTGAAGTCTGGTGATTTTACCCATGCAATGTCCATAGCCTTTGCCTGTGACACCACCATTGGAAGTGTTGCCTTGTATCATTCAATTTGGCATTCAACTTGGACAGGTTCTTGAAATAATGCTTCTGTCTTATTCTTGTCAATATTGGATTGGAAAATGACTTGGAAAGTCATTGAGAATATCAACACATCAGCTAGTTTAATATTCCACTTTCAGATCTAGTATTTCTTTGCCAATGACACTTCTGTGGAAAGCAGCTGTTTGAGATGCATGGAAGGTCTCCTTCCCATCACTTGTCTCCTCAAAAATGTCTATGTTGTCATTAGCATATCTGATGTAGCCTGCAAGCAGACAATTTCTGAAATTCATTGGGACAATTGTGTTTCCATGTGCTGTGTATACCTTGCCAGTACAGCATTTGCTAAGGTAGTGCCAGCACGCATGACTGTCATAGCTCACATAGTCGCCTGCTGCATGCAAAAGTTGCACAAGCTGTTTAGACCTAGTTGCTTGATGGATTGTCAGTCCAAGTCCCAGGTGTTTGCTTCGTCTGTTTGTAGCCAAGAATGGAGTGTCCTGGGCAAGAGATAGTAATTGTGTGCGGCGCTTATCACTCGCACAGTCTTCATCCAACTCCTCTTCAGAGCATAGCAGTCGAAGAAACGGGTACAACATCTCGGGTACTACCCTTTTCTGAACTTTGTATGTTGATGCCTCCAATGAAATTATGTCCTGGGGAAGATTTGATGTCTTAATTTTCATGGAGACATGGTACAAGCAACTTAGCAGCTCGAGGTCTGTCTGCAGGCCCTTGGGAAGGTTCCTCCATTAAAGTATTTAGATCCCCTCTCACTGCCTGAGAGTTCTTGAGCCATTTGTCTGAGAATCTGGACAGCACATCCAGTTGATTCTGCAGGGAATACCAGAAGTGATTCCCGTGGATTGAGTGACTGGACAAAGTCAGCTCTATCACCTAGGGAGTTCCTCATTTTATTTCTGAACTTTTGCTTATCATCAGGGTCCCATATTTCTTTGAAGATACTGAATTCACTATGGAGCAGAAGGGTGTACCTCTCAATTAATGATGACATTGTATACATTTTACCTTTTGCCAGCCCTCAGCCTCCTCCAAAACACTGTTGAAGCAAATATCAAACAATTCGATCTCGACCTCACCAGTATCAATGGTCTTCTGATACTTTCTCAAAAACTCTGAGTAGGATTGCAGATGATATTTCCCTTCAAAAGCAGAGATCACCTGCAGCGGGGTAAATGGCATCAGAGAGTAGCATCCTTTTTTGCAAGGTCCATAATTTATTTTTGAAGTATTGAATGTACAAACTTGCCTCAATTTTTTTATGTCTTCTCCTCCTGACAAAAGAGATATTTTTCCCAAGAGATCACAGCAATGGCACTTCTAGACAAGTAATTGCTTTGTGGGTCCTGGGAACTTGATGCAGAATATGCATATGCGATAGATGCCAGTACTGCATATAGATACCATCATTCTCATGCTTCTTTTCCAGTCTCTTTAATGTGGTCTGCATTTGTGAACTGGCTATAACATGTTGCATGATAAAGAATATGACATGCATGTATCTGTCTCCAAGTTCACAGACTGTATTCAGGTCCAACGTGTCAATGAATCAATGGAACGGAAGAGATATAAGGATCAATTCCAGGAGGTGATGCAGACCTTGTTCCGTTGCCTGATGTGCTTTCTCTTTTTTTTTCCCCTACCTTAACTCTACTCCTCTTGGCATATAAAGCGTTTGTGCCAATCAATTTCTACTTCTTTTCCCCTTTGCCTATGTAAGCCACTAGTTCCATCTTCAGTGTTCAACCTGAAAATATAGAATGAAGGCACATTATTTTCTATGGATCTGCAATTATTTCATTTTCCAGGGGGAAAAAAACTTTGTTTAAAGAAAAACATTCTTAAGAAAAATACCAGAAAAACATGTTTTAAGAAAAAACACCAGGTGATGTATATTAGTGTCAGAAAAACAGACTGCTGTAATTCATCTCAATATTAATTCCTGCAGTGGAGAGATGGATTTTTCTGGTCAAGGAAATGTTCCCCTTACAATGTGGACTTTTTTTTTTTTTTTTTTTAACACAAGCTTTGCACAAACATCATTTCTAAGGCCTTTTCTGAGATCTGCATCTAGACTGTACTGTAAACAAGAGGATGCTGATTGGAAAGGGAAGATTCTGCCAGTAAAGGGAAAATATGTCAACTATAGGATTACAGTTAAATAGAAATGGTGAAACAAGATAAAATGTAAAGTAGCCCTGAATAATTTGGGGAATGACAGGAGACCAATTTGGTTCTCTCTACCTCTGTTTTTTGGATGCTGGGGGCTTTTCCTAAGGGGTCCTGCTAAATTATTTGGAAAAACAACCCATCTACAGCTTTGTGTTCCCCTACTGAGGCCTCAGGTGGCATTAGTATTTATTCCAACTATGTTACAAAAGTCTTTCAGCAAAGAAAGGAACAGAGATGATAATAAAATGGAAATATATTAATGAGATATTTTAGCAGTTTTTGAACCCAATTAAAGGGTAAAGCCACACAACTAGAATTCATTAGAAAACCTAAAAAGCTATATACAGGTGATCTGGCATCCAGGGTATACAGCACAAAAAAAGCAGGAGTGTAACATTACCCAGTGCAACATGACTATTTTGACAGCTTCAGTTTACATCATTTTATGGTCATTCACTAGTTTTACGGTTGGTTTGCTGATGGCCCTGGAAGTTAGCTTTTCTATTGTGATTTTTAATTTAGATTATATTCTAAACTAAGCATACATAGCCAGACAATGCCATGTATATGGCTAAGGATGTTCCAGGATATAAATCATTCCAGCAGTCTGAAATAAATTATATTCCTAAAGTGGTTGCAGATCAAGAACTGCAAGCTGGAGAACTAGCTCAACCAGGCACATTCTAGAGCTGTAATATCAATAACTTCACAGATTCATATCTGGAGCACAATGTAGAAGGGAAAACTATGCTAGGACATGATTTTCATATGAGTTAAGAATAATAATCTGCTTTAGGTAGTGTGTAGCAACTCTAGTTGTTAGAATTGAGCAGCTTTCAATTATAGACGGGGTAGAAAAGATCCAGGTTTTCTGGTTAACAGTGTTTTTTGGGGGGGGGGGGTTGTGGTTTTTTTGTTTTTTTTTTAACTTCAGCACTTCTGGGGAAGTTAATGGGAACTTGAAACTTTGCTGAGCTTTTGTCCCAGATTTAACATAGTTCTTTTTTACTAATGTCAATTGTGTTAGGCCAAGTTTTCAGTTTAAGAACACTTTATTTGCACACTTTGCATTATGACAGATCATTACCCATTATTATCTCCCAGTATGCCACTGGTCCTATACACATAGACACATAAGCCAAATGAAAATTTCACTTGAACAGATAATATAGGATTCATTTGGGTATGCGTAGCTGCTTTGCACATGAAGTGGACCTTCAAGTTTGTCAAGATTGTGGAATGCAGGAGTGTGCATGAAAAAAGACCAGTGTTCTTCCCTATAATACAGAAGTTCATATGAAGTGAAGGAAGCTCTCTTGCCGTATTAATTGCACTTGCTGAACAACGTGGTGTGTTCTCCAGCAAATAGTGGAAGGTTACTTAGGAGTCTTAATTTAAAAAGACGTAGAAAAATGGCAGCCCAAAACAACAACCCTCCCCACCCCTACAGATGAGGCAGAAAGCAGGGCAGGGTAGCACCCTGGAGACTAACTGGTTCAGAGAGGCATAAGTTTTTCTCAGGTGTTATGAATGGACTTGCAAAAACCAAGGATTTTAAATAGAAGAGAATTTAAGGAATAGGTGGAAGGGGGTACTGCTGGGAAAGGCAAAGATGGGTTGAATAGGTCAACAGGGATAAACAAGGCAGTTGACCTATTGAGGAATGTAGGTGGTTGCACCTGTCTGGCCTTGTGGAGGCACTGTCTTTCCACTTTGGAGCATGCATCCGGAGCCGGCCACAGGGTGTGTTCTGGTGGCCTTTACATTGGGTCATGTTCAACCTGAAAGAGGCCCTAATACTCACCTGCCACGACTTGGTCTTTTTCTTCAGTGTTGGGGCTCCTCCTTGTTGCTCCTTGTGGACTGGGCGCTGCCCTTAGGAGGCGTTCTTGGGGCTTCACCTCCCCTACACCCTGGCCATGCGCCAACCCTCAGAATGGACAGATGTTGGATTGTCGGTTCACCCTTCTGATGTCTTCGCCTGCTTCTTCTTCTCGCTCGTCACCCAGCCTCTTTCAGTGAGAGATGAGCACAGGATGTTGAACTGTCCCGGCCAAAATGTTGGGTCTTCCCTAACTATGCTGCTGCCTGCTGTGCTGTCCTGGCTCCTCCTGGCCTGTGGAGGGCTGTCCTTAGCCCCTTCTCCTTGCTTTGGGGCCATGTAAAAACTCAAAACAGTTTAAGAAGAAGAAAAAAGGAACAGCTGGGTTACAGGGCCTCAGCCTGCCCCACTCACAGGTCCGGCATCTGAAGCTCCGAAGTCCTTTGATGCTGTCCTCTTTGGCCTGGCCACCCTGCTGGTCCAGTGTGATGCCTCTTTCAATAAATTCTGGACCCCTCTGTCGGGTCCCTGCCAGTATCCTTCCCAAGCTGCGGACACAGCTTGTGTGCAGCCTGGGGGGCAACCTTGCCTTCTGGTCCAGATGGTGTTGCCTTCATCTCCATTACCCTACCACTGGCTTTTAAATCAGCCAGGTGGCAGTTTTTAATGACATCATCGGCTGGCACCATTCCCAGATGGCAATAAAAGCAGCTGATGAACCACGCCAGCGGTTCGTCTCGGCATGGCTCATCCGGCTCCATTTTTCCTACAAAAGGTAAGTATGCCCTGCCTTCAGGGCTTTTCTCTTTCTTCCCTAGGTGGGTCAGCCCTGCCTTGGGTCCCACTGTAAGAGAGTGTTCCAGGGCCCCCACCTATCTACCTACCTATCAGGGAACAAGCAGGATGAATTAGCGCTCCTGCTTGCAGAAAACACCTATGACTAAGTAGGGCTAACAGAAACCTGGTGGGATTCGTCCCACGACTGGGCGGTACATATTGAGGGTTATAGGCTGTGCAGAAAGGACAGGGTGGGGAAGAAAGGGGGAGGGGTTGCGCTCTGTCAATGAGCAATATACATCGACCCTCATCAAGACGGAATCGAAGGATGCGGAAGTAGAAGGATTGTGGGTTAGATTACATGGGGGGGCAAGGAGAAAGGGATTTGGTGGTAGCGGTCTGCTACAGACCCCCACACCAAGGGGAAGAACTAGATTTGGGGCTCCTGAGGCAGCTCTTGGAGACCGTAAAAGCTAAGGAGGCGGTAGTCATGGGGGACTTAAGCTACCCAGACATCTGCTGCGAGACACAGAGAGCAAAATCCCACCGTTCATGCAGGTTCCTATCCTGTGTACAGGACCTACACCTGACGCAGGAGGTACACGGTCCCACTAGGGGGAATGCCTTACTGGATCTGGTATTGGCAATGGGGGATGATATGGTAGGGGACCTACAGATCGGTGGCCATCTGGGGGACAGTGATCACCTAATAATAAAATTCTTCATAAGATGTCGAGTGGGTAAGGTAACTAGTAGGGTGAAGGTGCTAGACTTTAGGAAAGCTGAGTTCAATGAACTCAGGCGATTAGTCAAGGACGCACTGCAGAGTAGGAGTTTTGAAGTGATGGGAGCCCAAGAAGGGTGGCTGTGCCTTAAGAAAATGATCCTTCGGGCACAATGCGAGGAAAAAGAGGGAAAGGGGCCAGGAGGCTTCCTTGGCTGACCAGAGAAATCCAGGGCAGCCTAAGGGCCAAAAGGGGAGCACATAAAAAGTGGAAACAGGGAGAGATCACCAAAGATGAATATACCTCCTCTGCTCGCACTTGTAGGGAGGCAGTTAGACGGGCCAAAGCTACCATGGAGCTGAGGATGGCATCCCAAGTAAAGGATAACAAGAAATTGTTTTTTAGATATATAGGGAGTAAAAGGAAGGTCCAGGGTGGAATAGGACCCCTACTAAATGGGCGGAAGCAATTGGTGACGGACAGGGGGGACAAGGCTGAACTCCTCAATGAGTTCTTTGCCTCAGTATTCCTAAGTGAGGGGCAGGACAAGGCTCTCACTGGGATTGTAGAGAGGCAGCAGCAAGGCACCAGACTGCCATGCGTAGACCCTGAGATGGTGCAGAGTTACTTGGAGGAACTGGATGCCTTTAAGTCGGCAGGCCCGGATGAGCTCCATCCGAGGGTGCTGAAGGCACTGGCCGACATCATTGCAGAGCCACTGGTGGGAATATTCGAACGCTCGTGGCGCGTGGGCCAAGCCCTGGAGGACTGGAAAAGGGCCAATGTGGTCCCCATTTTCAAGAATGAGAGGAAGGAGGACCCGGGCAACTATAGGCCAGTCAGTCTCACCTCCATCCTTGGCAAAGTCTTTGAAAAAATTATCAAGGCTCACATTTGCGAGAGCCCAGCAGGACAAATTATGCTGAAGGGAAACCACCACAGGTTCGTAGCAGGTAGATCATGCCTGACTAATCTAGTCTCTTCTTATGACCAGGTTACGAAATGCCTGGACACAGGAATAGGGGTGGATGTCATATACTTAGACTTCCATTCCATCCAGGAAGAGCACACACCAACTGCTGAAGCTTCCTTCGCCTGACGAAGGGTTTTTGAACCCGAAAGCTTGCTTAATAACTATTCTCCAACCATTTGGGTTGGTCTAATAAAAGATATCAAATTCACTCAAGGAACCCTGTCTGTCTAGATAGACTTCAAGAAGGCTTTCGATATGGTATCCCACCCCATACTGGTGAACAAGTTAAGAGGCTGTGACTTGGATGACTACACAGTCCGGTGGGTGGCGAATTGGCTAGAGGGTCGCACCCAGAGAGTCGTGGTGGATGGGTCAGTTTCAACCTGGAAGGGTGTGGGCAGTGGGGTCCCGCAGGGCTCAGTCCTTGGACCAATACTCTTCAATGTCTTCATCAGCGACTTGGACAAGGGAGTGAAGTGTACTCTGTCCAAGTTTGCGGATAACACAAAACTGTGGGGAGAAGTGGACACGCTGGAGGGCAGGGAACAACTACAAGCAGACCTGGACAGGTTGGACATATGGGCAGAAAACAACAGAATGCAGTTCAACAAGGAGAAATGCAAAGTGCTGCACCTAGGGAGGAAAAATGTCCAGCATACCTACTGCCTAGGAAATGACCTGCTGGGTGGCACGGAAACGGAAAGGGATCTTGGAGTCCTAGTGGGCTCCAAGATGAACATGAGTTGGCAGTGTGACGAAGCCATCAGAAAAGCTAATGACACTTTATCGTGCATCAGCAGATGCATGACGAATAGATCCAAGGAGGTGATACTTCCCCGCTATCAGGCGCTGGTCAGACCGCAGTTGGAATACTGCGTGCAATTCTGGGCACCACACTTCAAGAGGGATGCGGATAACCTGGAGAGGGTCCAGAGAAGGGCCACTCATATGGTTAAGGGCCTGCACACCAAGCCCTACGAGGAGAGACTAGAGAACCTGGACCTTTTCAGCCTCCGCAAGAGAAGGTTGAGAGGCGACCTTGTGGCTGCCTATAAGTTCATCACGGGGGCACAGAAGGGAATTGGTGAGGTTTTATTCACCAGGGCGCCCCCGGGGGTTACAAGAAATAATGGCCACAAGCTAGCAGAGAGCAGATTTAGACTGGACATTAGGAAGAACTTCTTCACAGTTCGAGTGGCCAAGGTCTGGAACAGGCTCCCAAGGGAGGTGGTGCTCTCCCCTACCCTGGGGGTCTTCAAGAGGAGGTTGGATATGCATCTAGACCCAGCACTCTTTCCTGCCTATGCAGGGGGTCGGTCGATGATCTATTGAGGTCCCTTCCGACCCTAACATCTATGAATCTCTCCCTGGGCCAGCAGTTATAAAAGCTAGTCTAGATAAAGGGACAAGAATCAATAATATCTGTTGAGACCATATTTAACAATCCAGTCTGTGGATCATAGGATCATAAAAAAGGGGTAGGAAGGGAACTCAGGAGGTCATCTAGTCCAAGCCCCTGCGCAAAGCAGGACCAGCTCCAACTAGATCATCCCAGCCAAGGCTTTGCTTAGCTAGGTCTAAAAAACCTCCAAAGATGGAGATTACAGTCTCTCTGGGTAACCTGTTCCAGTGTTTTACTACCCTCCTAATGAGAGGTTTTCCCAATATCTAACCTAAACTTCCCTGCTACAACTTGACCATTACTTCTTATTCTGTCATCTGCCACCACTGAGAACAGTCTAGCTCAAGGGTGGCCAATTATTTAGGCTCATGAGTCATGTGCTGCACCCCCACCACTCCCAGCAAATGTTCACCAACCTCCCCAACATGGGATGCACAAGAGGGAGCTTCAGCAGGTTCAGCCTCCAGCATGCCCTTCTACCCCAAGGTGAGGCTCAGCAAGAAGCCTTGACCCCTGTGGGAACTGGCCAGCTGCATCCACAAAGGATGCTTGTGCCCACCTGGCTGCCCTGAGCCTGCACTGGCGCTGCCCTGTAGTTTCTCCGCACTGTCACCACCACCGCACCACCTCCAGGCCAACCCAGACCCACAAAACAGTGGCAGGGAAAAACCACAGGGCAGCCTTAGTGTGGGCTCCAGACAGCTGCAGCCAGAAGGGCACCAGCAGTGGTGTGTGTGCCCACTGCCAGGTTCTGCTTTTGCTCTGCGCCTAGACCCAGCTGCCGGCACTCATGGACAAGGCTGCCTCTCTGTCTCCCTCTCCCCCCACCTTCTCCCCCACCAACCATCCCACACCTACAGCATGTCCCTGCAGCTTACACCAGCTCCCAGCCCACACACTCAAAGCAGCACCAGGTAGGTGCCAGCATCAGCTGTGGATGCAGCTGGCAGGTTCCCACTGGGGATCAGGGCATCCACCTTAGTCTGCAGGTGACGCTGCTGCATCCGCTACAGTCCCAGGCAGTTGCCCTGATCCCCACAGCTGTCAGCGCATGCACGGCATCTTGCTGTCATCTTCCAGCATGTAGGGCAAGAGCTGGTGTAAGCTACAAATGGGGCTCGGATGTATGCACCCACCCAGCATGATGCAGCAGCCAGAGCCGCCAGCTCTCTGCAAGCTGGATCTTACAACTTTGCAGCTGCTAGGTACAATCAGTTGGTGGGCCAAATCTGGCCCACAGTCCATATATTGCCCAGGCCTGGTCTTGCTCCATCCTTTTTGTAACCACCTTTCAGGTAGTTGAAGGCTGTTAAATCCCACTTCAATCTTCTGTTCTGCAGACTAAATAAGCCCAGGTCCCTCAGCCTCTCCTTATAAGTCTTGTGCCTCAGCCCCTAAACCATGTTCACTATACTCCACTGGACTCTCTCCAATTTGTCCACATCCTTTCTGTATTGGGGCCCCAAAATTGGACACAGTACTCCAGGTGTGGCCTCACCAGTGTCAAATAGAGGGGGATCTGCTGGCAATGCATCTACTAATGCAGCTCGGTAGCCTACTTGGCAACAAGAGCACACTGTTAGCTCATAATGCAGCTTACTGTCTACTGTAACACCCAGGTCCTTTGCTACAGAGCTGTTGCTTTCTGCAGTTGGTCCCCAGCCTGTACTAGTGCATGGGATTGTTCCATCCTAAGTGCAGGACTTTGTACTTCTCTTTATCAAACCTCATGAGATTTAGTCCAATCCTCCAATTTATTGAGGTCTCTCTGAATCCTGCCCCTACACTTCAGTGTATCTACTACTCCCTCCAGATTGCGGGGGGAGGGGAGAGTAGCAGGTACACTACAAACTTGCTGAGAGTGCACTTCATCCCATCTGCCTGGTAATCGATGAACATATTGAATAAAACTCGTCTCAAAACCGACCCCTGGGATACTCCACCTGTTGCTGGCTGACAATTAGACATTAGGCCAGTGATTACTACCCTTTGAACCTGACAATTCAGCCAGTTTTCTGTCAACCTTACAGTCAATTAATCCAACCCAGACTTCCTTAGCCTGCTTACAAGAATGTTGTGGGAGACCATATCAAAATCCTAGCTAAAGTCAAAGTATATCACCTCCACTACTCTTCCCACATCCAAAGAGCCAGTCATCTCATCATAGAAGGAAATCAGGTTGGACAGTCATGACTTGCCCTTAGTGAACCCATGCTGACTGTGCCTAATCACCTTCTCCTTTTCCAAGTGCTTAGAAATTGATTCCTTGAGGACTTTTCTGGGGCCTGAGGTGAGGTGGCCCAGTATGTAGTTCCTCAGATCCTCCTTCTTCTCTTTCTTAAAGATGGAAACTATATTTGCCCCTCTTCAGTCATCCAGGACCTTTCCTAATTGCCATGATTTTTCAAAGATAATGGCCTGTAGCGCTGCAATCACGTCAAGCAACTCCCTCAGCACCCTCAAGTGCATCATGTCCGGCCCCATGGGCTTGTACACATCCAGCTTTCCTAAATAGTCCCTAACCTGTTCTTTTGCCACTGTTTGCTGCTCACCTCCTCCCCAAACTGTGCTGCTTGGTGTAGTAGTCTGGGAGCTGACCTTGCCTGTGAAGACTGAGGTGAAAAAAGTATTGAGTACTTAAGCCTTTTCCTCATCACCCGTCACTAGGTTGTTTTGCCCATTTAGTAAAGGACCCACACTTTCCCTGAACTTCCTCTTTTTGCTGACATACTTGTAGAAACTCTTCTGTTACCCTTCACATCCCTTGCTAGCTACAATTCCAAATGTACTTTGGCCTTCCTGTCCCCATCCCTGCATGCCTGAGCAATACTTTTAAACTATTCCCTAGTTGTTTGTCCAAGTTTCCACTTCTTATAAGCTTCCTTTTTGTGTTTTAGCTCACTGAAGAGTTCCCTGCTAAGCCAAGATGATCTTCTACCATACTTGTTAGTCTTCCTGTGCATCAGGATGGTTTGTTCCTGTGCCCTCAGTAAGGCTTCTTTAAAATGATGTTTTGTTCCACGGTTTCATGTTTCAAAGTTTTGTTGTTTAAGGACAGGCTCTCTGAGGTCAGTGATGGTGTATTTCATGTTCAACAAAGTACCAGTTAGTCTCAAAGGTATTACCCTTCACTGCCTTCTGCCTCAACTTCCAACTAACATAGATAACTTCTCCCTATTCATCCATGAGAAAAGTGAGGCTGTAAAGTGAAGCTTTTAAAAGTCATGAAATTACAAAACTGGATTTGCTATTTTAAAATTGTCTGTGTCTGCATCTGAATGTACATAGTCTTTAAATGCATAATCAGGTACTATTTTTCTGCAAGTTTTGTACAGGAGGTGGGGACTGCTGGAAAGAACAAAGCACCAATGTAAAAAGCAAAAAATTAGGACTCAGAAGATGGTGGTTCTATTGCTACCTCTACTTCAGATTTTCTGAGTGACCTTGGGTATCTCATCAAACATCTGCTTCTGTTCTTAGAAGGGTTCATAGAGAAGTTTGGCTGGAAAGGACCTCAAGAGGTCATCTAGTCCAACTAGAAATTGAACCTGCAACGTTGAGGATTATCATACTTTTCAATCTCACGCTATCCTTGATAATAAATTAAAGTTGAGGCTTGTGAAACCATCCAGATAAAACCAGAGAAGCCTCTGAAGAAAGAGCACTAATTTGAAAGTATGGAGTAAATGAATACACTGAATAATGGTGTAAAAAGAAAAGTTAAAGAGTTATCTTATTCAATGAACACGGGCCCTGTGGTGCACTAAAGATGTTAGGTGCTACTTTGTGACTGCAGCATAGATGTAACATTTGTCAGTTCTGGGCTTCAGTCCTTTACCTTGCAACCTTAATGGTCTATTAATGTGTGGTTGTTGGATATTGGTGTGTAGACTTCTAATAGTTTGTGCCCCTATAACAGGGATGGGCAATTATTTTGGGCAGAGGGCTGCTTACTGAGTTTTGGCAAGCTGTCGAGGGCCGCATTGGTAGCCCTGCCCCTTGACCAATGCCCTGCCCCCTGGTTGCCATCTTGTGACCAGAAGTCCCACCCCCTAACCCCTGACCTTTGCCACCAGAAGTCCCTCCCCTTGCCCCCCGAAGTATTCCTTTCAGCGAGGGGTTTTGCCATCTCAGAACCAGAAAAATACCAAATTATATTCTAAAACACAAACGTCTACAGCAGGGGTTCTCAGCGGGTTGGCTGCCGGTCCACAGCATTGTCGGTTGCTGGACTGGTAGTGGCCACAGACCAGCAAATTGCAGCTCCCCCCCAGAGCCAGGCAGAAAGACCATGGCTGCTCCTGCAGGGCCCGTGCAGCACAGGGTTTGGCCCACCTGGTGGGGGTATTCTTACCTGTCTCCGGCCAGAAATTCCTGCCATGGTTGGCTGTGACTGCTGGGCCATGTTTTTCCAGGCTGTGGCATAAAAACATTGGGAACCCCTGAACTACAGTATTCATTAATTTGATTTCAAAAACATATTTTTGTCCTAATTTACCTGTGTTTGCATAGTGTACATATAGGTGATTGCACAATAGCTTAAAATGAAGTCTTACTCTTGTATGTTGTTGGGGGTGGGTATAGATTTGTGGGGGGCTGTGGTTATGTGGGGTGCGAGAGCCTGTGGGTTTGTGTGTGGATATGTGGGGTGTGGGTGGGTATGGTGTTTGTGGGGGGGATGGGTGCCTGGGGTGTGTGAGGGGATGTGGGATGTCTGCGTGTATGGCAGTGCAAGGGGGTGTGGGTGCATGTGTATGGTGGAGTGTGTGTGTGGGACTCAGCCTATGAACACACACACACACACACACACACTCTGCCCCTGCCTACACACACACGCATGCACACACATACACTGTTCCTGCCTGCCCCCCCCACACAAACTGTCCCTGCCTGCATGCACACACACACACATACACACACTCTGCCTGCCTCCATGAATGCAGACATACACACATCTCTGTACCGGCATGGCCTCATGGTCCCCGGTTCAGGGATGCAGCCAGCAGACCCGGGTGCTAGAGCAGGGCGTGGGCAGGAAGGGAGTGAAATGGCTGGGGGTGGGCGGGGCTGGGCTGTTCAGTCCTGCTGAGGCTTCCCTGGGTCCTGGCTCCTGTCAGCTTTGACAGGCTGCCGGGGCAGATAAATATTAATTTTCTAAAAATTTTAGGTGCCCCGTGTCACAACCCAAGGGTGTGATTTTTGTTTGTGTGTGCTTCGGCACTGCTAAATTATTTCCCGCCACTCGTAGCTTTCTTTGCAGGGTGCATTTCTTTGTTGCAACAGAGAAATGCACATTGCAAGGAGTTCCCGCCATTTGTATTCAGATTTGTGCCCCACTATTGGCCAGTTCTAAATTATTCCCACGTGGTGGCTAGCGATTCCCACGTGGCCTGCACCGCGACCATCTTCGGTGTAAGTAAAATAATCTTAAATCAACCACTAAGCGTCCGTGCCTAATTCTAGCGTGCTGCCTGTCTTCCCCGACCCGGCGTGTCCGGGCTGCTGGCCACAGCCCGCTGCGCGAAAAAGAAAACCCCCGAGGGCCTCGGACCACTCCTGGCCCGCACACCCCGCAGGCCGGATAGAATGGCCTGGCGGACTGAGCCATATTTTGCCCACCCCTGCCCTATAATAGCTTTTATCAAAGGACCTTATGAAGCTGAACTTGTACTATCCTAGATTTACAAACAGAGCAAAAAAAGAGGTGAAAGGAGGGAGAATTTTCAAAGGGGCTTGACTCCTATAACCTTTCAGTAAGTTCAGCACCAACCTATTAACTGTACCTTTGAACATTATCAGCAAGGGATTAAAATCTACAGCTCCCGTCTCCCAGCCATAGGAGCAAACATTGTTACTTTTTTCGGGATTTGCCCAGACACCCCAACTTTTCCAGAAAGCACTGTGGAATCTATACTGACCACTGATTTACCTCTCATCTGAAAATCCCTTCGGTCAATAGCATAGTATCCCTACTTCATGCTGTTGCTTTAATGAGCTTTTCTGTGCTTTTCTGAATGGAAATAGAAATGCATAATGGGTGCTTAAAGAGAAGTGTGTGCTTTGTGGAACTGGATCCTTAGATATGAAGTTGCAAGACAATATAACCAATCATGTCAAGTCAGTACATCAGTTCATATCAGAGCACCTGAGACTTGCTCCTGCTGCAGTTACAGAAAACCTCCATTAGATGGTACATGGACATAAACTATGATTCAGATTAATCTTAGTTACAGTAATTATATGTTCCTTAGATGAATGTTCTCAATCCTTACAGTTCTTAAGAACTGAGTAAGAATCCCTTGCATTCAAAAGCTTGTCTAACTCTGTCCCAACCATGCAGGTGGTCCATTAAAATATATGACCCAAAGAAATCCTTGCCTCTTGCAAAATTCCTGGACCATCACAGCTACAACATCACTAACACTACAATTCTTAAGGCACTGAGGTACTGTCCTTTCACTGCAAATGACTCAGGTACTGCATTTACCATCTTCATATGCTTATGGCAGCATCTGATGATGGAAGCTCTCTGCTAACAAAAGCTTATACTATACATCTCTGATTAAGTTAATCTACAAGGTATAAATTCAAGGCGCACCAATACATCAATCCAATATTGGATCAGCGCCGATATAAAGAAAATTGTCTGTATCAGAAATCGGCTTGACATGGCCAATAATGTGGCTACACGTAGGCAGCTTGGAGAGCTATGTGCAGCTGGTAAGTCTGTTGTGGTAGCAGGGAAGGGGGGAGGCAAAGGGGGTGGGAGGGGCAGATCAAGGCCCCCGTAGTAAGGGAGAGAGTGGGGCTGGGGTAGGCGCTGCCCATCTGGAGCAGGGCAAAGCATGTGACAGAGCCATGGTTTATCTGGGGGGTACTGGGAAGGAGGGGCTCTCACTACTGTGCGCAGCCCAGGAGGGCATGGGGGATACCCACAGATCTGCATGAGGCAGGGCAGGCTGCCGCTGGGGCTAAGGCTGGGGCAGCGCCAGGCTCTTCTTGGCAAGGGCTGGGGTGGGCTGTGCTCGGGGCGGGTGGCAGTGCTAGGAGGAGGGGTTGGGGGGGACTATGGCAAATTTTGGGGTGGCTGCAGCCCCCCCATAACGTCCTCCCAGCACTGCCTCCACCTGCCCCAAACAGGGTCTGGCCCAGCCCCCACCAGGAAGAGCCCAGCACTGCCCTGGCCCCAGCCTGCAGTTTGCTAGCTACAATCCCCCAGACATCTGGGGGCACATGTCCCCCTGTGCCCTCCTGGGCTGCGTGCAGCAGCGGTAGCTGCTCCCCCCTGCCCCCCAGCACACAAAAACATGCAGCAATTCATTCACACAGTCCTCTGTCTAGGGACATATATGGTACACACTTTGTCCATGATCCCTGCCCCCAGGGAAGGTAATTATATGCTTATAGCTAAGGTCAAAGAAGCAGTTATCTCATAGATGAGATCTTCAGCTGGTATACATTGACAAAGACTTCCAGAGAGGCTCTTGCATAATATGATTAAAAATTGATACTGTGCATGATTCAGTATCTGAGAATATTAACACCAGGTTCTTCAATGTTTCATCTATGAGCATTCTAAGTCATGCATCACATGGTTTGCTTAGCAGTGTATAACTGTAAAAACATGACAGGCTGAAAATGTCTGAATCTGTAGCATATTCATCCAAGTTCAAGGGTAACAGATCTGATCAGGGGTATGGAACAGCTGCCATGCCAGGACTGACTGAAAAAGGTAGGACTCTTCAGTTTGGAAAAGAAAAGGCTGAGGGAGGGGCAGGGGTCAGCACTGTTTTTGGGCAGAGTGCCAAACACACCTGCAACTTCAACCTGTAAGATGTTAGTGTGCCAGGACTGACAGCGGAGGAGCTGCAAGGGGCCCCATCCTCCTCCCCACTGTCCACCCAAGGTGCACCCGCCGACAGCAGTGAGCTGGGCCGGGGCTCTGCAGACCCCAGTGCAGCTGCTTGCAGCCTCTAGGCTGCCTGCCACAGATGGTGGGGAAGCTGCAAGCAGCTGCATCGGGGTCCACGAAACCCCTACCCATCTTGTTGCTGGGGTGGGTGCATGTGTACTTTGGGGCGGACGGTGGGGAAGGGCCTGGGGCTGCAATGCCACAAAGATCAGGCCACGCGCAGCTGCCCTGCCATCTGCCTCAAGGCACGTGCGCCAAGCAAAATGCCTTCACATGCTATGTTCTGGAGTGCATGCTAGGGGTTGCCTACCCCTGTGATAGTGGTCTATAAAATCATGAAGAAATTGGATAAAGTGAACAGGAAATTGTTATTCATCAAGTCCCAGAATACCTGAACCAGGGAACACCCACTGAAATTAACAAAATATAGGTTTAAGATAAACAAGAGCATGTAGTCCAGTGATTCCCAAAGGGTGTGCTGTGGGATCCCCCTAGGTGAGGAAGTAAATGCTTTCCTCCCCTGCTTCTGCTTCAGCAGTGCCTGCATCTGCTCAAGATTGCTGCCACTTCTGCTGCCCTCCCCACCCTCAGGCAGCCCTTTTGTCAGCCCTCCTCATGCTCCCAGCAGCACACTCTGCTGCAAGCAGGTGGATGGACAGGGACACAGAGGGAGCCCCGTTTTTCAGTCTGGCTCATCTCTTCCACTGCTCCCATGTTCCTGGGGGTGCTGGTGTGAGATCCTGTGGGAGCAGCTTCAGCAGCAGAGGTTGCCCTTGCTCCCTGAGGTACAGACCAGGGTTCAGGAATGGGGCAAACAGTGAAAAGAGTAGGGTACAGGTAGGTGAAGGTGTTGAACCAGCATTGGTTTATTTGCTTTAAGCTAATTTTCATTTGTTCTGATAATATTTAGTTTGAATTAGGCCTTATTATCATGTAATACAAGGCTAAGATTCCATTTTAAACTTGTGTTGCTCAGCATAGTAGTCATTTTATGTTGTTATGATGTAGTGATAGTTAAGCTATTATTAAAAATCAAGCTTTATATTTTGTTATTATATCTTTATATATATAAGTATTTCTTTTTGTATTCTTTTGTTTTTATATTTGGATGTATAGATAAATGAATGTAGAGTGATTGGTAAAAGCAGAGTCAGGACTGTGCAAAACAGCAGTGTTTCATTTCAACTTCCATTTAGCCATTTCAAAGGGACAGTGTTTTGCTGTTTCAAAGCACTATTCTGTTTCGTTTCGTCAAAAGTGTTTTGCTGTTTCAGCGTTTCACCCATAGGCTATAATGGGGAATCACAAAAATGCCTATAACTTTGTCATTTGTTTCCTGATTCAAATTAAAACAGCAGGGATGGTAACCCCTGCTGAGGCCACAAAGTCTGTCATGTTTCAAGGAGACTGGTACAGGGATTTCTGGGAAACTGCACCTCAAACTGTTCAGAGCAAAACTTGTCACTCGTAAGTGTGAAGGCACAGGGGAGTGAAAACACCAGGCATGGTAGCCCCTGCTGAGGCCATGAAGCCTGCCAGGTTTCAAGGAGCTAGGTGCAGGGGTTTCTGTGAAACTGCATTTTGTCATGGAGTAGGGTCCCTAGAGATGCCCATGATACCAAAAGGGCCCTGTGACTATGCCAGCTCCGCCCTCCGGACTCTTTCTTTTCTCACCTCCCACATCTTGTTGGAAAAGATAATAGATAGGGAGGTGTAACACGGAACCCTAGCCCTGTTACTAGAATGCAGGCCCACCCCTTTAAGGCCCAAACCTTCTAGGCATGAAGGACTGGTGCAGAAGGGTTAATAGCTGGGCCGGGCCAGCAAGTCAGCTGACCAGAAGGGACAAGACTATAAGAACTCGGGGCAGAACAGCAGTAGGGGGCCCAGCAGCTGGAGGAGAAGGAGTGTATCCCAGAGCTTCAGGGAGAGGTCTGGTGTGCAGTCTGAAAGTGGGAAGAAGGTAAGGAGCTCAACTGACAGGAAGTACAATCTACCAAGGTTGGCTAGTGTGGGGGGACTGCCCGCGGCAGAGCAATTACCATAAAAGCCCACATGGTGCACCTTGGGGAAAAGGCGAGTAGGAGGCACCTGAAAACCTCTGCCCCTGCATATCGGAATTGTTGGTTAGCAAGCACAAGAAGTTGAGGACAAAGACAAAGGAGATGCAATGGACAAGAATTAGACCCATCATAGTCAGTCTGGGTCTTAAGGGGGGAGGTGTATAGCAGGGCACTAAGGTGCCTGCTACCTATAGAGCAGAGCTAAACACCCAGGTGCAGGTTTCTAGGACAACCGGTTAATGCAGGGATTGGCTACACCTGCACCTGGTCAGCTGGCCAGAAGAGGCTGGGCCCTAGTCCCATATAAACCACAGGACTGAGTCCAGGCAGGTAGTTCCCTGCCAGCAGCCAAGGGGGAAGGAGCTCTCCCAGAGCAAGTAGAGGGGAGAGGCCAGACTGCAGGTACAGCCCCAAGATTGGGGAAGGATGGCGTACCCCAGGTGTGGCTGGAATAATGTTATAGCCAGGTGGCTAGGATTTATCTTATAGCCCAGGGGCTTGCTTGTGTTTTGTTTGCTATTTTGACAGGTGGTTTGGGTGAGGCTATTAGGGGATGGAGGCCTCATTTTGGGGACCCACTACAGCGTGGGAACCCCAGCGCCAGTGAGGGCACAGCTTTTGGGGAAGACAAACCCTGATACTTGAAGGATGATCTGAAAAAGGTGATGCCTGGTGCACCAGAGTACAGCTGTGTTCTGGTTTTTTTTTTTTTTCCTTGTTTGGACTGGTGGGGGTGGGTTCGGGTTTGCGCCCTGGTCTTGAACCCGTGCCCCTCTGGTTGTGGGTCTGGCTCCCATGCCTCTGGGCCGGGGAGTGCCAGGCTCCAGAAGGGACCATTGGAATTCTGACACTACAACCTGCTGGACATCTGACTCCCCAAGTACCTCTGCACTTTTACCTGCTACATCTCTCTTTCCCCACCCCCCCCCCCCCAACCCTAACCTGTCCCTCACCCCCTAACACCTCCATTTCTATTTTCACTGACTAGCTTTCTTGCCTGCATTGCATGCCAGCCTCTGGCTTCTTTACTATTCCTTTCATCCAGGAACAGCACACACATCAACTGCAGGTGCTTCCTCAGCCTGGCAAAGGGCTTTTCAACCCAAAAGCTGGCATCCCAGGCAGCAAAGCTGAGCTCACCTGGAGCCTCAACTCCACTGCAATGAGCAAGCCTCTGGCCTGTCAAAGATGTGATGGGTTTGGGCTTTTCCTAGCCAGGACTATGCATGCGTGTGGTGACTGGAGGTTATAAAGCACCTCTTACCCCTCTTTCACCGGGAAGGTCCTCAGTTCTGGCATTTCTCGGGGGCTGCCACGCTGCCCATAGTCCCACCAGGCCTCCCAACCCTGGCAGGGGTTAGTTTTAGTAGTCATGCCCAGGACCTGGGACCTCCTCCTTCCCTATAACCCCAGGCCCATACCTCCAAGTTCATCCTGGCACAGGAGATCAGCAGGGATATGTTCTTCCCCTGCTGGCTGATGATACAGTGAGTGCTCCCTCCAGCTCTGAGGATGGGGCACTAAATGGTTGTGAAACCCAAGGGTTTAAAAAAAAAAAAAAAAGGAAATGTGAACAGAATGAGGAGGGTAGCACTCATTCTGCCTGCACGTGGAGTTTAGGGAACTCCAGGAGCAGGAGGTTCATCTTGAGGAACACCAGCTGCTCCTCCAAGCCAGGATCCAAAGAGGTGCGGTGGGGCATCACTACATCACCAGCAATGCTGAACACCCTCTCACTTAGTCCACTTCTTGGTGGACAAGACAGGTGTTCCCAGGCAACCATGGCCAGATCCAGCCAAATCTGGCTGCAGCTTGCTCAGTAAGCCAAGGGAATGCACAGCAGCAGCTCCACATCCTCGGCAAGATAGGCAGCCACCAAGGCCTGAGCACTACCTGCCTGGTGGTGGGGTCTGGTGCCTCTGGATCCTACCATGGAAGCCATGCCCCTGGCCCATACTGGCAGTGCCTGTGGTCGAGGAGAAGACTGGCTGGTGAATGGCATGCTGGCATGGGACAGTAGATCCCCGTCTTCCAAGTCCCCTCGCCTCCGCCCTTCTGCCTCCATGACTCTCTTCATCGGCACCTGTGTCCACTGATTCAGGCTTTGGCTGCTGCATATGTTTCCCTTCACCCTCAGGTCATACATGGCAGCCAGCACCCTTGGGTCACACACAGCAGCTAGCAAACTGTTTCCTGATGCCTTCCCTTAGCCGCCTCACCAGTGCCTGCACATCTGTTGACAGCAGCTTGCACCAGCAAGGAATATTGATCCCCTGGCACTTCCCCATTTTAGTTCTGAAGTTCCCTCACTACAGGGATCACCTGGCTAAGGAGGGCATCGCCAGCACTGGGGCACTCGGTGGCCTTGAGGAAGGGCTTGAGGACCACCAAGGTCTGGGAGATGGTATCCCAATCAGCTCTGTTAAGGGGACCATTGATCCCAATCTCCCTGAGCAAGGCCATCTCATGGATGACCTTCTATTGCTCCACCAGCCTCCAGAGAATCAGGTATGTGAAGTTCCACCAAGTCTCCACATCCCGCATGATTTTGTGCTGCAGGATGTTCAGCTCTGCCTGTTTGTCCCACAGCATCTCGCCCACCTTGATGCTCCAGTGGAAGTAGCCTGCCACCTTCCTGCATTTTGAAATGAGCTTGCTGGTGGTGCTGACACCATCACCAGCAGCCCTCTCCCCGTCCCCCGTGACAATGAGGTGCAACTTGTGTGCCGCACAGCAGATGCCAACAAAGTTGGCATCACAGACTGCCTTGACCATATTAGCCTCATTGTTGATCACCATGAATCCGTGGGTGAGTCCACCCTGCCCAATGAGCCATCCCTTCAAGTGGTTCATGGCCCCCATGATGTCTGTTTCTGTGTGGGACTCATTTATCACCTTGGCTTGAAGGAGAGCCCACTGATGGCCTGACTGGTCGCACCAGTGCCCTGTGAGGAAGAGGTAGGCATGATCTTCACCCCAGCTGCTCCAAATGTCTGAGGTGAAGTGTAAAGCCACCTGTGGACCTGCCTTGCACACCACCTCCGTCAAGTACTCCCTGCATGTCTCATACAGGGCAAGGGTGTTGGCTACAGATGTCCAACTCGAGATCCTTAAAATTCTGGTTTATTAGGCAGATTGAAACACTGTAATGAAGTCAAATCATAAATCTTGGGGCTGGTCATCCCCCCCAACGCACACGCACAGTAGCGAGCTACATGAGTCAGGTATACCTATCCCACAGGCGCTGGAGTCTGCTATCGATGGCTAGTCAAGGCTTCTTTCAGTGTGGTGTTATCCTCCAGAAGGGGGTTGCCGTCTGGTCCTTCTGGCTGGACAGGTCGGGTGCTGGTCAAGTTGGAGACCAAGACGGTGCCACCGAGGGTCACTTTTCACTGCTTTTTATCTGTCCTTGGCAGACTTTGGTGACTCCCCAGTTTTCAGGTTTGCCCAATCCAGGGGTCATTGACCCTCGTGGGACTTCCCCCTCGGTGACTACTGGATGGCATCTGTCAGCCCCAGGGGTCGTCCGCGTGTATGTGCGGGTTTGGGAGTCCGTTGATGAATTTTGAATAGGGCTCTGGGAGTGGTCGATCTAGAGATATTCAGCCCAAAAGTTGGTCCCCAGCATTAACTCAGACCAGGGCTTCTAGACCTTGAACAGTAAAGTTTAGAGAATTCCCAGTTGCTACATTGTCTCCTATTGATTTCTTCCGTTGGTTGATCTGCAGTTTCCCTAGGTGTTAATTGCCGTCTGCTACTGTGTTACGCATTCACTCGCTCTTTCAGGGGCCCGCCTGATACAGGGAAGTGGCAGTTTGATTCCTGCCCTTGTTAACATTGTTACAATGTATAACTTACTTCTGAAACTAAACACATTTAATTAAAAGGTGAGGAGTATAAAATATAAGCTACAAGAGTAATGCCATGGCACACAAATAGATAAAAATACCAAAATACAAGGGGAGATACAAAATGCACACACACAAACTTTAAAACACAATTCCTTATCTTATAGTGAAAGAAAGAGGAAGGAAGAAAAGGTAGAAAAGGAGAAATATATCCAAAGAGGGGAGAGCAACTGCAGGCAAGAGGAAAAGGGGGCTTTCTGCTACAAGCGGTGGTGCCTGCAGAGATGCATTAGCATCCCCGTGGTGCTCATGTGTTTCATTCCCTTGCCCTGACTCGTGTTGGCTTGGCAGTGCAGGCAGATAACATATGTGGGACCATTTGCCACCTCAAAATGATCCAAGACAACATGACCCCCCCTCACTTCTGGGGTGTGGGTACCTGTGTGGATGCTGCCTTTTCCTGCTCCTCAGCAGGCAGAGGCACAGCAACAGGAGGAGTGGAATCAGCTGAGCCACTTGCCTCCAGAACCTCTACCTCAACCTCCTCTGAAGTGCCTTTTGAGGAAGAAGACCTGGCTTGAGGGGTGTGGAGCACAAACTACGATGATTTCCCCCTCCTACCCCAGAATTTCCTTCACTATGGCACTTAGATGCAGCTCCAGCTCTTCCTTCAGATCTTTCTCTGGCACTGGAAGGCTCAGGTTGGGAAGTGAAATGTAGGTGGAGGAGACTGTCATGGTGGTGGTGCAGAGGCTATGGCTGGTGCTATTGGAGGGGATGCAGACTCAGGCAGTGGCACTGCTCCCCTCTCCTTGCTGCCAGTAGAACCAGAAGCCTCATGCCTGCTTGTTGTAAGAAAGAGACTGCATATCAGTTGGGGGGGCAGTAGGGGGCACTCCTGCATTGAGCCACCCACCTCCCTGTGCCCGACCACCTTCCAGGCTCCGAGTACCTCCCTGGGGGTGCCTGACATCTGGCCAATCTGCTTCCTGGAGCATACCCACTAGCCTGGGGGTTCCACTGCCACCACCCAGGGCTCTGAGCTGATTCTGGCTCTGCGCACCCTGGGAAGCACAGGTCTAGTAGCCCTTAAGGGTACTTGATTCACTTCAAGAAGTTGGGATGCTTCCCTCAGTCAGAAGCACAAGTAGTGGTCTCCCTTAGTCAGCCAAACCAAGGGGACCCCCGCCAAGGCATAATCTAGACCCACTCCCAATTAGTCTCCCACAAATAGGTACAAAGGAGAACTTTATTGGTTACAGAGGGCAGGGTTAGAATAGGGTACAGGGTAAAGCAATATAAGAGAGAACCCATTGAGCAAACTCCCCTGGCTGGGTAGCCTTTGATCACGCAACTGAGTTATTGCAAGCTAAATATCTAGTTAGATCTCAGGTAGCTTACTCACAAGTATCATCCAGAGGCAGGTGGAGATTCCCTCTGGAGGCAGGCAGTTCATAGATTCATAGATGTTAGGGTCGGAAGGGACCTCAATAGATCGAGTCCGACCCCCTGCATAGGCAGGAAAGAGTGCTGGGTCTAGATGACCCCAGCTAGATACTCATTTAACCTCCTCTTGAAGACCCCCAGGGTAGGGGAGAGCACCACCTCCCTTGGGAGCCTGTTCCAGACCTTGGCCACTCGAACTGTGAAGAAGTTCTTCCTAATGTCCAATCTAAATCTGCTCTCTGCTAGCTTGTGGCCATTGTTTCTTGTAACCCCCGGGGGCGCCTTGGTGAATAAAACCTCACCAATTCCCTTCTGTGCCCCCGTGATGAACTTATAGGCAGCCACAAGTTCGCCTCTCAACCTTCTCTTGCGGAGGCTGAAAAGGTCCAGTTTCTCTAGTCTCTCCTTGTAGGGCTTGGTCTGCAGGCCCTTAACCATACGAGTGGCCCTTCTCTGGACCCTCTCCAGGTTATCCGCATCCTTCTTGACGTGTGGCACCCAGAATTGCACGCAGTACTCCAACTGCGGTCTGACAAGCGTTCCTTGATCATGAGTTTTGAGAGAGCAAGTTTCAGATGGTACAGCTCTTCTCTGTCTCTGAGTCTCCCTCATGGCTGCTGCCCCCTCCTCCTGGGCAGTCTTTAACTTATATAGCCCTTGTGACCTCATTTACCTGGTCCAATGGAGGCCAGCACCTATTGGCTGTCATCCAACCAATTTGAAATGTCACTAGTTGCCGGGCAGACTGGCAGTCTCTAGCCCACCAAGGTGGAAGCCCCTCACCCAGGTATGTGATACTAGTCACATAGGCAGAGGGAGCAGGGTTTCCTGCGCAACTTCCCAGGGCTAAAAGGCTCCCCTTTCTGATGAACATTACCTACAGCTGTGATAATAAAGAAATGTTGTAAACAAAGTAATTGAGGAACAACATCTCGGACAATGATGCATAGGCCTGCCCTCGTGCTAAGATAGAAAAATACTGAAGTTTTGAACAAAGGCTTGAAATTCTTATAAAAGGGAAAACCTGATAAGAAGGTAGGACACATTCTGCAACTTCACTGGAACACAGACATGTCTGTATCCCCCGCTTCTGAATTTCTCATGCTCACTAGGTTGGCCACCTGAGTGCAGCATTGAGCAACAGACTTTGGTAACTATAGTGTGATTGTGTGTAAGTATGAGCACTCTTTTGAATATTATAATCAATAAACATAGCATCTTGCCTTATCCCCCTTATAAGGTCTCACTCATCATTTGAGCAATTGGTTATCTGTACAACATTTAATTGGTGGAGAATGTCAGAGAGGGATATAGCATATGCTATGGTTATTGATATTTTGGTGGCCAACCCTCGGTCGTTGTAGTTGGCCAGGTAATGGGGGAAGAATTTTAGGCTTTTTCTCTGGTATCAATAGATTTTGAAGAATATAGAAGTTCATAGGATTGAATACCCGGGTGCAACCGGTGGATTGCGTGCGGGGTATGGTGACCCCGGCCCCAGTGAGCGGGCAGCCCCAGTGAGAAGGGGCGGTGGTGAGAGCAACCGGTGGGTTGCGTAGCCCCGGTGTAAGGGGGCGTTAGTGAGATCAGCCCCAAGAGAGGGGGCAGTGATGAGAGCCCCATTTAAGGGGGGAGGAGTGTGGCGGAGCACAGGGTGCTCCTGCCACTTGCAACCAGTGGGTTGCGTAGCCCCGGTGCGAGGGGGCGGTAGTGAGAGGCCCCGGTGGGAAGGGGGCCACCGATAGGAGCCCGAGAGGGGCAGTACATCAAGCCTGGTAAGGCCAGCACAATGATAGGCCTCAAGGGGACAGGGTCCTGCGGTAGCAGCCCGAAGGGGAGAGTACCCTTGACTGGCCCATGCTGGGGCCAGGACCAGGATGGTCAAAAGGGCCAGGGGCCCACCGCGAGGGATGCCCAAGAGCCGGGGGCCTGGGGTCCCGACTGGCCTGGAGGTGGGCCAGGGCTAGGTAGCCGAAGGTTCCGGGGGAACCACACCCGAGAGGGGAACAAGGCTTTGGGTGGGTGAGGTAGCCCAGATGATGGCGGAGTGGCCGCCTGAGTAGGGAAGACCATAGTGGGGTCACGTAGAAGATTCTGGGGCCCAGTGTGGGGCCGGTGAGATGTTGAACACCATGATGCCATCTGCAAGGCTTGGGCTGAGGTATTAGGGGAGGTCGGAGCTGCAGAGCGCCCCTGGGCATCGGGGCAGTCGAAGGGCAGCCTCCCGCTTAATTAACATCCTAATTGAACTCATTATCATCAAAGGCTTGGCGGGCAAGATGAGCAGGCGGTTGCCCAGAGACAGGTGGGTGGGCCATGAAGAGCTCGGCCCTGAGTAAGCCTGCTGTCACGGTGACAGGCGGGCGGGCCACTGAGTTCGGCCCCGGGAGGCCCCCTGTCACACTGGGTTTTAAAGTATAAAGCTTGGCTGGTTGTGACCAGCAAGCTCGTGACTAACACTTGGTTGTAACCTGTTCCAAGTGTTTGGGGGGGTGGGGAAATGTAGGTGTTTCTCCAGTGTTGTGTGGTTAATGACTGCAGATTTTAAGATACATTGTGTGGTTTGTAACCAATAAGTTTAGAAAGTCCTGTCTTGGATGGGGATGGACTTAGTTTGGGAAGCTATGCACAGTTTGAGACTGACAAGCCTAGAGAGAAAGCTTGAGACTATTTAAAATTGGTGAATTATTAGAAATAGAGATTTGTGTGGCTTGAGGCCACAGGGTTTTAAAGTGTGGAGGTAGAGGTGGTATCTGAATAGAAGGTTGTGAGAAGTATATTCGAATCATTAAATTTTGAAAAACATTCCAAAAAGCAGTCCAAAGATGTTTCAGGGGTCTTTGCCTTTTGCACAAGAGATTAGCCCCTTAAAGTACATCTTACAGAAATGTGGGCATAGTCCTTGGACAGAGCAAGCAGTAGCAGATGCTTGTACAATTCCAGATTTGGAAGATAAATTTAAAAAATATGTGGAATTATATAATAAACCCCACATTCTATAAAAAAGATGCTGCTGGAATATGGCTCTTATGGGAAGCCTGCAAAAATGCATTTATTCACCTGGCAGATAGCCGGGAAGAAAATGCTTCCTTGAAAAAACCCTACCTATGGGGACTTCTTACCATCTACACTTTTCCCAGAGCCTGACGAAGGAACTTTGATCCTGAAAGCTTACAGAAAAGGACAGTTTTCTTGCCATTTTCCAGTTGGTCTAATAAAAGGTATTATTTTGGAACCAAGAGTTCTAGTTTTTTGTATGTCCTTGAACAAACAGCTCATTCAGATCACAAGAGACTTAGAAAATTGGAAAGTGACAGCAACAGAAGCACAAATATATGTAGATTTTCTTTAAGAGATTTTAAGGGAAAGGAAACGAGAGAATGAAATTAGAAGAGCAGGCAGCAGAAAAGGTTAAAATAGAGCGTGAAAACCACTTCCTTCAGGGAATGGTTAAACTAACCTTGAAGCAAGGTAGAGCCCCCGCTAATCACACTCATTGCGATTTCATCATTATTGAATATTATAATCAATAAACACAGCATCTTGCCTTATCCCTCTCATAAGCTCTCACTCATCATTTCAGCAATTGGTTAGTTGTGCAACAAGGGTCCTGCCCCCACTGTCCTTAAGTGACACCCTTAATGGCTCCCTCCGTGTCTTTTCTGAATTTAGATCTAGCTGAGTGATTTTCAACTGGGGTGCTGCAAAATCAGAAGAGTTGTGGAGTCGTGTCTTGAGGCGAAAAAGGCTGAGAACTACTGGTATAGAGACTAATCCCCTTTGCTTAAAGAAAGATGTACTCAGTGTTATTTTTGACAGTACATCTCAGCGCTGCTATGATTTCCTCTGGTAGGGAATGCAATATGTTTTGAAAAATAAATACATACGCACCATTTTTGGCATATGAGAGAAGTGTACCACCAATTTTAACCCAGAAAAAAAGTGTGACCCAAATGTCAAAAGTTTGAAAAACACTGACATAGTGAATCTGTGGAACTCAGTGCCACAGGAGGCAGATGCTATAACCAGGTTCAAAAGGGGATTATACAGTTTGTAGAGGACAGGTTCACTGAGAGATAGTAAATGGAAAAGTTAGGACATACCCTCTGATATTCCTAAACAAACGCTGGTTGATGTCAAGGAGCAGATAACAGGGTTATCCTAGTTCATTGGCTCTCAAACTTTTTAAAGTCAAAGCACTCCTCAGAAAATGCCAGCTCTTTTTTTTTTTTTTTTTTTCTCCTTTTTTTTTTTTTCCTACTACAGAAAAATAACAGTGCAATTGTGCAATTCTGTGGCACAGAATTCAAAAACATTCTGTCCTGTTGTGGTCTACCATTATGGATTCCTATTTGAAATCTCTGGATGTATCTTGTGGCACCCCACAATACCCTTGAAAGGATCTCAAGGCACCATCATGTGTCAATGTGTACCATGTTCATATGCCCTAGCTCAGTTCCTGTGCTCCCTTTCTAAAAAGTATCTACTACTTGCTACTGGGTTAGATTGACCGCTGGTCTGACTCAGCATGGCACCTTGCTGAAAAAAAATAAAGGTTTTAAATGGTGGTGAGATTTCCAGTGCTTGAGATCAGATAAGTTTATGAGGAAAGCAGGATGGCCATTTCATAGATGCATGTACTATGCACCACTGCTGTCCACACTTCTCAGTCTGAGGGGTAGATACCTGGTTACAAAAGGGCAAAGAGATTGCTATCACTGCTCTGCCGTGCCCTGTTCCCTTTGTACCTTCTGGCACCATAAGGGAAGCAGAAGCTGCCCATAAGTCGCCTTCTGTTAGGATCTCTCCAGCTCCCTATGTGAAATCACACAGGGATGCAAGCAGCTCTTGTATCTTCCTCTGAAGCCCCTACTTCAGGAAGCATGGCAGAGCCAGGAAGGGGACTGGCTAGAGCAGGAGTAGGCAAAAGACAGCCCACAGGCCGGTGCGATTCAATCCAGCCTGTGGTGAGTCCCTTGCTTCAGCCAACCCAGGCACAAGGGACAGCTTGGGCCATGGTGCATACTGTTGGTCCCGTCACCCTCAGGTGCAGGGGTGCCACCTGGGGGCCCAGGGAAGAGCTGTAATCTACTCCCTGCATGTCTATGTGATGAGCACTGGCCCCATGCTATTACTACACCATGATCCTGGCCCTGCCCACCTGTCCCACTCCTAGATGCCACTGTCCCTGTGCATGACTCTTGGGCATGCCAGGAGCTGTAGTCCACAGGGCTGGGCAGCAGAACTGTAGGGCAGGGGCAGCACAGCAACTGAACTCAGCTTCCCAGCAGCCCCTGCCACTGCCACCTGGAAGTATGTGTGTGCCCTGTCATCACTACCACTGGATCTGGCCCCACTGCCCAGGCTCATCTGCCCTGCACTCTCCACCAGGAGTGCCAGCTGGAGCAGGTGGGTGGGCAGGGTCTCCATGGAGACTGACCCAGGACCCTTGTGGCCAGGGCACACTAGGCCAGATGGATGGGATGAGGCTGCAGGCAGTCAGTGGCATCCGAGAGTGGGACAGGTTGGTGGGGCCAGAGCCAGGATCATGGAATGGTAACAACATGGGGCTAGTGCCCATCACATGGACATGCAGGGAGTGGATCATAGCTTTTCCCTGGCATGAGTGACCAAATTTGGCCCATTAATTTATATCTGTGAATCCTATTAATCTTACTCAAGAAACAGAAGCAAGCAGTTCTCTGACACTGATCAGAATATGCTTGCTACTTGAAATATGGTCAACCTTCTAACCAGCTGCCTAGGAAAGTTGTAGAATTTCCTTTAGTGAAGGCTTTCAAGAAAAGTGTGGATAGTATGCATCTGGGATGGTTTACAGAGAATCCTGCATGTAGGCAAAGGGTCATCTCATCAAACCCCCTGAAGTCTTTTTCCAACTTTAGGATTCTAAAATAAGGCCCAGTAAACTGCATTAATATGCTGTTGGACCAAACATCTGGAATCTGTGCATTAGTACCAGTTCCCCTCTAGCATTTATTCTTAGTGTGTAGATACGCACTAAGGCTTGAGGAAGTTTTAAAAAGGCAGCAGCTGGTGTGGTACCCTTGTTAGATATACCTAACATCCTGTTCTCTAAGCATCTGTGTTTTATTATTTAAAAATAGTGAATCATTATTCAATGACTGATTATTTTGAAAACAAGGAATCATTAATGGTCACATGTCAAATCTTTACTTATCAGCAATATAATTAAAACCTCACATTTTTCATGTTAAGTGTGTCTGAAAATTGGATTATATCCCATATGCTTTAAAATGTTTTAAGAAAAACAGTTAGGGTAGGGGTTTTCAACCTTTTTTGGTCAGGGTACACCTGGCAGCCGGTGGAGAAGCAGGGAGTCCCCTGGTGGCCGGTCAACAGGGTGGGGAAGGGGAATCCCATGTGTGTGACAGCAGAACCAGAAGTGCTGGCGGCTTCTCTGTACTGCTGCCATGTACCCCCTGGACCATTTCAAAGTACCCCTGGATGAAAACCCCTGTGTTAGGGTTATCCATAATATGTAAAGCTCTCATCCCTAACCAGTGAAATTACCTGAGAAAAAGACCACAAACTACTCACCCTTATGCCCTTGCTCTTGGAAGAACCAGTTTTATAATGCCAATTTTCTACCTGCACTGAGGGGAAAAAATGCAGAGTGCAGTCAGATGGTGAGTGAGTTGTCACATGGAACCTTAGCAGACTGTATTACATTTAAAAGATGAGAAAAGGCAGAGTTCAGCATTTAAACACATTAATATTTACACTGTAAAAAAAAAAAAAAAAAAAAAGTTTGCTTATGAAAATATTACAAGACATTGTTCTCAGATCTGCAGTAAAAATGTTGGTTAAATTTCTGGAGAGAAACAATGCAATTACCTGAATGAAGGTCACTGCACTTTAACTAATAAGAACTGTACTCAGGGAGAAAGGTGGATACAGTTGCTTTGCTGAGCAGCTGAAATTAAAATTGACATGCCTGACTAAAATAGCAATGTCAGCAGCCACTTGAGTATCAATGGGCTGTACTGACGGAATTCATAGCATTCATTATGCACAGCAGGTTGAAGTCTGCCCAGATTAAGTTATAAGCCATAGGCATTGTTATAATGCCATTATATATAGTACTTGTCATCTTCAAATGACTTTACAATTATCTAATGTCACTATACTGTAGTTTGTATTATGTCAAGATTTCCTTAACAAGCGCTAACTTCCTTGGAACTATGTCCTAAACAGAATAATTTGCTCTGGGCTGTTATTAACTACAAGTGTGCATGAGCACACGCACGCACACACACGCGCACACTTTCTGGGCTGCATTAACTACAAACACACACATGCAGGTTTTTTTAAGGAAAATGTTTATTTGGCCATCAGGGTAGGGGGACTATGCTTGTGCCAGGTTCAGATAGCTGCAGCATAAATGCAGGTAAGATGTCACACTAGCAGATGGCCTTGGCTCGATATATCAGACCTAACACATGGAGATTCCACTCTCTACACTCACAAACTTAAAATACTGAAAAGTACAGCAAAATATACCCCACATGACACTGCAAGGCAACTACATTAAGGGGTCACAACTGTACTGCAAATTTTACTTTACCTCTGTCAGAATTCAGCCACAATGGGGGGGGATTTTCTGCTACCACATCAACTTAAATGGGCTGTGAGAGTCTCTAGTCAAAGGGCAGACCAACAGTGCAGACTCTGTACAGAGCAGCTCCTGCTGTAGTATGAAGCCCTGAGAAAAAGGGATGTGCTACCACTGTTGACAAGGGGCGAGGAACAGCTTGCTGTAATACAGGGTGATAATAAGCTTTGCTAGGCCTTAATGGCTGGTGCATCAGCCCAGAACTAGAAGAACACAAAGGAGCTTAAAGCCACTATGGTCACCTACCTTTCCTACCCAGGCTGAGAGACCTGTGCGCCCATAGCAAAGAAGCTAAATGAATACTTTATGTTGTTCTTTATTAGAAAGGATATTCAGGAGATCCACACAAGATCCATTCTTCTTAGTGGATGAATATAAAGAATTGGCTTAAATTCAGGTGAGGATAGATGAGCAGGGATCCAGGTTTTCCATTTGCCATGGAAAAACATGGATTTTTCCCTTTAAAGGAGAACAATCCTTTAAAGGAGAAAAATCCCAGGAAACTGTGGGTTTCCACTGCAGGCTAGCAGAGTTCCAGCCTGCATGGGGCTGCTTGGGGCTGGGGGGAACAGGATGCCAGGAGTGCCACATGCATGTGTGCATGCACATACACGTGGTAGCCACCAGGCAGTGTGGTGGAAAGAAGTTCCCACAGCTCCCTCCAGGTAAGTCTATGGAGACAAGGGAGGGGGTGCACAGGTAACACGTAGGTGTAATATAGGGTGGTAATAAGCAGGTGGGCACAGGTGACAGGGCAGGGGGACATAGGCAACACATCAGAGGACCAGGGAGAGCACAAGTGAGGTGGTGGTGGCGGGGCGTGTACCCCCCCCCCCCCCCCCCCCCGATTTCTTTGCCACAGCCCAGCAAGAGGGACCCAATGCAGGAGGAAGCATTGTGCCACCATGCCTGCCAAGGTGAGGTGCCCCCTGACCAACCAGCAGCAGTGGGGGCCACACACAACTCCATATTACCACCACTACTGCAGCTCACCTTGGCAGCCATGGCAGTGCAGCGCTCCCTCCTGCACCAGGTCCTACCTGCTGGGCCGTGGAGGGGGACCTGCCCAAAGCTGATCCAGCCTAGCTGCCCTGCTGTGGGTGCAGAATATAGGGGGGAACATGCTTCCCCCTGCCCCTCTGCTGCATTACCTGAGCCCAAAACCCCTTCCCCACACACCCACCCCATTCCCCATACACTGAGGGTCTGGGGGCAGCATGTCTGGAGTGAGGGGTACCAGTAGGGCTGGGGGGGCTCTGGGTCAGGAGTGAGGGGCACCAGCATGGGCAAGGGTAGTACAATGGCATATCTGGGCTGCTCAGCAACACAAAGCAGTAGGGGAAGGGGGGGACAGGCACAGCTGGACCCATGTCCTGATGAGTGAAGGGGGCAGGGGCAGCTCTGATTTTCCATGGTAAATAAAACCAAAATTAAACACCAAACTATACAGTATTTAGCATTTATTTTATTTTAATTACTAAGGTACTGGTAGGCTTCCAAATTACTTTAAAATTGTAAATATACCAATAAAACATTGTGTTCAACTAATACCTATATATACAGTGACATTTCATTTTAATCATGAAAAAAAGCAGATGTTAGGGGTTTTAATCAGAGAATTTGGGATTTTTAAATAGAGCAAACCAGGATACCTGTATGAGGTTTCAGACTAACTTGATAAATTGAAAAGCAACAGGAAGTGTTTTACCCAGCATTCTGAAGAAACTCAAATATGACACTAAACAACTGTTAGAAAAAAAATACACAACCCATCATCAAACCAGCAGCCTCAGTGCCAGAGAACTGGAGGGCTGCCAATCTTTAAGAAGGGCTCCAGAGATGATTCAGGAAACTATGGAACCTCTGTTCCCAGCAAATAGGTAGGATCAATCATAATTTTTTTTTTTTAATTGTCACCTGGTTAAATATAAGAGGCTGGAAAAGAATCAACATGTTTTTTCATGAAAGGAAATCCCGTCTCACAGGAGAGGTATTAATCTGCTGGGGTTCTTTCAGAGTATATGCAAGCATATGGACTGGGGGATGCTCTCAATATACTGTACAGCACATCTGCGATGCAGACAGACATAACACTTGAACCATTCCAAGAGTGTCACCAATTGGGTACAAGTTCACAACTGTCCCTGGACAGAAGCGTCTGTGTGTACACTGCTAAAGGTTGTAAGTGCATCACCTTTTATGGTAAGGTTGGGCAAAACGGTGGATCCAGTCAGCAGTTTGACTCCATTTCCCAGCAGCCCCTTCCTACCTTACTGCAGCTGGTTTCCATGGAGACCCCAGAAGCAGCAGAGACCAGCTTCAGCAGCACTGGCAAGGCATGCAGCTGGGGAGGGAGCTGCTGCGGAGCCAAGCTCTTGCAGTGGTGAAGGCATGGTCCAGAGCCAGAGCAGAGCTGCAATCCACTGCCTGCATAGCCCTGCTTGGGGCATGCAGGCAGCAGATCGCAGCCCTGCCCTGGCTCCAGATCACGCTATCACTGCTGCAGGATACCAGCCCTGGAGCAGCTTCTACCCTGCCAGCGCTGCTGGGGCTGGTCTCTATGGAAACCTTGGCCCCACACTGTTGCTGCTCCAGACTTTGCCCACCCATGTTTTAGGGATTGGACTGCTGTCAAAATGCCACCAGAGGGTGGTGGAGTACCCAGACCATCATGTCTTTCAGGGATCAGTGTTGTTTCCCTAGGATTCCCGTAGAGGGAGGAAGACACAGATCTGCTGAACGCCAAGAAAGAAAGATTTCGTGGTCCATAGTTGCAATTTCTGCTTCCCCTTCTCAAAAAATGAGCTGTGTAATTTAGGATGCCTAGAGGCCAGGATGCTCTGTGTCTGCATGTAAGGAGGCTGAAGAGGAGCTACAGTCATAGGCACTGCAGTGACTCCGTGGGTGCTCTGGGGCTCAAGCACCCACTGAAAAAATTAGCACCCACAGAGCCGCGCTTGCAGACATTAAAAACAACAACAACAACAAACATCCTTTAACGGAAGAAGCAGGGTGTTACTTCAACCCGACTCTGCAACATCTGTAAAGACCAGGTGCTTCAGCAGTGCTTTTTGGCACTTTTGGCTAAAGCAGATTCAATCAGCTATTGGATAAAAGTACCAAAAAAGCCCCACTAAAGCATCCAATCTTTATAGACACTGCAAAGCCAGGTTGGAGTAAGTGAGCATGTGCGGACTCGGCACAGGAATGCACAGAGTTAAAATTAAAATGCCATTTAATTGTTTGGGTTGGGTTTTTTTACATCTGCAAGCACCCACCAGCGAAAAACAAAAGTCAGCACCTATGACTACAGTCTGGCGTACCCTAGATACCCATGTACCAGGCTCTCCCTCTGGCTGTAAAAGAGGGAGTCTGTTAAGTGTGCTTGGTACACACCCATGCTGGAGGCTCCATCCAGGAGCTGTCAACCTAGCTCTCCAGTGGGTTGTGGGATTAAAGGGGAACACAGGCTAATCCACTCAGCGCCTCACCCTCAGCAAAAGTGTCCCATTACCTGGTGTCTGGGTGGGACACAAGTGAGAAAAGGAGAGGGGTGGTTGAATGCTCTTGGAGGCAGGAAATTTGGTGTGAAGACCTTTGATGTAACCTAGTGGTATTTTTGTTCTTATCAAAACTTGGTTCCTGTGCCATACCTGTCCTACAGACCAGGTCATACTTCATTCTGCCACCTTCACAAGCAGCAAGGCTAGGTTCACTGGGAGATGGAGACAAAAGCCCAGAGATAAGTAAAGAGTCAGGGGACTTGGGGGGGGAAAAAACTTAGTAAGGGGAAGCTATAGCAAAAGCCTTAGCTATGTTCTCAGAGAGAAAATAGGATGATCAGTGATACCTGAAATGTATAGACTAATGCAAGGAGCATAGGAAACAAACAGGAAAAATTGGAGGTAATTGGGATTATGAAGAAGTGGTGGGATAATTCACGATATGAGTAGTCATTGATGGGTACAACTTGTTCAGAAAGAATAGGCAGGGGGAAAAAGGAGTTGCCATATATATGGGCGTGGGGGTGTGTGTGTGTAGGCAATATACGTATATTGTGAAGTCCAAAATAGACCTATTTAAAGCCTCTGGGTAAAGGTCAGCAAGGAAGATGTCATGGTAGGCATTCACTACATCACCGAATTTGGAGGAGGAGGTAGACACAGCTTTCTTTAAACAAATCACAGAAGCCTCCAAATCACAGGACCTGGTTCTTAGAGGGGACCTTAATTATCGGGACATCTGCTGGGAGGGAAACAGCAAGTGGACAAGCAATTCAGCAAATAATTTTTGATACAGAGGACAACAAAAGGGGAAGCTCTTCTCAACTTCCTACTCTCAAACAGGGAGAAATTGATTGAAAATGTGAAGGTGGAAGATAACATGGATGAGTGACCACAAAATGATGAGTTCCAGATCCTAAGGGGAGAAGAGAGGGAGAGCCGCAGAATAAGCACACTGGACTTCAGAAAAAGCAACCTTTATTTAGTAAACTCAGGAAATTGGTGGGCAGGATCCCCTGAGAGAGTCTGAGGGGAAAAGGAGTCTAGGAGAGCTGGCTGTACTTCAAGGAGGCCTTTTTTAAGAACACGGGAACAAACTATCCCAATGCAATAAAAGAGTGGAAAGTGCAACCAGAGGCCAGCCAGAGAGAAAATTAGGAAGACAAAGTCACACATTTTGAAAAGCAAATGGCAAGGGACATAAAAGGCAATAAAAAAGGGATTCTACAAGTAGAGGTAACCCTCACCATTCATGGGGGCTAGTTCCTGTGATCCCCGCGAATGGTGAAATCTGCAAATAGGGCATTGCATTCATGCACACAGTCTGTGTTCATGAAGGCAGCGGCCCCAGCGGCTGGGGGGGGGGAGGGCATGGCTCCAGCGGCGATGGTGGGAACACAGCAGCAATGGTGGGAGCCCAACGGCAGTGGTGGGCAGCAAATGCAGAGCTCCTGAGGAGCTCGGTAAGTGTTTAAAGTGTATTTAAAATGTGGGATCAGCATTCGTGAATATTTGAAACAGTGAATGATGAGCCTGAGAACACTGAAGGTTTCCTGTATGTCAGGAGTAAGAGGAAGACCACGTGGTAATTTCAGAGCCACTGACAACTCATGGAGGCCAGGTAAGTTACTAGAAAATTGGAAAAGGACAAACATAGTGCCCATCTTTAATAAAGAGAAGGAGGATCTGGACTAGTACAGGCCAGTCAGCCTGACTTTGATACCTGGAAAGATCATGAAGCAGGTTCTTAAGGAATCTATTATATTGTGAAGCACCTAAAGGAAACCAAAGTGATCAGGAACAGTCAACATGGATTCACCAAGATCCCAGCCCTATCACAGATCCTGGATCCTAGCCCTACCTTCCAGAGCATCTGCTTCCATTCCACCTAACGTATACCTTAACCTAGCAAGGCTTTTGATGTGGTTTCCCATAACACTCTCATTAGCAAGCTAAAGAAATGCAGACTAGATTAAAATAATGTAAGGTAGATACAGATTACAATGTAAGGTTGGATCATCATGCTCAAAGTAGTCATCAACAGCTCAATGTCTAGTTGGGAGGATGTATCAACTGGGATTCACCAGGGGTCTGTCCTGGGTCTGGTATTGTTCAACATCTTCATTATTTGGCCAAATGGATTGTGTGAATTTAGTAAATTTGTGGATGACGCCAAGCTAGATGGAGTTGCAAACACTCTGGAGAACAGGGCTAGGAGCCCAAATGACCTGGACAGACTGGTAAATGGTCTGCAATCAGATGAGGTTCAACAAGGACAACTGCAGTCCTGTACTTGGGACAGGCTAACTACATGCACGAATACAGACTGGGGAATGACAGACTAAGCTGAAAAGGACCTGGAGATTACAGTAGACCCTAAACTGTGTATGAGCCAACAGTGTGCTCTTGCTGCCAAACAGGAACAGTGTCCTATATTGTATTAATACAATGTTAGGGGTCAAGAGAGCAGGCCTTATGAGAGACTGAGAGGCATGGGACTCTTCAGCCTGGAAAAGCAAAGGCTCAGGAGTGACTTGGTGGCAGCTTATAAGTATACATGGGGTGTGCATCAGGAACTGAGAGAACATTTGTTCACTAGGGCACCCCAAGGAAGACCAGGTCCAATGGTCACAAATTCCAGGAAGACATTTTAGGCTGGACATAAGGAAAAACTTCTTTACTGTCCAAGTCTCCAGACTGTGGAACAGACTCCCCCCAGAAGTGGTGCAAGCACCTACTCTGGATACCTTTAAAAAATGCTTGGATGTTTATCTTGCTGGGATCATATGACCCCAGCTGATTTCCTGCCCCTTGGGCAGGGAGCTGGATCCAATGATCTCAGGAGGTCCCTTCCAGCCCTAATGTCTATGAGATCTATGAGTTACATTTGCAAATCAAAGGAAGTGACTTCCAATCTACTGAGCACTGGTGAGGCCTCCCCTGGAGCACTGTGTCGGGTTTCAGGCCTCACGCTTCAAGTTGGACATGGACAGTTTGGAAACAGTCCAGGGCTGAAAGCAACAAACACGATCAGGGGCCTGGGAGATCAGACTGGTGATGAGAAAAGGTTGAAAGAGCAACGGTTGTTCAGCCTGGAGAAGAGGAGACAGAGGGGGCTGGACAGCAGTCTCCAATGCGAGGAGGGAGCCCAGAGAAAGCGGAGATGGGTCCGCAGGGACAAGACTAGGAGCAACAGGTTCAAACTGCAGCAGGGGGGTCAGGAAGAGAATCCAGAGGCGCTTCCTGCCCGAGGGGGTCATGCCCTGGAGCAGGCGCCGAGAGCTGCGGCCCCCCCCGGGAGAGCTCAGGAGCAGGCGAGGCAGCCCCAGCACCACCCTCTTGCTGCCCGGCCTTCCTGGGCCCCCCATACAACTCTTCTGGCCCCCGGCGACAAAGCTCTCGCTGCCTTTCCAGCAGCGGACGAAGACAAAGCGGCCCCCCACCGCCAGGCCCCAGCGTCAGCAGCCCCGCCCCCGGGTTGCTATGCCTACCGCGAACCCGAGCCTGACTCGCGCCCTCAAACAGGATCGCCCAGGTGGGACCCGCGCAGGCTCAGTCGCAGTCTCTCGCTTGTCATTAAGCCACGGCAGATTTCCCACCCCCCACGCACCCACACAAGTCTACAAAGGCAACCTCTTCGGCGCATGCGTACCCTGGCTTCACTAGAGGTGGGCGAGCCGCAGAAGAACATCCGGCTAGAGCCACCCTCGCATTGCGCACGCGTCGCTGGCGCCTCCAACAGCTAGAGGCGGAGCGCTGGGAGGTTCTGCGTCCGGGTTAGCACGTGACACCGCCCGGCCTGTTCCGCTTGCGCGGCATCTGCTTCCGGGGCGTAGCCGGAGTCCTTTGACCTTTGACCCCCGCAGAGGCGCTTCCGGCTGCTAGCTTGACAGAGCTGTGGGGCCTGCGGTGCGAGGACCTGCATTGCGGGCACGATGGTGAGCGCTGGGCAGCTCCGTGGGGGTGGGGCCCGTGCCGTGCCGTGCCGTGCTAACACTGTCTCTGTCTCACTTTCTCTAGGCTCGAAACGCAGAGAAGGCCATGTAAGTACCGCCCCCGGAGCTCAACCTCGCGTGCCGGGGCGGAGCGAGAGCGCCTCACGGGAGGCCAGAATCCAAGCCCCGCCGTCAGGGCGCAGCAGCAGGGTGTCTACCCGAGGCAGGGGGCGCACAGATCAGCATGGAGTCTTCTGGGTGTTCCGTTTCAAGCTGTAGCTCAAGTCACCTCTTTCTGGTGCTGCAGCACAGTCACCCTGGCCGCTCGCCTGCTCTGCCCTGGTCACCTGTAAGCATGGGCCACCTGTTGGATGCCAGACGTCCTGCAGGCAGTAGCATCTACTTCATGGTACTGGCACAGCATAGTGCAGTACAGACTCAGAGTAGACCGGGGATGGGCAAAATACAGCCCATGGGCAGGATTTGGTGGCCAATGGATCCTGTCCAGCTGCGGCAGGTCCCTTGGCCCTGCCTGGCCCAGGTGCATGTAGGCAGTCCCAGAGCCCCCAGGCACACAGTGGGACAGGGCAGGGGTGGCACACTGGTGTTGGCTTCCCAGCAGCCTCTGCAGGAACAGCTTACTCCCTGGATGCCATTGGCAGTGTCTCTGTTGCCTCCACCAGATTTGGCCCCATTGTCCAGACATCCCAACCTGTCTGTCCCACACCTACTCCTGGGGGCACTGGATAGAACAGGTGGGTGGGGTCTCCATGGGGACTGGCCTGGGACCCTTGCGGGCAGGGCATGCTTCACTGGGTGTATGGGATGCAGGTGGGGAGGAGTGTCTGGGAGCCGGGCCTGGGGTTGGGATTGCAGGGCAGTGACAGCCCAGGCCTGGGGCAGAACTGTGATGATCTCTCCCCACAGATGATCTCTCCCATGACAGGGTTGTGTAGGGAGTGGATCATGGCTCTGCCTTGGACTTTGACTCTGCACTATCACCGCCCTGCAATCCCAGCCCTGCCCACCTGGCCCACTCCTGGACATTGCTTCCCGCCTACCCTCAGCCCCATCCCATCTGCCTGACTGAGAGCATCTTGTCCACAGAGGTCCTAGGCCAGTTTCCATGGAGACCCTTCCCTAGTGCTCCTAGCAGTGGGTGCAGGGTAGATGGAGCTAGTACAAAATAAGATCAGTTGCCCCCTCTGCTGCATCAGGCCAGGTCAGCATCTCTTCCCACCCCCTGCATAGCCCATAACAACTCACCAAAACTCTTTTAGTGGTCTTCCAGACCAAATAATTGCCCCCCACCCTGTAGTAGAGCTTGCCACCATGTTGGGCAAAGCTTTTTATTCCTCGCCTGGCTTGTTGCATGCCGCTCTTTCCTGTCCCTTGTTTGGCTCCTATGAAAAGTGAAGAGAGGGCTTGTACCTCCTGCCAGTTGTGCCAGAAATGAATGAAAGTCAAAGGTGTAAGTCCCTGAATCTGAGGCCGGGGGGGAGGGGGGTCTATAGAGTGATTTTATGTTTGCCCCTGCCCTTCTGAAAGGATCTTCTTTGTCTCAAGCAACTCTGTTCATAGACTGGGAACAAAGTGTACCTTGAAGCATTATCAGAAGGCACATGTACAGATATATATGTCTGGTAAAACACTCTGAGGCATGACAAAAACATACCTGGAAGGTGTGTGCATGTATGGTAGGTCAGTCCTCCAGCCATCCTACAGTCAGTGCTTCCCTTGGACCTCAATCTGCTTCCCTTGGCCCCCTGGTGGGGTGCCTCATGGACTCAGTTCTGCTCCCTGCTGCTGAGTCAGTTTTCAAGTGCTTTGGCTGGGTGATGTAGCAGGGTATGTCAGCATGCACCTAAAGCACTCATTTAAGAAAAAAGTTTCAAACCCTATTACACTTAGATATAACATTTGAAATATTTCAATTTTTACTCTGAGAATATTAGAGACATAACATTGTGAGGCAACATATAGCAGTCATTGATTCCCTTGTAGTTGCCCTTTAGGAGGATAAGTAGCTTGGGGGGGCGTGGGGGCAGAATACCGAGGAAACTCATATTTTCAACTTTAAAAAAAGGAAAGAAAAGTGTATTAATCCACTACAGGTCATAAGTGGTCTTTACTGAAGCTGTTATGACAGAAAAATGTTCTTGAAATGTCGTATTAAAGTACAAGGCAATCAAGCGTGTTACTTTGAATGTTAAATCTCACAAACCATCCTCTCTAGATGACAGCACGTTTCACTGGTGTTGGCTGATTTGCTTAGTGGCTTCTTCAATGCTAAATGGTTTAAGTGGAAATACTGGAAAAATTCTGACTCTTAAATAATCAGAGGAACGTAAATGTTTTTAAAAAAAATGAATCGCCAACTAATGTTGCCATTGAGAACATCACGGTGCTGAAGAAGCCTCTAGCCAAAGCACTCAGTGATCGTAAGTGTAATAATTGTATGTGTCCCTGAAGAATTCAGTTCACTAAATCCCTTGAAAACCTAACCGTAGGGGCTTGTTACAGGGAGAATGTAGCTGTAGAAGTAAAAAAGCAAACTAACTTATTTTTCTATTTAGGACGGCCTTGGCAAGGTTTCGCCAAGCTCAACTTGAGGAAGGGAAAATTAAGGTAGGATGGAAAAAAATTATTTTCTTTTTAGTAATTGATCGGTGGTTTTTTAATGTGCTCAAATTAGTGCTCACTTATTTTGTACAGAATGCGAAGGGATGTGCAGTTTTTCATCACAGTGTTCCCAGATGTTGTCCCAGGACTGGCTGCTGCATACAGACTATGGAAGAAAAACGGGATAAAATAGAGTTTTTCAAAATGGCAGGGCAACACAGATACTAAGTTTTCTGCAGATGCTAACTAAAAACTCTGCTAGAGGGGTAATGTCAGTTTGGCTGCTAGGGGAAAAGGTGAACCATGAACCTGCTTAAATCGTGGAGAGAAAGCAAAGGTGATAATTAAAGTAGAAGCCAGATGTCTTGATTGTAGAATAAGGAAGAGGTAGCTGCATAATAACTTGGAAAGAAATTCTAAAAATGTAAATGTAAGATTTGAAGTTATCTTCTGCTAACGTAGTATGCATTAACTGATCAGTGGTGGTCCTGATCATGGGTTTTGTTTGGCTTTTTTCCCAGTCAGCCCAGGAAAGCTAGAAGAGCTCTTGTATGATCTTTTGTTCCCTGGTAGTGCCCTGGCAAAGTAGCAACTATTCAGCATTCTGTTTCTAGGGGCATTCTGAACTCGGGATTTACACATGACCTGACAATACTGAGGCATAAGTTAGGCATGTGGTGTTTCACTTTACATACATCTATTCTTAAATGTCATAACTTGCATAGTTGAATCTAACTTCAAATCATTATAGACAGGCACAAGAGATGAAGGAAAAATTGACTGAAGTGTCTGTGTTTTACAAAACCACTGGTGAAGAGATTGGGTCCAGAAGCTAAATGGAACCTGTCATTTTAGGTTCATGTTTCTAAATCTCCACAAGTGGACTGTTACATCTATACAGAGCCTTTGTGACTTCATTGAGATGTGATGTAGGTGCAAGAGTCCATGTACTTGGGCCTTGCAACTTTTTGGTCATTATCAGGATATTTTTTTGTTCTGGTAGCTTTGTCAGAAGAATGTTACAAAATCCAGTAGAAGGTTTTACTTTAAGGTTCCATTATTTAGATTTCTCCTCCAAGGACTGAGACTTAGGTCTCTGAAAATGACCTAAAGCAGTACAGTAGAAAATAGCATCTGGAATTATTGCATCTAAAACATTCTTTTAAAAAAAAGAGGCTTTCAGAAATTGCTGGTTATAGTTGGGAGGTTTTTGGCACATCCTAACTGGGAGGCTGGTCATGCATAAAACAATGTTATGAAAGAAGGTGTGGAAGTGAGGCATGGACGAAGCATAGGAATAGGTACTAACAAGCAGATAAGTAGGTAGCCTGAAAGGTAAGGGAAAAAGTCTGATCTTCAGTTTGCAGTAATTGAGGTCAGTGAGTTGTGTAGAAAATGTGGGGAAGACATTGTTAGAAGCAGGAAAGAGAAGTGCATTTTTTTAGCAGTGTTATGGATAAATTGTAAGGGAGGAAGATGAGAGAAGCTCATTTCATCCAACTGGAAAAACTAGATTGAAACCTTAGCAGTAAGAATAGAAAAGGAGTGATCAGGCTTAGCTGTAGAAAAGTAATAAACTACCAAGGGACTAGATGTGGGCAGAGGACTACAGGTATCTCTCTGCCTGAGCTACAGTGATCAGTGTGAAGCTAGCGTTGGACAGTAGAAGGGAGAGGCTTTGACCAGAGATGTCAAGTTCTATTTTGGACACTCCAGACTTGAGTTGACAGCTGTGTTCTGTAATAGGATTTCATTCATCATGGCTGCTAGCAAACACCTCTTACTAACACTAAACTGGTGTTAATCAATGAAAGGAGGGGTAAGAGAAAGTGGAAGTAAGAGTGGCTGGAACATGGTAGTAAGGGTGGCTGACTAGCTGAGGGCTGATCCAGTAACAGTGTGGGTAATGAGAGCGCATTCTTGAATGCATTGTGAGTGTACTGAACTTCAATCTTAGGTTATTTGAAGCTTATGATATGTCTCTGCCGAACAGGAGCGAAGACCTTTTCTTGCATCAGAATGTAATGAGTTGCCGAAGGCTGAGAAATGGAGACGACAGGTATGCGCTATAGAGACACTTTTGATTCTTTACAGCAGGGGTCAGCAACATTCTAGCAACAGGAGGCCAAATATAACGCAAGGCTAAAGGCACACCGCTGATCCCTGCCTCTCCTGCCTGCTAACTGCCACTGTTATCCTGGCTTGGCAGGCCAGATGGAATCTCTTTTCAGGCTAACCTTGTTAGAGCCTGGATTGGCAAATGGACCATTTGTTAAAAATGCATAATTTGAATGAAACTTATACCACTAAATTTTAGGAGATTAGTTTTAAAGCATTTCTATCAATATATAAAAAGCCAACATCCTTGTGAATCAGGGTGAGAATATGTGAGCTTTGAATACAGCACTGCCTCAAGCATCTCTTTGCTGCTAGTTCCCTAATGTGAATAGTTAATTAGATTAAGGATCAAGCATTAACTATGCCAGCACAACGTGAATCTCATTTTAACCTTAATGACCAGTAAGTTAAGATAAATTGTTGGTTCCTGTTTGTACAAAGTCTGTGCAAGTCTTTAATTTGGCCTTAAATACTGTACTTAAACTGTTTACTAAGATCTAAAAATTGCCCTTCCAAATGAGTCTCTCATGTAAGTGTTTTCAGTCTTCTATTAGAAACTAGCTTGTGACTGCTAACTTTTACTGGAAAACTAATTTCTAAATACTTGTTTTTTATTTAACCAGATTATTGGTGAAATCTCCAAGAAAGTTGCTCAGATTCAAAATGGTATGTATTTAATTACAGCAAATTGTATGAAACTTCTCTTATTTTGTTGGAACATGCTGGCTATAAAATCATATTGATTCAGATTTTACTGTTTTAATTGGTATTGGTATCAGCATTTCGTTGCTGGATTATAGATACAATGACCATTTCAATGTCCAATATATTTCATACAGCTGCAGCTAGAAAGTTGCCATCTTTCAGTGTGATGTAGCAGTTTTCTAGCTCTCAGGGTATTACACTTTCTCTGCTAAAATGTAAGGGTGCACTGATAAAAAAAATTTTTTGGCCGATAGTAACGGCTGATGATTATTAACCAGCCATATTGGCCAATACCGATCTGATAGTTGATATACAGTCTGTTGTGGGGGAAAAGGGGTATGGGGGGGGGACAGATTAAGGCACCCCATGGTGAGGGAAGGAGTGGGGCAGAGGCAGGCACTGCCCAGCTAGGGCATAGCGGGGTGCAGGATGGAGCTGCAAGCAGCTCATCCGAGGGGGGGAGGGGCGCAGCTCCCCATCACTGTACCTACCTCCAGGGAGGCATGTTGCCGCCCCCCCCCGGGCCAAATTTGTGTCTGGGACATGGGCAGGCTGCCGACTGCAGGCTTGGGACCAGGGACCTTGCCAGCCTCTTCCTGGCAGGGAGGGCTGGGCTAGGGCTGTGCTTGGGGTGGGTGGGGACAGGTAGCAGCGCTAGGAAGGGGACTATGGGGGGGGCTATGGGGAGTTTTTTGGAGTGGAGTAGCCAACCCTGTAGCCCTCTCCCAGCATCCACATGTACACCACCAAAACCCAACCCAAGTCCGGAGCCCCTGCCCAGAAGAGGTCAATACATTCCCTGGCCCCAAGCCTGCAGCAGACAGCCTGCCCTCGCCCTGTACATAAATCCAGGGGGTGTGTACCCCCATGCTTTCCCCTGGGGGTGTGCGCAGCAGTGGGGAGCCACCCTCCTTCCCCAGCCCCCTGTGTCCCCTGAACGAGCCCCCCACAGCTCCATCCCCTACCCTATTCCCTCCCTCACCATGGGGGCCTCAATCTGCTGTATCCTCCCTCTCCTATCCCCCACAGACTTACCAGCCATATGCTGCTCTCCAAGCTGCTGGGCTGCATTCCTGGCTGCGTGCATGCTGCAGCTGGGTGCACGTGTGCAGCATTTATCGGTGACGTTATCGGCTACGCTGGCCAAAAAAAGCCAATTGCCGATTATGGCAATTTTCCTTTTATCGGTGCTGATCTGATATGTACCGGTGTATTGGTGCACCTCTACTAAAATGGCAACTTTCTATATGCAGCTTTACATCTTATAACCTTCAGTTCTTGCAGGGCTTTAGAAGGTACTGTTAAGCTTGACTTGAGCAAGAAGCAAGGTGATGGCTAGAATAATCAAACTTGTAAGTTGCTACAGTTGGACAACAGTTAAGAGTAAAATTTCACAAACAATAAAAACTTAACACCTTCAGTTTTTTGACAAGAAGTCTTGAGGGGCTGTGTGCTGTTGATAGGCAGAGTTCCTGTTTCTGCTTTCAAGAGGAGCTATGATAAGCCCAGTTAAAATACTGGCATCTTTCCCAGGATTTATCTACTTGAAATATTTAACAACTCAGTTAAGGATGCATTCTTTTACTTATGAAACTATTAAAGTTTAAAATATTTATGTACCAATATAAATAATGAAAAAAACAAGGTGATCTTCCTGCATGAATTGCATCATGACTTACCAGGATTAGTCACTAATAAACCTGAATAGATGCTTTCAGGAGCAGTAAGCTGTATTCACTAGTTCTAAACCAGTGATAATACCTATTTGATTCAAAGTAAAGCTAATGTGCTTTTGGCCAGAGTAGCATGTTTTTAAGTACAGGAAGTGCAGTATTTCTCCAGGCATGGCAGAGTGCTTCCTATCTAGCAGACATCAGTCTTGAGGAATAAATAAGTCTTTCTTGCCCCAAAACTATATTAGTCATGAAGAATGATTTTGCATTTTCAGGGATCCTCCAGGAATTTAAGGGAAGAGGAGGTGCTTTTCTTCCCAGTTAGAAGAAGAAAAAAATCCTTCCAAACAGGCATCTAATACTGGTGTCTATAGAAGCTTCCTAACTTTTTTTTCCTTTCTTGTAGCTGGCTTAGGTGAATTCAGAATTCGAGACTTAAATGATGAAATTAACAAGCTGCTAAGAGAAAAGGGACACTGGGAGGTCAGGATAAAGGAGTTAGGAGGTCCTGATTATGCTGTAAGTACAAAAGAATAAATCATGTTGACAAACAGAGCAGCAGTTAACTGAGTCACTAGTAAAGTGATAGCTCTTCATCTCAAGATAAGAAAGCTTAATCTAATGAATGCTGGACTAGTGCTTTTTAGTGCATATAAAAGAGATGAATTAATACATTTGATTATATTTTTTAGTGATTAGAATGTCAATAGTTGAATCTTATTCAGCCCTCTAGAACAGGTTGAATCGTATGTTAGAACAAATATTTATGTCTTGTTTTTTCTATCCTGACCAGGGTTAGAAAATGACTCCTTAATTTGCTAAGGGCTTTGGAAGATAAAATTAAGTATTTTTCTGTTGACCATCCTTTCAGACTTTGAAAATTTATCTGCCCCTCTGTGGTTCCTCTCTTCTGCACCCCTTTAGTCTATGAAAGGTTTTACTCAAGTACTTTGTTCTCTGCTCATTGTGGAAAATACAAAACACAAGCATTTGATATTTTTAGTTGCTCTGAGCCAAAATATGTTGGATGCTGAAATTTCTATTGTATATTTTTTATCAGGTACTTACTAATTCTGTTTTTAATACTTGATCTGTGTTGGGTTCCACATAGTGACCCTATGTATAGTAGGGGTGCTCAGCCCTTAGCCTGCAGGCCAAATCTGTCTCATGGAGCCATGACATCTGGTCCACAGGGATTCCCACAACTTGGAAAACTTGGCAGTGGGCAATGATGGAAGCTCCATGCAGCTGGTTCCAGCCTCGCCTGGGCCATTGTGCATCTAGCAGGATCAGGGATGGGCCCACTTCCCACATGTGTACAGATTTGAGGCTATCCTGCTTTCCCCCCGCCAGGCTGGATGGATTGGGCTGTGCAACCCCTTGTAGGTCAATCGGACCCATTGGCCATTTCTGGCCCGTAGAGGGATCTGGCCCATGGGGTAAAAAGGTTGGGCACCACTGGCTTATAATATAGTATTTTAATCCAGTTTTTGTCCCAAAACCATGATGTTCAGTATGAAGAGATGACAAGGTGTGTCTGCTATGGGACTTAATACTACATGACTGTCACATGACTGATTGATACTCAGTGGGTGCATCTATACAAGATGCTACATCACCATAGCAATAAGCTACAGTGACATAGCATTGGCCAGCACGAACTGTGACGCCAACACTACTGCGCATTAGCCACGAAGTAAGTAGCTTGTTGTTACTGTGCAGTATGGTTGGAATTGACCCGTGCACTGCTGGGACTGCACAGTAATGGCAGTTACTGCACAGTCAGGCGCACGTGTTGATGTGCCCAGCAAGAAGGACAGTAGTAATACAAAGGCATGCGTGATGCTAGTGGCAGTTATGTGCTGAAATATTTGATATAGCTAGAACAGATTTTTTTCTCCCACCCCACTATCCTAGAGAATGAAAAATACCAATAAGCATAGGGGGAGAACTGTGAAGGTGACCAGGAGCAACGCATCTTGGGGTTTTTTTATTTTTATTAATTAATTAATTAATTTATTTATTTTTCATTTATTCTTTAAGAGAGTTGGTCCAAAAATGCTAGATCATGAAGGAAAAGAAGTTCCAGGAAACAGAGGTTACAAATATTTTGGAGCTGCTAAAGACTTACCAGGTGTCAGAGAACTCTTTGAAAAGGAACGTAAGTAACTTGACAAGTTTAGAGAATCATTTAAGTATGTTGAAAGCATTTTTTTTTCATTTTGTTTATTTTTCTTGCTAGTGCTTCAGGCTTGTATTATCCCAACTGGTAACTCCTAAGAGTAACTTTATGCAGCATCTCATGTCATGTGACATGTATCTGCTGAAATTGAAGTGAAGCTTCTATGTTAAGCTAGAGACCAGTCAACTTAAACACTTATCAAAGCAAAATTTAAATTTTGTTATTCATTAATGTTTCCTTGACTAAAGAAAAACAACATTTATTTACATGCATAGCTGGAATAGCCTCCTGACTGGGGCTAGATAAATTCAGAGGAAAACAAGTTAACTCTGCCTTTCCATTGTCCAAAAGAGAAAAATTATTAAAAAAAAAAAAAGTTTCAGTCTATTTTATATGTGCTTCTCGCTATAAACAATTGCCATTTCCCATCGTAGAATTAGGTTTGACCCTAACATTATAAAATAGTAATTAACAATCCATTTTAATCTTAGTGAGAACTAGTTTAATTGTATATATTGCTATCCAGTTAACTGTTCAGTGATCTTTATATCCTTGACTGTTGAAGCAGCAGGTAGTTGAGGGATGTTGCTGTGCTTTTAAGACCTTTTGACCCCAGACTGGCCTTAGCTAGTCTATTGTGTAAGTTTTACATAAGGCAAGAGGTAGTTGGGCTTAAAAACTGAAATATAGAACCACCCCGGAGCCTCCTTACCCTGAATCCGTCAGAAGTATTACTCCTAAGCTATGGGAAGGACCTCTGTCTATTCAGAGATATTGTTAGCCCTCCCTGAAATCCTTGAGAGAGAATTACTTTTATAAGAGCACTTATGATGGCATATAGCTGGCATCAGTTTAAAATAAAGTGCTAGAAAGGGGGAAGTTGGTGCAAGTGTGAGGTGGTGAGAGTGGTGGCTAGAGAATAGGCAGGCACTTTGAATGTAGCCTCGAGAAGAATGTAGAGAGTTCTTTGACTGCTAGTGATAGTTGTTTGTCTGTTTTGGTTAATTTGATCTGCTTTGATGGACTAGTACTGTGGGGCTGATTTATGGTTCACATGTGCATGACCAGCTATTAAGATATGGAGCATCATTTTCTTTTGGATGACTGAGTAATGTTCTTTCAGCTCTCCCTCCTCCAAGGAAGACTCGAGCTGAGCTTATGAAAGCAATTGATGCAGAATATTATGGCTACAGGGATGAAGATGATGGTGTCTTGGAGCCACTAGAACAGGAACATGAAAAGGAAGGTATGAGAGATCACTTGATGTACATTATAAAGCAGCAGTTTTTAGCTTTAAGGCTTGCTGGTGTTTGTCTGGTTTCACATAGGTTCTGGTAATCCGACTTGGAAAGAAGTAATTCTGGATTACTGCCTTGTTGGCAACACTGACATGTTGGCAATGAATGTTGGCAATCTTTGCTGCAGATGGAAGAACTGTGTAAGCAGTTTTTGAGATTTTGATAACTTTCTTTGAAATGCTTACAATTATCACCTGTGGTACACTCTCGGGTAGGTTTTTGTCCTATTTAACCGTTATGTTTCATGTGAAGAGCGAGTAAAGGAGGCTGTCATCTTTCTGTCCCTTCAGAATGAGATTCCACCAAAATAGAAACTTTTTCAGCTAGCTGTGACTTATTTTATTTTTTAACTAGAAAACAAAATCCTTGGAAATTTAGTTTCCTTTCATTTGAGGAGGAGAATCGTTCTCTTTTTCCTTCTCTTAAACATGTGGTGTCTTTTTTGTGTAGTAGAACAAACAGTTGGCTAAAATGTAACACTGGAGCTTAGTATGCAAGTAGTGAAGCTGGATTGTGCAAGGGGATAGGACACACAGGACTAGGAACAGACTGTCATACTGTGAACTGTTCCAGGCACTCAAGCACACTTTGGGCAAGTTAGCTTTGTACCTTGGTTTCCAAGTAGGCAACAATAGGGGTGCTGGACAACTGCTTTTCTGAGAGACTTGAGATACTGAAAAGAGCTGTTAGGTCCTGCATACTCATATTACTATTTTTGTTTAAGGAAACAATTTTTCTGAATCTGACCTAAAAGTAACCTCTGGGAGTATACTTGGATAGGACTGGTAAGTTACTTTTGATCCAGAATGGTGCACAGAGTAGAAACAACTTGTCTTCCCTATCAGCTGACTCCAGTTAAACTAAGTGTACTTCAGGCTCTCAACTGTGTCTAGTCACAAGGATGGGGGAAATTAATAATGTATTGCTTTCATAATATTTGCATTTAAAACACGAAAAAGGAAATAACTAAGCTATTGTAATTTTTTTTTCTTTTGAAAATCTATCATTGGTAATGAAATGCTGCTTTTCAGCAAGGTTCTCTGCACTAGGATTTTGGTATTATAGGAGGGGGAATTAGGCTGACTTGAATTTGTTCAACCACAGTAAAAGCCTGGGACTCTCCTCTCAAATTTCTGTGAACCTGGGGTTAGTATAATTCAGCTTCCTCTTGTCTGCTGGGAAGAATGTGGGGAGTCTGTAAGTAGGTAACAATAAAGCTAGTCAATTTGAATGGGGTATAGCAATATTTGGAATGGTGGTATTAACAAGATGCTGGGCACAGACAGCAGAAGATGGCAGCTTGCAATGGAATCAAAAAAGGCTGAGCAGAAGCACTTTGCAGGAAGGGGGCTGGACTTTTCCCATTGCTCTCTCCACAAACATGAGAGCCAGGTACCTGTTGAAACAGGAAGAGGTGAAATGTTAGGCAGATGGCCTTGTAATCAGTCTGGGCTCTGTGGTGAGGTACCACCTTCCCATCTGGCTGTTGTTCTACCAAAACCTGGTCTCCATTTCCCTATCTTCAGGAGTTTCAGTAACTCAACCAGCACCCTTTCTGCATGAGACTTTTGGGCTAGTTTTGTTAACTTAAAGGATTCAAGTTCTGGGATGCTGTCTTCTTAACCTTAGAATTTGTACTTCCAAGCTTACTGCAAAACCATATATTGGTGGTTCAGGGATATGTAGTCACATGAGGAAGGCTTTTTTACTGGGTGGTTAAATAATTCATTACTCATGATTTGGCCTGCTCAGAAAGTTCTTGATTAGACTTTTTAACCTTTTATGTGTGCCTTAAAAGGCTCTATAAGAACCTAGAATTGTTGGGTTTGGAACTTCAAATATATTAAGGAGAAATGTGAAAGAAGAACTGTCCCAAAACAAAAGGATTGATTTTTTTTTTTTTCTATTGCATCTTTAATAGGGCAAAAAAGATCACATGCCTTATTTTCTTGTAAGGGAATTTCAGAGGTCTCCTATTGTATTTTGTGTGACAGTCTCCTAGACTTGTTCATGGGAGATTGAGTTGACATATTCTAAAATACTTTATTTCACAGCTTTCCACACTAGCAGCTCTTCTTTTACCAGTTGCCTCACCATCCCACATCAAAAAAATATGCCAGTGGTCGTTAGAGTTGCTGTCTTAAATGAATAAAAGAGGCTAATAAATCCCCACTTGCTCTCAAAGATAAAGAATTTCTGGTTTCTGACTTGCAATTCTTATCACAGCACAGGGAAGCTATGCTGCATGCAAGGGACTTTTCAGAAACTTTGTTGTCTTTTGCTATAAGACTGATTACCCTTGCTCAGTTAAGAAGGGCTATGACACCGAATCCGCTAATAGTCATTGACAGGGCCATCCTGGGGGTGGGGGTGGATTGGGGCAACTGCCCTGGGCCCTGTGCTTTGGGGGGCACGGCGGAGCAGTTTCTCCGCAGCCAGCTGCTCGCTGCCCCCTGTCCTTCTCTGGTGGCAGCAGCTTCTCCAGGTCTGGGATTGGAGTGGGGGCGGAGTCCTGCATGGGCTGATTTGCCCCAGGCCCCGCACCCTTCTCTTGCTGTCTTTGATCATTGCAGGCTTGTTTGAGATTTAGGTGTGGACTCTTAACTTCAAGTCTGAAATACTGGGTGAAAGAAAGCTTAGCAATAGTTGCATTATCTTATACTAGTGTTAATGAAGGTTGTAAGCATTTTTAGGTGCCTTTGCCTCAGGTGCAATGACACATCAACACTTCTGAGCATTTTAAGTCTTACAGTTAGTTCTAGTTAACTTGAATCACTTGGTATGGGCTGTAAAGTAGGAAGCAATGATGCAAAGAGGCAAGGAGTGTATGGCTAACCATACAGTGGTTGCTCAGGTTAAAAAGCTGTATTCAGCAGGTCTTTATTACCAGAAACCCGTCTTCCCGTGTCCGTTTACACTACAAATACCTCTGTAGCATGGGAACTGTTTAGAGCAATGGTCCCTTGACATGGCCACAGCACAGCTCTAGAGTGTAATCTAACCATATTCTCTATAGAGGTGTACCAATACATCAGTCCATATTGCATCGGTGCTGATAAATGCCGCTTGAATGCACACAGCCACAGCATGCATGCAGCCAGGAATGCAGCCTGGCAACTTGAGGAGCAGCATCTGGCCAGTAAGTCTGTGCAGGGGAGGCAGATAGAGGCCCCTGTGGTAAGGGTGGGGCTGCGGTAGGGGAAGGGGCAGCAGCAGACGCTGCCTGGGCGGGGCGCAGGACAGAGCCATGGCTCATGGGGGGGGGGGGGTGCTCTCCTGCTGCTGCATGCACCCTGGGGGAGGAATGAAGGGGGCATGTGTCCCCCAGATATGTGCGTGAGGCGAGGGTGTGCTGCGCACCATGCACTTGGGGCTGGGGGTGGCACCGGGCTCTTCCAGGTGGGGGCTGAGCCTGAGCTGTGCTGGGAGGAGGGCCTATGGGGGGTTGTGGCAAATTTTGGGATGGCTGTAGCCCACCCCATAGCTGCTCAGTCTCCACCAGGAACAGACCGGCACAGCCTCTGGCCCCAAGCATGCAGTGGGCAGCCCACCCTTGCCCTGCATGCAGATCCCTGGGGCACATGCCCCCATGTCTCCCCTGGGGTATGTGCAGCCAGCCAGATGCTGCTTTCCAAGCTGCTGGGCTACATATCAGCAATTGGATCAGTATTGGCTGATTATGGCTAGTTAATTATTGGCCCAAAAATCTTTATTGGCACACCCCTAGTTCTCTAACCAACCTAAACGTTTTGTCATGCTCAAGGTTTTTAGCCTGGTTATGGTGCAATGTCTGCTAAAATGTAACTTGGTCCATCTCTTGTGGTCCTACCGCATTTACGTGGGTCTGCTATTGCCTTTACATTAATCAGCTGGGTACTTCAGATAAACTGTTAGAAGCTCTTGGTTTTTTTTTATATTGAGAGGTCCCTGGTTCAGTCTGTTTACAAGGCATGGCTAAGGGTAGTACAGTAAAAAGCTTAGTAGAAGAGTTCAGAACTAGCATCAACCCTAGATTCAACTCATGCCTTGGATACCTTGTTGACTTAGTATCACAATTTTTTTAACCAGTCATAGCAGAAGCAGTGGAGAAATGGAAACTGGAGAGAGAGGCACGACTTGCAAGAGGTGATAAAGAAGAGGAAGAGGAGGAAGAAAACATTTATGCTGTCAATGATGATGAGGTATGGTGTGGGAGACTATGAAAATTTGACAGCAATTGATGTTACTCCTGCATAGTAGCAGCATGCTTTGAGTATCTTCACTGGTCTTAAAAATATATTGGCTACTATAGTGTGTCCCTCCTTTGCACACCTTAGTGCAGTGGGGGCCAACCGTTTTGACAGGCATGCCACAAATTAATCACCGCACCCTCCCCAATTACCACTCAAATCCTCACCCCCTGACCTTTCTGCTGCTCTGCTTCGTTCCCTATACGCTAGTGCACTGTCTGCCACCTTCCTGATCTGCTGCTTGCAATGTACAGGCTACCCATACCACTTGTGGCACCCGGGCTGTAGGTTGCCCCCCTCTTAGTGTATCATGGTACAACTAAATACTCAAATAGGACTTCTAACTCTTAAGTCAGATGTAGAATGTAATGAAAATTGACAACCTGAGAAGGCTTTTTCCCATAGCTAGGATAAAAGTTACAACTAACTTTGAGTTTCCATTTGGGGTCAGCTGTTAGTAACTGGCTACTGACATAAATTCTTAATCTGTAAAATAAAATAACTGAAAAGTGAATGTTCTAAGCACAGGCCTATGTGCTCTGTAGGTAGAATTTTCAATACAGTAGTATTTCACTTTATCTTATTGATACTGAATTACTCAAACTGACTTCTGTGAATCACAGAAGAAAGATTAAGTTGGGGTTAAGGGCTGAGGGAACTGGTTGGATATCATGTTCCCTTCACAGTCCAGCAGGGAAGTGCATGTTGCTCCTCACAAGGCACAGACAGAAGTTACATTTGCCATGCAATCATCCCCTTGAAAACACTCTATAGCCATGCCCTAACAGAAGTACACAACTGCAGAGCGCTCTGATCACATGACAAATTAACCCTCACTGTCCAAGGGAGGGAACTTGGACTTGTGTTTGCACAGCCTGTGGATTGCCCAGCCAGCTGGATTGCCCACCCTGCACGCAAGGTGGCGGGGGAGGGGTTTCAATCCACCTGTTCCCCACTCCAGTGCAGGCTGGGTAAAGACCAGCCTGAGCTTCCTCCCCTCCCTTCTCTTCACCCCCTCCCCCCCACATCCTGAGAGAGCACTGTAGCTGGGGGGGGGCAGTACTAGGGGAAGAGGCTGCAACATACAGCATCTCTGGATCAGCTCCAGATTTGGAGCTTGATTTCCCCATCCTCCTGACCCAACAGCTAATGTCTGTTGGGTGGGAGGGTTAGTTTAATTTGTGAAGTTGTTGTCTGTGAAGTGCCATGAGTTAGACCAGGGAGCTGGACTTCTGTCTGTGCCTACAGTTACTGATGCCCTGCAGTAGGGTTATTTTGTCATCTCCTGTTAAGTCAGCAGTGCTGCAGGAGTATGTTCTTATTGCTCTTGCATAGCTTGAGACCTCATAGGCTCTATCCCGTCTTCTCTGCCTGCATAAACCCATCTAGTGAATGAGGGAAATAGTGACAGCTCTCAAGAGTGACCACTTTACAGAAGAGGAACCTGGCTGTCTTTGTAGAGCCCCTATTCCCTGCCTGTGACAACTAGCTTTGCATTCTGCTGGCAGCCACTGATAGCCACAGGGCAACAATAAAAACGTGGTCCTACGTCTGTACACAGGGAGAAGAAGGGAAGGAGCAACCCAGTTTTAGGTCTTCAAATAGTGAGGTCTTGGTGATGTGGTGCTTGCCCATTGTTGCATAGAATTAAGTGTTCCCTGTTTTGTCCATGTTTCAGGCCTTTATTTACAAGCATAATTTGATTTCTCCCCTGTAAGTGCAGGTGGGTGGGGTTAGATGCAATGTCCTGTTGATGTAAGCTAAAAAACAAACAGTTTTATATGATATTTTGTAGTCCGATGAGGAAAATGGCAAAGAAAAAGAAGGTGAAGAAGGCCAGCAGAAGTTTATTGCTCATGTCCCCGTGCCATCACAGCAAGAGGTAAGAAAAGAAAAAACAAAGGCACATGAGAACACTGGCACTACTGTGATACAGGTTGTAAGTCATGGTAGACAGCCTATAGAAAGTGTTGTCTACTGGTTGTAGTACAAAACTGCCAGACAGATCAGCTGGGTTCTCTCCCTGACTGAACTTGCTGTGAGACCTTGGTTCAATTGCTTTACCTCTATTCACCTCTGTTCACTCATCTTCCTGAGTGGGGTACTGTGGCACAGAATGTTATTTGTACTTCTAGCTTTTCTTTCCTCTGAGATTCTACCTTTCTATAAGTTTGGGTTTTTTTCTTTGAAAATCTTTTTGGGTGTATTATTTAAAAAAGAGAGAGAGACCTAGTCTGCTATCTTTGACTCATCAAATTTGTGACATTTTAATTTCTGGTTTTGCCCCCTGTAATAACTTTTAATTTTTGATTGCTTAGCTTGATATCAAGTAGCCATTTTCCAAAACAGCCTTGGTTACATGAGCCTGAAATTGGTCGCTTCCTATTTTATTTTTGTAGCAATTTGCCTAGCAGTAATGTATCTACACATCACAGCAAAAATATGTGATTATATAATTTAAAATTATTTTTTTTCTCTAGAGTTGGTAAACTATAAACAGGATACATAATATTATTTCATTCTAACAAGTTTCATCCTGGGAATTAAACTAATCTTGGGATACTATGAAAAGCTGTACATTTTTCAGAAGGAATGAGATGTTACTGACTTTTGTGAAGTTTCTAAAAATGATAGATAATGCTGCACACTAACTAAGATTGTGAACCTCTTAGGTTGTAAAACATGATCCAATAACAAGCTCTTACCATAAGGATGCAAATCAGTATAGCTAGAATTCCATTTACTTTGTGTTCAGTACCGTCATTTGTCTTTCACAAAGAATGTCTTTTAAAAAAAATCAAATAATCATTCTAGTTGTAAAGCAAGAAGAATTGTAACTATAGAGCTACAATCTTGGGATAAACACCAACCTTAAATTTTTCATTCTTTAGAAGGCTTTTGAGAGATAGAAAATGTCGAGTCTTAAGTCCTGACAGTCTTTAATATATCACTGGATTTCTAAATAAAGTTTTGTATAACACTAAAGGCTGGTTCAAGCCAATATTCAAGTTCTGAATAACTTGGATCCAGGTTTTGTTGTTAGAGGTTCTTTTCATTTCAAAAAGAAAAATGTTAGCATTTATTTGAGTATGGGTATGTAATAAGGTCAACTGAGGATGCTTAATCTGAAATTTGTTAGAAACATGGCTTCAGTTGATTTTTGTTAAGAAGAATTCTTAATTAAAAAATCTATTGTGGTGTGGATTTAGTCTACTTTTAGAGCTGAAATGCTATTTGTGTATCAGGATCTTATTGAAAAGCCTTGTCACGGGAAATTAGCACATCCTAATTAATTTAATCTGATCAGAGTTCTGGACTAATATTTAATGTATAATAGAAAATGTTTTAGTCTCAGAAACTTTACATACTAAAGTACAGTGGCAGAGCACTGAAATCTTGAGTGCTCGCTCTCTCTCTCTCTCTCTCTCTGTCTCAATGGTGGCCTTTACACTGTTTTTATTTGGGCCTGATAAAACTGTGTCCTCCAGTTCTACTTGGATTAAGCAAATTTTTTTTAGTCCTCACTGGCTGCTTTTTTTCTGACTTTGTATCTGGAAGTTCTAGATTTCAGGGCCTGAATTGAAGACTAAGTATTTTAATGTCTTGTATTTACAGATTGAGGAAGCTCTTGTCCGGAGAAAGAAGATGGAGCTTCTTCAGAAGTATGCCAGTGAAACTCTTATGGCACAAAGTGAAGAAGCTAAAAGACTTCTAGGATTGTAGTATTTCTTCTCCTTGTATTTTTTAATCCTTCTTGAAGCAACAGTTTGACAACATTCTGACAGGCTCTTTGATCTCTGTAGACTCAAGAAGCATGTTGGCTTCTGTAAACACCAAGACAAAAGTGGCCTTTCTTGCATCATATTCCTCAAAACATTCCTTTCTTTTAGTAGACAGTTCTGTAGGTTTGTCTTCCTATCTGTTCCAGCCTTGGGTTTTTCTCTGTTTCTAAAATGCCAGCTAAATTAAGTTGGTCTCCATCTTTTCCCTGCTTGCTTTTGGTGGCTTCTGTTCCTTTCTCCAACTTCCCATTTCTCTCATGCTCAGTGCTGCAGTAACCTACTCCCTGGGTTGAACAACGTGTCAAAGTTTCCTCATGCTTCAGAAAGAAACACAAGTGACATGACCAGGAATCTGTCAGTCTTGTTCTCAATTAGTAGAGTAGTCTGCTGCCTGTTAGAGATGGAGACCAATAGCAGTTTCCATGGAAATGTCATAAAAAGTCAAAATCTAAAATTATGAAGAATTAAGTATGTTTCTCTGCTCAAACTGCTGTTTTTTTTATAGCCTGCCTAAAGCTCTTATCCATGAATGGCTTGTAATGGTGCTTGGTTGGATTGCTCAAGTGCTGGATATTTCAGCAACTACTGTAAATATACTTCTCTTTTGTAATGTGTTCAGAATTTCTTAGTAAAACAGTTATACAAATTGACTTCTTTCTTTATTTTTCAAGTGGGTTCCAGGAACTGTGCCCTTTTCATAATGATAACTGGAGAATGGAAATAATAAGTAGCCTGTTGTTTAAGGGGTTTGATGTGCGTGTCCCCAGGTGCTCTCTTAGCTGTTGTATTATGGGACAAGAGAAGAAGTCAGAGCTACTCAAACTATTTTGAATTTTAAAGTTACTAAAAGTAATACTGTGAGTTGTACAGATGTGAATGGCAAGTCATTTGAAATTACTGTTTAAGAAACAGAGATGCTGTCTGCAGGGAGGTAGGTAAGGAAATTCAGTTTCTGCAGGAAGCTACTTCCAGGATCCACTGTACTGTACATGAGATGTCCTAATCTAAAACTGAGTACGATGAGAACTTGAGGACTTCACTCACGTCTTCATAGTATTGGTTGCATCGTGAACTTGGTTTAGTCAATGGAGTTCCATGCTTTTTGACAATAGAACAGAAATTCTTAATGGAATATGTGATACAAAGTATAATGTCTCTCACCATATACTTTGCAATTATGTTTATAGCAGGATAAAGCAAATAGGAGGAACAGGAAAAAGGAAGGACTTTTTAGAAGAAATTTGAAAATGAGAAGAAATACCAGTTACAAGAAAAGACTATTTTCACTTGGTAACTAAAGAAAACGTTTGAATTATAAAATATTACTTTTTTAGACTGTGTTTTTCATTTAGCTTCTTGTCTAATTGGGTACATTTGACTGACTGCAGGCTCATGACCAAGATTTGAGTCAATCAGCTTAACAAGATTTAATTTCCTCCTCCCTTTCATCTGCAAAGAACATTGGTGGAAAATTCATGGGAATGTTATAGAAGGGGAACAATGAGTGAAAGACAACAGCATATACTGTTTGACATTCAAGAATAAATCTGTTTTCCCACATAAACTTTAAAAGCTGTCTCAGGCCTTTGTCCCACTTTTGCTTTTGAGGCTTAGTTTCAGCAGGTTTATACAAAAAATCTTGTATTAACATTATCCCAGACTAGAATTGAGGGGTGGCATACCAAGGTTCATGCTTTAAAGGGGCTTAGGAGGTTTAGAAAAGCTGCAAATACTTTATTGGTCCATCCCCCAGAAGCATGTTGCTGTTCAATAATTAGGGAATGCAACTATTGCACCTAGGTAGCTAAGTATGCTATAGGAAGGAAATAGCTCTTAAACAATGGTTCTCTCTCTTCTGTGTTAGGGTCTTTTCTCCAATTAGCAACATAAATAGTACAGGGTGCATCTGACGCTCTCCTTTAGTCCCTGTTTGATACTTGGGAAATGGGATCACAAGGAGACCCCAAGGGCTGGAGGGTCATTGCAGGGTGATTTCACTTGCCCCAGGGGTGTGGGGAAACCCCCAGGCCAGAGGATTTCCATGATCCTTGCCCAGGGGTTTCCTGTATGCTTGAGCCCTAGGATTTGCAGCTGCCATGATTGCCAGGGTCTGTTGAGCTTTCACACAAACTCTCAAGCCCTAGGGATCGTGGCTGCTGTGATCTGTAGGCCTCAGGGGTTTTACACTGGACATGGTGTACCTCTGCAACTGGGACCACTGTCAGTTACTGGGGCTCCCAGCCACAGGTGAGACCCTGCTACACCTGCAAATGGAAGCTCAATAGCAACCAGTTAGTACACATTTTCAAGGTGAAACTAGCTGGTTGGAGATCGTTATTGTGATAGATATTTTGCATATGTAGCTGGTCTCCAGGTAATTGTGCAATTAACTGGTTAATTGCACAACACCTGTAACATGTAGAGGGGAGCTTTGTTATGTTGCATTCAGTTTTTTGCTTAGTATCCTTATCTCTTGAGGCTTTCTTCTTTGCTTTGCTGTTGGGCACCCCTCAAATGCTTTCTCAGCAAGTCATCTTTAATGTATGCGAACTTCCAATACATTACTCCCAAGCTTTCTACCATAACGCATCCTTGGTTAACAAGAACAAATCACAGTATTCTAATCGGAAATAGGCCTTTCTGTTAAATTCTTGCTAGTTGTTTCCCTTATTAGTTTATTTCCTAGCAGCATTGAATCAACTTGCAGGAAGGACTGACTCAAGGAAAAATAAGGGGCTATCTTCTCCCAAATAATATTGAGCCACAATTGGGTTCAGGTAGTTAAGTAATATGGGAGCAGCATGCAGTAATGCTATCAGTCGTTGGCAGCAGCAGAGAATTGTCAATACTAGTTCTCAGATACTAGTATGCTGAAAAGAAAACAGTGACCAAAGGCTCTTGCCGGCATAAACTGCAATCCTGTAGGCCTCTGCCTCCTAGATCTAGGATTTGAAACCTGAAGCAAATTCACCTGCCTCCCCAGATGTATTTCTGATTATTCACAATAGGTTTACACTTCATTTTCCCCCACCTACTCTGCTGAGTAGTTCTATTTAAAGCCAATGGAATTATAATACAAAATGTTTCTAGACCAGGTCATCTACTTGCTTTTTCTTGGTTAAGAATATTTTTTGTTTTGCTTTGATTATCAACACTTGCAGGCAATCTGGTTTCAGCTTTGTGCTCTAGAATAATTGCAGTGCACACCTGGGAAATAAAATCCATTAAAATGGTGTTTGACTTTTTAATTAGATAGAATTACATTAGTGTCAGTCATGAGGTACAGCCATGCATTAATGCTAACATCAAAACTTGGGGTCAGTCTACTCTTGTTTAATAAGACAAACAAGCATACAGTATTCTTAAATTTACTCTGGCAGAGAAACTTCTTCAAAGCTATTTCCCACCTGAATTTTAAGTCTGAGGCAAATAGTAATCTGAGACACTATCTTCTTCCATGTACAGCTAACTTCCTTTTTGCGTTAGTAGTATTCTTTCTTCTGTTTGTGCGTTTATACACACGTGCATATTAAACTGTCTCACCTAATTTGTGGTCAGCTCTGTTCTACTGTTAAGTCCTTGTCCATTTAAGTTGTTCTAAGAATAGATTTCCCCTTGTTCTGAAGATATGAGTAAGCATCCCTCTAGTCTTCACTCAAGAACTTCATCATCATCATAATTATATTAATAAGGAGATCTTGAGGTCCTCAATATGATTACCCTTGTTTTCAGTTATTTGGTGTTTGGCTTGCCAGACATTCCTTACCTGCAGTATGCTCCACTCATCTGCATTTAGTATGACGCCCATTAATATCATGACTTACTTTCTGCATTAATCTTACACAATAGCTTGGGTTATATTTATCATGCTAGAGCCATAAATGCCATGCCAGCATGCACTTCAGCTTTCTTCTTTTTTCTCTGCCATAACCTCTACCTGTAGCGTACTCTAATCACAAGCAGGACTTACGGACCCCTGTGTAGATTTCCTATTATCTACTGCGCTGCCTACTAGCTATTCTCGCTTCTTACTGTTTATTCCATACTCTGAATTTTTCACTTCTTTATCTTCAAATCACTGCTTAGTTTTTCTATTAACTCAACGTGAGTACTTTCCTATTATCAACCTGCTGCCTTCACTCTTCACATTTCCATCTGGCCCACTTCAAACTAATAGCCCAGCATCATAGTCTTACCCAAACTTGTCCCTAGTACCTTTCTTTTAGGCCTGTGTGAAGCGGATGGTATTGGCTTCTGTTTGGATTCGGCCGATTCGGGGGGCAGTGATTCAATCTGCTGATTTGAATCACAGTCCCAAATCGATTCAGCCAAAACTGATTTGGAGATTTGGCTGCATCTCTGAATCAAACAGGCCTCATCCCCCACCCAGCCCCAACATCCCAGCACTTTTAAAATAAAAACAAAAAACAACAAAAAAAACCTGAACTCACTGGCTCCTGCCAGGCAGTGGGGGTGATCCCTGCTGCCCTGCTTTGCATGGTGGGGCTCTGCCATGAGCCCCCAGAGGCTCTAACAGTCACTGCAGCATCTGGTGAGTGCAGGGCTTTTTCCTTTTTTTTTTTTAAGTGCTGGGATGCTGGGGCTGGGCAGGGCAGCCATTGATGGGGCTGGGAGAGTGGTCAGGGGGCGCTTGGGGGGCCTGAGGGAGCAGGCAGGGGATGGGGCCTGGCAGAGGGGGCCCATGGTCCCCTTCCCCCTTCTCCAGTCTTCCCCCTCCCCACCCCGTACTGGCACAGAGCCTGGGTCCAGCTCCCTGTAGCGGCAGGTGGGAACTCTCCGAATAGAATCAGCAACCAAAGCTTCACACAGCCCTACTTTCTTACCCTATTCTCTACCACCGCTGTCTTCTCATCATTGCCTCATTTGTTATCCCTATCTTCATCACGACTGCGCTGCAACAGTCTTAACCCGGGGCCTGGAGTGTGTATGTGGTGAAAACAGATTTGTCTTTCTTATTTATGCCTTTCTATATAAAGAAAATTGTTTGTTATGTTAATGATAGATAATCATAATCCTGAAAAGTATGTAAACAGGCTATGAATGGCTGAATTAATTTAAAAAATGTGTTGTTGTTTAGGGGTGGTAGATAATGTTATGACCAATATTTTGTGCCCATGCCAAACTTTTGATGGCATCTTTTCACCAGCAAGTGATGGTGGATGTTGCAGCTATTCTATTGACTGGTGGTACATTTTCTCTTGTGGCTGTAAAGATTTGTTAGACTTGCAGTTCCAGCCACAGTGGTCACAGATGTATATGTCATTAAGGGCTACTTTAGTAACAGGCAGTTTCCTTTGGTCATGTTTCTGTTGTAGTTTGAGTGACCATTTCTCATTATGATGTTGGACTCCATGACTGAGAAAGGAGTGCCACTTTGTCCTGTCTCTAGGGCGGTCATCATAGAGGACATTCCGGTTTTCTGCTACTCTGTACTCTATTGATATGAAACCCGACACCTTTATGTCCTTTATTTTTCTTTTCAAGAGAACAATAGAGGACATAAAGACATCCAGTTTCGTATCAATAGAAGACAGAGGACAACCAGACTGTCTTCTATGATGGCCACCCTACCTGTCTTCTGCTAAGGCCTCCCAAAGGTTTGGGTCAATTCCCAAAGGTTTGGGTTGTTTCCAAAAGCCTGCATATCTTGCTTGCAGACATCTTAGAAGTGCAATTTTGGGCACCTTGCTCCTCCTCTGCAGGATTTGCTCATACAGGATGTCCTTTGGGATGCGCCTATCTTCCATGCTGCAAAGATGGCCAAGCCAGTGTAGGTACCTCTGTTTGAGTAGTGCAGTGATGGTTAGCAGGTTGGTTCAGCAATGATCTCTGCGTTGGTGATTCTGTTTTCTCGCTTGATATTGAGAACAAGCTATAAACAGCATAGGTGGAAACTGTCCAGAATCTTTTCTTGATGTGCATATGTTGACCATGTCTCACTGTTGTACATAAGGACACAAGCTTTGTACACAAGCAGCTTAGTTTTGACTGTGAGTTTTGTCTTGTTCCAGGCTAATTTGGAGAGCTCACTGAAAGTGGACTACCTGCTTTTCCAATGTGCACATTTAGCTCTTTATGTAGAGAGAAGTTGTAGCTCACCATGGATCCAAAGTAGCAGAACTTGTTCACTGCCTCAAGAGGTGTGTTGTCAAGACTGACAGATGGTGACTGGAAAAAACCCTGTCCTAGGACCACAGTCTTCTTGATACCGATGGTCAGGGCACACATCCTGCAAGCATAGAAGAGGTGATTCATGAGTATTTGTAGTTGGCCTTCTTCGTGGGCAGTGATTGCAGCATCAGCAAAAAGGAGCTCCCTAATAATTATATGCCTCTCCCAAAGCCACTTTTGTCTTGGCCTTTAGATGTGCTAGGTTGTAGAGTTTGCCATCTGATCTTGTATGAAGGTGTGTACGGTTTCCTCCACACCATGAAAAGCATAGTGCAGCAGCATAGGAAAGAGGACCCCAAAGAGTGGGTGCCAGCAAACAACCCTGCTTCATTCCACTCTTCATCTCAAACCTGTCAGAGGTTGATCCATCAAACTGAACTGAGGCCTGCATGTTTTCATGGAAAGACCCTATCATACTGAGTAATGTTGGGGAACAGCCAATCTTTACCAGGACCTTGAACAAACCCGCTCTGCGGACAGTGTCAAAGGCTTTTTTCAGGTCAACAAATGTTATGTACAGTGGCTTTTGTTCTCTGCATTTTTCTTGCAGTTGGCAGAAGAAGAGTATCATGTCCACTGTTGATCTCCCTGCTCTGAATCCACACTGTGATTCTGGGTAGACACTGTCTGCAAGTTATTGCAAGCATTTCACGATGATGATGGCAAATGCCTTGCCTGTGGCACTGAGGCAAGATGCCCCTATAATTTTTGCAGTCACCCTTGTCTCCCTTGTTCTTGTAGAGAGTGATGATGTTAGTGTCACACATGTCCTGAGGTACTTGACCTTCCTTCCAGCAGCACACTAGGAGTTGATGAAGATGTGATTGGAGGTATGCCAAACTAAGGGGTAATTAAATCTCATGCTTAGGGTAATAGGATATTTCCCTCCATATTTATACCATTGCATAACTGGCAACATGTAATATTGGGGTAGAAGGGTTGCCTGTTTTTGGATAATCCATGTTACTATCAGAGAAGCCAAGAGTTTTGCTGGATCATTGGTACAATCTGGTGTGGCACACCTTTTGAGAAGAAAAGGGGTTTTTGTTTCTTTGATTTGGTTTGTTTCTACCATGAGTTGTCCTTAAACAGAAAAGGAAAAGAAGAATTGCTTGTTTTCAGAATGCATTTGTATAAGGAAGTTGATCAGGAATTTAACATAGAAAGACAACAGTACATGATTTGGAGATTTGAGCCTTGTTGAGAACAGCAATACTGTAGCTGCAAGGAACTAAATCCTATGGCATCAAGTCCTCTGATAATTCTTCCATGGCATTGGTAGCCAGACCAACCATACACTTGTTCTAAGCAGGCACTGCTTCAGGTGTTACCAAGAGACCTGTTAAAGGAACACTGGGAATTTGTCTGTTTTGTGGATAAACATAATTTTACCAAAACATTAGCCATTGTATTAATCAGTTGTCTCTTCACATTTTAAGTACATTGTGTAACTTATGAAATTGAATTGCCAAAGTTACAAGAGCCTGAACCTGATTGTTAGTTCTGTGAGGGAATAAAACATATAGTCTATGGGTTAGTGACATTGCTGCACTGTGATCTAGTACTTTCAAAAGGAAGTAATGCCATATATGTGGCACATGGTTATTTTTAGCAGCTACTTCACTGTAGTGGCACACTATACTGGGGGAGCACATCACTATGGCAAAGGAGCTGCTGGTCACATGTAGACGCCCGTGCATGCTATGTCGCTGTAGCACATTGCTACAGCAACTTAGTGTCATGTGTAGACACGCCCTAAATTGTGTCTTGCTCATAGCCTAGTGAATGTAGATTGCAATGACGAAGTTCCATGGTTGGGGTTCATTGTGCAAACATACCAAGACGTGCTTCCTGTCTGTAAGAACTTGCCATCTACTTTGAATCAAGAGGCAACAAGTGAGTAACAAGATGAGGAACAGGCAGGAGGACCAGGTAATACAGGTAAAATTGTACCTATTCAGGTTAATTATGGTTCAACATAATGGTTCTGATGTTTCAATTATTACTGTTCATATTTTATATATGGGAAAATAGAAACCTGTATTTCTCATGTGCCTTCAGTTACAAGGTGAGTTTCCCAGTTCCCATCTGCCCTATCCATGTTACTTGTCATAATGCATGTTTTCTTCCAGAAGCCAGCATACTTGTAAAACTTGGTTTTCATAGTTGTTAGGGGCTGGAAGGGACCTTACAGATCATCAGGTCTACTGAGCCTTTTTATCCAACAGTGATAGAAGGTGGTGAATTTTGGAAATACACAGAGGAATCCAGGCAAAAGGAGACCAAAGATTTCTTTTCCAGGTCACTTTCACTTAAGCTAGAAATAGATGTTACTAAATGAAGTGCTGCGACATTGGGCAAATATGTCACCTGTTGTCCCACCCCTTGATCCTGTGGGGCAACATGCAATGTGTACTCTACTTAGAGACATCCCTCCAGGATGCTTTTCTGTAAAGGGGAAAGGCTGCCTTCCATGCAATCCTGGGGCTGAAAATCAGCTGATTGGCAGTCCCCGCTCCAGGATCACACCAAAATGTTGAACCAGCACATCTCTCAGTGGAGCAAAGCCAGGTAAGAGTTTAAGAGGCCTGATCCAATGCAGGCATTCCAGGAGTGCACAGAATTGGGCCACTCAAGCCCAGGAGTTCCTCTCCATGGCAGCTGAAGAATGAGCTTTAAGGGAAACAGATGTCTGCTGTTAAACAGTGGCACAAATTGATACCACCTACTTTGCAGCCACAACTCTTGGACATTTGTGGTGCGACAAGAACCGTGGATGTCCATTTGCTTGGCCTTTGTGCCACTATAAAAACAACATGTTTCCACTCAGATTTTTTTGTTTTCAATTTCTTTTTCAGTTCTGGTTGGTAATTCACATGAAATAAAGTTCTGCTTTGGCTGAATAATCCAAAAAGAAAATCATTCAAAAATAAAAATTTCTCAACTACCCAAACAATTTCCAAAAATGCACCACTTCACTGGTGGGGGCACATTTCGCACAGGCGGGCCATTCTCTCTCCAGTCTCAGTCCTGATCCTCAAGGGAAACTTACACAACACTTCCCAGAGACAAGCCTATGAGCTCCATTTCATCAACCTGCTGGATACTAGAGATCCTGGACTAAACATAGACATTGGATTTTTGATACATTATAATCTGCCTGGCAACTGACTCCCCAGCCCAGCCCCTGGCTTGTTTACTTTTCTTTCCATCCAGGAAGAGCACACACCAAACTTCCTTAGCCTGACAAAGGGTTTTTGAACCGAAAGCTTGCTTAATAACTATTTTCCAACCATTTGGGTTGGTCTAATAAAAGATATCAAATTCACCCAAGGAACCTTGTCTGCCACTTTACTTCCAAATTCATTTCTGAAGGAAGCCTCCCCTCGGTAGTTCCTTTTCAATAGATTTTGTTTAAAATGATGAAAAATGCACTATTTTCCTTTCTCTGAAGTCCTATAGTTATGCCTAGTTAAATAGTTCCTTAAATATTTTTGAAGTTCCACAACCAATCCATCTAATAGCCAGATTGTTATAAACATTCCACATTGCTAAATGGTGGAGGGTGTCTTGATATATGGTAAATTTTGAGAATAATTGCCCTTTGACAGTGGGGAAACTCACTTTCCTAGTACCACAGAAACTGCTGTAGGGTCTTATGGTAATAATCCCTATCTATCCTAATACTGAGAGAACTTGGCTAGTATATCTGTAATGTGGTTAGGGCGGCCTGTTTGTTTTGATGCATTATTTCCACTCAGGTAATGTGTACAGCAGTGATTTTTTTTTTTCAAATGCTTTTAGGTTCAAGGCACCCCTCAGAAAATGCCAGCTCTTAGTTTTTTCTTATTGATTACAGAAAAATAATAGAGCAATTTTTCTGCTGCAAAGAATTTGGAAAGACCACAGCAGGTCAGGATGTTGTTGTTTAACACTATGGCACCCTTGAAAGGATTTCAAGGCACCCTAGTGTGCCATGGCATCTTGATTGAGAATTACTGGTGTACAAAAATAGTCATCTATTAAGGGTTTAGCATATAGTATTGGTTTTAAATTTAGGTCTGAAGCCTAATGTGCCTCTTCCTGAGATATGCCTGCTGAGCACTCTTAGGCTAGGGACAGTAGTTACAAACAAACCAGTTTAAATGATCAGAAACCGGTTTAAACCTGTAATAGAACATAAATTCAGTGCACATAAACCAGTTTCCAAATTACTATTTTAAGTCTGAAACCACCATCAACTAGGTTGAACTGATTTGGGTCAAACTCATTTATGCAACTTTATCTCAGACCCCTTCCTGATTTAAGTTAAATCAAAGTTCCACAGCATCCTAGAAGCTTTACAGCCCTGGGCTGGGCTGTGCTCTCTGCTCCAGAGAGCAGTGCTGGTCCCACCCCTCTTCCCCTTCCAGGGTTCCCTGTGAGTGCTGCTGAGGGTGGAGGCAGAGGGACCAGCCTGGACTGGGCTGCCAGGTCTGGATCTGCAGCAGGCTACAGCTGGGGCTAGGGCTGCAGGGGCTGTGTGGCTCCCTGCACCCAAGCTGGGTGGGGCTGTCATGGAGCCCAAGCTGGTTGGGTAGGGCCCTTCCCAGTCCACTGCACCTGCATGACAGCCTGGCCCAGCAGCAGAGGTTGGGGGGTGGGAGGGGGTACTGGCTGGGGAGCAGGCTTCCTGGGCAGCTTGGCGGTGACCTCGAGCTTGGCAGCCACTGCCACACCCCCTGCCCTGTGCAGCACCCAGGGCTGCATGTGCACAACCAGCAGGGTGCTCTTCTGCCCCCTTGCCTCCAGCTGCCACTGCTGCAGCTGTACCACACCACTCTGCGGAAGTGGGGGGCAAGAAGCTTCAGCCCCGCAGCTTCTGCCAGCATGTGGAGCTCCGGCTCCAGATCCTGGACGCCTTGGAAGGCAGAAGTCATCCAGGGGCTGCAGCTGGATCTCCATGTGTGGGGCTGAAGCTCCCCCCACTGCCTCCCGGAGTGGCACAGCAGTGGCAGGAATAGGAGAGGAAGTAGCTGCTGGAGGCAAGGGGAAACTGGCTTGGCCTGGCAGGGCTGTTTTTCTTGCCTTGACTCCAGCTGTGGCTCCGGCTCCTGATCCTGTCACACCACACAGCGCTGCTTGGGGCTATGCATGGTTCCCAAACAACAGGTCAGGGGCTGGCCACACCCCCACCCTCCATGCAGGGGCCCTCTCTTGGAAGGTGACAGGGGATGGCTCCCCCTCATGCCAGTGCTGCACACTGAGCATGCCCCTACAGTGCGTCCCCCAGTTAGTGTGTGATAATCTGCAGACAGAGGGCAGCCCAAGCCACTAGGCCCTGCTCCTGCTCATCCTGCTGGTGCTCCAGGCATACCTGTACTCCTGGTTTGGGACCCTGAGCCATGATAGTGCTGGGGACAAATCTGGGCTGCCACACAACCTCTGCTGATGGCTGGATGGATACCCCTTGCACTGCTACATGTTCCTGCCCCCTGCCACTGAGGATGACATTACCGCAGCAATTGACACCTTGCTGGGCATCTGAGAGGCCATTGCCTGCACGGCCTTAGAAGCACAGACAGTTCAAAATAAAAAATTCTTATAGTGTTTCCCTCCTGCCTCTCTGTGTGCTGTGAGGGTGCAACCTGGGGCTAGGGCGCGTGCAGGCAGGCCACACCGCTGCAACCCTTCCCATGTCAGCAGCAAGACATAGAAGAAAATTCTTTTGAAATTAATCTAAGACTTTATTGAAATATCAGTAAAATGAAGCAGAACAAAAGAAATGCAATAACAGCTAAAAACCCATCACCCTTCATTGCCCCTCCACCCCACCCTTGCACCCTCTGGCTCAACCTCACTTACTCATCCTTCCACAGGAAAACCTAATTCATTCACGCACTGCTAAAAACCTATCAACCATCATTGGCCCTGTTCCCCTCCCCCTCCCCTGCACCCTCTGTCTCAACCTTTTTCCTTGGTTTTGCTATAGAAGTATAAGCAAGTAACTCACTGGTAAAGATCCCATCGCCCACCTGTTACTGTCCTCCTTCCCCCGCCCCTTGCAACCTCTGTCTCAACCTCGCATAGGTTTTCTTTTGGAAGCATGAGCAATTCAATCACAGCTAAGAATGCAATGCAACCCATCACAGGGTCTTCTCCCCCCCAAGCCCCTTCTGTCTCAACTTCTCCTTTGTCCCTAAATCATACTGGTACTTTCATTCTGTGGCTAGAGGAGGGGTGCCCCTCCTTCACAGGCACAGAACCTGTCAGTGACTTCATCTCAATGGGGCTCTTGGTCAGTCATTTAAGGAGCTCCTTTCTAAACTTTCCCTCCTGATGCCGGCTCCGCTCTGCATTCAGGCAGAACTTATCAGCTAGGTCAAAGAATCTTATTATACTGGCCGTGATCTCCTGGTGAACTGCTGCCTCTCTACAATCTTTAGAAATGACTTGAGCATTTCATCGCCCAAATGATCAGTGGCCTGTCCTCGCAATTGAGAGGGCCGCCACCAAAGCCTCCATCATGCCTTTCCTTGAATGCTGCTGCTTGCAGCAGTGCTTAGGCCTTCACTCAACTCAAGCGTGTGCTAGTGTCTGAGCTTCAGGCACATGTGTGGATGCAGTAGCTGGTAACAGGAAAAAAAACAAGCAACTTCAAGAGGCGGCCCTGCACGTACACCCCCATGTATGTGAAACATTGTGCAACTGCAAGCAGTGGACATATTTGCCACTTCCAACACTAACCCCCTCCCTCACTCACTCCCATCCACATAAGCCCTAGTCACTCAAAACCATTTAATGTCCCTTTCCCATAACTTATAAGTCCCTGGGCATGGGGGTGCAGAACAACTCCAGGGTCAGGTTCATGGCAGAGTGGTGCATCCTCCTCCTTTGGGATGTTCAAGAAAGACCACATGGAGGTTGAGTCATGTTCAAGGTAATTTCTTTGTCTTGGTTCTTCATTTCCTGTAGCTGCTGTGAGCACTCACCCCCTGCCTCTGAGTGGTTGAGTGAAGGCTGGCTATGGCACTGCCTGCTATGGTATCAGGACAGTCTGTGGACTTTTGCAGGGTAGGTGACGCTGTGGCCACCTCTGGCACACCTGTTGTACTGAATGGTCGTATGCAAGCATCAAAGGAATTGCTGCTGGCCCTTCAACCACTGCCCTGGCAGCAATTGCTCTGGATGCTTGGCATAGCTTTGGATGTGTTAATGGGACATATTGGGAAAGATGGGGCGGCAACCTGACATCCACAGTAGCCAACCGAACCTGAATTTGGGGTTCAGGCATTTAAGTTCTGCTGGGTGCCCACATTGTTTTACTGCTAAGGGCATCTCATGTAAAAAGGTGGTGCTGTGAGACCTGGCAAAACTGTTAGTGTCTTTTTAGTCTTGGGTTCTGGCACCTAGTTGTGGCTGTGATAATGGGACCTATTAAGAAATAGGGTGCGGGGACCGGACACCTGCAACAGCCATCCAACTCAGAATTCAGGATTCGGCTGTTTAAGTGTTCTGGCGAGCACCCACATTGTTTTATCGCTGAGGGTGTCTTATGTAAAAAGGGGGTGCTGTGAGACCTGAACGGCATGTGCCCCTGGTGGCTGGGGGTGGGTATGGCAATGGTGGGAGCATGGTGGCGGTGGGAGGGCAGCAATGGTAAGTGGGGGAGCTCCCGCAGACACCATTGGTGTTGTTGGCAGCGGGAGGGGCAGGGGGCAGTGGCAAGCGCCAACCAAGGGTCGGTGACCACCCGCAGCCGCTGCCGCCAGCGTCGACCGAGGCCAATGGGAACTGTGGACCGCCTGCAGATGCCACCGGCAGTGTCAGCAGCAGGGTGACGAGTGGCAAGCACCCACAGGTGCCACTGACAGTGTCAACGGTGCCTTTTTACAGCGGGTGCACCGTCATGCTCAGGGGGTACATGTGCACCCACATGCACCCCCTATGCATCACCCCTGCTGCAACCTGGCAAAATTGGGAGTGCAATTTTACTGGTTGCTTCTAGCAGGTGCCTAGCTCTGGCTGTGAAAATGGGACCTATTAAGAAATATAAGGCAGGGACCTGACACCCACATTAGCCACCCAAACCTGAATTTGGGGTGTTGCCATTTCAATGTTCTGCTGAGCACCCACATTGTTTTACTGCTCAGGGCATCTCATTTAAAAGGTGGGGGTTGTAGACCTGGGGAAATTGGTAAGGTGACTTTACTAAATGTTACTCTGCTCCTGTGCTCATGGATGCCTATCATAGTTCAACCACCCCGATCTTCAACCCCACAACACACCCTAGCTGTCAGTACAGTGAAATTGGAGACAACTAACATAAAATGGTTTGCTTGAAATATTTATTTAAAGAACTAAGAAAACGAGGTCAGCAGAAGGTTGATCCATGGCAGGCTCTGCAGCTACATCTGGTGTGCTAAAACATTCATTACACACAAATACCTGCAAATTACACTGCAAATGTAAGTACCTGCAAATTGTAGCGACACCTGGTGGGCAAAGGGGCTCACCACACAAAACCTGTAGCAACACCCAGCGGATGAAGAGGCTCAGTACGTATAATTCAGTGAATTTCCATGCATACATGACAGATTTTTGGCTGTATTGGTGCAATTTGTGTTGTGTCAAACATTGGGATGTGGTTTAGTTTGTTATGATGAGGAATAATTTGGGGCACCCAAACCTTGCATACATGTAAAGTGCAACACCATTAAACTACACAAAGGGAGATTTACATCACATTTATATGGCAATGTTGTCACATGTACAAGCACCCTTGGTTACAAGGAAGTTGGTATAAAGACAGAAGCACATGAAAGTGTTGCTTGTTGGCTGCAATTTAAAGTTAGGGTTTTTTTTTTCTCATTTGTGCATGCCTGTTTTTACTGAAACTGATAATCACAACATGGTATCAAAATTGGTGAAGGAAAAGGAACTTGGAAGAATTTGAGATTCAAACTATAGAAGTTGGAAATTTGTGAGCACATGGAAAGACAGAGACCCTTGTGAATGTTCTGGCTGCTCACCACAGTTTGAGGAGGACACCCTGCTAGTAACCTCACCTCTGTAGATCAAGTGTCAGCCACCTATGGTCCACGGGCCAAATCTGGCCTCCAAAGAGCTTGTATCCAACCCACAAAAGTCTATTTCAGGCAGGGGTGCAGGGCATTTAAAGAAGCTGCATTAAAGCAGCCAGTCAAAGCCTTTTGCTCTGTCTTATAATTTAAAAGAGTGAGGAAGTTGGGAATTAGGAGATGGTCCCTCTAGTTGGGGGGGAAAGGTTATCTGTTCGCTGCTGCACAATTAAAGTTTGATGTTATTTCTTTCTCGCCTTGTTTTTATTAAACCTGATGATTGCTACAATCATAATTGTTGCCTGCAGGTTGACAGTGGACTGTGAGAGTTCATTAGAGAGGCCACACAATGCATTTTTTTTAATAGAATAGTTTTCTCTGTGTATCCAGTAACTAATGCCCCCCATCCTTGTCTTTTTCTTGACATCTTTCAGCAGCCAGAAGATACAGCGGAGACACTGCCCCCGGCCCTGACAAACCTGAGCAAGACAGGTTCTTGTCATGTGTGTAAAACCATCGCTCTTTGTTTGTGAAGAGACCCCCGAGGGGCTAAAATCATAACCAGTAACTTTTATAAAACGTAATGTTTGGGTACTGGCATTTTATGTTGGTCTTTTTGTTGTTGTTTCATGATACTGGTCAATTTTGTGTTATGGAGCTCTGCCTGGAGACCAGCGCAATACCGCTCCTGCTGTTAGGACTTTAGACAGAAGTCTGCCGTGTGTAAAGCCGGTAAACCAGGCAGCGGCAAGAGCAAGAGATTTCTGCAGCTGCTTTTGGGCTTACAAACTCCTCGGCCCTGAGCAGCATCAAAGCTGCCTCCGAAGGACTGTGAGGTGGCGCTGGCAGAGCTGAGCGCACGGCGGCAGATGCTCTTTGCTTGTCCCCGTCCCCGCTCGTGTCCAAGAGCTACTCGGCCCGGTGGAAGGGGACAGGCCCCGCGCCCTCTGCCGTAGCCTCGAGCCTGCGCCCCCGGCCTGTCACTGGGGCGCTGGGGCCTCCCCCGCCCGCCGGCCCCGGGGCGGGAGCTCCAGCTGCCACCTCGTGGGGCGGAGGCTGCGGAGGTCCCGCTCCCCGCGCTGCACCGCCGCCGCCGGCCGGGCGGGGTGACCCCGATTCCGGCCCCGAGTGTCGCCCAGCCGGTCCCGGGCCGCAGCCGCAGACGCCCAAGCCAGCGCCGGTTCCGCAGCCCCGTCAGAGCCGCCTCGCCCTGCACCCGGGAAGCCCCGCCCTCACCTTCAGGCCCCGCCCCGGCCGTGACGCGGCAGCGGGTGTAGCCGGCGCGCGGGAGCTGACAGACTGGCTGGGCTGGGGCTGCCGTGCTGCTGGCGCCATGCGGATCGCGCTGCCGCCGCTCGGCCGCTCGCTGCGAGGGGCGCTGGGCGGCGGGGCCAGGCCCGGGCCCCGGGGGCTGTGCGGCCCCTGCCCCCCGCCGCCGCCGCAGGAAGCCGTGGCCGGTGCTCAGGTAACGCGGGCGCTGCCGCCCACGCGCCGCCGGCGTCTTCCAGCGTCGCGGCGCCGGGTCCCGAGAGCGGCCGCGGGAGCGGAGCTGGGTGCGCGCTCCGCCGGGGGTCGCGGCGCGCGTCAGACTCTGAGGGTTGACCCAGTGACCTCATGCAAAAACTTTGGAACCGGTAATCTGTCTCCATCTCGTTCCGGATTAAACCGGACTGGCTTCTGTGGCAGGGATCTCCTCTGTCGAATTCTCTCCCAGATTCATTTGTGTCTTAATTTGTCCCTGTTTTGATGAGTTAAACAAACAAACAAAAAACCATCATTCATTTCCCATCTTAACACCTGACTCTCCTCACAGATGGAGTAATGCAAGGTCAGGTCGTGTTGCTGGTTCATTTGTCTGGATTCCTGATTACAATGAATTCTAAATCAGTTCAGGATTCAGACAAAATAGCTTGAAGTTGAAAGGGAAGTCAAAGAAATCTGTTAGAAAACAGGTGATGTGTCAGTGTGACAGAAAGATGTTGGTGTATTTTCTAGATGTTATTAAATATAGCTTTGAACTTGCAGGGAGATGAAGGATGGGTTAATTTGTGCTTTGTGTACATGAAAATGTGGATGATGTCAGACAGGCAAGCTTCTTTGGGTAGATGTGGTATCTTTCATTAAACCAGCCAAGTAGTTGGGAAAAAGTTTTTTGCAAGCTTTTGGGCACAAGCACCCTTCTTCAGGCACAGGGAGTCTCTGCTGTTCTGAGACTCCAAGGAATGAAGGAAGCTAATGTGGATGATGTCGGTCTGTCTGGATGAGAGCATGGAAGGTCATAAAGAAGCACTGGTCCTTTCTCAAAAGGAAGAGGTGGCGGCTCTGGATGAGCACACCAGCAAAACTTTTCTATAACAGCTCCCTCTCTTTCTGGTGTTGTAAGCTAGAAATGTGACTTTCCATTGGACTCCTAGTTGTAATTATTGATTATTACAGCATAAGGGTATCTGGTCCTTGACAAGGTTTCTAAGGCATTGTCTTGGCTTTTTGTTTGGTGGGGGAGGTAGGGGCCTTTGGGTGTGTAAGGGAGTTGGTGAAGCAGGGTGTTTGGAGGACATGGATTAATAAGATCTTATCTGGCAGCTGTCACCTTCTGTTTTAGCTAGTCTCTGGCTTGCATGTGTATGTGGCTAGTTTGTCTTTGCTGTCTTGCTGTACTGTTAAACAAACAGCATAATTAAAAGAAAAACTTTTGACTTCTTAAATCTGGCATTTTTTAAAACTTTCATCTGATCAACATTTTATCAGACCCCTTGTCAGTTATGCTTTATGAATACAAGTTTTTAATTATGTGTTGATAGGTTATTTTTTGTAACAGGACCTTTGTCTAGCCTGGTTCATAATAAGCAGTTACACTGGGGTTTTTTCTCTCCGTTATTTAGTGTATGACCTTTTTTACCTCACACCATTCCAAATGTTTTTGAAGGTAGAGTTGTTAATTTTCTTATGGGCTTTATGTGACTTATTATTGTTAATATCAGGGTTCTTTGCAAATATTTATTTTCTTTTTTTTTCATTTGAGATGAGGAAGTATTCTCGTTGGGTGTACATGTTCGTTAATGTGCCATAGTTACTGCGCATTAAGTTTAGTACTTGGATTATCAAGTACTAAATGTACAGTAACTTGTGCTACTGTGCAGTAGCCTATTAGCACAGGTTTTGTCCAGCTACTACGCAGTGTTAAGTTACTGCACAGTTCACAGGGCTGTGTGAAATTTCGGCAGCCGTTTCATTTCGGCCCATTTTGGCACCCAAAACACTGAATCTGAAACGAAACAGAAGGCTCTGAAACATCTCGGAAATGAAACAAAACCATCCAAAATGTTTCGGAATGTTTTGGAGGTGCCCCTGGCAAGAGTCCGGCACAGCCCCTCAGCCCTCCTTTTAACATGCCGGGAGTCTGGGGCCAGGTGGGGGATGGGGCCAGGCAGGGCAGCCATGGGGTCTTCTCCTGCGGCTCCTGTGGCTGTGCCTGCCTCTGCTCCAGCTGGGGGAGCCACGGGAAGCCCCCATGCCTACGCTGCCCAAACCCATCCCCCGCCCAGCCCCAGACTCCCGGCACTTTAAAAGGAGGGCTACGGGGCTGTGCTACCGCAGGGGAAATAAATCTCCAGGGGGAGGGTCAGGTAGCCCCCTTGTCTTCTATCCCCGTGAGAGGGAGACAGATTTGAAAACAATGACCTTAAAATCAACGTATTTGTAGTAATTTGCATCTAGACAAGTTACTACAGGTACCCATATGCTTAGCTCATTCAGAATTGATGCATTTTACCTTTTTGAAACTGCTGCCAGTTTTAGCACAGGTACTCTGTAAACAAACTTTTAAGTGGCACTTTTTTTTTTTAACCGACTGAGATATAGCACAAACTATGCATGACATATTAGTCCAAAGCCAAAAGGCTCATTATTTATCATATTTTCAGGTCATCGTAACCCCACAGTACAGCACTGTATGTGTGTGGACTCCAGATACACTCTTCTCCTGCCCCCCCCCTCCCCCCCCCCAGGATCCACATGCTAATTTGACCTCTACTTATGGCTGGAACCAGGTTATGAGAAGAGTAAATAGGAAGGCAGTGCAATAGGTAAAGACACCCAAAGCGTAAGCAGGACTAGGAAAAAATGCTAGCTTTAAGAATTGTATGTGTAGTCTCTAGCAATGGGCAAATCTTTACCAAACTTAGGAACCTAGCGGTCAGAAGAACTCTAAAATAGTTGAGGAAAAAAATTGGGGGGCGGTGGGGGAGTTTAGGAGTCTCTTGTCCGTAGCTATATAGAGAGGTAGATTGACATTAACTCTGTGGAGGGAGTCTGTGAAAATCAGCTTTCCCAGAGCCAATGGAAAACGACATTATATTTTTTAGTCTTGAATTTATCTGAAACAGTATGTTACTTTAAGGAGACTATTTGATCACTGATTACTCTTATAAGCAACCTGGAGAGAGCAGAACGATTGTGCTATCAGGGCAGGGTACTGTAATTTTTATTGAATGTGTGTAATGATGAAAATAATAAACTACTTTTTTTCACCTTTTTTTTTTGTCCTTGCAGCCTCATGTGCAGCCTACTTTTGGCTTTCTTTTTGACATCGATGGAGTATTGGTACGAGGAAAGACTCCAATTCCTGCTGCTAAAGTAGCTTTTCAAAAGCTGGTAAATTCTCAAGGACATTTCTTGGTGCCTGTTGTGTTTGTCACCAATGCAGGGAACTGTCTTCGCCAGAAAAAAGCTGATCAGTTGTCTCATATTCTGGGAGTGCCAGTGAGTAACTCTTAATTGTGGGTATTTTGGGGGGAAGAGGGGGGTTGTTTTGTTGGTTTTTTTTGTTGGTTTTCTTGGGTGAATATTATAAAGGGAGGATCCTGCACTAAATACATTTCAGCTTTTCAATTAACAATGTTTACTATTAGAAAAGACATGCTTTGTAAAGTCCTTGAAATAATTTGGTTGGAAGGAGTATATTGGTGTAAGATATTATTACAAGCAGCTATTACTAATGGAATATCTTAAATTCCCAATGGGACCTATGTGTTTCTCACTACCTTGCTAAGGTTAGGATGAAGGTGTTCCTAACTCCCTGTTCCTGGACTTGGTCAATTAATGGTGTGTCTTAGCTGATTGTACAGACCTGACACTGAAAACCCTATGAATAAAGGAGTTCTAAAAGATAAAAGGGGTGTGTGATCTGTCCATTTGTAAGTTTAATAATCTTAAACTTTTTTCTGCCTTGTATCATGTTTAGTATTTTTGGCTAGGAAATTATGGTAAAAACAGAATGATGTATCAAGGGTATGTTTGGGAAGCACCATTTTCTATAGTGAGTTTTGGGTGTTGCCCTGCGGGGTCAGGCCAACTCTCAGGATCTCAATATTGCACTGTTAGACAGGAGGGTGTGACACAATTGCACATATACAAACACACAAATCAATTAGGTGCATACACACACACTACCAGCTCAGGTACACCATTGTCCAGTGTGGCAGGGCACTGTGTGCGCCTGCCACTTTAAGGGCCTGGAGCTGGCAGCCACTAGGTGCCTGATGAGGGCAGCCATTTTGAGTCAAGGGCTGCCTGTATAAACAGGGCAGTTTGGCAGCTGGAGGCCAGGCAACAACATCGCCTGGCCGGAGGGCTGCTGAGATCATTTGGAGGTAAGGGAGGAGCTGTAGGGGATGGTAAGGAGGCTCCTGGTCCTGGGCACGACCTAAAACTGCACCCTGCCGGGAGTGGGAGGCCTGGTGGGGCTCTCAGTGGCGTGGGAGCCCCCAGGAAATGCCAGGCCAGTTACCACCCCTGTGAAAGGTGGGTCGGGGTGCCTTAACCCCTAGCCCCCACGACCGGGTGGGTAAAACCTGTGTTTGTGTGAAGGGCCCAGAGGGCAGACCCCTGGAGAGATTGAGGGGCTAGAGACTCGGACCTGAACAAGAGAGTACCCTCAACTGGCCCGTGCTGGGGCCAGGACCAGGACGGTCAAAAGGGCCAGGGGCCCACCATGAGGGGCACCCAAGAGCCGGAGGTCTGGGGTCTCAGCTGGCCTGGAAGTGGGCCAGGGCTGGTAGCCAGAGGTCCCGGGGGGACCACACCTGAGAGGGGAAAATAGTTTCAGCGAGCTAGGTAGCCTGAATGAAGGCAGGGTAGGCCGCCTGAAGGGAGGGATCGTGGAGGGGTCCTGTTAGGAGGATTCTGGGGCCCAGTGTGGGGGCTGGTGATTTATGTGAACATCAAGATGCCATCTGCGAGGCTTGGGCTGCAGTGTAGAGGAGAAAAGGAGCCGCAGAGAGCGCCCCGTGGCATCGGGGCACCAAAATGGGTAGCCTCCCGCTTAACTGACATCAGTTAATTAATCAATTAACATCAAGGCATGGCAGGCGAGAAGGCAGGTGGTTAGCCCAAGAACAGGTGGGCGGGCCATGGAGATCGGCCCAAGTAGGCCCCCCTGTTGCATCCAGCTATATAGAAAGGAGGTGTGTCATCTTCAGCTGGTTTGAGGTTAAAACAAAACTTAGGCAGTTAAAAGATATTGAAAGAGAAAAACCTTGAGGGGTGGAAGAGAAAGAAAATAACATAATGAGGTTGATTTGAACAGTTACAATGGTATAGTTGTCTCTTTGCTAATTAAAATATGACTTTGAATGCAGTTTTTACATGCATCTTGTTATACTGGTATTCTAAATAGCATTTATATCCTTAAGAGAAGTACAGACAAACAAACAAATAAAAACAAACCAAAAACAAAACATTCTGACATCAGATAGTTTAGAGTAGGGGGGAAACAAATAAACAACTCCCCCAACAACAAAATACACATAACCTTTAATAAATATCATTTTGCTAACCAAGTGGAATCTTAAACTTTTTTGAGAATTGCTGCCCTTTTTTTTCAAATATCAGAACAACTTTCCAGTCCAACCGGATGGAAGTGGTCTGGGATCCACAGACCGATTCAATTTTTAGAGGGGGTATTACCAATGACTTTTATTATATCTTTATGATATCATATGTATTTAAACTGTGACAACTTAAAACAAACCAAACAAACAGACACAAAGCTTATAACACAAACACACGAGACAATTTTTATTTATTTATTTATTTATTTATTTTGCCATGGCTGTGATAAGGAAGATGCTGCTGGTGGCAATGAGGCCTCATGGCTTATCTGTCACCTTTGATTACACTGTGGTTTCTGTAAAAGAAAACAAACACACACAAACCTGCCAAGGAAAACTCCTTGCAGTGGCTAATATTTACAAATGTACAGTGCTGACATTTGCAGTGGTGGTGCACACATCGTTTTTCATTCTTGGGGTGCTTTTCTTTTATACTGAAAAAGTGGAGCAGTTACCTACAGGAGGGTGGCCATCCCAAGTTGAGGACTTTTCTGGCCTTTTCCTGCCTCAACATTGGGGTGGGCACTGATCAGCCTGTCCATTGCGTATTGTCCAGTGGCTCAGAGCCATTCCTTCCTGCTAGCCAAGAAAGGTGGCCGGCAGGATAGAAAAGACTGTTCACCTGATTCCTTGAGGGTCAGGTGATTTATTTAACAAGGAGGCTCCCAAAATTAATTGCTCTGTGGAGCCCTCCTGAAAAACTCATCTTTAAAGTGACAACCTGGCCCAACTGCAACAAGGGCATTGGCATCCTTCAGAGGGACACTTTCTCCCTCAGAATTTTTGCTTAGAAAGCCTTTTTCATGTTCTTACATCTCACCCTCATTACCAATAAGGGTATACTTTTACACTTCTAGGAGTCTCTGCCTTGCAACACAGGCACAAAGCAAACACACAACACTGTTTTGCACAAACACCTCAACAATCCCTGCAATCTCTTGGCTTTACTTGTGCTACAAACATTCACAGTCTCTAGCACAGAACTTAGTCTTCTCTGCTACTGACTTCTTATTGAACCAGTGATATAGGGTGTTGTACTTAACCCAAACAGACCACAGCATGACCTCAGGCACTCTGAGATCAGGACACAACTTTTCCTTAAAGCAACTGCATCTTTTCCCTGCTCTAGAGTAGTCATTCCTAAAATTGCATGCTTACTGTTTCCTCCTACCTGCTCTAGCATTTAAACTCTGTTAATCTATTATTCTCTCCTTTCTTTCTAAACACTTTCCACATCTCTCTTTCACAGCTGCCTCACAGCCTGTTTTCCCACTTCCCTCTATCTTTTTCCTTTCCCTCTCTCTATCACAGCTCCTTGCTTTCTGAATCTCTATATGTAAGGAAACAAACCTTGAATGAGTGAACCATGCATCTTTCCTAGTGAAATTTTCTTTAACTCCCTCACATAAGGCTGTAACAATACAGGCACAAGCTGTGGGGGGCAGTTTCAATCATAATGGTTTTCAACCTGCCCAGACCCAGCACTTTTCAAGAACTGGATCTCCCTTATGTCCCAAATCTGGCACAAAAGAGGGAAGTCAGAGAACCAGGTTGCTACCCTTTTTACTCAGGTCTAAATACTAGACTATACTATCTCTTCACAGTAAACAAAACCCAGTGTCATCCACCAAACAGTAGCTTACAGCCAGCAATAAACTCAAAACTCAAAATTTTAGACACCTCAAAGCTCAAGATACAAAATCTCAAAAGCCTCAAGACAAAACAATCTTACAAGCATTTCTGCTGGAGAGGACCTGCCTCCTCCTTTTTCACCCCTTTAGTGCTGTGATCACTTATGCCTGGTGTGGGGGTTTTGTGCCTGAACATGCTGGTTCCTGGACTTCTGTGCCCTACAACAACAACAGACACAATAATAACAACAAAGAAAGCACTGTGGGTGCTCGAGCCCCTGTCCTGCAGGAGTTCCCCTTAACAAAGCCGACCCTACACTGGGTATGCCTACCCCGCTCTGGGGTGAGTTCTATAGTGCTGTGGGTGCTCGAGCCCCTGTCCTGCAGGAGTTCCTCTTAACAATGCTGACCCTACACTGGGTATGCCCACCCCGCTCTGGGGCGAGTTCTATAATGCTGACCCTACACTGGGTATGCCCACCCTGCTCTGGGGCGAGTTCTATAATCACAACGGTAATGGTGTAGGTGTTCCTACAGTAACAGCAATGCTTCAAATACAACACAGGCAGGCATCAAATACACAGGCACACTAGCTCACCCAACCCACACTTCTCACTCCCGCTAACACCTGCAATATGCCTGCATTCTCCACCATAAAATGTTGCCCTGTGGGGTCAGGCCAACTCTCAGGATCTCAATATTGCACTGTTAGACAGGAGGGTGTGACACAATTGCACATATACAAATACACAAATCAGGTACACACACACACTACCAGCTCAGGCACATCCAAACCAGCCTAGGCACATGCATACCTATCACCAATCCAAGCACATACACTATACACCCCAAAAGTTAGGCACGGATCACTAATTCGTATATCATGCACACAATGACATATATATACACACACACGCACACCCCTACACAGGTAAGTTCCTAACTTGGATGGTACAGTGTGTATGTGTGTGCTTGGGGTATTTGGGATACTTGGGGGAAGGTTCAGGTGAGAGAGAAAGAGTTAAAGTGTAGGGAGTGAAAGTTGCCAGAACTGGGATTAGAACCAGTAGACTACAGAGAAGCTGGCTGAGGAACTGAGGCTTGGATTTATTTAAGGTAGACTGGGGCTGGAAACTGAGGCAGACAGCTGAGATTTTGGGGGGGGGGGGGGGGGGCGGGGAGATAAGTGATGGCAAGGAGGAGACAGCCAGGAAAGAAACTGAGGCAGAAACCTGGTTGCTCAGGGGAAAAGGAAAAGGCAGTGGGGTTGAGATGGTGGCAAAGAAACAAGGGGTTTGGAGGCAGAGAGGAGCTCAGGACAGGTGTTGGAGGTGGCGGAGAGCCAGAAGCAGGAGAGGGAGAAATGAGACAGAAGTTAGAGGGGCGAGGAGCAGAGATTGGAGCGGGGCCAAACCATAGTAAAGCAAAACCCAATTTAGGGGTCCAAATAACAGTTTTATTAAATAGACAACACACTACACAGCCCCATGAAGTTATTGGTTCACGCACACGCGCACACAGTCACAATGGCAGCAGGAGAAAGAGACTCAGTGGAAGGGTTGGAGTCCAGCTAGGGAAGAGAACCAGAGCCCAAGTCCTTGGTTGAAGATGGGGTGGGGGTTGATAGCTACCAGTCCAGGCTGGAAAGGGGTCCTTGTCCAGTAGGTGTTGTCCAGACGGGGGTCACCAGCAGGGCCTCTGGGTGGATAGGTGGTGTGGCATGGTGCTGGTCCAGATGGAGAGGGTGTCCCACTGGATCTGTCTTCACTGCTGCTTTTTATAGGGGCAGATCTTGTGTGACCCTAGTGACAGGAGGCATGCCCAGACAAGGGTCAGCCCCTGGTGCACTGAGTATGTATGCTCCATGCAGGGATATGCAGTTTCGGGTGTCTGTAACGGTGGGGTACAATGGTAGAGTTGCTGGTTCTCCAGGGTCTTTTGTCTTTCAAATGCTGGGTTTTTGTCTCTGTTCCTGGGTGAGTTCCGTGGTTCCTGGATGAATCAATGCGAGGTGATGGCCTGGTCATTACAGGCCATTCAGTAGAGGCCCGCTACCATTGTGTTTCCATCATTCCCAATCACTCTCATTCATCCGGGAACCAATTTACATGGGAGGGGTACATGAATCATACAGTTGCAACACAAGGGATGCCCGGGCAGAGGACACAAGATGGAGGCTTGACATACAAAATGGAAACTTGACTTACGCTAACTTACGCATATAGGCCTAAAACAGTAATCACACAATTTAAAAGCAGTACGAACATAATAATTATAACTTATAAAACAGTGGGTATTGATATCAAAGTAGCAGGGAACTTATTTGCAAAGAAGGGAGAGAAAAATAAAACTTACTACCTAAAATAAAATGTTAAAGCTTATCCTACATCTTAGCTTACTTATACTTATCTATAGGGAATAGAGAGGGAGAGAAAAGGGAAGGGGAGGAAATGCATTTAAAAATAAATAGAAAAAGAAAAACGGGGGGTTTTTTTGCAGGGTAATGAAATCAGAAACCACTGGCATCAGTGTATTGATCGACCCTGTAAATGTTTTTTCAGCCTAAAATTAAAAATGCATTTGAAAGAAATGGTGTGTTCTTATTTTATCCCAAACAGATTTCACAAGACCAGGTCATGCTGTCTCATAGTCCTTTGAGAATGTTCAAACGTTATCATGACAAATGCGTTCTTGTGTCTGGGCAAGGACCACTTCTGGATATTGCCAATTGGTATCCTTTTAAAAGGACATTTTATGTTTTTAAGTATTTTCATTCATCTAGTTCATCTTTTTCAGTGAAATGTTAAAATGTATTTTAGACAGTGTTAGAAACTGAACACAGTGTTTGTTTCTTTGTTCAAAACTGCTAACATTGTTGGTATGGTGCAGTACCTCTTTGTTTTGTTTTGTTTTTCACTCTTCTTTACTTAACCTTTTTTTATACCAGGGTACAGAAATACTTGAACTTGTATGAAAATGACTAATCACTTCTTAAGGGACTGCCCTGAGAATGAATCTTGAGATATTGTTATCTGGTAACTAGGAATATATTTCCAGAACCATTTCACAGGCCTGTTCTTGAAATAAACTTGCTTTTAACAAATTTTCTTTCTTGGGTTATATCGTTTATCCCTAATGACTTCAATTTTCAGAGTGAATTTCTCTAAAAGGGATTTTATGCTGTGAAGTCGGTCTTTAAGTTTGAAACTTCCCTTAGAAAGCAATATTTTTTGTTTCTGGGAATTAAATAAATGTTTAATTGAAAATAATGAGATGCATAAAGACAGGAGAGCTCAAAACCAGTGGGGGCAAGACCCATTTTTGGCAGGCTTGCCACAATTAGCCTTGAACCCTTTCTAAGTGCAACTTCAATCCCCTTTCCCTTCCTGATCTACTGCTCTGCATTCTGTTTCTTTCATTGTTCTCCCTGCCTGATCTACTATTTTTCTTTCTGCTTCCTGTCTCATCTGCTACTGTGCTGCGTGTCCTCTCCCCAGTCTGCATGCACACAAAGGCTTCTTGTGGCACCCATGCCATAGGTCGGCCACTCCTGCTTTAAACCATTCTAATCCTTTCGTATGGCAGGCATTGTCTTTACTAATTTTGCATACAATATTATAAGGTGGTATTATGCATTTTACCTTTCATGACAGGACTATGTATGATAAAACATGATTGTCTGACACTGCAGAGGCTAAGTATTTCTTAGGATTCAGCGACTTTCAAGTCTCTGTTCTATTTAAAATGTGGTAGTATAGATAAGACTCTCAGTTTCAGGGCTAGTTACACTGTTGAAATCCCAATGGCCTCTTCTAGAAAGCCTCACTCAAATCGCAGGTCTAGAGCTGTCCTCTGTTTCTTGAGTAAGGATCCAAAACCTTTAAGCACACTGTTCAAGTTTGCTGATGACACTAAGATGTGGGGCGAGGTGGACACACTTGAAGAGAGAGAGAGGCTGCAAATAGATTTAGACAGACTACAAAAGTGAGCAGGTGAGAATAGGATGGGGTTCAACGTAGATAAATGCAGGGTGCTGCACCTTGGGAGAAGGAATTCACAGCATAGATAAAGGCTGTGGAGTTCCCTTCTTGAAAGCACAGAGGCGGAACAGGATCTTGGAGTCATTATTGACTCCAAGATGAACATGAGCCACCAATGCCAGACAGCAGCAGGCAAGGCCAGCCATACCTTGTCATGCATCCAAAGGTGCATCTCAAGCCAGTCCAGAGAGGTGATACTCCCCCTCTATGTGACTTTGGTCAGACTGCAGTTGGAGTACTGTGTCCAGTACTGGGTGCTGCACTTCAAAAGAGATGTGGCCAGCCTGGAGAGGGTTCAGAGGAGGGCCATCCACTTGGTGAGAGGGCAGCAGGACAGGCCCTACAAGGAGAGACTGAGAGGCTGAACAGGTTCAGGTCCCAGCAAGAGGAGGCTGAGGGGGGACCTGGTGGCTGCCTACAAACTCATCAGGGGAGATCAACAGCAAATAGGTAGAGCCCTTTTCTCCCCAGCACCACCTGGGGTGACAAGGAACAATGGTAATAAGCTGATGGAGAATAGGTTCAGTTTAGAGATCAGAAGGCAATATTTTACAGTTAGGGTGGCCAAAATCTGGAACCAACTTCCCAGGGAAGTGGTCCTCACCCCTACCTTGGACAAATTCAAGAGGAGGTTGGACGATCACCTGTCTGGGGTCTTGTGAACCCAGCATTCATTCCTGCCTGTGGCAGGGGGTCAGGCTAGATGATCTGATCAGGTCCCTCCTGACCCTAGCTACTATGAAACTATAAGACTTTTTAAAAGGTTTTTGACTATAGTCTCTTTTATGACTCACTTGAATTACCTTAGCAAGTTTGACTTCAGTACAGCACGTGTGTTTTGGTGCTGTCAGAGATAATGACAGGGGACCAAATATCCTTCATAAAACACAGTACTATTTCTTTTAGGACAAAAATGTTACAGGGAAAACATTTGTCATAGTAATAATAAAACTGCTTCCATACTATCTTGCCAGGTACAGACAAATTCATCGATTATTTGTTCTTCTGTGTCACTTTGGCCTAGTTCGTGGATCAAAAGGGAGTGCTGCTAGCCCTAAGTCAAGCTGAGCACTTTAAACCCTTGGTGACCAACCTTTTTATAAATGAATCAAACAAACATTAAAATCTGAAATGGGCCAAGGGCAGCAGAGAAAAGCATTGCTCTAGCTCTGCACACTCAGCCATGCTGATGTGCTGGGGAGCTCAGGCAGGGACATCATGTGAGGCAACAGACCATTCCTTCATGCTCTGCAGGCCGCTTCCAGCCCATAAGCCACAGGCTGAACATCACTGCTTTATACCCTTCTTAGTCCTTTGCTGGGTAGCCTTCCTCAGCCAGTTCAAGCCAGGATATGTAATTGTTCCCAAGGTGGCTGAAGCTTCTTTTGATCTGTCTACATGTCTGAGAGCTTGAATTAATCAACCCCTAGTGCTTCCAGAAACTTCTACATTTTTACATCCCACTGATTCAACTCGGTCACAAGCCAGTGTCTGTGGCTTCTCTGAGACAACATTTTTCCTTTAATAAAAACTTAAGCTTTTTTCTTGAAAATGAGATTTGTTGTAACATTAGGCATATTTCAGTAAGCAAAGAGGGACACGATTACTTAGACATGAGCAAAGTTTGATGTGTTTGTTTGCTCTGGTGTTGGTTCGTTTCTCTAGGGCCCCTTTACAAATATAGGTAAAGGCACAATGGGATTTTAACATGCGCAATTCACATAATTGTGCCTCCTGCCATGACACGTGCACATGGCAGGAGGCGCAATTGTGGGATCATTCATTGATTAGATCCTATCATGCCTTATCACTGGTGCAGGAGGAATCCAGAGTCATGATCCCAGGCCCCCCCTGTGCCAGCTTTCATGGCTGTGAGGCTCACAGCAGGGGCAGTGCTGGGAATGCTGCCACCACTGCAAGCCTTGTCAGGCATCAGAGGCAGTGCTGTTGGCTGCAGGGCTGGCCGTGGGGACAGCGCTGTCCAGCAGTGGAAAGAATGCTTCCACTGCTGCAAGCCCAGCAGCTGATGAGACTCACAGCAGCAGCAGTTCTGGGAATGCTGGTGGTGCATCCCTTTGGCTTGGAGCCCCTCAGGTGATGGGGCTACCAGCCAGAGGGGAGCACTTAGCCACAGGTTTAATTAATGGCATGATTAGAACCAGCTATAAAGTTGTTAACATTTTTTGTGAAATAACTTTGTATCTTATTGCTTGTTTTGTCATTCCCTTAACTGGTTAAACATATAGCTTGAGTCACAGTTTAAGGTATGGTTAATTAGTTAATCTCACTTTAAGTATAATGTGTAGAGGGGGCCCTAGAGCAGGTAATAGTACCACCCACCAGAAGAATATTCTTCCTGTTATAAATAAAGCATACCTGATACTCATCGCTTGTGGGAGGGGAAGCATATTGGGCTATTCTACTTGTTTCCTGGAAAACTTCAACTTTCAGAGTTAATTTCTCTAAGACTGTTTTTTACATTTGAAAAATAACTAATGGTGACATAATGTTTAAATAGCTTCCCTGCTTGTTATCAGAATCCTATCTACTGTGCTTACTGGATAAAATGTTATACTACTCTGCATTCCTGGTAGTCCTGCAAGAGCAGTGCATCAGAGAGTAAGAGAAACTCTGTTCTGCGTGTGTTTTAACAGAATTGTTGGCGAAATACAAGTTACAGCTAGACCAAATATGCACACACCTTGAGGACAAGAGGGTTGCATGGGTGACACTGAGGACATAATTAAGGAATCTACATGGATATAGCTAAGGCCATCACATGATCTGAGCACCCCAGAACATTTATGCTTGGTGATGTTTATGGAGAAAGTAATTTTATAATTTGTCTTTTTATATATGCATTGAATCTGGCATTATCTTCAAATTCAGGACCTTTTCACTAAATTGAAATTTTCATTAAACTTTAAAAACAGATGTTCAGATTGGAATTTTATTTAAACAAGACAAAATATTCTTGATACTTTGCTTCCATTATCCATTTGAAAATTTAAAGCTAGTTACCAAGAATACTCTTTGGACAACTATAAACATTCAGGCATAGTAAGAAACAGCATGATGGGATCTCTTACATTAATTTTCAAATTCACGATTGTATCTACAATATAAACCTCAGGTATAATTAGACTTATACTGAACACGTACTTTCAAAGATTTTAAAATCTTTATGAATGACTCAGATCCTGGTATGAAAGGGAGGATTTTTTTTTTTATGGCCATATCTGTTTAATAGCCCAAGTTCATGATTGGAATAACTTTGGACAAGCTTTTGAATGTAAGACATACTTCATCAGAAAGAAACAAATGGTCAGCTTCTTAAATAGTTTTTGATCCTTCTTGTATTTTTGCATACATTTGAGGGCAGGTTTTGCTAGTACTGAGCATTGGATGTTTGTACTACTCATAAACAAACAAGTGTTCTATGAATTACTCCATTAAGGTTTAGATTTAATGGAATTCTGTTTCTTAAGGGTATTGCTATGAAAATTAGAAGATTGCTTCATAATCTCATTCAGTGTAGGAGGTTTTTCTTTCACCTTCCTTTTTAAATTCTCCCCCCCCCCACACACACTTTTAAGGTGCAATTAATGGTTTCTTAAGGTACAAATAAACATCGCCCATTGAATCAGATCAGTTGTGCTGGGACAAATCCTGATCAGCTTCATTGTGTGAAATGCATGTTGCTTGTTGTCCTGCCTTCTTTATCCTGTGGGGCAACAGGTGATGTGTTCCCTGCTTGCAGATGTGCCCCCTGGGGAACCTCCAGGGCACATCTCTGCAAGCAGGGAGAGCTGGATCCTGTGTAGTCATGGGGCTGGGACTGCCAGTTTGCTGATAGGTGATCCAAGCCTGGGACCACACTGGAGTGTGGACACATGCCCTGGGAATCCCAAATGGGGAAATCCAGGCAGGCACTATTGAGGCTTCAGGGACCCCAGGAATTTCTGCTACTGGGGTGCGCAGGATTGGGCCCCAGGCATGTCAGCTGGGTAGACTGAAGAGTGCAGGCAGTCCCAGGCTGCCTGTGCTTTTCCACCCTAAAACAGATGCCAGCCACAAGATAGCGGCACAATGCACACCTGTGTCATGGCCACAAATTTTGGGTATTTCTGGCATGAAAAGGGGCGCAAAGATCTGTTTGGCATTTGTGCCCCCATGAACATTTTTGTGGAGGCACAAAGGCTACATCTTTTCACACCCATAATTTCCTTCTATCAAAATCTAAATACTCGAGTAGCCAAAATATGATTTGCAAATAACATTTTACAATGGTTATTTAGCTATAACTTCTGATGAACTTCAGGGTTCCCTTTTAAGCAAATGCAAAATAAGATGTTACAGTGATGTTGGGTTCTAAAATGCATGCTTTTTCACCACTTCTGTTTATGTGAGTTGTCCTAGTAAAGCTACAAAGCAAGCCCAAATCCAAGTGAAGTAACTTCTTTCATGATATAGATTAAAATGAAGTTAGGGTCTCTGACTTCTTGTATTGTATTCTCATGTGATTTGTGTTGCCAGGATTGTAACTTGATATATTACAATTTGTTGACTTTATGATCTTAAAATTAAGATATAGAAATATGTATATATTTTTGTGTCCTTAACTGGAGTTTTACAGTTTGGGTTTTTGTCGGCCTATTACTATTGATATGCTACGGGAGATGTACCCTTTGCTGGATATGGTGGACCATGACAGAAGGCCTAAAATTTTGGTGAGTATTTGTATTGAAACTTTTCTGTGGCTGTTGGCTAATACTCAGTATTGTCAATGATTACTTAATAGCATTAGTTTATTCTCTTTTGTATTGTGCTTTTGAATTTGATTTCTACCTCAGTTCTTGGCTCACTGCAATGCTAAAGCTATTGAATAGATTTTTCTAATAGGTCATCTTGTCACTAGGATTCACACTGACTCAGTGATTGAGTACTCAATTGCAGCTTTTGATCTATAACCTAGTATATTGACAATGCCCTCATCTGCCTTCTGTACCTGTGGCAAGTTAGAGTGTGTGTCTGTTGTTTCAGACTTTGCCTGGTAGTTTATATGAATTTGTTCTTGAAGTTCAGAAGAACAGGTTTAGACAAATGCTTGTCTAGAATGGCTTAGAAAGGGATGGGCCTGCTTTGAGTAGGGGCTTGGACTAGATGGCCCTGAGGTTCCTTCCAGCCTTACTTATCTATAGCAAAATATATACAAAGAACATTGGATTTTGTTCAGTTGCCTGATAAACTTCCCAGTATAGCAGACTTCATGATTTCTGAAGAAAAGTGGAAAGAAGATTTTTTTTTTTTTTCTTCCCTGCAGGATTGTGACAATATTGGTAAGTTATTACTGCTAAGTTGTGTGGTTACAGTGATTTGTTATATTCCTTCCAAAGCCATTGCTTACTTGCTTACCCCATAAGCTGTAACAAAACTGATTATGCTGGCATATGTAAGCTTTCCTGATTTAAATTACCTTTAACTGAAATGGGACGGGAGGCTCACAGGCTTGCTTAATGAAGCCCTCTGTCTATTTATAGCATACTAGGATATACTATTATCTGTTGCATACAATGCCTCCCCCCACCAAATAAAAACTAAAATTCACCTTGTTTTTTAGAAGGTAGAATATATAGGGTAAAAGACTTTCCGGAGCCCTGGCTGACTGTGGCAGAGTAAGTCTTTCTGCAAGCATAGTATTCAAGAAGTACAAGAAACTGCCTGGTGTGGCAGGAAATTCCTGTTGCCTCATCCAGACTGTTCCTTGGCATGCCACAATTCCTGAAACAGTCTGGGTTCCCAGGGGGACTTACTGTTTCATGTGAGGTTAGGCCCCAGACATTTGCAAAGGTAGTAGCAAGATTGACAGTATTTATTGTAAATAGCTTTTTATATGCATTTCTGTAAGTGAAGCATCATTTCCACATCAAAAGCCTTATCAAAATACTATCAGCAGTTCACTTGCTGCTTCAGCCACAAGTGACAGTGCTCAGCCCTTATCTATGGCTGAGAGGGTTAACAAGACTCCTGCCCTTTCAGCTTGCTAAACCAAACACAAGGGGCAGACATCTTGGCAGCTGCATGTTGTCTCCAGGCTTGCTTCTTTTCCAGCAAGAAGGACAGCTTCTCTGCTTAATCATAGAGAAGTAGGGATGGAAGGTACCTCCAGAGGTCACCTCCAGCCCCTTGCCTGAGGAAGAATTATCCCTATCCAACCATCCTATATAATCCATAATCTAAACTCTACATAAAACTACCATCAACCCTGACACAATAGCCTAACCTGCCACAAGTAAAGCAGGAGAACCGTGTCAAGCAACATCCTGCTTCTATGAAATGTCAGTACATGCTCAGGAAATCCCAGATAGAACCCCCTTCTCCCCCACCCCCACTACAGATGAAGGCAAAAGCTCCCATAGTCCATACCAATCTGATCAATCCTTCCTGACCCCTAAAATGGCGATTGATCTGACCCTGAGCAGAAAGGCAAGACCATCTAGCCAGGAACCTCCAGCTTTGGTCTCAGCAAGAGCACTGGCACACCCCAGTCAAAATCCCTAACCTTGTATGTAGCCAACCCCCAGTGTCTCTGAGGAAGGCTTAAAAACACCCTGCACGTGTAGCAGAAAGTGTGTGTGTGTGGGAGCAACCAACAAAGCCCAGAAGTATGGGAAGTACCCATAATAGAACATAGGCATAGCTTTGTCTAGATAATCCCTGACTAGTGACTGTCCAACTTCTTGAACATCTCCAGTGTTGGAGAGTCCACAACTTCCCTAGGCAGTCTATTCCACTGCCTCACTGTTCTAACAGTGAAGAAGTTTTTCTGGATATCTAGTCTAAACTTACTTTGCTGCATCTTCAAACCATTGCTCTGTGTCTTCCTTTCCACAGCAAGAGAGAAAAGATGCTTTCCCTCTTCTTTATGGCAGCCCTTTATGTCCCCTCTTAAGCATATTTTCTGCAAGTTGAACATGCCTAGCTCCTTCAGCCTCTCCCCATATGACTTGCTTTTCAAACCTTTTATCATCTTTGCCTACCTCTGGACCCTCTAACTTCTCCAAGTCCTTTTTAATGCAGAACTGCACACAGTACTCCGGATAAGTCCTGACCAGTGCTGAGTAGAGGTGCTATTGCCTCCCATGTCTTGAACATAATACTTCTATTGATGCATCCAAAAACTGCATTGGCCTTTTGTGCGGCTGCATCATACTGCAGACTTATACTGAGTCTGTGATCTATCAAGACTCCCAAGTCCTTTTTCTGTAGTGCTACTATGCAGTCATGTGTCACCCATTTCATATTTGTTTTTTATTATTCTTCCAGAGATGTAACACCTGGCATTTGTTCAAATTTAACTTCATCCTGTTAGCTCTAGCCCAATTTTCTAATCTGTCAAAATCCTTCTGAATTGTGCTTGACTCCTCCAGTATGTTCTCAGTCCTTCCTAGTTTTGTGTCGTCCGGAAACTTGTGCAAGAAGCTTTCTTATGCCAGCATCCAAATCTCTTGTCCTGGGCCCAGTGTTGAACACCACTGGACCTAGGACAGACCCCTGTGGGTCTCCACTTGAAACCTCCTGTCATTCTGACATGGACCTATTAATAATTACCCTTTGCTTACAGCTATTGAGCCAGTTATCTTATCCACCTTGTAGAAGTTTTATCTAGCCTGCTTTTCTCCAGTTTGTTTTTAAGAGGGTTGTGTGGGACCTTGTCAGGGGTTTTCCTGAAGTCCAGATACAGTGTATCCACAGCATTCCCTTCACTCACCTGTCACAACCCAAAGTTATGATTTTTTGTTTGTGCATGCGCTTCAGCACTGCTAAATTATTTCCCACCAAATTTGTTGCTTTCTTTGCACGGTAGAGCTCTCTGCTGCTAGAGAGAGCTCTGGTGCAACGGGGGATTTCCTGCCGAATTGCAGCTTCTTTGCAGTGTGCATCTCTTTTGCATCGTAGTGATGCACGCTGTAAAGAAGTTCCCGCCATTTGTATTAGGGTCTGCGCCATGTTATTGGCCGACTCCTAATTTAGGCACACATGGCGGCTAGCGATTGGCTTGCTAGCCGTACAAAAGGCTTGGGTAGTTTCCGCCCAAGCCGGAGGAGGGAGGAAGAGAGAGAGATTCTGTGTGAAGATCTCCAAGCGCTGTGGACCCTCGCGGACCCGATGCGCCTCCCCTAAGCAGGCAAGAGAGGCAATAGAACCGAGCCTACGGAGCTTTCGCTTCTCGCCTCTCCCCGTCGCCGAGCGCAATCCCAGACGTATCCCTTTCCTGTAACTTCAGACCCCGCGGAGCCTAGCAAACTCCGGGGAAAACTTATCGGACCCGCGGAGCCTAAATAACTCTGGGGAAACTTTTCGAGCCCAACTTAACCGGACCCGCGGAGCCTAGCAAACTCCGTGGGAGCAATCTTTTGGTCAGAGTCCTCCAACGAGGGTTCAAGCGGGAGCTGTGCCTGGAAACTTATCCAGCCTACACCGATACCATCTTTGGGTGTAAGTAAACAATCTTTTCAATCAACTGTTACACCTCCATGACTAATTCTAACTCACGTGCGCAAGCCGCTTCGTGGTTTTCTCCCACCCCGCGTGCCCAGGCTGACAGCCACAGCCCGCGTGCACTGGAGACGGGTCCAGTACGACCCCGGTTCGCCCCCGGCTTGCCCATGGCAGCCAGAATAGGATCGGAATCACCGCCGCATATGGCGACGAGGGCGGGATCGGGGCCCGGCCCGCACACCACCCAAGTAGTTACTTTGTCAAAGAAGGAGACCAAGTTTGGTTGACATGATTTGTTTTTTATAAATCCATGCTGACTGCTTGTGATAAACCTTTTAATCCTCCAGATGCTTGTAAATGGTCTTCCTTATTGTATGTTCCAGTAATGTCTCAGGTATTCAGGTGAGGCCAACTGTTCTGTGGTTCTCCTCCTTTCCTTTTTTAAAGAGGGGGAAACGCTGGCCCTTTTCTAGTTCTCTGGTACCTGGCCCACCTCCCATGACTTTATGGAGGTTCTTGCCAAGGGCTCCAAGATGTCCTTTAGTATGCTGGGATGAAGTTTGTGTTACCCTGCTGATTTGAATGAATTTTAACCCAACAAAAGCTCTCCATCTCTTTATCTCCTCCCTCAACTTGTCCCCTTCTTTATCCAGTTACTCCTTATTAGATGTCTGACTGCAGCTTAATTTTTTGTGGAAACTGAGGCAAGGTAGCTGTTGAGTAGACCTGCCTTCTTTGAATTTTTGGTTAGGAGTTCCCCCTGGTTTAACAGGGGGATCTTTGGTCTTTGTTTTCTTACATACTTTGTTTCCAACATACTTATAGAACCTCTTCTTGTTGTCTTTAAGCTCCTTTGCCTGGGGCAGCTCATTCTGTATCTTTCCCTTCCTGATTTTGTCCCTGCAGGTTCTTGCTGTTTCCTAGTACGTGTCCTTGGTGACCTGGCCATTCTTCCATTGCCCATATGCTTTCCTTTTGCATTTGAGATATATTAGAAGCTCCTTGTGCAGCCATGTTGGTCTCTGGCCATTCTTCTTGTGCTTCCGTTGTATCAGGACAGTTTCTTTTCGGGTCTCCAATATTGTGCCTGCTCGGAGCTCCCAGCTCTCCTAGGTACCTTTTTATCCTTTGGTCCGTCTTCCCATGGCACCATACTTATTAACTCCTTGAGTCAGATGAAATCTGCCTCTTGAAATATAGCATCCTAATTTTGCTGACCTCGTGCTTTCCCTGTCTCAGGATCTGGAATTCTATTATATTATGATCACTTTCTCCCAAGTTATTTATCACCTTCACATCCTCTACCAGTTCTTTCCTGTTGGTCAAGGACAAGATCCAAAATAGATGATTCCCTACTTATATCCTCCACACGTTAGGAACTAGCTTGACACTGTTTGGCTGCATTGTTCTTCCAGCAGATCTCTGAAAAACTGAAGTCTCCCCCACACCCATCAATACTATCCCATAGCTTTTGGATAGATTTGTCACCTGCTTGAAGAGTGCCTCATCCACCTCCTCATCCTAATTTGGTGGCCTATAATAAATCTGCATCATTATAACAGTGCTGCATCACTTTTCATCTTCACCCAAATGCATTCTGCTTGACTATCATCTTCCTCCTGAACCAGGGAACAAGTGTGTGCGTTTGACATACAAGGCAACAACACCATTGCCTTTTGTCCCAACCCTGTCCTTCCCAATCAGTGTAACCCCCTATGTTGACATTTCAGTCCTAATAAGAGCTTTCCCACCAGGTCTTTGTGATATCAGTCAGATCATCATTCTTTTCACAGGCTGCAGCTTCCAGCTCATCTTGTTTATTCCCCATACTTCTCATCAGACATATTTTGCATTTTGACCTACTCGCTTCCCTTTTGCGCTACTTGTTCCACTCCTGTAGCTCACTGGCTCTTTCCCAGAGTTAAGTTGCTTCTTTGAATCCTTTCCCCTCTAGACTGGGTGCTTGGTTGCTGGAGGGTTTTGATTGCCATCCCCTGTGGAACCTAGTTAAATGCATGTGTCCCAACTGGCAAGGCCTTTTTTTTTTTTGTTTTTTGAGGGAGTTTTGTGGGGGGTGAGGGGGTGGGAGGCAAGTTTTGTGTCTGGGAGGGAAGATAAAGTATTCCAGTACTGTAGGGATAGCTGTAGCAGCAGCAAAAGCTTTAAGTGGCTTTCCCTAGGACTTGTGAAGTAGCTACAAAAGATCCTCCCCTTCACTGAAATACTATTTCAATACAGCCTCAAAGGTGCAGGCACATGGGTAGCAAAGCTTGCACTAAGTATTAAAGGTGTTTGTCAGAAAACACCAATTCATTGGAAGGATCAGTTCTGACAAAGCTGTTTTTGAAAAATACTGGTGGAGGGAAGCTTTATTACCTAAAATTCTAGTTAATTGATACTAAAAAGTTGTAATCAAAACACAACATGATGAAAAGAAGTTTTTTAACTGACCTCATCTGCACATTTTTGGGTTATCCGTTAGTTTGTCCAAATTCAGGGCAGAAGTGGGGGGTTTTTGGCTTTTTAAAAAATCTTTAAAGTCCTAGTGGGACAGTGAAGGAAATACCAAGCTACCAAATAGGAAATCATGCAATGTTGCTCCCTTTAAAGCAGGTGTAACTTGCTTTAAAGGGAGCAACAATGATTGATTTTTAAAGTCCAAAATCTTACTGATTGAACAGTCAAAATTCTCCCTGTTTTTCAGAGCAGGCAATCAGGAATGCTTAACCCAGGTCCATGCTCTCCACTGGAGATCATACACAATGACAACTCTTAACCTGACACGGAAACTTAGTCCAGCGCGGACTGGTGACATTTGGAGGTTGATGACTAAAACTAGCAAATGCATCATCAGAGCTAGGTTTCATCACCCATTTGTCCTTCTGTTTGTGACAGAAAACAGGGTTTGCTTTGCCCATCCTCAGATATTCTTCTTATTGTTGACTTGATGTAGCATATGATAAAAGCTTAAGAAAAATTCTGGTACATCTGCAAGTGTGAATTAACAAAACTATTGAAGTTCCTTGTTCTCTTATCGATATTTAAAGGTATAGGTTTTACTCAGCCAGTTGATATTTATTGATCACAGAATAGATTTCAACAATTGAGAAAGCAGTCATATATGTGAGGTCCATGAGGAAACTAAAAGGATGCTGATGGAACAGTCTAACATGTTATAGTGCACCTAAAGTTAACACAGTAGCTACTATTAGAAAAAAATGGTGTTACTAATTAGGCTACAGAGTATCTTGCTCATCTCAAGAAAGATAGTGTGGGAAGAAAAAAGACTGATCATTGCTAGTAATGGTGACCCTTTCATGTCCTTAGAAATGTTAAATGGGAATGCAACAATTGGAGTAATATATTCTTGGTGTCCATGGACCATGTTAATTCAGGATCATTTGCATACTATATCAACACAGTACTTCAAACTAATCCTTCTGACAGTTGGATGAAGAAATATGTATTATCAATAAAAGTGCTTATTGAAGGTGTGAGGGGAACCAAGGTATGCTTGCCTTAAAATATTCTACTATTTCTTAACTATTTTAGTTAGCCTTTGGCATCTTGAATATAAGCTTGTTTTATTGCTTCAGTACAAAACAAACTAGTCTGTAAGGCTTAACTGAAACAAGCTCCACTGACAACACCCCCACTGATCACTAACACTAATATTCTTGTTGGCAGTTTCTATAGAAGCCCATCTGTGTGGAAAATGAACACTCGCAAGAGATGTGATCTCCTTAGGTTAGTTTTGGGGTTTCTTAATGGGATTAGGGGTAGGTATGTCTATACTGCAGCCATGAAGCAATGTAGATTAACCCATGCCATGCTCTATGCTGCTACTAGGATAGCTCAGCTAGTTAAATTTTAGAGCTAGCTTCAATATCTCTATACTGCGCTGCAGTCTCTCTATAACTCTGGTGTGTACATACCCTAAGAAGCTTGCTGTATTTTTGCCATGGCTTTCTGTGTTATATGACTAAACAGAGAACCTAGAGTAGTTTATCAATCTCTCAACTTTCATGATTGCTAAAATCTATTGCTTAAATGTTCAGGGGAAAAGTACTTTTCTCTCTTGTACTTTACAATTGAATAACAGGGTATTTTAAAGATAGGCTGGGGCTTGCTGAGCATGAGCAAGCCAATGCCTGCTCATATTGTGTAGAATAAATAATAATATTGTGCCAAGTAAATTTGAATTGAAATGAAATGGCTTAATTTAGAATGTATAATTTATTAACTAAATTAATTTAGAATGTAATTTATTAACTAGGTGCAGACTCTCCTTCAACTTGTATACATTTTCTACAAGTGTTATACATACTCAGTAACATTGCTAGTTGCTCGTCTGAAAAAGCCATTACACTTCAGCTGTTCTTTTGCAAGTCTGGCAAGTCTCGGTTTTTATGAAAAGTCATTTTTTTTATAGGACAAAATACAACTGAGAACCTAATACTTTCCTCTGGAAAGAAATCTTGCATTTATATTTGGAAGGAGATGATTAGGAAAGTGTATCTGTTTTCTGGCTTTATTTAATTTAGTTCTTTACAGAAACCTAAATAGATTGAACCAATTCCCTGCATGTTATAATTATCATTGGAACCATACTTGGATAAAGGCACAGACAACAAAAGCCAGGGAGTGACTTGTTGAGGTTCAGCCTGTCTATCATAGAAAACCTAGGGATATCTGGAGGTCATCTAGTCCACCCCCTACCTGAGGCAGGATTATCCCTATCTCAACCATCTCATACAGTTAGTTATTTCACCTTTCACCTACCAAACAAAGATGCAGAGTTCAAGGTATTAGAACTTTTATAGTCATTGGGCAGAGAGGGTAAGGTAGCTCTACCTGACCCAGGAAGTGCATGGGCCAACCAGAGATAATGCTGTCCTAGACTTGGTCTTGGCCAAAGGAGATGATCTGGTGAGCAAATTGAATATAGATGGTAGCCTGGGTGATAGCGACTATGAAACCATCACGTTCACTATCCATCGCAAGGCAGGCAAATCAGCCTGCAGAGCTGAAGTTTTGGACTTCAAAAAAAGTGAATTTCAACAGGCTCAGGGCTATAGTAGAAGAAGCCCTGCGGGGCTAGAGACTGCAGGTGAAAGGAGTACATGAAGAGTGATTGTTCCTAAAGGATGTGATCCTCGAAGCCCAAAAGAAGTCCATTCCCATGCGGAGGAAAGGTAGCAGAAGGGCTGGTAAGTCCTCTTGGCTTAATAGGGATATCATGGTCCTCTTGAAAAAGAAGAAAGGGGTATAACAACTATGGAAGCTTGGGACAGTCCCCAAGGAGGACTGTACAACAATGGCCTGCACTTGTAGCAGCAGATTAGAAAGGCTAAGGCGGTGACTGAATTTAAACTAGCAACAGAAATCAAGGACAATAAGAAGTCCTCCTTTAAGTATGCAGGGAACAGAAGGAAAACAAATGGAAGTGTGAGGCTGTCCTATGACTCAGGATAGCTGGCTACCAACACTCAGGAGAAAGAGCTCCTGAATAACTCAGGAGAACTGAACACCTGAATAACTACTTTTCCTTCAGTATTTCACTGGACTAAGGGGAAAATCATACTAGATAATAGGGCTGTGCGAGGCTTTGGACCATGCGTCGGATCCGGATGTCCGGATCGAAGTGCTGGCTTCATTAGGCTTTCTGAAGCAGTTTGGAGCTTCTGAAACTCTTCGGAGATCCGGTCATAGGGTATAATGGGGAAGCAATTAAATATCTATAACTTTGTTGTTTTTTTGTCTCATTTGGATGAAATTTGCAGGGGGGGGGGGGGGGGTAGCCCCAAACCCCTGCACCAATCTTCTTGAAATTTGGCAGGCTTTGTGACCTCACCAGGGACTACCACCCCTGCAGTTTTCACCCCCCTGTGGTTTAACACATAGACATGACATTAGTTTTGCTTTCAAGAATTTGGGGTGCAGTTCCCCCCAAACCCCTGCACCTATCTCCTTGAAACTTGGCAGGATTCATGCTTTCAGAAGAGGCTACCACCCCTGTGAGTTTCATCTAAATCAGACAAAAAACAACAAAGTTATAGATATTTCATTGATTTCCCCATTATACCCTATGGCCGGATGTCTGAGGCGGCTCCAAAGCTTCAGAGCCGCTTCGGCCGGATCAAAGCGGGAACCCTGTCCGGAGCTCTGGATCGGATCATTGGCACCTGAAGCTGCCGGATCCAAAGCCAAATTGAATAGCTGCCTACTCGCACAGGCCTACTAGATAAGGTTCAGAAGGGGCATGGTGGGAATGACCGCCTTCCTACTGTTGATATTATGCTGGTGCATGATTGGTTAGAAGGAGACATTTATAAGTCAGCAGGACCAAATGAACTTCATACAAGAGTGCTAAGGGAGCTGGCCAAAGTCATCGCACGGCCTCTGGTGAAACTCTTCCAAAACACATGGTGCTCCGGGGAGGTCCCTAAAGACTGGAAGAGGGCCAATGTTGTGCCCATCTTCAAGATGGGGAAGAGAGAGAACCCAGGCAACTATAGGCCAATTAGCCTAACTTCTATCCCAGGGAAAATCCTGGAAAAATTTGTTAAGAAGTCTATGTACGATACACTTGCAGAAGGTAGGATTCTGAATGACAGCTAGCATGGCTTCATTGTGGGTAGGTCTTGTCTTACTAATCTCATCTCCTTCTATGACCAGGTAATTTGCCACCTGGATAAGAGAGAGGAGGTTGACATGGTATACCTAGACTTCCAAAAAGCCTTTGATCTGGTATCCCATGATGTTCTCATGGGAAAATTGGAGGATTGCAGGCTTAACTGTTCAACAGTTATGTGTGTAGGAAGCTGGCTGCAGGGTAGGACCCAGAGAGTTCTAATAAACGGATCTGTGTAATCCTGGCAAGAAGTGGCTAGTGGTGTTCCTCAGAGGTCCGTGCTTCTTCCAGTGCTTTTCAACATCTTTATCAATGATTTGGATGTGGGGGTAAAGAGCTCACTGGCCAAGTTTGCGGATGACACCAAGTTATAGGGGAGCATGGTCATGCCTGAAGATAGACTACAGATACAGGTGGACCTAGACAGTAGGACTGTGCGAGGCTTTGGACTGCACTTCAGATCCGGGGCTGATTTGGACGCTTCAGCATCCAAAGCAGCATGCCCGGAGCGAAGCGCTGGCTCATTCAGGCTTTCTGAAGTGGTTCAGAACTTCTGAAGCACTTCAGAGGCTGAAAGTGAAAGTTAGAAGAGGGAGGGGGAATGGCGGGGGGGTGGGGGGACGACTGACGTGTAGGTGGCCAGTGAGAAGGATTTTTCTCTGGCTGCCTTTCCAATGACCATGTCTGGGGGGAGGGACCTAGAAACAACATAAAAGCCTCTGTTTGGAGGCATGCTGTGCCTTTTGCAGGCTTGTTCCCTCTTAGTAACTGTGTGAGAAAGGTATCATAGCAGACACGGGCATCTTGGCCTGGTTGCTTTACTCAGTAGTTGAACTTGCCTGCTCCTTTTTGTTGTTAGAAAGGACTGGGTAGGATTTAGCTTAGTTTAGTTTAGCTTAGCATCTCTTAATACTATTCAATTCATTTCTTTCAATTTATATTTGCTCTTTTTTTTTTTTTTTTTTTTTGCAAACTTTGAAAAAAGAAAGCTGTGTTTTCCCTGCCAGCATGATCCATCACTGCAGGGAGGCACACATGCACACACGCTAAAGAAGAAACATCAGATATTCATAGGAGAAAAAGACAGACAGACAGTGCACAATTTTTACATAGCTCTTAACTCTGAAGCAAACAATCAAAGAAGAGTCCAGTGCACGCACGCAACAGAGGGAATAAAACACACAACACAAAAGGAGTGACACACACACAGCAGCCTTTTGCAGCACAGAAAAGATTAATATGAAGCGTGCTGGAAATGCAGGTGCCAGGTCTTCTGGCAGGGGAGGGAGAAGGGGTAGGGGGAGAGCTAGAGCTGCAAGCAACACCCCCCCCCCCCCGCTGCCAAACAGAGACGCATTCTCTTCCTGAGCAGCCATGACATCAGTGCTGCCAGTGGAAGCAAGGACATGGGAGCAGTGCCTGCACCTGATGTCCCCGCACCTGCACCACCTCCACTCAGTCCAGAAGTGGCCACCAGCAGTGGAATCACTGTCTCCTCCACTCCGATGTCCTCTCAGCGTGAGCCTCCCACTGTCAGAGGAGGAGCTGGAGCTGGAACCAGGGATGCTGAGCATGCTGGCTCCAAGCAATTCTGGGGACTGAGGAGGAATCAGTTTGTGCTCCATACCCTTCAAATTTCCCCTGGACCCAGGTCTCCTTCAGAAAGCAGCACCTCGGAGGAGGCTAAGGATGTGGAGGCAATTGGCTCGGCTGAGGCAGCTCCTCCTGCTGTTGAGTCTCAGCCTGCTGAGGAGTGGGATAAGGCAGGATCCTCACCCTCAACCCAGAAACAGGGGAGTAGTGTAGTGTGGGAGCATTTTGAGCTGGCAGATGATGCCAGGTTTGCTATCTGCCAGCACTGCTGAAGGCACATGAGCCATGGCAAGGATGTGAGACACTTTTCCACCATGGCGATGCTGCTGCATCTGAGGAGGCAGCACCCACTTGCCCTTCTTCCTGCTCAGCCTGGCACCAGTGTGAGTGTGCCGAAAGGGAAGTCCCACACTTGCTCCAAAGCCCCCTTCCCCCCAAAGCAGAGGCAGGCCACCCTGGACCAGTGAGGGAAAGGTGGACAGAAATGGGGGCATATTTCCAAGGCGAGCAAGATCACCCAGAGCACTGGGCCGATGCTTGCTCTGGATAGCCAGCCCTTCTCCTTAGTTGAGTAACCAGGGTTCAGGTGGTTCGTAGCACTTCTGGCCCTATCTTACAAAGTGCCTGCATGCACCACCTTTAGCATGATGGTGGTGCCCTCCCTGTATGAGGCATGCAGGAAGTACTTGAGGGAGGAGCTGCGCAAGGCAGGGCCACAGGTAGCCTTGCACTTTACCTCTGACATCTGGAGCAGCTGGGGTGGTGATCATGCCTACCTCTCCCTCACGGGGCACTGGTGCAATCAGTCAGACCGTCGGTGGGCTCTACTGCAAGCCGAGGTGCTGGATGAGTCCTACGTGGCCAGGGAGATCATGGGGGCCACGAACCACATGGTGCAGGGATGGTTCGTTGGGCAGGCTGAGCTCACCCATGGGTTCATGATCACCAACAATGGGGCCAATATGGTGAAGGCTGTCTGTGATGCCAACTTTGTTGGCATCCGCTGTGTGGCACACAGGCTGCACCTCATAGTGAGGGATGCCTTGGAGGAGGACAGGGCTGCCAGTCACGGCATGACCACTGCTGCTGCTACAAGCCAGCTGATTTAGAAATGCAGGAAGATGGCAGGCTACTTCCACCTCAGCATCAAGTGGGGCAAGATGCTGTGGGAGAAACAGACAGAGTTCAGCATCCCACAGCACTGAATCATGCAGGATGTGGAGACTCAGTGGAACTCCACATACCTGATGCTTGAAAGGCTGGTGGAGCAACAGAATGCCATCCATGAGATGGCCCTACTTGGGGAGATTGAGATCAGTGGTCCCCTAAACAGACCTGAGTGGGGTACCATCTCCCAGATCTTGGTGGTCCTCAAGCCCTTCATCGAGGCCACCAAGACCCTTAGCACTGGTGATGCCCTCAGCCACGTGATCCCCCTAGTGAGGGAACTGGAAAACCAAATGGAGAAGTTCCAGGGGATCAATGTTCCTGGCTGGGGCAGGCTGCTGTCACCAGATGTGCAGGCACTGGTGAGGCGGCTGAAGGAGGGCATTAGGAGATGGCTGGATCCCTTGCGGTCTTGTACGGTCCACATGATGGCAGGCATGTGCGACCCAAGGGTGAAGGGAAGCATGTGCATTGGCAGCACCAAAACCCTCGATCACTGGATGCAGGTGCTGGTCAATGAAGTCAGGGAGGCCAAAGTGCAGAGGTGAGGGGTTGTGGAAGAGGGGGATCCACTTTCCTGTGCCAGCACTCCCAGCACCAGCCAGTCTCCTCCATGCTAGCCACTGCCAATGTTGGTCATGGGCAGGTAGCACAGAGGCTTCAGTGGCTACCTATCTTGCTGAGGATGTGGAGCCGCTGGACTGACCCCTTGGTCTACTGGGCAAGCTGCAGCCAGATGTAGCAGCATCTGGCCACAGTTGCCCAACAACACCTGTCCTGTCTACCAACCAGTGTTCCAAGGAAGAGGGTGTTCAGCATTGCTAGGGATATTGTGACACCCCACCGCACCTGCTTGGATCCTGCTTTGGTGGAGCAACTGGTGTTCCTATAGGTGAACCTCCCGCTGCTGGGCTTCCCCAAGCTCCACCTGCAGACGGACTGACTCCATCACTCCTCACTCCGTCTGCACTAGTTTCCTTTTTTGAGTTTTTTTTAAAAGCCGAGTAATGCCCTACTCTCAGCTGGAGGGGGCACTAACTGCATCACCAGCCAGCAGGGGAAGAACATGTCCCTGCTGAGCTCATTCCCCTGCCAGGATGAACTTGGAGGTATGGGACTGGGGCTATGGGGAAGGAAGAGGCCCCAGGTCCTTGGCATGACCACTAAAACTGTACCCTGCCAAGATAGGGAGGCCTGGTGGGACTGCTGGTTGTGTGGCAGCCCTGTAAATGCCAGGACCAATGATCCCCTTGTGAAAGGCAGGTAGGAGGCACCATAATCTCCACCTAATGCATGCATGCACAAAGTCCTGGCTGGGGAACACTCAGACTTGTCATGTCTTTGACAGGCCTGATGCTTGCTGGTTGCAGTGCAGTTGTGAGGCTCCTGGTGAGCTCAGCTTAGCTGCCTGGGATGCTAGCTTTTGCGTTGAAAACCCCTTTGTCAGGCTGAGGAGGTACCTGCTGTTGGTTCTCGATGGAAGATATAGTAAAGAAGCCAGAGGCTGGCCTGGCCCGTAATGCAGGCAAGAAAGCTAGTCAGTGAAAATGGAAATGCAGGCATCAGGGGGTAAGGGACATGATGGGGTTGGGGGTAGGGGGGGAAAAGGAGATGTAGCAGCTCAGGTAAAAGTGCAGAGGTGCCTGGGGTGTCAGATGTCTGGCAGGTTGCAGTGCGCCAGAACTCCACTGTGTATATTGAGTCCATGAGTTTCTGTACCTACTACCTAGGAGGCTGATGAAGTGCAGTTCATAGGCCCAGCTCTGAAAAGTGGTTTGCATTGTAATTTGGTCCCCCACTCCAGCCTGTCCCTCACCCCCTGACGCCTGCATTTCCATTTTCACTGACTGGCTTTCTTGCCTGCACTGTGGGCCGGGCCAGCCTCTGGCTTCTTTACTATTCTTTCCATCCAGAACCAACTGCCTGACAAAGGGGTTTTCAACCCTAAAGCTTCCAAAGATACATTTTTTTTAAGTACTCCTTGTTTTTGTATGTATATTTTTATTATGAAAACACAAGACAAGCCATCACACACCGTGAGTAACATCATATGTCCAACACAACACAACATCTTTACTTCTTGCTCTCACTTCCTTTATAAAAAGAAAGGCTGTGACAGTTCCCCTTGCGTACCTTTGCTGCTGCTGCTGATGCTACTGGTGTTGAGCCAGCTAAGTTATTTTACTTGTTGTCATGTAAAGTGTTGGACTGTCCCTGAGGCTATAGTGGGGGAGGAGGCCTCACTGGGACACACTGCCGTGTTTTGCAGAGGCCCCAGCGCCAGGAAGGGTGCACCTTAACACACACACAGTGTCACCCACCTACATAACAAGTTTTGCCTGTTAGCAGCGAGAGTTGCAGGGCCCCAGTAGCCCTGTACACACACAGCTGGCAGGCTTTGTGGCCTCAGCAGAGGCCACCACCCCTGCAGTTTTCAGCCCACTGAGCCTTAACACACACAGGGTCATCTATGTCACAAGTTTTGCCTGTCAGCAGCATGAGGTACAGTTCCCCCCCAAACCCTTACACCTATCTTGCAACTTGGCAGGCTTTGTGGCCTCAGCAGGGGTTACCACCCCTGCAGTTTTCACCCCCCTGTGGTGTAACACATACATGTAACATGAGTTTTGTTTTAAAGAATTTGGGGTACAGTTCCCCCCAAGCCCCTGCACCTATCTTCCTGAAACTTGGCCAGCTTCATGCTCTCAGCAGAGGCTACCACCCCTGCAAGATTCATGCAAATCAGACAAAAATAGCAAAGTTATAGATATTTCATTGATCTCCAAGGGAGCTCCAAAGCTTGGGAGCCACTTTGGCTGGATTGAAGTGGGAAACTGATCTGGAGCTCTGGATCGTTGACATCCAAAGTGGCTGGATCTGAAGCTGGGTCGAGTAACTGCTTATTCATACAGGCCTACTAGACAGGCTGGGAAGTTGGGCGGATTGGAACCAGATGAAGTTCAACATGGAGAAGTGTAAAGCACTCCATCTGGGAACGAACAACCCCCAACATACTTACAGCCTCAGTGGCATCAAACTGACTAGCACCACAACTGAAAGGGACCTGGGATAATAACAGACCATGGTATGAACATGAGCCGTAAGTGTAATGCTGTAGCCAACATGGCAAACAATACTCTGGCATGCATCAACGGATGCATCTCAAGCAAAACTAAAAAAGTGATTCTTCCACTTTACTCAGCACTGGTGAGACCACAGCTGGGGTACTGCATCCAGTTCTAGGCGTCACACTTCAACAAGGACGTGGAAAAGTTTGAGAGTCCAGAGAAGAGCCATCCATATGATCGGAGACTTGCAAGGCAAGCCATACAAGAAAAGCCTGAGGGACTTGGGCCTCTTCAGCCTAAAAAAGAGAAGGCTAAGAGGGGACTTGGTAGCAGCGTACTGCTACATCAGGGGAATACATCAAGGGTTCAGTGAACAACTGTTCACCAGGGCACCCTTGGTGAAAACCAGGAGTAATGGCCACAAACTCCTGGAAGACCGTTATAGTCTTAACACTAGGAAACACTTCTTCACAGTTAGGGTGTCCAGACTGTGGAATAAGCTCATTTCAGAGGTGGTGCAATCACCTACCCTGGAAATCTTCAAGAGGAGACTGGACAGTCATCTTGCTGGGGTCACCTGACCCCAATTGTCTTTCCTGCCTAGTGCAGGGGGGCTGGACCTGACGATCTTGCGAGGTCCCTTCCAGCCCCTTCCAATCTATGAATCCAAGGTGGTACAAAACAAATACTCTGGCTTTACTTTGTGTAGCAGTTTTATAAAACATCTTCGTACAAAATATTGTTTTAAAATGTGGGGTACCACCCCTATAAATATTAATGCCTTGCAATATCCCTGGTAGAAAAGTAATTATTCTTATTTTCTAGATGGGTAAATTTGAGGAGTAAAGACAGCAGAATTGAGAATATAGAATATACAGATTCAGTCTCTGCTTCTGGCTGTTGCCCCAACATCACACTTAAGTCCTACAAACTGTTACATTTTGTGCAAGGTGATATCAAGATCTAATACTTATATGAAAATGTAAAGTGCATCTCCTATCAGTGCTGCAGGGAATAGTCAGAGGAATAATGCTTTGAACTTACTTCTGTTAAATCTAGGAGAAGATATTTACCTTCTTTCTTTTTCTCAATGCAGCACTCCCCAGCTGTGGACCTTCCCAAAATTGAGGGTCAGTATGTGTTATCTTCATTTATCTATTCAGGGTTGGAGTGGTGTTGTAGCTATGATGGTCCAAAAATGTGAGAAGCAAAGTACTTTTTTGGTGATTAACTTTTATTGGACCAACTGTATAGTTGGGAGACATGTTAGACAAGCTGTCAGGTACAACGTGTTCTTCCTTAGGACCCACTTGGTGGCTGACAGCTTGTCCATAAAAGGGATCATCAAAAAAAAAAAAAATCCCCAAACGTTGCTTCCACTTAGCTATTCAAGACAGTTACAGGATTAAGTACCATCATTTTACTGTAAACTTAAGCTTAATGTTGTAAATTATTGAATGTCGCATTGATAACCTAGATGATTGGCTTAAAGAATTCTGGTATTTGCACATGAAATGAATGACTGCTGGAACCTGTGATGTGTAGCAAAGTCTGCCATTTTTATAGGTGTGCATTTTTCACCCATGTACCTCTGAGGAGTGGGAGAGGTGGTGAGGAGCTGCTTTCCTTCTGGAAAGGAAGGCTGGCTTTGAATGGAATCCAACTGAATCCGTCTTATACTACTCAACGCAGTAATTGACATAATGGCAGCAAAGCATTCTACTGTTCTGTTTCTAGCTTTACCCCCCCCACCTGTAGCCCACTTGAAACCTGGGGAGTAGGATACTAGACCCAAGCATGAAAGAAAAATGCCCAAGCCAAGTCTATCCAGTGATTTATTCCTAGAAATCCAAAAAAAAAAAAAAATTAACTAAGAATATAAACATGCATATTGTAGATTTGTGAGAGGACAAATGGCAGTTCTGGTGGAGTTTAATTCAGCATTTATCATACTGAATGTAATGCATTACATTTTAAATGTTTTTTAATAACTATAAATTTAGTCTGAGGAGCTAATACTGTTCAGTGGGATGGGACAACATGTGGAAAAAGTAATTGTGTCAAATGTATGGATTATTGTTTATTAAGTGTTAATTTCTGGGTTTATTTCTGTTTACAAAGGAGGTGTAAAAGGTAAAGGTAAATTGGTAAAGGTAAATCTAAAGGTAGATTGAAATCTATATATTTATTGACATTCCATTGTTTTTACTGACTTTTTTTTTAAATGTACAGGTCTTTTTAAATCAACTTGACATTTCTATTTATTTCTTATAGCAAATAATCTACAAGAGTAACTAATTACGTTTCACAAATGTTTTTATTCTTGCAGCTGTTGTTTTGTTTGGGGAGCCAATCAGATGGGAAACAAATCTCCAGTTGATTATAGATGTTTTGCTGACAAGTGGCTACCCAGGAAATCCATATCATCATGCAAAATACCCACATATACCTGTTCTTGCTTGTAATATGGACCTAATGTGGGTAGCTGAAGCTCAGTCTCCAAGGTAGATATTGCTGTAACACATACATGATTAAAAATCTGTTCTGGGCTTCTCCATATCCCTCATAAAAGTTCCTAATAAATTCAGGAAGTGTGTCATACTAAGTTTCCATGTGAGCTAATCTTCACAGTAGGCAAAAAGTCCCCAAGCAGGGCTTTGAAGAAATAACACACTTGGCAGTACTTGCAGATTATCACATTTATGTTCTTGCAGGGTTTGCATACTTGCACTTTTCCACCAGTTTTTCCAAGTTGTAAGAGTTGCTTTAAGCCCTCAACCACTTTTCCTTCCCACGTCCCACCACTATTATATAGTATTGAGTCACCTTTCATTAGCTTCAACACTGCCGTATAAAGCCAGCTGTACTCTGCCTAAAGCACAGCCAAAACGGTAAGCAGAAAAAGAATGGATGGTACAAAACCCCTCTGAATTGCTAATATAGATATTTTCCTCTGGCTAATGTAACAGTATTGTTTATTATCTAGATTTATACCCCATAATGTCACATTCATCATGATTTGATACCTGGATGAAACTATAGACGAGGCTGAGAGACAGAATTTTAGGAATGCTGGTAATTAACAAATATTTATAGGGAAGAATTTCAGTTTGTGCTAGTTTTCTCCAGTATGGAAGCAGTGTCTTATCCATACTCTGACTCTCTCTCAGCTCAAAGCAGAGGTGTAGTGGTAAGGTTTACATAACTTTTCTGAATTTAGCAGCACCTTATTTCAAAAACAAATACAGTTATTACAGTGCTTATCTCCTCACACTTTAGCACCCTTAAAAGGCACAAACAGAAGTAACAATTTGTGCCCAATCTGGCCCCTGAAAGCACTCGACAGCCATGACCAAACACAAGTGTGTGTCTGCAGAGCACTTTAAAAGGGCCTGATCCCATGACAGTCTGAACCTTCATTGCATGAGGGTTCAGATGAAGACGCTCCAAAATGGAATGTCTTCAGTAACTTGTGTCTGTGCATGCTGGGAGCAGGTCTGGACTGACGCAGCTCAGCCTTGCTCCCAGTACTGTCTTCAGAATGGGAGGGCGGGGAAGGGAGTGGGGGGGAGTTTAGTCTGGATTTTTTTCAGCTAGTGCTGGAGGGTGGGGTGGGTGGACTGGAGCTCTACAAAGGCTGGAGGGCTCCAATCCACCCACTCCACCCTGCAGACTCACAGCTGCTCTAAATTGCAGCTGAATCCCCCAGGACCCAACAGCGAACATCTGTTGGTTCTGGGGGAGTCACTGTAACTCATGACACTTTGTGCAAAATGCTGTGAGTTGCAGCAGGGAGCTGAACTTCTGTCTGTACCTACTGGGTGGCAGGGCAGGTAGCAGCAGCAGAAGGGCATCCCTGAGAAAATGTCACAGCATGGTGCTTGGTACTGGCAGTAACTGGTCAGTGGGGCAGATCTGGGAGCTTTGGGGTGGGTCATTCCACCCCTGAATGAGGCAGTTGTCCCTGCCTGAGTTGGAAGAGGGTGACTGGAGGTACAGATAAAAGTACTAGAGGAGGGCATTGGGCTCAGGACCCTGCTGAGCCCTGCTCTATCCGCCATCTGCCCCAGGTCTGTACTTAAGTGGGGGAATTCAGCCTTGTCACTGTGGCTGCTCCTTCAGGGACTTGTGCAACAGCATGATCAGAGCCACTTGCCTCTATGGCCTCTTCTGGCAGCTGTGGGTACGTGGGAGGATTGGGGAATGAGCCCAGTTGAAGACTGTGGTCCCCTGCCCATCTACCTGTGGCAGAGTGCCCCGCCTGCACTGCAGGGACAGTTAGTAAAGGGCTTGCTAGGGGCCAGGAGTCCCTAGAGGAGTAGCCATGGGCTTTGCTTGTCCATGGGATGCTGGAGCAAGCATGCAGCACCCAGCAGAACGAGCAGCAAGCACTTTAACTCCTCACATAGGGGCTGCCATGGCCCCCTTAAAAGGATCTTGTGGCACCCCAGTAGATGATCACTGGTTTATCTCCAGGGCCAAATCTGCTGCTGAGAGAGATGTTGCTGTGACCAGCTCCCAGGGGGAATCAGCCTCACACTTCTAATCCTCCATGAAGAACTTCTGCAGAGGTCCAGGTTCAGGGCAATGGGGCTCAAGGCAGCCTCACACAGATGCTGGACCAGATGCTGCTGCTTTTGGAAAGGGGGGGGGGGGGGGGGAGGGGGAGCTAGTGCAGCACCTGCCAATTGAGACCCTCATACACATCCCTGCTGCAGCAGGCCCTGATTTTTGTTTCCAGCAGCAACTGACAAAGGTAAATGTAGTGATGAAAAGGCTGGCAGCTGCAGGAGGGGGTTAGTAACACCTGGGGGTATGTTGTTAATCCCCTATTTACTGTCCTCCTTCCCACAGCAGTAGGTCTGCCCCAGCAGCATTCTAGATCCCTTCTCTCTTTGCCTGCCCCACATTTCACTGCTGGCTTAAAGATCTTTACAGCAGATTTTACTGTGTAGAGAGCAAATTTATCTTCTCTTCTCTGAACCTGCTGTTTGAAGGTAGAAACTTTCCTAGGATTGCCTCTGTATTGAGCTGAATCTGTAGCGTTAACTCTCAAGATGTCAACAGTTGAAAATAAAATATGAAATTCTTTTTCCCACCCTTTCTACCTTAGCATCTCCTTGTGGCTGATCATGTAAACCTCAGGGAGAAGGGGAGGGAAAATTACAAACTTGTAGACCCCATTTTAGTCTACAACGTTCCCTTTTGTGGGATGTCCATTACACAAAATTTCCTTTTCAAGGTAAATAACTGGTCCTTTTTTAACACATCAGTTCTTACAAGTAGCCTGTCTGATCATCTGACAATCTCTTTGTTAAAAATAACAATCTGCCAAATACAGTCCAAGTGCTTTTAACACATATTTGTAGAAGTAGACTTGTAATGCACACCAGCTCTTCACACTATTGGATATCTGATTGAGTTGCAATCAAGCTGAATTGCAAAACCTTTGTATGTATTTAGTTCTCTGAGGAATTACTTGGAAATAATCATCCCTGCATTTAGAAGTAGTAGGATTAAAGTCTTGAAGGTTGGTCTAAAATGATGAGCACGTGGCAAATTCTGAAGAGAGAATTTTGACCTCAAAACTTGATTCAGTTGAAATGGTTTATGATGTTCTATTACCAGTATGTAAATGATTTTTAATAGTGAAACATGTTTTCCAAACATCGCTGCACTGTTCTTGTGCAGGAAAACCTGAGGTTCACTGACTTTAGTCTTTTTTTTTTTCATTTAATTTTTTTCATTGTCCAAATAGAAAACTTTGAATATTTTCAATTAAGTCTTTTAATTTTTTTTTCTTACAAGTAAAGAAGAATGTTGTCTTGTAAATCATGTGTCCTGTTCTGTTGAAGTGAGTGTGAGTGGTGCTCTTGACTTCAGCAAGGGCAGCCTTGGACTTTAGTTAGTACCGAAAGTCTACCGTCAATATTTGGCCATATTTCCTTTACTAAAGAGCCAGAATTTGGATGAAGACACAAGCTTGTTTCTTCCTTAATTGGCAGTGACATTAGCATTGGCAAAAGCTAACATCTATCCATTATTGGCCATAATGACATGATCATCCAATAATCACCCAGAGCAATTCCAATCAATACCTAAAAAGGGATTTAAATAGAAACATTTGCACTGATTTATCTGCCACTTGGAAAAATCCCAAATGGCTTATTCTGAGACCAGAAACACTATATCATACACATAAGCTCTAGACTTCCTTCCCATAAGCCCTTATTTTGTTCTGTACAATGTGCTTTTATTTCATGATATGTTAAAAAAGAATGGAAATCTGAGTTTCACATTAGTCTTGCATATGCACTAGAACCTAAATGATCTTAGCTCTCCAGGATGGTTTTTAAGATATTGCTGTCAAGTTGCATTTTAATATGCCTGTGTGTTGAGATGCTTTATTATGAAGTTTTCAGAAACCAGGCCACTTAAGCCACTAAACTCAGTTCAAATGCACTGTATTTCTAGTCTTTAGGAAAGCTCTGGTTATAAAGTAATCTGTATGGCTGATAAACAAAACTCCTTAAGATGTGCTTGATTATTGAGGATTTCCTTAGTCCTCTTGGTTAGAAATTATATGATCCCTAAAGCCATTCCTTAAGTTTGGCAGCACAACAAATTTGCCTTTCGTTCCTGGGTATCGCTTTAATCTAAACTGCTGCACTGATTTTGTTGCTGCTGTTGGTGCCAGTATCTCAGTTCACTAGCAATTGGGTATAAAAGTTGCCATCGTTTTCAGAAGGCATGTTGGAAATTATGGGCTCCCGTGTAACATTTTTTCCTCAAGAACAGACCAATACAACTTTTCTTTCCTTGCAGTACCACAAAATAGACTTCAGTATATTTCATGTAGTCTGAGCTAGGGGAGCTTACATATAGTTCTGCATGATTTTTTTTAATCACCCCTTCCACTATTTCTTCTCTATCTATTGCTGAAATTCAACAGACTTTCTTGTTGAAAATGTATGTATCATGCCATGCAGTGCATTCCTTTAGAAAGTAAAGCTGTTTGCTTGGAATGCAAGAAATTGTTGATGTAGTTTTCTTGGTTCCACCTTTAAAATTAGACCATGCTACTGCTGCTGTTCTTTTACAAACTGCTACTATCGATCATTGTCCTTGATTCATCAGTCTCTTGATCACTACTACATTTCAGTGGAACAATTGAAGAAATGTGGCATATAAACTACTTATGTAATCAGAGAAAAGTGGTTTAGACTAGTATTGCTTAATATTGCCAAAAGTCCATTACATCGCAATCTCTAGTTTATTTTTTGTATGTACCTAGTCCAGCTTGGTTTTTAATAGTGTTTATCTCTCCAGATTTGGGCATGGAACATTTATGGTTTGCTTGGAAAACATTTACAAGAAGATCACTGGCAAGGAACTTAAATATGAGGCTTTGATGGGCAAACCTAGTGAACTGACCTATCATTATGCAGAGTACCTCATCAGAACACAAGCAGCAGAAAGACAGTGGAAGAAGCCTATTCAGTCTCTTTATGCTATTGGGTAAGGGATTGAATCATTAAATATAGAGCTGTCAGGAAATATTTCACAGCACAAACACTAGCAAGAAAAATGGTGTGGCTTCTACTATTTTGTTTTATTGGGAGAGGGGAGGAGATGTGATAAATTGAACTTTCAGATTTTCTGTTAAACAACTTTTTGTAAAAATCTGTTTCTGACTGGAAAGTTGCTGATGTCAGCCCTTAGAACAAGCCTTCTTAGCTGGCAGATCATTCACAAAGCTTTTTCCCTGCATTGGACTCTTTCAAAGGGAGCAGTTGCATCTTTTCTGTTTTTATTCCCCCACTCCTCATTGCTTGCTTTGGCATTCCATTTCTCCATGTGGGGAAGTGCTTGCATCTGGGGGTGCAGCAATTAGAAATTTTTGGGGCCAATACAGATAGCTGATTTTTAAGGAGGCATATTGGCCAATACTGATCCAGTTTCTGATATGTAGCCTGGCAGCTAAAAGAGCAGCGTTTGGCTGGTAAGTCTGTTGTGGTGGAAGGAGAACGGGAAGGAAAGGGGCATGGAGGGGGGGATGCAGATCAAGGCCCCTGCAATGAGGGAGGGAGTGGGGCTGGGGTTGCAGCTAGGGTAGGTGCTGCCCAGCTGGGGCGTGTGCAGGACAGCCATGGTTCATCTAGGGGGCGCAAGGAGGGGAGGGGCAGCTCCCACTGCTCCGAATACCGTGGGAGGGCATGGGGGGCTCACGCCCCTGGATTGGGGTGTGGCGTGGCAGGCTACAGCTGCGGGCTGGGGCCAGGGCTGCACTGGGCTCTTTCTGGGGGGAGCTGGGCCAGGCTGCACTCAGGGCAGGCAGTGGTGGCACTGGGAGGGAGGTTATGTTTGGGGGGGCTGCAACCACCCCAAAATTTGCCATTGTGTCCCCCCCCAACTCCCTCTCCCAGTGCTGCCACTGCCCACCCCACCCTGTGCAGATCTGGGGGGCACACCCCCTATGCCCTCCTAGGATGTGCATACTAGCAGGAGCCACCTCCAACTTCCCCACATCCCCCAGACAACCCGTGGCTGCATCCTGCACCCCGTCCCAGCTGGGCAGTGCCTGCCCCACCCCATTCCCTCCCTCACCTCTTCCCTCCCCCCTCCCCTTCCACCACAACAGACTTACCAGCTGCAAGCAACTGTCCAAGCTGCCAGGCCGTGCTCCTTGCCATCTACGTGCTGCACTGTGGTTGCGGGCATTCACGGGGCCACTTATTGGCCACATTATCAGCCACATCAGGCCAATTTCTGATACAGTCAATGTTCTTTATATTGGTGCCAATCCAATATCGGACTGATGTATCGGTGCATCTCGACTTGCAACCCCTATATAAAGGTTGCTGCTGACCCAGGACCTATATCACTTTTTGAAGTGCTTCAGATGTCTTTGAAGCATTTCAGAGGGGGAGTATATGCCCTGTAAAGAGCTCCAAAAATAACTGTGGAGTAAACAACAACTATTTTGAAATGCTTTCAGTTACATCTGCTTGATATAGGGAGTGCAGCAGGGTTGATTGGTCCTTCAGCATCCCACAGTTCTCCACTTCCCCTCCATCTCCCTTTCTTCCCAGTAGGGGAATAATGGTACAGACAACCAATGAATGTTTTCCTGTGTGTTCAGATATCCCCACAGCTGGGCCACAGGAATCATTGCATGCCTCTGCCTGTAGTCTCCTGGTCTGGCAAGGAGTTGCAGGAGGCCTCTAGTTCTGTTGGGGGAAAAGAGGGAGGTCTCACAGTTCCAGGAGGGGAACACTTGCATGTCTTGAGCATTCTGCAGAGCCCTTATTGTCCCACTAAATTTCCACAGAAAGCAGTTCTGGAACCTCATCGTTCTGATTAGAAACTTCTAACTTCCAGCCTAAATTTTTTCCCAAGTAGTTTATATCCATTTGCTTGGGAGTTTGCTTGGGTTTTTTGTTTGCTTGTTTTTTGCGGATTTACTTTTTCTTGGCCTGCTGCAGTCTGAAGTACTCAGAATGACTTGTGTTGCATTGCTTTCATTGATCATGTTGATTGACACAAGTGGTGTAATAATAATAGCAACTGTTGGGTTATGACACTTTTCTCTTTTTGTCTACTTATGTGAGTTCATAATTGATTATTTCATTGTGATTTATGTGGGACATGAGACTCATTTTTTCTTTGGTAAACAAAAGATCTTCTGTATATCTGAAATAACTCATGAGTTGCTCTGTTGATGAAATCACACTTTTGGCTTTCCAGGGACAATCTAATGACTGATATCTATGGCGCTAACCTTTACAATCGTTACCTTGAAGAAAAGAACTCCAGAAGAGGTTCCAAAGCACGTGTTCAAGCCAAAGTTGCTGCAGGCACAAGATCTACTACTGTTTCTCAGGATGATGAAATAAGCAACACTTGGGAAAGTGAACTAGCATCTGCCACTGCCACTAGTTGTAGATCTATTCTTGTCTGTACTGGAGTTTATAATCCTCATGCAGAGGTGTCCCCTGAGACTGGGGAGAGTGTAACTGAAACAGTGTTCCACGGTCACAGAGATTTTAGATTTGATCCTGCCTTGATTGAACCAGATCATATTGTACCAGATGTTGCTGCTGCTGTAGACCTGATCTTCCAACTAGAGAATTTTGCACCTAATTGAAAAACCAGTACTCTCTAAGGATTTCCTAGCTCTGTGCTTCTCTTCCAAAAGCAAACTGGGGCATGTAGCACAGCACAAACTGTGGCTTTCTAGCACATTTAACCCTTTAATTTTAATACTTTTAGCAAAACACTTCCTATGTGTTTTAATAGCACTTCATTGTCATCCTATTCCACCCTTTATGTGTGTGCGTGTTTTTAAGTTTGTCATCTTGCATAATGTCTTGGGGAACTGTCATATTGTGTGTGGGGGGGTTTGTTTTGTTTTGTTTTTAATTCTCACATGTTTACTTTATTCCTCTGTTCATTTGCTGAAGGAGTTAGTCTCTAATTGGGTGCATGCAGGAGTTTGAGGAGTGGCAATTAAGTAGTTCAAATAACCCAAGTAGACTTTGGCTGGTGCAGTGCCCTGTATACTTCTCTGGTGCTCCATAAGTAATAAGCTTTCCTTCCCATACTTTGCCTCAGGTTAAAAGCAAGTAATGTGCATCCTTGACTCTCCCTCTCTGTACTTGTCCACTCTTAATTGTGTATCTGTATATACATCTCTTTCCACTTAGGCTTGCAACTACAATTGCTGCCCTCAGCTTTTCAGTTTGCTCTCAGGGATGCCCATGAGAGCTAGTATAAATGCTTAGTAGCCAGTACCATTTCTGGAATTTCTGGTTACTGAAACAGCTGATCTAAGAGGGAGACTAAACTGGGGTCTTCTATATAGTGCACCAGAACTAACTTTCTTTTTCCATAGTCTCAGAAATATATGAAAATGCTATAATCCATATAACTTTAGTTAAGAATTTTAACTATAGTCATATTGTGAGTACTGTATTTTTTGCATATGACATGCATATTTCCCCTCCAAAATCAGCCCCCAAAACTGGAGGACATCCTAAATGGGAAACCTAAGCTGGTTTCTTCATTGGAAGAGGAGCACTCTTGGAGACACTATTTGTATGCCAAGATATCTAGATGCCACTTGTCTGGCTCAGCATACTGAAAGAATGGAGTCCTGTTAAACCTCTCTCAGCCATACCTATTGGCTGAGAACTATAGATTGTGCCTGAAGCAGTGAGTGACCTGCTGGTAGTATCTTGATGAGGCTTGTGATGTGGAAACACTTTATTTACAAGAACTTTATAAAGAACTAATTACAATAAAGAATTAACATTATTGCTGCCTGTGGCAGAGCACAGGGTGTGTCTGCCACTTTAAGGGCCTGGAGCTGGCAGCCTCCAGGTGCCTGATTAGGGCAGCCATTTTAGAGGCAAGGGCTGCCTATATAAGCAGGGCATTTGGCTGCAGGAGGCCAGGCAGCAACATCGCCTGGCTGAAGGGCTGCTGAGAACGAACTGGAGGTAAGGGGGAGCTGCAAGGGGTTGGTAGGAGGCTCCTGGTCCTGGGCATGACCTGAAACTGCACCCTGCCAGGACTGGGTGGCCTGGTGGGGCTCTGTGGCGCGGGAGCCCCCAGGAAATACCAGGCCAGTTACTATCCTGGTGAAAGGCAGGTCGGGGCGCCTTAACCCCTAGCTCCCACCACCACCGGGTGGGTTACCCTTGGGTTTGTTGGGGGGCCCAGAGGGCCAGTGTTGTGAGGGGCCCAGAGAGGGCGGACCCTGAGAGCGTGATTGAGTACAGGGCATGGTGCTGTGGTTGCATCCTTGGGCCTCACCGTGCCACTACTCCCTTTCTCCTAGGGGCAAGTGAGCTGCTAGAGACCCAGCCCGAAGGGGAGAGTACCCTCGACTGGCCCAAGCTGGGGCCAGGACTATGGGAGTCAAAAGGGCCAGGGGCCCACTGCGAGGAACACCCAAGAGCCGGGGGCCTGGGGTCCCGACTGGCCTGGAGGTGGGCCAGGGCAAGTGGCCGAAGGTCCCGGGGGGACCACACCCGAGAGGGGAACATGGCTTCGGGGGGGCTAGGTAGCCTGGATGACGGCAGAGTGGCCGCCTGATAGGAGAGGATCATAGAGGGGTCCTGTGTGGATGATTGTGGGGCCGGTGACGATGTGAACACCATGATGCTGTCTGTGAGGCTTGGGCTGCGGTATTAGGGGAGGTTGGAGCTGCAGAGAGTGCCCCCTGGCATCGGGGCACGAATGGGCAGCCTCCCGCTTAATTGACATCGGATTGAATCAATTATCATCAAAGGCATGGTGGACGAGATAGGCGGGCGGTTGCCCAAGGACAGGTGGGTGGGCCATGAAGACCTCGGCCCTGAGTAGGCCCCCTGTCACGGTGACAGGCAGGCGGGCCACGGAGCCCGGCCCCGGGGAGGCCCCCTGTCACACTGCCCGTGCAAAAGCGTATGTTGTAGTGATGTGCTTCTCCCAGACTGTCTCCTGGGATGCCATACTTCCTGGACAGTGTGTTCCCAGGAGGACTGACTTTGTCACACAGTCAGCCATAAATCTGAAAAAAATCTTTTTTCCCTACATTGTGCCATCCAAAAACAACTTACATGTTGTATGCAAGAAAATGTGGTGTTTTCTTCATTCAGCTGAATTTATGTGCAAAATGTATGCAAGAGCTATTTGGGCAAAGTGTGTCCAGTTTTTTTACTTGAAACTTCAAACCACTGTGTTAACTAACCTGTCTCTACTTTAATATGCAACAGAGTTTTTCTTTTGTTGTGGTACCATATGTTTGTCTTAACAGGTCATTGATCTTCTACCTGTTTTGTCTTGGTGTTTAATTTATTTTAGTCGGTTACTGTTTTTATAAAATGTTTTTAACATTTAACACAAAGAGAATGCCTTCTGAAATACTCTGCCTTAATCTAGTACAGCATGGTGGGAAGTGTACTTATGGAACAGGCTTTGTACCTGTCCTAAAATAGCTAACCTAACTATAGCAGAGGTTGCACCAATGGTACAGAAACCTCAGTTTACGTTCTTTTGTCACTTCATGCCCATGGAATCTGTTGTGGCTTGGAAGTTCACACAAATAAATACCAGAGTCTGCATCTGTTGCTAAGCTCTTTGTACAAATGAAGCACTGTATAGACACGGGGCGAGAGGAACCAAAAAACCTGCGATATTAAGTGAAAGAGCTCTGAGTGCTTTCCACTTTATTTCACTAGCACCATAACTTTAACTTTAAAAAAAAAAAAATCTAACGAAGTAAACAAGGCAAGAAGATTGCAGCTGTGAAGTCTATTTTGAGAAAGTTTAGTCTTCACAAACTTATTGAATCTCTTCTCTATCCTTAGGATTGTTGATTCTCTCACTCCAAGCGTGGTCAAATCAACTTTATTGCATCTTGTTTACCTCTGTTAGTCCAGGTTTAACAATTGTGTTTTAAGTGGAGTGTTTTCTGCTCCATTGTTTTAAGAGAGCACAAGGGACACTTCTACACAAGCTGGGGGTGGGGAAGGGGAGGGGAGGGGGACTTTTTAATTAGAGTGGCTCCAGGAGTTGCTCTAATTAAAGCATTAGTGTCCCGTGTATCAGTGTCCCCATATTTAAAAATGGCATCAGGGGCACTTGAACTAAAGCTTGTTTGATGAGCTTTAGTTTGAGTGCTCCTGCCACCATTTTTTTTTTTAGGCCCAGGGGCACTGATGCACATGATGGGAGGCTTCTGGAGTGTGGTAACTACCACACTCAAGCAGACTCAATCAATCGAGCAGCCTCCATGCTCATGTACAGTCACCCAATAGTGTTTACTGCTTTTTTGGCTCTGTGTGATAACAAATAGGCATATGCCTGTTTCTCAGCAGTATGGTGGAACAAATCTAAGTACTGAACACTTACAGATAGAGATTGTATTTAGGAAAATGTGAAAGACCAGGACTGCTAAAGTGATGGCATTTTGACACGGAGGCACATTAGAGAATTTAATGGTTACAAGAGGAAACTGTTTGAAACAGCCTCTTAACATTCAATCTGGAGAGAACAATGGAGGTGGATGAAGAAAAGTATCTAATTTGTTCATGTGTTTGTGGGCTTTCACATATACAAAAAAAGAAGCTCTCAAGCTTTAGCATTTACTCTCTAATTTATAAATAACACATGCAGCTTATTAAAATCAATTAACTATTAACTCCTACTTCAGATATCTCGCAAACATTTTCTCAGCAGATCTGTTTGCAAATAATTAGGCTATTTTGCTACATATCTATTACTCGCTAGTGCATTCAAGCTAGTTTTAATCTAGCTATATCAGGTATCAATGTAGTGTAGTGATTTTCATAATCAGTGTCTAGGAGCCCTTGTCATGGACTTGGGTCCCACTATTTTTAAACGCTAAGCAAAGACTGTCCCTGTCCCAAAGAGGGCCAATCTCTATAAAATGACAAATAGATGCTGATGGACTGGGGTGGAAAAAGTACGAGGGGATGAGGTGATTAGCACAATAAGGGTGCATCCAGACACTTGCTGCTCAAACCACATGTGTTGCTCATTAAACCATGTGCAGTACTAATTTACAGCATGGGGGCAAAATTTGCTACTGGGATTTTCTGGGAGCAAAAAAAAAAAAAACCTGGGGGGGAAAAAAAGCAGTGCAAAGTATGAGAAAATAGCGTTCAACGGGACAAATGCAAAGATGGGGCTGCCTGCTTCCCCATCTCCACATGCTGTGGGGTCTCCCACACTGAAGCACGCTGAGACAGGGAAGCACCAGCCCACTGCTGCCTTCTTCCACATCTTGAGTTACACTGCGTCCCAGCCAGCTGATCTGTGGCTGGCTGGGGTGTAGTGCACCTTGGCACAGGGAGATGGGCTGGGCTGCCTGCTTCCCCATCTCCACATGCCTCTCCTCAGTGGGTTGGGGGTAAAGGGTGCATCAGTCTGGGGGCTGAAGGAAGAGGTAGTTTTGCAGATGTTTCAGAGAGCAATTACCAAGTATGAAGCAGAGGCACAGGTTTCAGCTACCCAAGTACCTAGGATCCCTGGGTGGGCTTGTATAATTTTGTATTTATTGTCTATCCTGCCATGTCTTAGCTTTAACCTAGCTAGTTTAGGTAGCAATAGAGCAAAGTTGAGTATTGCAGTATAAACAGCCTTAGAGAGGAGTGTGGTTATTAGGATTTGTTTTAACTTCATGGAAATGAAAGTGATGCTCTAACTAACAAACAAACAAAAATAACCCTTTTTGTTCTGTGGCTCATGTTAACCTTGGAAATGATGCAGAATCCTAACTTTTGTACACTGTAGTGTAGTAAAAGCAATAAATTATCAAAATACTTGTGGTCTTGGCACATTTACTGCAATCGGTGTGCTCTGACCATTGTACAACAATTTGAAGCATAATGGGGGATTTTGTTCAAGAAATGGAGAATGAGTATTCGCATATAGGAATTTCTAAAAGAATATCTCCCGTTGGTGATTACTGATTGAAGGGTCTTGGTTACAAGTCGTCCTGAGTACTTGGTGAAGATGGGGATTCTTTTTAGTTATTCCACTGGGAAGGAGTCAAATTGATATTATGTTAATCTAGGTAAGAAAGAGACCAGGAAGGACAATGTTTTCAGCTGGTCCTGTCAAGGCAGTCTCCAAAACTGACATTTTGTAGCTGGTGATTTTATTTCTAATAATGCACTTCCAATTTCTCCTATTCCATTTTTTAAATCTTCCCTCCACCCCCTCCATCCCTCCCACCATCTCATTCTTCCATCAGTCTTAAGCTCCTAAATTTACTGCACTGAAATAGGCAGGATTCGTAGCATTGTTCTCATTGTATTTAAGCCTTAAATTAAGGAAGCTATTGCACAAACATATTAGCAATTGTTGATTTAAAATGTACTGTAAAGACGGTTAAGGTAAGTGACCAAGACTTCAAGTTTTTATTTTAGGTACCTAATGTCCATGATTGAATTCTGCAAGAGATGTGGGTGTGTTGAATCTGCATATGTGAATCTAAAGTTACTGTCTGTTACATGTACCAATATCAATGTATTGTAAACAAAGTAAAATTTTATTCACATATTCTGTGCCTGCCAGTCTGGCAGAACTCTTTGCGATACTCATGACTGGAGTCATTTATTTATGAAGCCACTCGGACAAACATAAGGTACCAGTGGGAGTTAAGCATTCAGTTGTCTTGGAGGACATGTTCCTGTATAGCAGACTCAGTCTTCATTCTTTGGATGGGCATGTTTTTATTATTGGTAGTGTTGTTCCTTTTTTTTTTTTTAATTGTCATGTGCTTATTTTTTAACTAATATTAAACTTGCAGTGTTTTAATCCCAAATTATATATACTTTGGTACAATGTGTGCTTTTTTTTTTTTTTTCAAGAGTTTGAACAACAGTTAGAGAGGGATTAATCAGAATTAATATAATATACTGCGTATAAAACAAATTTTAGTTGCTTTTTGACATCTCATTAGTCCTTCATTAAATGTGACACAATCTATAGATTGAGGAAAACCCTTTATCTATGTATATTTTTGGTTAGACCAAATGATTTTGGTCTAACCAAAGCCCTATTTTATTTATTTTCCTAATCTATTTGCATAGAAGTGTAATGAGAGATGACCCTCAAACAAACTAAATATTTTTTGTCTTCAACAAAGATAATTGCTGTTCCATACTGATGTAAGCATATGCATCTATAAAGCTGATTCATTTGTAATAATAGGCATCTAAGCACAGATGAAACATTATGCAATGTTAAAATTTGGTGGAAATTTGTGGGAAAGAATGCTGCTGTTTTCCATAGAGAATCTTCCATGGAGCTGACTGGGAGAAAGTCCCTACCTGTTTAAAAGATAATCAACAATCTTGGTCACAAAGTTAATCTAAAAGCATGTGACTACTATTTGGACTTCCAAGGACTAGCCAGGTGTTCACTCCAGAGCATTCACTAAGAGGCTGAACAGCAGTCTCTGCAGGGAGGGCAGAAAGGGAATGTAAAGGTACAGAGCATAAAGGAACTGTTTGTTCTGTACCATACCCTGTTTCTGCTTAAGAAGCAGGATGAGAGCTTATCTTGATATGTGAGCACACAAATATGTTGCAACTTTTTAACTAATTGATGGCTATGCAGGGAAGATTTGCAAAGTGGCTCATCCCAAGGCCGTCTTGGGAGTTGCTGATAAGCAATGTGAGGAGGAAGAGGGAAAAGGTATGCAATGGTTGGAGCTGTTCCCTAGAATGCATTCCCCCCGGCAACCTAGCCTCATAATGCCTACTCCCCAGCCTGTTATTGGAACAAGAAGCAGAGTAACAATGAAAAAAGGCAAGTAGGAAGACTGGCTAGAGCATGAAATAACCAATTGAAGCCCAAAGATTTTATAAACTGAGAAGTGAGACTGAGGACAATATGAAACCCAGTGAAGGATTGAAGGTGCTTCTAGTGCTACATAGAGGGGCCAAGAGGCCCGTTTCATACAGGGGAAGAGGTGACATTTGCCCTTTTGACTCACTAATAGGGGAAAAGGGGCTATTAATATGATGATAATCAGAGTTGAATGGTAGTTGCTTTCAAATTCACTCCCGTCAGTGCAGAATGCTAAGACTGAATATGCCCATCACTGAGCTGAAGTTTTAAAGCTGAGGAAGAAAACAGCATTAAAGATGTGAAAATGTGCAAAGACTGTACAAGGCAAGAGACTAATGTACTGTACTTATTCAAATCTAAGGTGACCCCTCAATTAGGTTCTATACATGGAAAATGTATTTATTGGTTATAATTTTTGAGGTATAGAATCTAATTATTGGAAGTTGTCTTAATTCATCTCCTGGGTTGCTCGGGGGGGGGGGGGGATCAGGTGGCCCCTTGCCCTCTGCCCTACTACTTCTCCCCCTGCAGCTTTCCTGTGCCCCCACCATTGGCATCCCCCTCACCTCCACCTCCCTGTGGCGGTCGAGTGGTAGGCCGGGCTGTGGCCAGTAGCCCGAAACGGCAGGTGGGTACTTTTGACCGATGGAGCGGAATTAGGCACTGATGCATATTGGTTGAATAAAGAAATTATTTACTTATGCCGTCGGTGTACACAGCGCAGGAAGAAGAACTGGCTTAGATTACAGTTGCAAACCGAACAAGATGAAAGTTTTCTGATTTCTAGATGAGACGTCCGTGAACGGCTGAGCAAGCATGCAAGACGTGGGGGTATGTCGGGTAGGTTGGTGACAGGGAGTCGCTGGTGGGTGATCAGTCCGCCAAGTTTACTCTGAGAAATGTGTGGAGCTTTCTGAGTTCTCCAACTTCAAGGTGTGTGAGGAGTTCTCTTTGTGCGGAGTTCTCCAACGTGGAGAAATATGCAGAGTTCTCCGACGTGGGCAGAAACTGATTTACCTTTTATATAGCTAGAAGGCCAATCGCTAGTCACCAAATATGAATAATTTAGAATCGGCCAATGGTGGTGTGTGTGTTTGCATAAAGTTGGCGGGAACTTTTTTCTAAGCTGTAACTTTCCATTACTGTGGCATATAGTTACTGGGTTCTGACATAGCGGAATTTTCCACTGTGACCTAGTTACTGCCACCAGCAGAATTTTCCACTGTGCCATAACATTCAGAATGATTGACAGCAGAATGTTCCACTATGGCGGGAGATTTCACTAAGGCACATGTATCAAACCAAAGGAATGTTCCACTGTGCCATAGGCATACAACTACTTGGTTCTGACACTCCCCACAGTTTCTGCCCCTTTTCCCCTCCTCTCCAGTCTCTGCTTCTTCACCCCCCACCTCCCCTTCTCCTCTGCTGCCAAAGACTGCTTAGGCTGTGTTCCCTCCTACAGCACAGTACATGGAAGCTGCTGATTGGCCAGGCGAAGGCCATGTAGCAGTCTTGGCTGGACTGAGGCAGTGCAGCAATGTCAGTGCTGCTAATTGGCCAAGCAGGGTACAGAGTTTGTATATGCTCTATGCCCAGGAGGGAACCTAAGCCTGAACCCAACTGTGCCTGACAGTAAGCAGGGGAAGGGAGGGGAAGAAGCTGCAGAGGACAAGTGTGGGTGGGGGTAGGAGGCTGCTGTGGCTCTGACTTTGGCCCTGACCAGCACTCAAGGCCGGAGTCAGAGCCACAGCAGCTGCCTGCCCCCGCCCCTCCTTCTGTATGTGAATCCAAGATGGGCTTTTTTTGCCATGCTGATTGGGGGAGCAGGGTAGGGGGGAAAGGAACTTGTCTTAGATTCAAGTAAATGCAATGATTATTGGACTTGCTTAGACCTGCTTTGCTAAATATACTAGTTGGCATATAATGATTCCAAGGGGCACAATGCACATGCTGGACGTCTGCTCCATTGTGTGCTAATTAGCATTAGAGCAGACTCAGTGATGTCATTAATTAAATTGATTTTGCTAGAACATGTTAATTTCTAGCAGCTTCTGCAGCACATCTATTCAGCATCCCTGTGCTTCAAAATGGCGGTGGGGGCACTTGAACTAAAGTTCATTCAACAAGCTTTAGTTCAAGCACCCCTACCACCATACTGAAGTGCAGGACATTGAATACATGCGATGCCCTGGGTACCTTAATTAGAGCAGGTCTTAGAGCTGCTCTAGTTAAGAATTCACCCTCCACACATGCACACCATGGAGCACGTGTATAGATCACCAAGGAGACCATTGTAGTTAAGGACAGCATGTTCATAAAATGAATTGTAGGGATAAGCAGAAAACTATTCTCCTGTCCTATGAGAACTTCAGACTTTTTCTATCTTTTTCTGATTTGGGAGAAAAAGCGAGTCCCAAATCTTTATGAAACAAAAAAATGTTTAAGTTCACCAATCCAAATTATTATTTTTTTTTACTATAAAAAGTGTTTGAATAATATTTTTGATTCCCTTATGGAGATCATGTTTTTGGCTAATTCAGTTTATTTTTTAAAGTAAAACTAGACAGTCACTGAGACTTCTTGTCCTGTGAAGAGCTTTGGTTTGGATGAACTATTACTTATATTTATAAAGTTTGTCAAAATTCCCAACCAGCTCAAAGACATCTAGTTTTCTCCTGGTCCTGCTGCTATGGAATTTTTTTGCTCAAGCTGCATAACTACTAGCAAAACCATAGGCCAAGTTTCCAAATGAGAGATTGCATATGGATTTTGGGGCAGAAAGAATCTTTAGCAACTGTTTTCCCTAAGGATACAAGATTTGGACTGCATTTCCCACCATACTTTCTAAATTCTTGTGCTTATCCAAATATGCTGCAGGCACTTTCCTGTATGAATTCATAGTGGGCAGCTGCCTGTTCCTGAAGTTGAACAAGGGCAGAGCACATTCAGTGTTTTAAAACAAAGACCATTATTCCATTCTCCTCTACTGCTAATGTAGAGGAGTTCATGATTTTTACCAAGAGTATGAAAAGAGCAAGGGAGTATGTTGAGTACTCAGTGTATTTTTCATAGTTGCATGTGCTTAGTTCCATGCAAATCGGATCATTAAATCTGCCTGTTTGTCATTGAACCTTGCCTTAGGGCAGTGAGACTCTCTCTTATACAGTTGCTCAGTAGCTAGAATACTAGCTCCAGATGTGGAAGTGCCCCTTTTGGTCTGAGAAGACTTAAATCCACGTCCCCCAGGGAAGCATCTTAATTGCCTGGCTGCAGGTCGTTGTGGGATGCAGGCACTTCCTGGCATTTGTTTTGAACCTGTGCTAACATACAGAAGATTAAACTGAAAATTCACAGGGAGAAGAACAAACAGAAAAACTAGAACTCTTGGTTCCAAAATGATACCTTTCATTAGACCAACTGGAAAATGGCAAGAAAATTGTCCTTTTCTGCAAGCTTTCAGGATCAAAGTCCCTTTGTCAGGCTCTGGGAAAAGTATAGATGGTACAAGATGGTAAAATATCCCCATAGGTAGGAAATAAACTTCATTTTTGCACAGAGGGAGTTGAAGATGGAAGGCTGTCCCTCTGGGTCCATGAGAGTGTCTTTGTGAGCTGTGCTGAGTAGCTCTTTGATATGTTAATCAGGTAGAAGTCCTTCCCTGGAGGTGTCAGATGGCAGGCAGGGAGGTTAAAAAAAAAAAAAAAAGGGGGGGGGGGGGTCCCAGTGAAAGTTGACCGTATTGTTTTCCCTTTTTGTGTGTGTTTGGACATTTGAGCTGAGTTAATCGGACTCTAGGGGGTTTGAGGAATGAGGGAGCCCTAGTGATGGCTACTCTCTCGCCCTTCAAAACAAAATAAAATGGGAGTGTCCCAAGGGATCTAGTAAGACCAGATATCACCTGGAGATAGAAGGGAATTATAAGAAAAAGACAGATATGAAAAAGTATCCTGGTCACATTTGAACTGTTCAGTTACCTTTACTCCAAATGGTATATTATCTGAGACTCGATCCAATTAAATATTCCTAAAGTAAAAATTAAGAGTTACATACAATGGTGGGAAATAACCATGGTTTGTCTGACTATGAGCTGGTTATAGATGTTAAATAAATCGTAAAAACAATAAAGAAAACTGTATAACCCAAGTAAGACTCCAGTCCAATTGATGACATGATTTTTGGGTGTCATCTGAGAGAGAGATACAGGAGAGGTTATAACTCAGATAAATCTCTATGTAGATTGCCTGTGTCCGACTGCAGAAAAGAAATTTAAGTAACACCTCCTGACTAATAACATCCAAATGAATCAGGACGTGGCAGGAGAGAGTTGGAATACAGGCAGTCCTTGACTTGCAACATTTCGAGTTACAATGTTTCTCACTTGCAACGTTTATAAATTGACACCCTGTTTCAACTTTCTGACGTCAGTTTCAACTTTACAACACTTGATCTGACGCCAAACCATGCCAATGAACAAGTTCGCTGTGTTGCCCATCTCCCTAGAGAACATCTGTCCAAACTTCCTTGGACATTTTCTTTAAGAAAGTAGACAAGACTCCAGAAAAACCTGCAGCCAAGACTTGTGAGAAGACTCCAGCCAAGAACCCTTCAAATGTCCAATGAAGAGCACTTCAAAACATCCAGCAAAGTCTCCTCAAAGAAGTCCTTCCAAATCAATGATTGCTATTTACAATATAAATACATTAATGTAGCTATATTACTCATCTATAATTGATTGAGCACAAAATTCTGGGTTATTTTTGGTGAAAATAGGGTATCAGGCCTTGGTTCAGGAACCAATCCCCCATTTATAACATTGTTTCCTATGGGAAAATCGATTCCGAGTTACAACGTTTCGACTTAATTCGCAGTTTTCAGGAACCAGTGGTGTCATAAGTCTGAGGACTGCCTGTATACTGCGAGAGTCCCAAGACTGAGCAATGTGAAAAATAAGGGCTAAAATAAGACTTCAGACATAAGTGGTACCATCACACAGGGGCATATTTTTTTTAAATTGAAAAATGCTTTCAGTGTTGCAGACATTAAGCAAACCTTTTTCAAGAATTTAATCGGTGTAGAAACATATTGCCGGTGTTGCTATCACTTACTATCTCACGTATCTTGAACTGGTAGGAGAATCTTACTGGACATGAGATTCAGTGTTCAGTTTCTCTGTTTGTAAGAGAAAATCTGCATGAGCCACTGGAGGGCAACAGAGGAAAGCTATTCAGCAACTCTTTTTCAGGTAGTCATAGCTCTTCACGGGCAATTTCTTTGGCTATTGCAGGAGGGATAACAGGCAGAGCTGGGTAAGTTCAGATGGAATTTTTTTTCTTCCAGCAATAGAATAAGGACATTAGGCTGTATTTACTAATTTAAAAAAAATGCTAATTTTTAACGGCTTTCTAGACTTTAATCCATGTACTAACAGCTTCAGAGCTAAGTTTATCTTTTTTTTACTTTAAAAAGAGTCTCCTTAATTTAGTGGTTCTCAACCTTTTTAGACTCAAGACACCCCTCAGAAAATACCAGGTCTTAATTTTCACTCATGTTTTCACTGCAGAAGTATAATAGAGCAAATCTTTAATTGCAAAGAACCCAGAAAGAAAGACCATAACAAGTCAGGAAGTTTTTAACACTGAATCATGTTTGTATGCCTAATGGCACTAATGTGTGGCACCCTTGAAAGGATCTCAAGGCACCCCATAGTGCCACTGCACCTTGGTTATATATCGCAGCCTTAATTGAATACAAATTCCCTACCATTCTTAGTCAAATGGTGACCGCTATGGAATCCAGGAGCCTCTGGATGTCATGGGTATTAAACTGTTCAGATATAAAGAAGGGGACATAAAGTATTGTGAATATTAATTTTGCTTCAATTGGTACTTTTACTTGACTTTATAGTGGTCACATATGAATAGAAAAATCTTGCCTCTAAACTCAGTAAAGTTTTTGGGCATGTATTTAAAAAAAAATAATAGGATGGCTAAATAAGTGGTATTCATGTAATACACACTTTCAGAGCAACTTCCATAATACATTTTGGTTTTATTCCTTTTGAAATAAAAATAATTCTTTTTACTTTTTCTTAAAGTGGCCTTTTTATCTTCTCCAACCAACCTAATAAAACCAATTAATTGAGCCTTTATTTAATATACCCCTGCCCTTAGAAGAGATTATTTTGAATCCATTGAGCACATCCCCACAAGTGAGACTGTGTGTTTCCCTGGGGACAAGTAGCAGCAGCACAATGTGTGCCACTGTGACTTGTCCTGGGGGAACACCCATGCCACATACGCTCTGGCATGTGGCACACTGCCCAGGTGGGGTAGGGAAGGCTGGGGCCAGCAACTGTGCTGGCCCCACCAGCCTTACCTGGGGTCCAGGAGACCTCCAGGAGCTGTAGCCATGGTGATCCTGCAACAGGAAGCCTGGTCAGCAACCAGAGCATGGCTCTGGATGGCCAGGCTCCAGTTCTGGGCATGCGCACTGCTGCTATGTGCACTGCCCCACTTGTTTAGGCATGGGTCTTTTTGACCCTGGGATCTCCCAGGGTCAAACCCCTGCCCCCACAAAGTAGCAGCGCGAAGAATACCTACATGTGCAGTGTATGCAATACTGCAGATAGGATTGCCAACTCTGATTGAAGCTATTCTGGGAGACTTTTTCTCCAACATGATGTAATGTCATTAATAGGGGTGCACTGATATTGATTTTTTTTTTTTTTTTGGGCTGATACCAATGGCCAATTTTTAACAAGCCATATCAACCGATCCGATTGCCAATATGCAACCGGGCATGTTGGAGAGCAGCATCTAACTGGTAAGTCTGTTGTGAAGGAAGGAGTGAGGGGGTGGCAGATCAAGGCCCCTGCACTGAGGGAGGGAGTGGGGCTGGAGTAGAGGTAGGCACTGTACAGCTGGGGCAGAGCACAGGATGGAGCCATGAGAGGCTTGTCCGAGGGGGTGTGTGGGGGGGCGGGGGTGGCTTCTGCCATTATGCGCACCCTAGGAAGGCATGGGGGGCATTTGCCCCTGGATCCGTGTGTGGGGCGAGGGTGGGCTGCCATTGCAGGTTGGGGCCAGGGCAGTACTGAAGTCCTCCCAGAATGGGGCTGGGCTGGGCTGGGCTGGGCTGTGCTCGGGGCAGGCAGTGGCAGCGCTGGGAGGGAGTAACGGGGGGGGGGGGGGGCTGCAGCCACCCCAGAATTTGCTGTAGTCCCCTTCTCAGTGTGCCACTGGATGCCCCAAGTGCAGCCCCAGCTCAACCACCCCACCAGGAAGAGCCCACAGCAGCAACCTGCCTTTGCCCTGCATACAGATCCAGGGGCACACATCCCTCATGCCCTCCGAGGGTGCATGCAGCAGTGGAAGCTGCTACCCCCTCTGTGCCCCTGGATGAGCCACTCATGGCTCTGTCCTGTGCCCCGCCCCAGCTGTGTAAGTGCCTGCCCCAGACTGCTGTTAATTTGTCAGGTTGTAACTTCTAAAAATGGATGTTTCAGTGATGCATGGTGTGTAACGCAATGGCTCTTGTTACATTTAAGACTTTTTATTGGGGCAATGTAGGATTTAATTTCAGCTGTAAAAACTGTTAAAAGCTAAATCAAAGGACTGGAGTGTATTGAGTTCCAGTAACACATTTGCATCCAGTGACAGCAAGACCTTACAGACCACCTTTGATAAGAGAAGTCTACTCTGCATGCAGGAGTGTGCACACTTAATTCAGCTGCATGACTGAGGCTTAAAAAATAATAATTTCACAGGCAGATGTAGGTACCTTTGGCTTTGTAATTATTGGTTCAATGCCAAAGACTTGGGTTACCACTGAACAGTTCAAAGGATGGCTCTCAGGCTCCATGCTAGGATGAAGAAGGTACAAAAAAAATTGTTGTTCATGCATTGAGCAAAAAAAATTTGTTGCTCATGGATAACTATTAGGGCTGTGCAAAGCTTCGGTCCCTGATTGGATTCAGCCTGATTCAGTGACTGAATCTCTGAATCTGAATTGAATCGGGAGACTCTTTAATCTCTCCGACTCAAATCGGAACGCTCCAAATTGATTCGAGAAGATTTGGCGATTCGGACATAGACACAGCTTTAAAAGTTTTTTCTACATACCTCAAGGTACCAGGTAGCTCATGAATGCTGTGATGCTGGAGCGGATGCAGCATCCCACAGGAGCACGGGGGGCTCCCCAGTGCATTTGGCAGCAGACTCGGAAGTGGACCAAAAGCACTTCCAGGTCTGCCAGGGAGCACACGGGGGGGCTCCTTCGGCTCTGACTGGTGCCTCCTGGGCCTGGGGGGCACCTGGGGTCCCCCTGTGGCCAATCGCTGAGCCAGCAGGGGCATGGGGGGGGGGGGAGCCCAGCGCACTCTCCAGCAGACCTGGAAGTGGACTGGAAGTACTTCCGGTCCTTGACCAGGTTCGCTGCTGAGAACGTGGGGGTCCCCCCCCACACTCCTGTTGGATGCTCCATCTGCTCCACCATCACAGCATTAATGAGCCATGCCTGGTACCTCAAGGTATGTAGAAAAAACATTTAAAGTTGTGTCTATGACTGAATCGCGAAAGCTTTCCGAATTGGCATCAAATCTTCATATTTGGATTCAGCCGAATCAAATCGGGGGCAGTGATCTGAATCAACAAATCGAATCACTGGCCCCAATTCGGGCTGAATACGAATCCAAATCTGAATCGAATATGGCCCGTTTCGCAGCCCCCTAATAACTACTTCCTACAATTCAGAGCCCAAGACGTTAGAAAATGAGTAAGCAGAATTCTTTCTACCCAAATGCATCTCTGTTGCAGACATTAAATAAAGGAATTATTCATACTACCAAGACAAAATATAGATCTACAATGATGAAGAAAGGTTTAGCAAATACAGAAATAAATAAACAAATCTCCAAACATTGATATTCTTCATGCCATTTGAATTGCAGCAGTTGCATGAAGGAATGCTAGCTAGTCTGCCATCACCTATTATTGGTGTGCAGTGCATATAGCCAATGAGACCTCAGTAATAAGATGACAAATCACTGCTAGAACAAGAGTATGAGGATCCCGATATATTAGAAAAGTTGATGGAGGTTAGTGAGAAAACTGGAGTGATGCTCAAAGATCATAACAATGAGGATAAGAATATTCTTGTGGCACCAGAAGTGTTTGAATCCTTTGCTGACAAAATTTATAGACATGAGAGAACTAAATGGAGAAGAAGCAGGTGGTGCAGAAAAATCTGCCCATCTTCCATTGTTCTCCACATGGTTGACAACACACAGTGAAACCCTACTGCCAAATGCCCCTGAAACCATCTTAGATACACTCCATTGTTACTTGGACATGAATGTACAGATAAATGTTATACAGATTATGCTGAAGTCAGGATCAGGATGATGATTTGGAGGTAGAGAACAACAGCAGCAGTGATTTTGATTTCTGTCTTGAATTCTGTATTTATGAGGGTGATAATCATAATTTCAGTTCCATAAGAGATCACAACTAAGGGCAGTCCCTATACTAATTGAAGAGATCATAAAAAGGGAATGAGCAGCTCCTGGAACATGCGGAAATCAGGCGAAGCCAGCTTCTTCACATACGGTAGGAAAATGGGTTACCGTAACTACTAAAACTGCAGGTTACAGCCCAGAAAAACAACAAACAACCACCACCACAACCACAGCAATCACAACCTCCACCACCACCTGCAGCATAATTACTTGGAACAGCAGACCTGGACAACATCAGGGAGTGGTTGTTCAAGCATGCTCAGATGGTTGATACTGAGTAATTAAGATGTGGTTAGCTTTTACTGCACTATATTTTGATGCTCTCCTATGATTCATCACTCAGGGATCAAAAAGAGTTTAGATAATTATATGAGGGGTAGATGATTATATGAGGGAGTAGCTAAAGTCCCTTCAGGTCTTCACAAATGGAACCTGTCATGATACAGGTGAAATAGGCAATTAGAACATCCCTGGATTTTTTTATAAGATTTTGTATGCAACCATGCTATACTGCTGAGGTGACAACTACCCTAACACAATATCTTAAAATGGAGAAAAAAATGAAACAAGAGTGACCATACATTGAAGGCTGTGACCTTAATGAGGGGATGTGATTGTACAGCAGTATCCAGATAAACTACATGGAACTTCTGCCACAAACGGTGAAAAGTAATAGATATCCGTTAGTTAATTCTTTTATAAAATGCATAGAAACAGTTCCCACCGGGGATGACCCTAACCACTGCTGCTACCAAAGTTCTGACAGAAAGAGCATTCAGAAAGTGAGACATTATCAAGAAAGTACCTATGTACTTTCAGACCTACTAATACCAGTAGCACAAATGAATGTGGGTAATGTTTCCCTTACAATATCCATTGTTAGTTTGGGGTACTTGTAAGTTCCAATGACAAACACAGTAATAACAATGAATGTGTATCTCCCCAAATTTCTAGTATTTATATTTAATGCTGAGCAGTGGAGCTGTGTGGATGTGTCGGTGATTGCATGCTCGGTCCATTGTCTCAGATGACCATGCATGTTTAAATATTAATCGCTATGAGTTTGCTGTCAGCCCATCACTAGGTCTAATAATTGTTCCATGGTAGTGTAGCCCGGGTGACAGCCCAATAGTTGCCACCCCTGCCCAAATATCAGGGATGGTGTGGTAAGAGTGGGGCAGGGCTTCCGGCCACCACCAGCTTACTTTCCAGCTGGCCCCTGCTCCACACAGAGCAGCCCGTGGTCCCAAGAAGGTCTAACACTTAACTGATTTAACTATTTACAAAATAAGAATAATAGGAAAAGTTATTTACAAGTGAACTTAAATGTCATTTCCAGAATCACAAAACAAACCAGAATGCATCAGTAAACCCTTGACTCAAGAACCACAGGTAGGGTAACTGGCAGCTTTCAGCCACTGCTGAGATGCTGCAGCAAGGAAGCAGGGTGCTCACTTCCAGCAGCTCCAACAGTCTTCCCAATAAGCGACAGACTGCAACAGTGTAGGCTCTTCTGGTCTGCAGCAATCAAATTGTATCAAACCCCAACCCCTCAAAGAGGCTCAAGGGTGACCTTCGCTGGCAAGCAACAGTTACTCCTGCAGCAATTGGCATGACCCAAGGACAAAGCTCAGGGATTCCATTCGATGACAATCAGCTGCAGAATAAGGGATAGGACTGAGTCCCCTCTGGGGCAGTCAGTGGCAGAGGGTCATCAGCACAGGCAGCTCCCAGGGGTTACTGCTCTAAACACCTGCTCCAGATGACTAGCCAGGTGCCCCACACACCTCACAGCTTGCCAATCCCGCTCCAAGTGTCGGCCTGTGCCCCGAGCTCCCAGGGACCCTCGTCCTGGCGCTCTGCCACTCCTCAAGATCCCAATGCCTTGCCTGCTGCTGTCCTGCTTCCCTGGGTAAGGTAAGGGGTTTCCCCAGCCCAGCTCCCTGCTTCAGATAAAGATGCCGCCTATGCTCCTGGCTGCTGCTGCTTTTCCGCAGTGGAGTGGGGGGCTGAATGCCACCACTAGCCTCCTGGATACCTGGCACGTCCAGCACACTGTGATGGGGCGTTGGGGCACCAGCTCTCTGCCCCAAGGCCTGGCCGCGGCTCCCTTTGCTGCAGGGCTGGAGGCACGGCCGACTGCCACTGCTTTCTTTTCCCAGGGCCTTCAAGGCTCTTCAGAGGGGTCTCTCTGCGCCCTCTGATGTGTCGGCTCATCCCAGCTCTTCTTAGGCCTCCAGGTCATTCCCCGGAGTCACTGTCAGCAGCCCCCCCAAGCCAGTTCGACTTGCTTGTATCCCCTCTGGCAGTCCCTTCCTGGCTTGCAAACCTGTCAACCAGGGCTCAGGGTGGCTGGCCCACAACTCTGGCCATCCCCCTTCCATGCGAATGAGGGGATTGAAAACCCCTTCTTTAGATCGGCTTCTCCTTTTCCACAGGGCAGGGCTCCCCTGCTCCACCCTTGGGGTTGCTCAGAGTTCACCGGCACTGTTTCTAGCCCGGGTAAGTATCTCAAGCCAATCTGGTGAGCCCACATTGGCAGTCCGTTACAGTAGTATATATTAGATATAGGCAATCTTGCTGCTGGACTTTGTGTGCAGAAGTCCTGATAAACAGACTTTCCAGCTGGAGAAAGGACAGTTCTTCCTGTTGTGTCCCTAATAGCACTACGATCCAAGCTTGTGACTAAGTCCTCATGGCACTGGTGTTAATCAAGAATGTCAGAGTGGACCTCAACCCTCCCACTGTCTGCACCTCAACTAGGTGTTCACTAATTTGGTGGCTGGTCCATCAGAAGGTCCACACCCAAAATGTACAGTACTGAAAGCTCCTAGAACTGTTTATCAAAGTGACTCGGATGAATAAGCTTATTGCAATACTTAACAAAGCAAAGAAGTTCTTTCTAGAGAGGGATGTCCTACAGCTCTGGGATGTTTATCATGCTGCTCCTAATGTATTGTTTATAGTAGAGGACAGGTCTTTTCAAACTTATTGCTGCATATGGGAGAAAACCATTTTGAAAGAAAAACCAGCTGCTTCAGCCTGACTTACAAATGCAGAAGTTCCCCCTTCTTTGGCAGACGCTGTGCCCTGGAACATCTTTGGATATGCTAGCCACAAGAAATACAAGGTGGCACAGCTGCTGGAAGCTTTGTGGGCTTAGAGTGGTATTATTTGACCTTTGAGTTGATTTCCCATGGCATCAAAATCCATGTTTCTGGGCTGAACTGTCTGCTGTCTGTAGCCTTCAGTGATTTGTGCGTAGTTCATATGTATGTTTGTTTTGTTGGAGATTCTATAAATGGTCGTGGCAGACAGACATAGGTTACTGAGTATTGCTGGCAAGTGGGCAACATGGTGGGCAGCAGAGGGAACCTCTGGGATATAAAAACTGCACCTGACAGGAAAGAGTTGGAGATAAGAGGCTCTTATCCATTGCACCCTGTCCTTTCTGGTGAATCCATCAGAGCTTGCCAAGCTCCCCAGCTGGGTAAGATGAGCCTCACCCATCACAAGGTAACAGTTCTGCTGTCAGGCAAAAGCAATAATAGTCTATTATCTTCCTTGTCTGTTGTACTGTTTATTTGCCTGATAAAATGGGGGTTGAAAAAAAACAAAACAAAAACCCTCCATCTCAGACCTCTGTGTGCCAAGTACCTCGAGTTCCAGAATGAACAACACTTTCTAAAGAAAAGGATAGGAAAGACTTCATCCTGTGACTGTAGATTGTACAGCTATGCCAACCATTAAAGGAGACACAATCTTGTATGAGTCTGGCTGTGCCTGCAGAGCTTCAACGGTTTGTGGTTAATTTTTTATAAAAAAAAAAAAACAGCGTGAATGACAGACAAAATAACTTCAGCTGGATCTGTTAGCTGAGCTGTAACTCTCTGGTGAGGTCCTTAATTAAGTTCTCATCTTTGGTTTCTGCTGTTCTTTGTGCCAGACTCAAAAGCTGTCATCATCCTAGCACTAATATTGAACATGCCTAACAGACAGTTTAACTCACTGCTACAATTTAAGCTGTTATTGCATATTTAAAATCAATTGAGTAGCCATGCCACCCTCCTAGAAAGGAGGCCAATAGCTGGCTGATCAGTAGGACTTTAGCCCAGCCTCTTGTTTTGTGGGAGCATATTTGTAGGTATAAATTCTTCTGCCTAAACAACAAAGTTCCTGGTAGGAGAAAAATAAAATAGCTCAAGAGCTTGCATACACAAAAATGTAAGTGCAGCTTCCTGCAGGATGCAAACTACATAATGAAGAGAGCTTGGCACACTGAGGTGGTTGGGGTGGAGAGAGGCTTGCAGACAGAAAGGGACTGCCCCAAAAGCTTGGGTACTGCAAAGGAAGTGTTACAAAGAATGCAAAAACTAAGCTGTGAAACTTCCAGAGTGATTGCTTATAGGCACCTGTATAAATGAGCATGGATTTACAGAAACAACCCCTGTCCTCTCAAGCTTTTCCACTTTTATCCAGCCAAAGCTAAGGCACTGTTTAAATGACAAAGTCCAATAAATGTCACAAGCCCACCCCTTATACCTGCCCCTTGGCTATAAGTAACGATTCTGTACAGAGCAGAGCAGCACTTTTTCTAGCCTTTTGTTAACTTGGTTGTTTACATGTTCAAAGCTTCATGATGATGTCTATATGAAGTGCATGCTGGGGAAATCTGGATCATATGCCTCATCACATGCCTCAGCAGCTGTTGCCACAGTCAGAAGATCATGTGTTCTTTTACATGGCATAGAGCACTTTGGGATGTGTTTCCACAAAGAGACCTGGGTGGTAGGACACCAAACCAGGCCAGTTATATTGACCCAGGCCATATACACAAAAGAACTGTTAGACTCCGAGTTCAGCATAGCATGTTATAAACTTGGTACAAATTGGCATGCAGGCAAATGTATTTTGTTATTATGCTGTCAAAAATGTTACATTATCTCTGAGGCTCTTGGTTTTCCCACAAACTTTCATGTTGATGGTTCCAAGAATGTTACAACAGTTCTGGGCTTGCCTGTGTTTGAGACCTGCATTAATCATTATGGCCTTGTTTTAGAGTGCTGAACCTTACCATTTTTTACTTATTTGGGATACAGTGTTTTATTTTGGTTCCTTTGCACATGTGGACTATATTGTGGGCGTGCACTGACAAGATCAGTAGGTATGAAGGCTGAACAGACTTCACCACTGCCTGTCAGGCTTGTACTACAGATGCTGTTGATACCAAAGGAATATCCAAAACATCATGTATGCCAATGGCTGTGTAAAATTACATCCAAATAAATAAGGTTAAGGTTGTGAAGTCAAGATGCCCCTGAAAGTAATGAAGTAATTTGTTAAGGAAGAGTTTGAAAGCAGGTAAGTATTTTGGGGGCAACACTAAGTGAGAAGTTCAACTGTGTTCTAACATAGTTTCTTATCCCCATGGGAAGTTCCTGTGGTCTTACTGTAGCACTCAGAAGGGTAGTGTTGACATGGTAATGTAGGGCCTGATCCTGAGAGGTGCTTTGTACCAGTATATGGAAGAAATTATTGGTGCATTTCACAATAGCCTAGGATACTACACCATCAGCCCTGGTGCAGGGCCATTTTACTGTAGGCTACTGCAGTGCTTTCATAGGTGGGCGCAAGCCACTCACACTGAAGTCAGAGGGGGATTATGATGCTTGGTACTGCCCAGAATTAGGCCCCTAGCTTGGAGAAGAAGGATCTATTTTTAAGTGTGCAAGTGGCAATATAGCAAAAAGGTGCATGAGACAGATGGAGTAGGAGGGAACTTGCTCTATTTTAATTAAAATATACTAATTAGTAGGGGTGTGCAAAGCCAGCCCCATTCAATTTGGATTTGGCCCGAATCAGGGACAGCGATTTGATTAATTGATTCAGATTGCTGTCCCCAATTTGATTCGGCCGAATCTGAAGATTTGATGATGATTTGGAAAGATTCGGTGATTCAGCCATAGAGACAACTTTGTTTTTTCTATATACCTTGAGGTAGCAGGCACGGCTCATGATTGCCGCGATGCTGGGGCACCTGGAGCATCCCACAGGAGTGTGTGTGTGTGTGTGTGTGTGTGTGTGTGTGTGTGTGTGTGGGGGGGGGGGGGGGGGGGGGGGGGAGTGTCCTTCATGTGCTTGGTGGCGAACCCAAAAGTGGACCAGAAGCACTTCTGGTCCACTTCCAGGTCTGCCGGTGTGCATGCAGGGGTGAACCCCAACTCAGGGATTGGCCGCAGGGGATCCCAGGTGCCCCCCCAGACCCAGGAGGCACCAGTCAGAGCCAGAGGGGCGTGGGGGGCCCCCCGGCACGCTCCCCAGCAGACCCGGAAGTGAACCAGAAGTGCTTCTGCTCCACTTCTGGGTCTGCTGCTGAGCACACAGGGGAGCCCCCTGCACTTCTGTGGGAAACTTCAGCCGCCACAGCACTGCAGCATTCACAAGCCCCTGCTACCTAGAGGTATGTAGAAAAAACATTTTAAAGCTGCCTCTGTCTGAATCTCCGAATCTTTCTGAATCTCTCCAAATTGATTCAGAAGGTTCTGATTCGATTTGGAGAGATTAAAGGGTTCTCTGATTCTATTCAGATTCGGCCACCAAATTGAGCCAAATCTCTGCCGAATTGAATTGGGGACCAAAGCTTCGCACAGCCCTACTAATTAGCTGACTGAGGTAAATCTAGGTCCTGCTTTTCCCTACTACAATCATCAAGATGCCAGCCTCAAGAGGTGCTCTTCAGAGCCAAGTATCCCTGTGTGATTCATAGATGTTAGGGTCGGAAGGGACCTCAATAGATCATCAAGTCCGACCCCCTGCATAAGCAGGAAAGAGTGCTGGGTCTAGACGACCCCAGCTAGATACTCGTCTAACCTCCTCTTGAAGACCCCCAGGGTAGGGGAGAGCACCACCTCCCTTGGGAGCCCGTTCCAGACCTTGGCCACTCGAACTGTGAAGAAGTTCTTCCTTATGTCCAGTCTAAATCTGCTCTCTGCTAGCTTGTGGCCATTGTTTCTTGTAACCCCCAGGGGTGCCTTGGTGAATAAATACTCACCAATTCCCTTCTGTGCCCCCGTGATGAACTTATAGGCGGCCACAAGGTCGCGCCTCAACCTTGTCTTGCAGAGGCTGAAAAGGTCCAGGTTCTCTAGTCTCTCCTCGTAAGGCTTGGTCTGCAGGCCCTTAATCATACGAGTGGCCCTTCTCTGGACCCTCTCCAGGTTATCCGCATCCCTCTTGAAGTGCGGCACCCAGAATTGCACGCAGTACTCCAACTGCGGTCTGACCAGCACCTGATAGAGGGGAAGTATCACCTCCTTGGATCTATTCGTCATGCATCTGCTGATGCACGATAAAGTGCCATTGGCTTTTCTGATGGCTTCGTCACACTGCCGGCTCATGTTCATCTTGGAGTCCTAGTGGACTCCAAGATCCCTTTCCACTTCTGTGCCACCCAGCAGGTCATTCCCTAGGCTGTAGGTATGCTGGACATTTCTCCTCCCTAGGTGCAGCACTTTGCATTTCTCCTTGTTGAATTGCATTCTGCTGTTTTCTACCCACTTGTCCAACCTGTCCAGGTCTGTTTGCAGCTGTTCCCTGCCCTCCGGTGTGTCCACTTCTCCCAATAGCTTTGTGTCATCTGCAAACTTGGACAGAGTACACTTCACTCCCTCGTCCAAGTCGCTGATGAAGACATTAAAGAGTATCGGTCCAAGGACCGAGCCCTGCGGGACCCCACTGCCCACACGCTTCCAGGTTGATACTGACCCATCCACCATGACTCTTTGGGTGCGACCCTCTAGCCAATTAGCCACCCACCAGACTGTGTAGTCATCCAAGTCACAGCCTCTTAACTTGTTCACCAGTACGGGGTGGGATACCGTATCGAAGGCCTTCCTGAAGTCCAAGTATACGACATCCACTCCTCCTCCTGTGTCCAGGCATTTCATAACCTGGTCATAAAAGCACCTGGTGTGTGCTTCCAACAAGTCTCCACTTTTAGCTTCTCATCCTAAACTGAGACTAGCAGTAGGGAGAATAATTTTTTATCTTTAGCAAAGTGAACATCAATTATATTTGTGCAAGACAGTATTGAGGTTTTGACAAATGGGAGGAAATTAGATAATGACATCTAATGGCTTTAAACTTCTAACAACACAAACTCTTGGTGACATGTATTTATGTTAAATAATAATAAAGACCATGCAAATTGCCAAGTGCTTATTTTAATTAAATCTGTTTAATGATACATAGTACAATGTATCCACTATAGGCTTTGCTAAAATTTACAAAAAAGCAGGTTTCATATTTTAAAAAATAAACTTTTTTATAACAAATTCATAAATAGATGAAGTTAACATATAAAAATTACTTCAATATGCAAATTTGTTCCCTTGTTGTCTTGCTTTCCAAAAGGTCTGATCAATATTGTGATAGGAAAGTTTCAAAGCAAAATGGTTAACTGTGATCAGAAACATGAGGTCTGCATTTCTTACAGAAACTTAAACAATTAGTAATAGATCAGTCTTAAAAAACGCAGAGGACTTTAACACTGATATTTGCCAAACCTGGTAAGACATTTTGAAATACACTGAACAAATTCAATATGAATTAGAGCTTCCCTCCTGCCCCCCCCAAGTGCATGAGCCAGACTTACCTGAATGATGTATAACTACTGAGGACTGTGCAGTTGGGGGACACTAGATTTTCTAACTGTCAGACATCAACAAATGAGGCACTATTACAAAAGAAGCACTGTGCATTTTAGGGTATCAAAAGTCTCAGTACTTCTCAATGAAAATTTATAAAACAAAGCTTCCTTTCAAATATTACAAGCAACAGAACCATGTTTTCTTCTACATATGACTGAACCCACAAATTTGCCCCAACTCACTTCTGACAGAGAGGCTACAGTCAGATCTTATCCATTGGATTTAGATCAGTATAACTGAGAACCAGATCTGACTTTGAGCTGGTGTATTTATCACTTGACACTGGAATTGTCATACTGTTCTACACCCATGAGTTTTATTTATCACAGTTTCTTATAATATATAATTCTATTGTGGGGCATCTCTTAAACTAACCAGGCCAGAGATCCTGTTCTCATCACTGTATCCTTGCTGTTAAAACATATAAAATCTGTAATCACATAACAAATTTCTTCCCTTACTTAAACTATTTCTCCATTTAAAAATAAACTACACATTTACAATTTAAAATAGTTAATTTATTAATGAGAGGTTGAATTAAGAATGGGGTGGGAAACTAATAACGTGTGTTATTAGAACCATAAACCCTCTTCTTTTTAGCTCTGGCTTTCATAATAGGATCTGTTTTTTGACAGAGCATTTTTGGAAATGCAAAAGAAAAGCAGTTTACCTGAGGGGACAGGATGATTGAGGCAACAGCCCCAGGTAGGAGGACACAAAAGCAATTGTTGCCACAGTAGCAGGGCTGCTGCAAATGTCATGGCAGGAGATGGTGCTGCCCCAAGTGCCATGCAGCTGCCCTGGGTATGGCACTGCACTGCTATGTCTCTACTGAAGTGACCAGTTGTTTGTTCCTGTACTACAGTGGGAGAGAACTACTCAGTGGTATTTCCAATGCAAAAACATTTGCATCTTTGGGTATCTAAATACCTTTAAAAAAATTGTGTCACTTTTTTTTTTTAAAGTGGCTTCAAAGGCAAGTACAAGTTTGCATACCCATACTTTACAATTTTCTATACCTGTGCTTGTAAGCACAATTTTGGATATGCCCAAGATCAGGGTTCAAATTATGCTCCAACATGGGGGGGGTCCGCCGCTGCTTGAGCTGCTTAGAAAGGCGCCAGGTGGGCCAGGGACTTTCATCTTTATTGGGGGGGGCTCAACCCCCCCCAAACCCCTCCGTATTTTGAACCCTGCCCTGAAGATGGCACTCGCCATATCCTCAGACAAGTGTGTATTGCTCATCACATGTAATGACTTAGGACAGTTTGCTACTTACAGAAAAGACCCTCTCCCCCCACCACTGCCCTCCAAGCGCAGAAAGAATTATGTTTACCATCACCTACTCTACAGTAGATTCCATCTGCTGTTTGTATATCATTGTCTGGAAGGGAGTATCATTGGTTTAGAAGCCTGCTAAACCTAGGATAGAAGAATTAATCCAATGTAAAAGCAGCTCTGCTTAAAGCAAGGAGGGGCAATTATTTGGGCTCAAGTGCCACATGAGAAGTTCTGATGAGCTGTTGGGGGCCAGGTCAGTACCACCCACTTCACATCTCACTTGCCAAACCTTTGCTGCAGCAACTCACCAAACCTCCCTATGGGGCTGTAGGTAGGCACAGAGCAGGGTTCAGGAGTAAGAGGGGGTGGGCAAAGCTAGGATCATGGGGCAAGGTTGTGGGGCAGTGCCTGGAGCCAGGGTCTGCTCCTTATATGCCCCTGCCACTGTGGGGTGGGGGAGAGGTACATGTGGGGAGGTGCTGCCTGAACACTAGGTCACAGGAGCCTGCCATTGGTGAGAGGGAACAGGGGTGTATGCAGCAGAGTTTGCCTGGGTGGTGCAGTCTGTGCTGCCCCCTGGCACTCCACCTGGGACTGAGCCACACTGGGGCAGCCTGTGCTATGCTTCCACTGGTGCCTGCAGCCCAGCTGGGTGCTGTTCTGCTCCCCCCACCTCCATGCTCCTGCCCCTGCCCCTGCCATGCTGCTCCCAGCAGGTGGACAGCTTCAGTCAGGTGGTTCCTGCCCCAGCTTTTGGGGATCCAGCTCCCAGCCACCCTCCACTGGAAGGCAGTTTAGAGCTGGAGCTGGAGCCCTGCACACTGGGGCTGGAGCTGCCTGGCTGAAGCTGCTTGCCCAGCATGGTGCAGTGTGGTGCAGTGCAGCAGGGGCAATAGCTGGAGCAAGAGCCATAGCTGGAACAGGAGCCATCTCTGGAGGCAGGGACAGCTGCAACTGCCTGGGGAACAGGCCCACCAGAAGGTGTGTTTGCTAACTGGGTGTGACTTGGTCCTATGCGGAGTGCTGAGGGAGCAGCTGCACCGGATCCAGTTACCTGGCAGGCCAGATCTGGTCCATGGCCTGTATTTTGCACACCCATAGCCTAAAGCCTGATCCCACTGTCCAGTTCTTACTTGAACTATCCCTCAAACATTAAAGGCAGTGGAGCTGGCTTTTATGGTTTAAACTAGGTCTCAGGTAACAGTCTCAAAAATATCTTAAAAGCCAGGGAAATGTTCTGACTACCTGCCCAAAGAAGTGTGGAAATTAGTCTCTCAGCTCAGACTCTGGGCCTTCGCTAAAAGACAGATGCTACACTCCATGTTTTTCCTGACCATCACAGTCCCACAAAGTGAGGTAAACACCAGGTCAGCAATCATCATGCTGGTATCATATGAACATGATTTTAAGTGTTGGGTGCTTAGGGATTTCCTGGTCCCTAAAGCAAGAATAAGATCAGCTGTAAGACAGTGCTTCAGGGCATGGACAGATGCAACATTTACAGCACATTAAACAACTTTAAAGCACTATAAAAATTGAGCAGACAAATGATACACAGTGTTACAGCACTACAAATCAGCCTGAACCATATAAAAGAAGACTTCAGTGAAACAGGAATGAGTCTTCAACACTTCAGCGTAGTGGCAGTTACATGACTGCTCTAATGAAGTACTACAAATTGAAGTGGGATTTTAAGTGCTTTATCTATATATGTATCTGTCCATACCCTTAAATAGAGCTCTTGTGAACTTCCCCCTCACAGCAGCAGCTGGAGGCAGAGAGTCTATCTACAATATAAGGCCAATGTGGTGCCTATCTTCAAAAAAGGGAGGAAAGTGGATCCGGCAAACTATAGGCCCATCAGCCTGACGTTTATCCTGGGGAAGATCTTAGAAAAGTTGATTAAAGAGGCCAGCCTTAATGGCCTGGCCGACGCCAACATCCTGAGGGATAGCCAGCTCAGGTTTGTTGCAGGTAGGTCTTGCTTGACCAATCTCATTTCCTTTTTTGACCAGGTGACCTATCACCTGGACAAGGGATAAGAGATCGATGTCATACATCTTGACTTCAAAAAAGCCTTTGATCTGGTATCCCATGATCATCTCTTGGTGAAACTGGCCAATTGTGGCCTTGGGTCCACCATGATCTGCTGGCTGGGGAATTGGCTCCACGGTTGGACCCAGAGGGTGGCAATTGATGGAAGTCAATTGTCATGGTGCGCTGTGACCAGTGGGGTCCCCCAAGGCTCTGAACAATATATGGGTATATTGTTCAACATCTTCATTAATGATGTGGAAATTGGAGTCGGAAGCGGACTGGCAAAGTTCACTGATGACACCAAACTTTGGGGCAAAGCATCCACACCTGAAGACAGGGGGCAATCCACGCTGACCTGAACAGGCTCATGAAATGGGTGGACAAGAACCTGATGGCATTTAACACTGAAAAATCCAAGGTTCTCCACCTTGGGAGGAAAAACCTGCAGTATCCTTATAGGCTTGGCTGTGCTACGCTGGCTAGTAGTACAGAAGAAAGATACTTGGGGGGGTCATCATGAGCCTGCAATGCAATGCTGTGGCTAGTAAAGCGACCAACACGCTGGCTTGCATCCATAGATGCTTCTCAAGCAAATCCCAGGACGTCATTCTCCTGTTGTACTCAGCCTTGGTGAGGCCACAGCTGGAGTACTGCGTCCAGTTTTGGGCCCCACAATTCAAAAAGGGTGTGGAGAAGCTTGAGAGAGTCCAGAGAAGAGCCATGTGCATGATCAGAGGTCAGGAAAACAGACCTTACAACGACAGGCTGAGATCTATGAGGCTCTTTAGCCTAGAAAAGCGCAGGCTCAGGGGTGATCTGATGGCCACCTATAAGTTTATCAGGGGTGACCACCAGTATCCGGGGGAACATTTGTTCAACAAAGCACCCCAAGGGATGATGAGGTCGAACAGTTATAAACTCCTGCAAGACCGTTTCAGGCTGGACATAAGGAAGAATTTCTTTACTGTCTGAGCCCCCAAGGTCTGGAATAGCCTGCCATCAGAGGTGGTACAAGCACCTACATTGAACACCTTCAAGAGTAAATTGGATGCTTATCTTGCTGGGATCCTATGACCCCATCTGACTTCCTACGCTTTGGGCGGGGGGCTGGTCTCAATGATCTTCCAAGGTCCCTTCCAGCCCTAATGTCTATGAAATCTAACTATGTCATGGCTCAAAGACCACTATCTCCAACCTATCTGAGTAAGTGCTGCATGATCTACTACTCTTCACTAGCTGGGCAGCCCAATGTTAGAAAGAACTCCACTGACCTGTCTTAAAGGTGACTTGCAAAAGAAATGTTTAAACATGGTCCCTTTATTTAGTTTGTATTTACTTTGAAGAGCTGTTAGTTTTGATTTGAGATGTGGGTTTAGCTGCTCTTTGCCAAGCAAAAATTTCCCTCAAGTGTTTCAAAACTGTCTCCGAAGTAACTGGTTAAATGCTGGTGACTGTTGGTGTGCTTAATGGGATACTTTACAATGGGAGAAAATGTTACTCAGGACATTGGTAAGCCTCCCTCTGTGGGAAGTTATGTGGAATCGTTTGATCATTTGCAGGTAGACACCAGGATCAAACAAAGCAATCTTAGCATAGTTCTTCATTTAGAAGGGACATCAGAATAGGCTGGGGGGAAACTTGTATTTTGTACACATGAGTGATTGAGGGCTAAGTATTGTACAACTTTGTAGCCAGATATGTCATATATATCTGTCTATTAGTTCAGCATGTACACCATATAATAGTTCTTCACAAGGTTTCTATACATGGGAAAGATGCTTTAACTTCATCCCCACTGGTTACAGGCAACTTCTAGTCACCCTCAATCTAATAGTAAAATAAAAACCAAACACTTCTTGCCCTTTTGACCAAACACATAGTAAAAGTAACAAAAAAGATCCATGACTATGGCTGAGGAGCACTCTGATCAGCCCAGAAGACATCTACAGATCATCTCCTTGAACCTCAGTACTGATGTAGTTATGTACTGCTCAGTTCCCATGTCACTTGGTAGCCTACAAATTCAGCTTTAGGATTGGCCAGTTCTGGAATAATTTAGAGTCCCCAAGATCAAAGGACCATCATCTCCTGGTTCCCAGCCCTGACCTTTACATTGTATCTGTGAGGAGCAATTAGCATAGAAATTACATTGAATGACAGTCCTGGAAAGTCAGCCTTAAAGCCTTTTTTATGTTGTTGGAATGATACCCATAGATTGCATCTGAAATGAGGGTCTGGCTTTGAGTCAGTGTCTTGTCTACTATGGTGGGATATCAATTCTGCTTGGGAACTCTGGTATTACCATCCTATGAATATTAAAATAATCCATATGGGTAACTGAGGTGACTATCAAACTAGCAAAAGCTAAGTGCTTCCATCCAGCTACTGTAGGATAGCTAGAAGACCAAGGCCAATTGTTAGGGTATTAGCCCAAGCCTTGAGACTGTCACAGTCTTCCTGTGGGGCTATAGGTAGTCTCTCAGGGCCTTACATCTCCATTTGAAAAGATGAGAATAGCCTTTTTATACCCCAGAGGTGTGCCATGAGGAGAAAAAGGCTATAGATTATGACATGCTCTGGTATTATGGCACTAGAGGGTAGAAGGCAGACTAATACGGCTAACTGCCTCTGTCTACTCGTGAGAATGGAGCTCATGGATCTGTGATTCTCATAGAGCTACCCCCTCCCCACAAAATGATACCAACCCCTAATTCCAATCCTCTTTAGCTTCTCCTACAGCTGTGTGTTCTTCTCAGTCTGGAGCCTGGTTTACTTCCTGAATGTTCCTACATAGAACAGAACTGGCATGTGATAAAACTACGTAGACTCCAAGCTTGGGAGATATCAAAGGACAGTCACCCTTCACCTTTCACAAAGAATGCATTGTTCTTGCAGTTTTCCTCCAGCACACTATTTAAACAAGGCAGCATGACATGATGCACTCAGTTAATAAATGCCTGAGCATGGTACACCACACTGGCTGACAGGAAATAATTTTGACAGCTTTGGAACTTAACAGATGAAAAATGACTTTTACATTTGAAAAGATTCACATTTTAACGAATGTTCGTGCCTCAACTATATTGTAACAAGATAACTGTTTTCACAGAAAGCTATGGCAAGATGAGGATAATGCTGCAGATTGGGACTGATGTGAGATGACAACAGATAATCAAATGCCCATCTGGATATTATTCTGAACTATAAAATATTAAATACTGGAGGTGCAAATCTCAAAGACAAATTTGAGGAAAAGGCTTTAATATTTTTGGAAGATACTGCTGCTCTGGACACCTCCCATCAGACCCCATAACAATCAAACTTACTGTTCAAGTAAATCTGATCCTACTAGGTATTGTTGATATTGTACTAGGCATCCTAGAACTCCAGAGGCGAGGAAAAATTTTAAACCCCTGCTTAACACTGTTTTGCTTAGTGCTATTTTGCTATAACGCTCATTTTAAATTGATACCTTATTTCACTTAGTGCTCAGCAAGTTTCATTACGGTCACAATCATGGGTCATTAAAAATAATTGTGGTCACCATCTTGGGTTGTCAAATACTTTTGTTTTCACTTCACTCTCATTTAATTTAATACTTGTTTTTTCAGGAATCAATTAAGAGCATTAAGTGGGCTTGCCTGTAATGCTAAAGCTCCACTAAAGCTTGTGGAACTCCATGAAGTGGCAGCTGGGTCACATGCTATTAATCAGGTTACCACACACACCAAGGAACATGACCTGACCTTGAATGTAGTAAAACTGATTCTCTAGTCAGGAGATTCTTTCAGTCTTGGGTATTTAGTCTCTTAAAATTTGTTTTACAAAACAAATATTAGCAGGAGTCTGTGCTGACACACATTTATTTGAAAATGATACAATTATAATTTTTTGTACAAATTCTACCCATCATGATGGACTGTATAAGCAATAGAAGACAAATTTAAAAGTTATAGCAATACTGATACAGGGAAAATATTGTTCACACAAAAGGGAACAAAACTCTAAGTGCTCTTTATTTCAGTGTTTGCCACTGAAATTTGCTCTATAAGTGGTTCGGGGAAAGGACTAATGTCCCTTTTTGTGGTTTTACAGTGCTTAGCAACCTTTGCACACTGCCAAAATCAATGATAAATACAAATATGAATAATGGTAGCCTAAGAAGATCTACCTAAAAGCAATTCCTGCATTACACAAAAGGCTGTATATAGTTTTGTTAATATTCAACTCCAGTAAACAGGGTTCTTAGCAAATATTTGTGACATGAACTCTGATCATATGCTACTGAATCACTCATTCGATCTACATCATTGCACATTCCTAACCTGAGATTTCAAAACATGGTGTTGTGCCTGTAAAGCTAGGGCCAAATCCTGCTCAGCCTCCTCATTCCAATTACCTTTTGGTTTCAAAAGGATTAGCCCAAGAAAGTTGAGCTGGACTGCACTCCTAATGCTTAAGTTGCATAGATGTGGATATGATTTATGCATCCAAGGTTAGTTAAACCATAAATCATCTTTAACAGAAATTCTTTTTTAAGATACAACTTAGGTTTTCAGTTAACTAAACTTCTCTTCAAGGAACCATGAACCTAGTGAGGACTATGCTATTATTAGGCCAATGGATTTGAATGGTGTGCTCCCTCTGCCCACCAGAGTAAATGAAACTGTCTATTGTGAATCTGAATGTTATGCCATTGATAAGAGTCAACCTGACTTGGATAAATCAAGTCTTCTGTTTGTTCCCTTATTCAGGTAGGTAGGCCATGCAAACATGTATAATGGTTGTCAGGTGTTTTTAAGTCAGAAGGCAGAGCTGACTCAACTGTAGCTATGGCATGTTACAGCAAAATGAAAGAAGCTAAACTGTATCCTTCCTCTGAAGGCACGGGGAACAAACCCACACTGCACTGCATTTTATACTTTCTAACTGAAGCAGGCTAACTTCTGCAGGCAGGTTCTCATACTTCAGTGATGGTGCTGAAATATCAGATGAACAAAGGCAAGGACTCGAAAATTAAAGTGCTAGATTTCTGCTCGCTTACTGACCACTGTTGAATATCTGAGAGCATGTCATGCTCTTTAGTCTTCTGGCACATCTCAGGTTCAATTCTGCCTCCACTGACAATACAGGGCCAAACTTTCACCGACTGCAATGGCAGCGCAATCCAGTCTTTTAAAGCTCTTGATCCAGTCCGGGTTGCATCACGATCTAAGCTCTCAGGTGTGATTTAAGAATTTTCAGCACTGCTGTTCTTAAACACAGACAGGAGTTCTTACCAGCAGGGTTTGAAATATGGACTTTGGCACTAATCCTGCCCATGATGCGACTCCTGACTGATGTGAGATCATGTACGAGCACAGAAATTTGCCAGAGTGGGCCCATAGCTGCAAACTAAAGGAGAAGGTGACAAATGATGCTTATACCTGCGAATATTCTGCAACTTAAGGGTTTGTCCTTTTTTGTATTATAAACTCACATTTATAAGGAGGAAATAAAAATACCCATGTTACAGAAACTAAACATCAAACAGGAGGAGAGCATCTGAAATGCTACTTTTGCTGTGGTAGCTAAATGGGCAGGGAAGGAAGGGGGTGGAGAGGGGTTGGCTTAAGGATTTTGGGATTAAATTTTAGTTTAGTTTTAGTTTTAAATTGGATTACCTTCCTTTTTCTAAGATTGCAGACTTTTAAGATGTCTTAGAAGTTGGGTATTAGGTTTGCTGTGTAGCAACAGATAAGTTAGTCACCTGGAGTTCTGGAAAACTCCATCTCCAGTGTTTAGCTACTGTGGGGCACTCAGTGTCTCTTCTCTTTGGAAGTAGGAGTCCAGGGGCTATCCTGGAAAAATGTCCTATGTAAAACAAAAATCCCTACTTGTACCTCACCCTGCATTTCCATATAAAACATTAGAAATGTAAAAACTAAACTAGCTGAAAATTTTAAGGCCTCTTTACTCTTACAATTATAAAACTTGAAGTGAAAACTATCTTCTTCAATCACAAGCAAAGCCTACAAAGCATTCACAGATCTTTTTAGTTATCTACTTCATAGTTAAAAATCAAGACAAAGTACACAGAACAGTTTAGTATGTTCCACAAGAATATTTTTGATGCATTTAAAACAGGGGCCACTAGCCCTTTTCTGCTCTTCCTGACTTTCATGCTTTGTATGGAATGGCTATAAATTAGTGTACTTCAAATAATAATAACCCACACTATGCTTTGGGGTCAAGATTCCTAACTAGTGATTTTGGGTGCTTCAGTTGTATAGCTGCCCAAATTCTAAAGAGTGGATGCTCAGCATTTCTAAAAATCAGACCCCTCAGAAGTGTTTGGAGTTGCAAAAATCACTTGTTACTTCTGCAAACCTTGGTTTAAAACTACAAACTTAAAAAAATCCTGCTTTCATTCCCTTTGTAAATCCAAGCTTGTAAGGTGCTTGAAAGAGTAAATCCAGAGTAAGCTGCTGGCATCAGCACTTTCTAACTGCACATACAATATAAGCTTTAAACCGACAGCTACATCTTCAGGTCACTTCTATTTAACAGGATTATTAAATCAAATCTAGTTCCTATTGCAGACTTTTGAGAAATAGTTAAAGATTTTTTTTGCCGCAAGAAATGAAAAGCAATTGGCAAATTGTGATTGTGGAAGAGGGAACCAGATGAGTACATGAGAACATGTGCTTGTCAAGAAAAGGCTCTGTATTCTCCTACAGTCAAGAGCCATGTTTCACGCAGTTCTCAGCTAGGCTGAAATACCATTTCCCATAAAATGCCCAGACTGTAGTTAAGGAATGGGAGAAAGTTCTAGTTCTGGCATTTGTGCAGTAACCCCCCTCACAACACAACTATTGCTAAACATGCATGACCAGAGATACTTTGTATGTGACAGTTAGGCACATTAAAAGAGCTCATGGCTAGCAAAGTCTGTTCAAGGTTTTTCCAGTTTGTATTATTTCCAGTGGTGCTGACACTGAGTTTATGGAATGAAATGAATAAAGCTGAAGGTAAAAACTCAATGACACCGACTTGGAAGAGGAGCTATTTGCTGTGCAAAAAAAGGAATGAAATAAATCAAACCCCTCTTCCTTCAAGGTTGAATTTAAAGGAATTAAATGTCTGCCCCATACTGTCACGCAATCAGGCATCCAGTATTGCTCAGGCTGAATTCACTATTTGTAATAAAGGTAGTTTAAAAAAAGTATCTGAGAGAAGGGCTGTCTCTTTGGCTTTTACCAGCATTAGCTAGCAATCTGCATGCCACATTTCACTTGCAAGGAGAGAGCTTCCACTGCAGTCCAGTGCCTAAGTCAGATGAATGCTGTTTGGTCCCACATTTAAAATAATCAAACATTTTGATACTTCAGACACTTTTGCCACAGATTCTCTCCATCCCTGCTAGGATCTGACTCTGGTCACAGGTGGAATGTTAAGAATAAAGAGACACCATCAAGGTTGAATAACCTAAAATATAAATAGTGACCATCTTTGCCAGGTATCGTGTACCAAAGGGCTTAGGACTGCAGTTGTGTGGCAAGTTCTTGTTCAGCTGCTATCAGCCCCGAAGCCTCCAACAATCAATTCCAAGCTGCTTTCCTCAGATTCACAATTCACTGTGAAGGTTACAGCAAAGAAAATGATGGAAACAAAGAAAAAGTAAATGTCAAGGTTGACTTTTAGAGCTAAACCTTAATAGAGTCCCTTTTTAAAAATCAGAGACATAATCCTCATTGCACTGGTGTCTAATTTCTACAAAAATGCTGCTTTCACAGGAGGAGAATACAGCTACTGGGCTACTCAGCATTAGGTTGAAGCACCATCTAAATTCCAGTTAAGTTAGGAATATCAGCTAGTTCATATCAGCAGCCACACCCCCAGCCCTCTACCACATCTTTACTATCAAGCTTGATGCTGTCTGTGTTTTTCTCACTGAACATTGGGCCTCCATGCCTCATCATGAGCTCTGTGGCCATCTTCACAAAAGCCTCCTCCACATTGCTGGAGTCTTTCGCAGAAGTCTCTATGGCACAGATGATATCATAGTGTTCAGCCAGACTCTGGGCTTCCTCCAGCTGAACCTCTCGAAGGTCACTTAGGTCAGACTTGTTTCCTGGCAAAAAAAGTGAAATTATTTACAGACTGACTTCTCATGATTACTGATATCAGAGCAAATGTTAAGCAGAGAGATGTGATGTGCAGAAGAGAACAGACAGTAGCAGGACCCATGGAAGTGAGACTGGAGTGCAACAGCTGGAGACCGGTAAGGCAGAGAAAATAAGCTGGAAATCAAAAGCCACAGCCATTTTTGGGGAAAGGAATGGAAACTCAAAGTGAGACCAAGTAAGAGTTGTTCTTCTGCAGAAACTGAATGATTCAAAATATTATATAAAATTAAAATACTAGTCCCTCTTTGGACTCAGGAAACACAATTCACATTTCTGTGCTTACAGAGCACAGAAAACAGTTATTTCTCATAAGAAACAAAATTATACACAAGGCTTACTTTTCAGACATTCAGAAATATGACTACACATCTAACACTCATGCTGAACATGCAGCTATCTTACCTGTATCTGCACATTCAATGCACTACAGTCTGTGCATTTTTTAGATGTGAAATTCAGGCTTACTGTAACATCATTACACAATGAGGAAAATCAGAGATGGCTGAGTTAACGAAAGATGAACAGCAAAGGAAACCACTATTTAGCATGAAATGAGTTCAGGAAATCTTAAGGTTTATAATGTGGTAAAATGGTACATGCCAGACTAAGCCATGACATAAGACGCTGAACATTACTGTTTAAAGTAAGTAATGTACTCACCAGCCAATAAGCTATTTACAAGTTAGGACTAGAGGCTGAGGATGTCAGACCCTCTTCTCATTAAGAATGAACATATGTGCTGTGGTAGCATGATTGAAATAGGAAAACAGAAGTAGAAATTCTTGGGGTCAACCCTTACCTCTGAAAGTGACTGCACCTAGAGCTGATCAGAAGTTTGGGCTACGACTGCCATTTTCCTCTGGAGTGAAAAGGGTACCTAGACGTCTTAGGAAACTATTTACAGCAAACATGTTCACACTGAGCGCCCCCAAAGTGCTTCCACAGAACTGCAGGATAGATAGGCCATTTAGCCTTCTTTAGCATAACTGTCCCTTTGAGGGACATTCTGAAGTAACTTTTGGTTTGGAAAGGAGTCATCAATCTTCATGGAAGGTAAAAATAATTATTTCTTAACTGTTGGGCAAAATATTTTATTTAAAATATTCATAATTAAATAAAATTTTAGCTCTAAGGGCCCTGGCTCAGCTGTGGCTTCCAGTGCTTCTGAGCTCCATGTCAGCCTTAATGTACTGCAGGGAACCAAAAGACTTAAAGCCCTGAGAGATGTGGCTGAGAAGGTTTATAGCTGAAACTCCTGGTTCTGCAGCAGGGAGCCCATTACCTCTGAGAGCCCTAAAGTTCTCCCAACTCCCAGACTCCCTCTTGGGGAACCCTGGCTATACTATCCTTTTCCTCAATCAAAGGGCAAACCACATAATAGGACAGCCCTAGACCAAGGAAGCCCTGGGATCCTTGGCCCCAGGGCAGTTACACAGTAAAAATAAAATACAGAAGCCTGGGGTCCCTAATGCTGTGCCAAAACAGCTGGTAGCAGCTCAGGCAGGTTTTGGACACAAACCTACCTTCATTTGGTCAGGCATTCATCAAAACAGATACATTTCCAAAAAATGTTTCAGTTGAAATGAACTGGCAGTTTCTGACAAAAGTATGTTTCCTCAGAACATTCACAACTATGTCTACTCTTTTGACTTCTGTAAGAGAGAGATAAAACTGTTGTTTCCCTAGTGCAACTACCTGTGCATTGCTTTGTAGTGCTAAGCATTTCATTCATATTCCAAACTCACCAATCAGCAACTGTACGATGTTGGAGCCAGCGTACTTCCTCACGTCCTCGATCCAGCGAGGAATGGACTGGAAAGAGCCCTTCTTGCTGATGTCATAGGCCAGGATTGCTCCGTTGGCGCTCCGGTAGTAGCTCTGGGTGATGGTTCGGAATCTCTCCTGGCCTGCTGTGTCCCAGATCTGCAACTAAACATAACAAGCATGTGGTGAGATGCTGGCTAGTTTACAGAGGGGGTGCTGACTTTTTTCAACTTAAGTCGTTTTACTTCTTAATGAAGATGGCCGAGTTGAGACTGAAAAAAACATGCATTGAGTTCTTCTGGTTAACAGGACAGGAGTTCTGTTTCTTTACAGAAAATCTATATACAATGTAATTCACTTTTTATATAAAAACCCTACAGCCCTGATTTGTGATGAGAATGATGTACTCAGGGCAACATTTTCACACTTGACTGAGTAAGGCTAGCACCTAAATCTATATTTAGACACTAATGTAAAAGATGTACTACCAGTTCCACCTTTCACTGAAGACAACAGCCGCTTAGAATACTCAACAACTCAGAAAGCCAAGTCTTTTTTGCTTGGGTATCTGAAGTTTTGACCTAAAAAAAATCTTTAGGTATTAGGAAGATGTGTTTCAGGACTGAATGTCTCTCGGTCATCCTATTTAGGTGGTTAAACAAACATTTTAAGTTGGTAGTAACATGGCTGTCTAAACTGCTATGCTCTCATTTAAATCCAATGACACAGGATCATAGAAAAGCAGGCCTGGAAGAGACCTCAAAGTCATTTCTAATCCAGGCCCCTGCTCAATTCAGCATCATCCCCAACTACACTGTCCCAGCCAACTGACTGTCTAACCTGCTTCTGAAAGTTTCCAAGGGTGGAGATTCCACTGCTTCTCTGGGTGGCCCGTGCTGATGCCTGACCCACTCTCATAGTTGGAAAGTTCCTCCAAATCTCCAGCCTAAATGTCCTGTGCTGCAGTTTGAGGCAGTTGCTTCTAGTCCTGACCCTTACAGCCACAGAGAGAAGCCCATCTCCATTCTCTCTATAATCGCTCTTCATTAAATCCCTCCCATCTTCTCTTCTCCAAGCTACACAACCCTAGTTTTTTCGGTCTTTCTTCATAAGTCTCGCCTTCCTGGCCCCTGACCATTTTTGTTGCCCTGTACTAGACTCCTTCCAAACTGTCCACATCCTTCTTGATGTGTGGGGTCCAAAACTAGATACAGTACTCCATGTGAGGCCTCACCAGAATGGCCAGTTTTGTATCCTGTGTTGGAGTGGATACTTCAGAAGAAAGTATTCTAAGACTCATAGCAAACAACATAAAATATTATTTTTTGTCCTTCTGCAGTCTTATAGAGGGTTTCAGAGGCTGCCAGCTCATTACAAGACTCTTAAATTGCTGAGGTTTATCGTGATATAGTGACTGTGGGCTGAGCTTCCCGTACATATATAATTATCTTGAGAGCCTGTATCTTGTCAGCAGTATACTAAATGAGGAAAATTGGAGCCATTATCATTTTGGCTCACATAACTCAGTTTGATTGCTAACCTGCCCTCTCCCATTCAGAGTTTATAAAGATGTCTTCTTTTACTTAAAAAAAAGAAAGAAATGAAGTAACATCCCACTACCAATGCCCTACTGTAACAGAGGGCTTCTAGTCCCTATTATTTTAAAGGAAAGGGCAGCTCAGTAGGGTTGCAATCAGGCTAGGGACAGACATTACACATAGACCGGTTTAAGTGATCAGAAACTGGTTTAAACCTGTAATAGAGCAGATGTTCAGTGCACATAAACCAGTTTGAGAATGGCTGAAACCGGTTTGAGATAAACTTGGTTGAATCAGACTTAATTGATTTGGCTCAAACCAGTTTATACAATGTCTGTCCCAGACCCCTAGCTGGTTTAAGATAAACCAGACACCCCCAGCATCCTGGCACATTCTCTGGGATGGGCGGGGCTCTCTGCTCCACAGCAGGGCTGACCCCTCCCCTCTGCTCCCTGGCTGGAGCTCCAGAGACTGCAGGCTGCTTCCCTGCTCCCCTCACCAGTCCCTGCTAAGCAGGAATTCCCCTCTTCCCTCCTGAGGAGGTGTCTGTGTATTAGCTAGCACACCACATGCTGACTATGGTCTGTGCTGAATCAACAGGCAGAATCAACAAGTAGCTGGTAATACTCCTCTGTTGTTCTCTTAATTGGGAGATAAACACTGTTATCAATTCCATGCTGGGCTAATCAGAGCTCCTGCCATGCCCCCCTCAACTCAGCACTAGAAGGGAAGGAAGGGCTGCTCTAGTGCCCACCGGCTTCTAGCCTGAGCCACTGCAGGCATGTGCCTGCATGTCTGTGCAGTTACAAAGTGATTCAGCCTAGGCAGGTTAGACTAACCTGTAAAGATTGATTCAGTTCAGGCTCAGGATTTTTGAATGTCTGTCCCTAGCCTCACTGAGCATCTGGAACAGGGCTAGCTGCCAGAAAGTAAGTGGTTGAAGCAGCAGAAAGACAGGAGCCTACAGATGACTACTTGGGAGCAAGTTGCACTGCAACAGGACAGAGTGCTGGATAGGTAGTTGAGTGGGGACTGCAATGCAGGTTGATTAAGGCTAAGAAGAAACCCTTGCGCAGGGTTGGGAAATATGTGACTAGAAGGGGTGGTGGTCCTGGGGAATATAAGCCCAGACCCAGGCTGGACCTGATCTCTGTAGGCAGAGGAGGTCCTGACAGTGTAGGCTGCTAGAATGAAAGCTGCAGACCCAGGATGGTACCCTGGAGGCTGGGGGAAAGCAAGAAGACAGGGGAAGGTGTCTGCAGAAATGAAGAGACAGAAGGTGAGGTTTACACTTTAAGTTAAAGACTGGTAGGTTTGTTTAACTGGAGGCTTGATTTGTGGCTACTGGGACTGTGGAGGCCAAGATAGGGTGCCTAAGAGGCATTCCATCCTATAAGGGTAGACACCACATTAGAGCCCTGTTGGGGCCAGGGGCCCTGTAGGCTGAGTGGGCAGAATCACAGTAGGCTGAGATAGAGGCAGGAGTTTTGCCAAGATCTGGGACCTGGTGAGCTAGAATATCCCTGCCAGGCCCAGGGGCCTGGAGGGCTGGGTGAGTGGAGTGAAGGTAGGGCCAGAGGGCCTGATGCATGAAACAGAGTAATAAGACCTGTGGGGCATGGGTGTGGCTGTGGGGGCAACCGGAAGCCATGATTCATGCCCTTAAGGCATGATTAGGGGCAGAAGGCTGTGATTAGTGTCCTTGTGACACAGATGCCAGCAAGGCACAGTGTGTTGGTCAGCAAGTCTCTTGGCACAACCAAGACTGGTGTGTCTGGTTAAACAGATGGAACTAGACTAGAATGAGTATCGATCCAGCAGGCTCACTCAGGGACTCTAGCTTCCCAAAGCAACCTACCAATCAGATCCAGGTGAGGCAGACAAGTCAGGGAGGAGCACATCCTGAGGAGCCAGAGTGAGGCAGCTTTGGATGCCCACAAGGGGGTGTCATGGCTGCTCTCAGAGTCCTACTGCACCTAGGCATATACAGTCTGCAAATACTAAAAAAAAGAATAATTTAAAAAAAGATTGTTGCTAAAGGGTAATACAGTTATTATATTTACACAGCCTAATTGGAAAATCTGAACTCTTAATCAGGGAAATCATTCAAAAACATCATAAAACATACCATGGCATACCATATGTCTATGCCATAAAAATGCACTTGTCACTACAGAAACCTTAATTCTCATCCAAAATATTTTTCCAGTAGTTTCAAATGGTGGAGTCACAAAATTCTGCTAAAAAAACCCCATGAAAGATCTATAGGAATATACTGACTTCAAAAGCAAGTCACATACTTAATTCTACACATTTTCCACTTTTAAATCACATACACATCACTGGCAGCAAGAAACAATACTAAAGAGTAGACTTTTCAGTAAATTTTCTATTGCTTCTCATTTAGAATATCCTGGAGGGCAGGGGGGAGAAAAGGGGTAATAGATACTGAAATTAAAAAGAAAACCAAATACATAAAAGACTAACTGTAAAACCCCTAGGTTGTAATTAAGGTTGTGATTAAATATTCTTTTGTATTTCATAACAATATGTTTATATATACAATGTAAGATATGAAGTCCTTATTTATTCATTTCCCTGCCTTAAGTGCTTGGGCTTTATAATTGATATGATAAGAAGCTACATTTGTCACTTAGCAACCTTAACTGTTTTTAAACATTTTTTGTTTTTGTAATTACCTTGGCAACAACACTCAAAAACACATAGAGAGAGAGAGAGAGAGAGAGAGAGAGAGGGAGAGGGAGAGAGAGAGAGATGTTAGGATTGTTGGGGAATATGGATTTGGGTCAAACAAATCCATTAAGGAGCCCAAAATAGCTAGATAGTGGGTGCCTCTACATAAGACACTAAAAGTATCATAGACTAATTCTACTGCACATTAGCGCGTCACAGCGAAAGCCATGCTAATGTGCAGCAGAATTAATCTACTGTGCATTAGCATCACTTAAAAGATGTGAGTCAATTAGTGAACATTAAATTAGTACCTGTTATTACACGCACTAAACTTATTACACGCACTAAAATTATTAGCAAGTTCTCAGGGGATTATCACCAGGAACAAATGAGCATAGAGTAAAGGAGAGATGATAAATATTTACTGTTCTAAGGGAGTGTGAGAGAATACTTGGACTGGAAAAAGAGAACCACCTGGCTTCATCATGGTTTCACTACTGAATATTTTTACAGCAGGTGTTGGCTATTTTACTTTACTTTTTTTCTTTGAATTTTTTAGGTTGTGCAGGCTTTACAACTGTCTCGTGCTGGGAGACAACACACTAAACAGAGCATACTACTTTGCTACTTATTTTTGTAGTAGATACTGTACAATAAGTATATTGTATGTAACACTTAGAATTGCAGACATTATAGCATTCTGTTCTTGTTTTTGCACAGTTTGATGGCTTGAATGCTGAATAACATACATTTTACCCTTTATCAGGTATATTTTGGGCTGTGCTATTTTGAGTTATGCCACAGTGAGGCTAAAATAACAGCTGAAAGGGGTTTTTACAAATTGGTGGTGGCCAGAGGAAGGGGACAGAATGGGACAAAACAAAACCATTCTTTTCTTTAATATTTTCAGCACTGATATATCAAAATGGTATGATACATCTTGACAGATGCAACTGCAAGGACCACCCTACCTAGTACAAAAGAACATGGTGAATCAACTCTTCCTCAGGTATGATGTATTATCATAATTTGCATTTCCAAGAATGAAGCCTGAATAAGGAAAAATACGGACAATCCTTGAAGTGACCAAATCTGGCCAAGTGCTGTCAGGGGATCTAGTCATCGTATCCCCAGGTATTCTAAGCTTCTGGGGTCTGAGTGGAGCACGGGCATTCCCCTAGTCTGAAGGTGAAGACACTCTGCCTAGGAGCCTTCCTGAGACCTAAAACCCACAGTCCAACTGCTTTAGTGTTCACCCTTCAGACTCCCACCATAACCTAGATCACCTTTGGCCAAATTCCAGGAAAGGGGTAAACAGGTTTGTTCCATTTCTAAATAGACTACAAATTGTCTAATAGACAAAGTACCCAAGACTACAGGCTATCAGAACACATTTCCCAAGTCCTAGTTCTGCTTTTCCTTGGAAGTCCCTTTGTGGTCAGGTAGGCTGGGTTTTGCCCTATGTTATCAGGCTCCTGGGACAGGCAGCTTCCACTGAGACACTGCTTCAAATGGCTGGGTCTCTGCTGCCCCATATCCCATCTCTTAATAGCTTCTGTCCTTTGGTCAGGTAACATTCTGATCAGCCTCGTCAAGTGATCACAGACCCCTGGCAACTGATTTTTTTTTTGGTGGCTAAGGTAACTTCTCTAATGCCAATTCTGTTGGTCTTAGTGGCACTTGGGATGTTTGAACAGAGAATCCATCTTTGATGCCTCTCTATTGCTAGATCTATATAACACATTTTGGAGTTTCAGGCCAACAGATCTGAAGGACAAAAGAAAATAAAGAACACATTCAAAACAGTTGGAAACTTGGTACAGAATTCATAAGCTGCACAAACAGATTCTCCAGATCATCACAAATATATCCTGCACTTCCATCTAGTCAGCAAAGATTTAGCAATTGCATGTACTTCAAGAAAAAGGCTATAGAATCCCTAAGTACTTTCTTAGGCTCTAAAGCTAACTTTCCTGTAAAACAGTGGTATTAGAAAATGCAGGCATGTATTCTCCTAGCATAAATACTTAGTCTTTCCAATACCCCTGTGTTCATAAAGTCTTGTCACCACCCTTCCTATCTGGCAGCAATTCTGCTGTTTGTATCCCAATGGAGTTTCCATCCCAGTATGAAGAACTCTCTCTTCTTATAATGTAAAAGCCATTTAGAAATGCTTTATTTTGCTATTATAGGCTAGCAAAACGGCACTTTACTCATCCCAGGGGAGCTAGCAAGTAAAAATGCAGCAGGGTTTCAAATACTGAAAATGATGCACAGAAACACTGTAATACAGCACCATACAAACGTCTTGTTATAACAGCTATAGGCTGTGCAGTGACTTTTTGCCACAAGTAGAAAGAATGCGATTCTATATAGGTTTAATATTGCAGTTATCACTAGTAATATTGGGTGCCTCGATACAAGTATAGTGCATCAAGCAATATGACTAACATGTTTCACCTATTTGTTCTCTCTTGTAATCTCTCTAGGACAGATATGTATGCAAGAAGCAAACTAGGATGTTTTTGAACATGCACATTTGTGTATACATAGACATACAGGCAGAGTTCGAATTATACTTTGAGTCTTGGGGGATCTGCAAAAAGAAAATTGGCTGCCCATCACAATGCCTTAAAATCAGAGACCCCCCCTGGTTATGATTTTCAAATCTTATTGGGGGACTCTCATCTCTTATGGGGGGGGGCTCAGCCCCCCTGAGATCATAATTCAAACTTTGAATATAGGGGACGTTCCCACAAGCATGCACTTGTGGTTTGTTGCACATCAAAAGCATATGAAGTGCCGCAATCCACATGTGGTGCATATGTACCCATATGCCGTGCTAATTTGCAGCATGCCAGGTTGTTGTTTTTTTTGACACCAGGAGATCCCAGGAAATTCCGGTGTCAAACCCCACCCCCCCGTGACTAAAAAAAAGCGGCGTGGTGTACATGGCAGCAATGCGTGCCGCTAGAAACCAGAGCCTAGCCGGCCTTGGCTCTGGTTGCTGGCCAGGCTCTAAGAGGTAGGCTGAGCACCACTGCTGGCTTGGGTGGCCCCCAGGACCTAGGTAAAGCTGCTGGGGCCAGTACTGATGTTGACCCAACTCCCCTACTCCACCCAGGTCCCTTTGCCACACGCTGGAGCACGCATACAGGGGCATGCCCGGGGCACAAATATGTGCCACTACTATTTGTCCCACTGGAAATGCATACCCCCGCATGTGAGCGCTTGTGGGGATGCATCCATAGGTATTATGTTAGGGAAGGCAAGTTCCAAGAAATGTGCCTTGCGCTTAAAGCAGAACAGAATAAGGTCTGTGGTGGTCCTTCATTTCCATGGAAGTGTAATTCCATAATCTTGGACTGGCCCTGAAGAAACTTTGATCCAAAGTTATCATTTGCTACAAGACAGGATTGATCAATGTAAGTTCTGCAGGAAATGTCCAAAGGAAGTTTTACTTGAGAAGGGAATTTTACTCTGGAACAGAAAAAACAAGTATTTCCAGGGGTTCCAAACAGCTCTTTCTTGCTACAGAGATTCACTTGAAGAAAGACCTCAAGGAACTTGGAAAAAAATGTGCAAGACTATCACTTCTAGAAAGTATTTAGTTGTTGACTTCTATTATAAAGGTGACAGGGGAAAGTGTAGCAGTTTCAAGAGACTGTGTAAAGTGCAAAGTGTAGCAGCTTCAAAAAATTTCAGTAGTGAAACGCTTCTTTGTAAGTGATGCTAAATCAACTCACTGTTAAGCCTTTTCATATTAAATGGCAAACTACAACATTTATGGATGCCAACAAATTTCTAAATGTATTTTTAAATAAGTTTTACTGTGTCACATTTATACAATTGATGCCAACAAGAACAAAACCAAAGTTTGATCAGTTGATGCCTCCTTGGCCACATCAACACATGTGTATTAATGGGCAGCAAAAAACTCTGGTACATATTGTGCCTAAGTTTATTGCTCCTGGGCTCTGCATTTACACATGTACCTGGGACTGCAGCACCTTGAGCCATGTTGGAGCAGCCCCACCTGGCAGAGGCTTGGGGGAGGGGGGCAGCCTACCTGCCTGGGGATGCTCTGACTCAGCTCAACATGCTGCAGAGGAGCTGGCTGGGGCAATGCTGCAGTACGGAGCTAGCTGGCAGGCAGCCCCCACACTGAAGCAGCCTTGTGTCTCAGCCAGCTGGGTCACCATCTACACGTGCATTGCTGCACATGAAAAAACTCTGAAGCAGGAAAGTACTTGATTTTGCAAGTACTAACCTGCTGTGGGGTTTATTGGTTTCCTGAAACCTAAAAGGGCCACACGTGTAGACACTGAAACATTTACTGTAGAACTAATTAGGCAACTCTGCAGTAAACATCTTGTGTAGACATGCCCCTTATCACCTAATTCAGGGCTGTCCAACTGGTGGTCTGACTACATGTGGCCCATGAAGGATAAACATGCAGTCCCCAGGCTCCTACAAGGCTGCTGCTGCTACTGCTCCAGCAGCAGGTGGGGTGTTGGAGCTCCCCCTCCCTCCCCTGGCTTCTGCTGTTTGCCTCCTGCAGGTGGGGCAGCACACCATGGGTGGCACAGCCCACAGTGCTAAGAGAGATGTCAGACTGGAAAGCCCATGTGGCACAGTGCCACAGGGGAGCCTGAGGTGAGGCAGAGTGCCATGGCGGATGGGGAAGAGCCCACCTGCATGTGCAGTGCAGTGGAGAAGGGGGCAGTGCTTACCTGCATGCACACGTAGGGATGTGCAGCCTGCAGGCCCTGTGGCCCCCAGTCACTTTGAAGTTGGATAGACCTGTTTAGATGTGTAACTGTATTATTGTATAGAACCTGAAAGGAAATAATGTTTCAGCCTATCATGACATTTTAAAAAAAATTGAGTTTGCAGAGAATGTTGCTTTGGTTTGTTTGGTCCAACACTGGGATGTCAAATTCACTTACAAGCTGCCTGAAATTCTACCTTAGTTCACAATGTCCAGGCCAGGGTATCAAAGAGAGGACATGGCCTTCATATAATAAATGTTTTAGTTTAATTTATTTTTCAGGACAACATCATTTCTGCCCTGCCTCCCCACCCCAATCTGTCTTCTCTTTTTTCCTGACCTTGTGTCTTACCTGGTTTGTTTGGCTTTCTTTCCCCTTCTTTATCCTTTCCTGCTGCCCTCCTTCATTCATTTAAAACAGGGGTGTTAAAGATACAGCCTGTGAGCCAGGTCTGGCCAGCAATCCCATCATCTGGTCCCCAATGCTACTTTTGGGTCTGGAGTTGACCTACATGCTGCATATTGCACATGCCAGACTGGCCCTGCATGCAGGGTCTGGGACCTGCAGTGCATGCAAGACCCACTCTTGGGTAGGCACCACATGCAGCATGGGTCCTGGACAGGCTGGAGAAGGTCCTGCATGTGGTGCAGTCTCAGCCAGAGCAAGTGACACATGCACTGGATCCAGCAGGGGGGAGTAGGGTGGGGGGGGGGGGGGGTGTCTGTGGGCCCAATCTGCCCCAAGAGACTGGCCACATGCCATTCATCCAGCCTGTAGACTAGTCCTGCACCACTCATCTAGCATGCAGGGCCAGATGAGTTTGACATCCCTGACTTAAAGACTGAGGTCATGTTTCCACTCATGTGTAATCTTTGGGCATCACAGTTGATACTCCAGTTAGACTGTGATCAGAATTTCTAGTTTTAGGTTATCTGTAGATTCAGATGGACGGCACTGCACCAGTTTCACTTGGGTCTCACTTGGGAAGGTCAGTGCTACAGCCATGAGTGCTGACATTTCCTTTTTTTTTTCTGAATAAACTTATACTGTAAATATATGCCATGTGTGCCAAATCTAGCCCAAAGACCGTATGTTTGATACCCCTTTTCTATACAACACTAATGCTCAAGAAGTATAGTATAGTATGTCACAAATATATGCAAAGACAGCAAAACACTGTTGTTCCTCAAATGTTGACATTAGGCACAAAATAAATAAAAGTGGGTAACTAAAGCCCGCCGGAGGAGATCCGCCAACCTAGAAGAAAACACACGCTTACCTTTGGGCTTCACCTGTCCCCCAAAGGTAAGCGTGTGTTTTCTTCTAGGTTGGCGGATCTCCTCCGGCGGGCTTTAAACTAGGCTCGTCGGGGGGAGGGGAGTACGAGGGCAGGGGAAGCTGTGGACCACCAAACCATGTGGCACCCACAAGGACAGCCCAGCCTGAAGAAGGAGAACATTGGGAACCTGAAAGCCATGGGGAGGCCAGCACTACAGAACAGGTAAGGAACAAGAAGGTAAGAAGCAATGGGCCCCATGGGACTTGGAGCGGGGGGGCAGCAAAGGCACCAGTCGCAGGGCTCAAGTGCCTATATACTAATGCTAGGAGCATGGGGAACAAGCAGGATGAACTAGCGCTCCTGCTTGCACTAAACACCTATGACTTAGTGGGGCTAACAGAGACCTGGTGGGATTCATCCCATGACTGGGCGGTACATATTGAGGGCTATAGATTGTATAGAAAGGACAGGTTGGGGAAGAAGGGGGGGGGGGGGGGGGGTTGCACTTTATGTCAGTGAGCAATACACATCAACCCTCATCAAGACAGAATCCGAGGTTGAGGAAGTAGAAGGATTGTGGGTTAGGCTACATGGGGGGCAAGGAGAAAGGGATTTGGTGGTAGGGGTCTGTTACAGACCCCCACACCAAGGGGAAGAAATAGATGCGGGGCTCCTGAGGCAACTCTCGGAGACCATAAAAGCTAAAGAGGCGGTAGTCATGGGGGACCTAAACTACCGGGACATCTGCTGGGAGACGCAGACAGCAAGGTCCCATCGCTCACGCAAGTTTCTAACTTGTGTACAGGACCTCCACCTAACACAGGAGGAGCATGGTCCTACTAGGGGGAATGCCATACTGGATCTGGTATTGGCAATGGGAGATGACATGATAGGGGACCTCCGGATCGGTAGCTATCTGGGAGACAGTGATCACCTTATAATAGAATTCAACATAAGACGGCAAGTGGGTAAGGTAACTAGTAGGGTGAAAGTGCTAGACTTTAGGAAAGCTGATCTCATTGCACTCAGGCGATTAGTCAAGGAAGCACTGCAGAGTAGGAGTTTTGATGGGATGGGTGCCCAAGAAGGGTGGCTGTGCCTAAAGGAAACGATCCTTCGGGCACAAAGCAAGATGATCCCCGAGCGAGGCAAAAGAGGGAAAGGGGCCAGGAGGCTTCCATGGCTGACCAGAGAAATCCAGGGCAGCCTAAGGGCCAAAAGGGGAGCACATAAGAAGTGGAAACAGGGTGAGATCACTAAAGATGAATATACCTCCTCTGCTCGTGCTTGTAGGGAGGCAGTTAGGCGGGCCAAAGCTACCATGGAGCTGAGGATGGCAACCCAAGTAAAGGACAACAAGAAATTGTTTTTTAGATATATTGGGAGTAAAAGGAAGGCCCAGGGAGGAATAGGACCACTGCTAAATGGGCAGAAACAATTGGTGACAGATAGGGGGGACAAGGCTGAACTCCTCAACAAGTTCTTTGCCTCAGTGTTCCTAAGTGAGGGGCACGACAAGTCTCTCACTGGGGTTGTAGAGAGGCAGCAGCAAGGCGCCAGACTTCCATATGTAGATCCTGAGATGGTGCAGAGTCATTTGGAAGAACTGGATGCCTTTAAGTCGGCAGGCCCAGATGAGCTCCATCCGAGGGTGCTGAAGGCACTGGCCAACATCATTGCAGAGCCACTGGCGGGAATATTCGAATGCTCGTGGTGCACGGGCCAAGTCCCGGAGGACTGGAAAAGGGCTAACGTGGTCCCCATTTTCAAAAAGGGGAGGAAGGAGGACCCGGGCAACTATAGGCCCGTCAGTCTCACCTCCATCCTTGGTAAAGTATTTGAAAAAATTATCAAGGCTCACATTTGTGAGAGCCCGGCAGGGCAAATTATGCTGAGGGGAAACCAGCATGGGTTTGTGGCGGGCAGATCATGCCTGACCAACCTAGTCTCTTTCTATGACCAGGTTACAAAACGCCTGGACACAGGAGGAGGGGTGGATGTCGTATACTTAGACTTCAGGAAGGTCTTCGATACGGTATCCCACCCCATACTGGTGAACAAGTTAAGAGGCTGTGATGTGGATGACTGCACAGTCCGGTGGGTGGCGAATTGGCTAGAGGGTCGCACCCAAAGAGTCGTGGTAAATGGGTCGGTCTCGACCTGGAAGGGTGTGGGCAGTGGGGTCCCGCAGGGTTCGGTCCTTGGACCGATACTCTTTAATGTCTTCATCAGCGACTTGGACGTGGGAGTGAAATGTACTCTGTCCAAGTTTGCAGATGACACAAAGCTATGGGGAGAAGTGGACACGCCGGAGGGCAGGGAACAGCTGCAGGCAGACCTGGATAGGTTGGACAAGTGGGCAGAAAACAACAGGATGCAGTTCAACAAGGAGAAATGCAAAGTGCTGCACCTAGGGAGGAAAAATGTCCAGCACACCTACAGCCTAGGGAATGACCTGCTGGGTGGCACAGAGGTGGAAAGGGATCTTGGAGTCCTAGTGGACTCCAAGATGAACATGAGCCGGCAGTGTGACGAAGCCATCAGAAAAGCCAATGGCACTTTATCGTGCATCAGCAGATGCATGACAAATAGGTCCAGGGAGGTGATACTTCCCCTCTATAGGGCGCTGGTCAGACCGCGTTGGAGTACTGCGTGCAATTCTGGGCGCCACACTTCAAGAAGGATGCGGATAACCTGGAGAGGGTGCAGCGAAGGGCAACTCGTATGGTCAAGGGCCTGCAGACCAAGCCCTACGAGGAGAGGCTAGAGAAACTGGACCTTTTCAGCCTCCGCAAGAGAAGGTTGAGAGGCGACCTTGTGGCTGCCTTTAAGTTCATCACGGGGGCACAGAAGGGAATTGGTGAGGATTTATTCACCAAGGCGCCCCCGGGGGTTACAAGAAACAATGGCCACAAGCTAGTAGAGAGCAGATTTAGACTGGACATAAGAAAGAACTTCTTCACAGTTAGAGTGGCCAAGGACTGGAATGGGCTCCCAAGAGAAGTGGTGCTCTCCCCTACCCTGGGGGTCTTCAAGAGGAGGTTAGACGAGTATCTAGCTGGGGTCGTCTAGACCCAGCACTCTTTCCTGCTTATGCAGGGGGTCGGACTTGATGATCTATTGAGGTCCCTTCCGACCCTAACATCTATGAATCTATGAATCTATAACATTGGAATATTTAGATCTCTAATAAACATCTAATCAATTCAAAAGGAATGGAAATAACACTCATACCTGACCTTCAAGCTTCACTAAGAATATTAGTCCTTTAAATTGTACTGAACTTCCATTTTTCCCCATATCACTGACAACACATTTTGGTGTTGAGGTGGTGCTGTTAGCATGATGGTCCAGGAGATATGCAAGAAGTAAAAAATGGAAATCACTCACAAGAATTACTGAACCAACTGTATGGTTGGTATAAACATAGGAAGGGTGCTATGCTACCTGAAAGCTTGCCTATGTCTATTCCAACCATTCAATAAATTCAGTAAAAGAGATTACCCACAAGAGTTCCTGCCGCTTACATAACACATTTTATCAAGTCTGTATTTTTTCCCCAACTGTGAGCCTTTTGGACAGGACAGGACCTGTGTCTCTTGTTTGGAAAATGACTAAACACAGCAGATGAAAATGATAATTTGAAGACACCACTGAAAGCACCATCTGTATTCTACCAGAGTTGTCTTATTTACAGGTTATGAACATTTTATTTCTGTATTGTAAAAAAAGTGCAACTTTTTAAAGTGAAATAATCAGACTTTTGGTTAAAAATAGTCCAAACTATGGGTATTGACCTAGAAGTTTAACACACATAATCACCCCAGACAGAGATGCCCCAGGGAGATGGGAGAATTCAAATCAACACCTAAATTTAAAAAATCTACTTCTCCATAAAGTATGCATGTTACAGAAGCTATTTCCTGTTTTTAATGCTTCTCTCTCCTCTGCTTTATGAAAGACATTCTCTGACAGGGAAAACTGACTACATAAACAAAATTAACTACACATAAAGTGCTGTTAAAAGAACAAAGTACACAAATTAAAAAAAAAACTCTAAGCTTAGAGTTATTACAAGCTTATACATTACTAAAAACATAGTGGGCAAAGCTTTTAAACAGAAGTTTAAGTTAAACTGTTGTCCTTTTCATGTCAAAGAAAGTCACTGTTAACTTCATTGTCTAAGTTCCATATCTGTGGTTCAAACCTTTGAAAGCAATTTCAGGAGTCAGTCCACTTGGGGCCTTGGGCAATAAGCTGTTTAATATGCATTAAAGTATAACTGTCTTTACAAATGATACCTGAAGCTATTTTATCTTAGACCTTATGTTAAGGTAATAATTGAGGAATGTTTGCTTGTGTGCGCTTGTACAATGAATAGCCTAATTAAGACTTCTGAACTGCTGCCTTGCTATACTACTGCTTTAATTTTGGCTTTGACTGTTTAAATAAGTAAACTGAGAGATTCTATTTTAGGACAAACTGAAGGATATTCTTCATGTATTAACACAGATCAACTGATCTGTATTTTTAAGTTATTTTCTTTTCTCATTCAGCAGTAGATGCAGTTCTTCAAAATGTCCAGTATAATGTTACATTTAATCCATATTATTGTTAATTTTCTGCTAAAATAAGTTGCTGAAAAGTGACCTAAGAAAATTTCTACTTGTAAAGTGGCAAATGAACAGAAATAAAGGGAATTTTGTTATTATGCTAACAATGATTTATGCATTTTCCTTAGTAACATCCTTGCCTATTATCATGTAAAATTGTACTTCTCTGGTTTTAAAATGATCCCTTTCTTAAGGTAAAATAAGGGTTCTAAAATATTTTATCTTTGCCAAATTATTTTATTGCTAGGAATATAATCACTGTCTTGAACAAGGAACAGTTAGGTCAACACTGAGTACTTCTTGAAAGCCCCACCCTCTGTCCTCAAGATTATTATCCTGGCTAAAGGAATATAGCTACATCTTATGTGTTAAAACTTTCAGACAAGCTGAACAGAACCCTCTGACACTAGTTGATGAAGGTAGGGCTTCTGGCTCTTCGCTTTATAATGGAGATGCAAGGAAACATTCAGAAAAAGATATTTTTCATCAGAATTTGCTGATTTGCCAGAACAGAAGTGTCTGTCAGAGACTATTTGATCTTGAAGTACCAATAGGACCCACTATCCTGCTCTTTGCTTGTGTGCTTGGCTCCATGCCACATAGACTGCCCCAGAGTCAGGGCCTCAAGGCTCCAGGGAGCCTGCCACACACACTGCTGGCTAGTGCAATTCCCAGCACACAGAGGCCCACATCTCAAAAAACCCAGCACAATTGGCAATCTGACTGACTGATCAAGCAAAGAAACAAAGGACTGACTGCGCAAAGAGTGTTTATTATTTAATTCCCTGGAGGTTATGCCCCCACACAGGTCAGACTTGTGGCATAGTGGGGACGTTTTTACTGCTCCATCAGTGCTTTAACTTCTATTTATAGGACACTTTGTGAACCCCTTTCTCAAGCAGTAAGCCCAAAGCTGACTAAACTTTGGCACAGATGAAGTAGAAAGTACCTGAAATATCATTCAAGACACTTAAAGTGACACATGCACTCATAAATAGAAAAAGCCACATTTAAAATTCTACAGGAAGGTGGAGGATGACTTTGCAATACGCTCCTTTCTCTCTTGCGCAAGAAAGGTGCAACAGCTGTGTTTTTAAAAAAGCTGTCCTCCAAATACTATTGGAAGCGCTAAATAATTGGAACATTTACCAAGATAGGTAATGTCCTAGACAGCAAGCACCACTGCTCGCTTAACAAACAACCTTAACATCTATTGTTTGTTTCAATGCCTGGCCAAAAACCACACTGGCTGATTCATGCTCTACTATATTTGCAAGGTCACCTAGCCAGATGGACAATTAAGCCAGACCACAGGGGGTTAGGTACCACTGTGGGAATTTTTAGTATATGCTATAATTATGAAAGGCCTTCTAAACACTCTAACTGCTTCTTATACCTAAACTACTTTCCAGAGCTTGGAGAGGCTCCATTTAGCAGCAGAAATCCAGAAGCTGAAGCAGCAAGAGTTACCCAGTATCATTTTGTGAGCATATGAACGGCCAAAAAACCCTTTACTTTAAACAAACTTATTAAATGTCTCTTGTTGTTCAGACATAGCCTTATAATTAACTTCTTTTTTTTTTTTGCAAAAAGCTCATTCAGGTCACAACAAATAAGTTTTGTATGATGTGCAAGAAAATGAGTATTAATATGTAGCATCTCTGTCCTACTGCATGTACTGGCCTGTTTGTTTATGGGTTGTAAGGCGATATGTTTATATAGCTAGAAAGAAATCAAACTGCTTGCTGGAATTTTTTTTTGCACTGAAATCATGTTTTTGAAAGTATACGAGGCCTACAAGCTTGACTGTGTCACATTTAACTACAATTTAACCACAACTAAAATAAATGCTTTCATATTCTTCATTTCCTGTAAATAGGCTTAAATAACAAGCCTATTTAGATTAGATAGGCCTGACCATGTCTGGGAAACTCTGGATTTAGATCTGGTTCTGAATTTTGCATATATCTTAACAGACCAAAAAGAAAAAAAAAACAAACAAAAACCCCTCAGTTCCAAACACTTGTATTCTGGGCATGTTCTGATCTGATCTCTGGCTCCATGTCTAACTCAAACAGTTAAGAGCTATGCCTACTTTCTGGAGCTAAAGGCAGACTAGATGCAAGTGTAGATTATTTTCCCTGCAATAATGCCTAAAAGTTCTGAAATAGGTATGGTAGAAAGATGGACAATATGAAAGGGAGTCTCTAAGAAGTCTGGTTTAGTCCTTGAGCTGAAGTTACCTCATTCCTCGAGACCCTAGTAGCGACCCCTGGCACAAGGAAGAGACACATTTGTCACAGTGTGTGTGCTTGGCATATAAATTGAGCAAAGTTTTGATCTTAACTAAGTGAAAAGCAAAGAGGAACTTAATGTAGATGAAGAAGGAAACATGCTTTTTGCTTTAACTGCTAATACCAGCAGTTCACAAAACTGGGAAATGGATTGAAATACCTGCAAAGAATGCCTCGTAAGACACAAAACATTCCCTGACTCTGAGCCCCCTATTCCTAGCCCCAACAACTGACTTTTTTCCCCTACGTTTTTACTATTGTTTCCAGGGGTTGTTGCCCATTCTGCTTGCCAATATCAACTCGGGAGGAAGAAGAGCTCATGGGAAGACTCAGGGTCAGAAAACAAGAGTAGGGGAGAATAGACTGAGGGCTTGCTTTTTTTGCCTTCCTGTGCTGTGAAGCATGATTCTCTTCTTAGGGTCATCTAAGGACATTTTAACTTAATTTTCTACATCACAGTGGCAAAACATTGGTGGGGCTCTTTACCTGTCACATTACATTTTTATAGGTGCTTTGGGACAGTGGTATGAGTGATAGAAGTATGCTTGCCCCTCACCCCTTTGAAAAACTGGTTGCCTGTGGACACGGCAGACTGGACTCAGCCTGGACGGTCTCTTCCAAAACTATGTTTTATGATCCCTTTGTTGGCACATAGCTGCAAAACAAACCAAAATACACCTGCAGGGGCCCTAGTAGGCAGTGCCTTTAGGGCACGATTCATGTGTCAATCTCTCCATAAACTTCCATGCATGCATTCAGTCATTTTGCTATAAAATAGCAGGACCTTAACCATGACATTTATATAGCCCCTTTCATCCCACGAAACTTTATGAAGTTGGGCTCCTTTTCTAGACTGTAGCTGAGCTGCACAGCCTGGGGGGCAGGGTGAGCAAAGGGGGCTGCACCCCACCAGCATGCTGCAGGTAAATACATCTATGACTACAAGCATCTCTGTGGCAGTGATTCTTAACCAGGGTGCCGTGAGAGCCTTTCAGGGGTGCCGCATGGCAATGTTGGCACCATCAAGTGCACATATGTGATGGACAAGTTAAACCAACAGATGCCAAAGAAGGCCTCGGCAGTGCTAGGAGCACTGACCCACAGGGGCTGTCCAAGCTCTTGGTAGCAGAAAAAACTGCTCCATTTTTTTTTGGCAGTCAAGAAAAACGAAGAGGCAGCATTTTCTGAGGCTGCTTCGAGTCTCTCGAGGGGTGTCTGGAGGCTGAGGCGGTGGCTGCAGGCAGTGCAGACGGTACACCCCGCGCTCCCCAGCGCTGCTCCCAGGCCCGGCCCGGCCCGGCCCGGCCCGGCTCGGGCGAGGTGTGGGCCCAGCGGGGCTGGCGCCGCGGGGGCGGGCTCCGAAGGGCCGAGTGCCCCGGGGAACCTCCCAGATCAGGAAGGAACAAAGGGCGGCCGGGCCGGGCCGGGCCGGGCGAGCGCAGGGCTCGGGCTGAGCCCGCCGGGCCTCACCTTGACGCGCTTGCCCTGGATCTCGAGGCTCTTCATGGTGAAGTCCACGCCGATGGTGCTGCCCTGGCGCTCGGCGAAGGCCCCGGTCTTGAAGCGCTGCACCAGGCATGTCTTGCCCACGCTGGCGTCGCCGATCAGCACCAGCTTGAAGAGGAAATCGTATGTCTCCTCCGCGTCCGCCGGCGCCCCCGGGCCGGGCATGGCGCTGCGGACTCCGGCCTGCCGCCCTCCGCGCCGGAGCCGGGCTCTGCGCAGCGCCGCCTCTCGCCGGCCCCGCCCCGGGCCCGCCCCTGCCCTCAGCGCCTGCCCGCCGGCCCGGCTCCTGCGGCAGGGACAAGCTGCCCCGGGGCCGGGCTGGGTAGAGGCGGCACCCTTCCCTTCCCTTCCCTCCCCTCAGCGCCTCCCGGCCGCACCCCGCGCCCCCGCCCCCGCCCCTGCCTGGCAGCGGGGCCCGGCCGCGGCCGCTCCGTGCGGGTCCCAGGCGCCGGGGGCTCCCGGCTGGGAAGAGCGCCGCTCCCCTCGGACCAGCGCGGGACGGGCACAGCCGGAGCCGTGGGGACGTGTCAGAAATGGCCACCCCCGGGTGGCGGCGGGGACACGGGGCCTGGGGGAAAGGAAGCAGTTTGTGACAGCCCTGCTGGCCCCTCTCTGCGCGCCTGGCCTTTGCCCGACCCTCCTCGGGTCACTGTGGCCATTCCCACTTCTGGCCCTGTGCTCTGCTGCTCTCTCTTACCCCCATGCGCCACCAGCCCAGAGACTCTTCACTTCAGAGGAAGAAGGCAACGCTTCCCTTTCCCATTCTCACTCTTCAGCATTGCTAGCACCCTGCCTTTCGCCTTGATTTTTAGTTTCTCTCTCCAGCACTGTGGAGGAGTTTTTTATATGTATATTTCCAGTGGCCAATTCAATTCCAAATCCAATTGTGGAAAGATCAGTAACTGTCTACAAGTATCTGTGGGCCATGTAACCTCAGCTGGGTCAGCATCCTATGTCCCAGGCCTCCAGCATCTTATGTCCACTGGCCTGGGGATTCAGGACTCCTGGCATCCTCCCAGAAGCCTGGGAGTTCAGACTATTTTTTGGAAAAGAGAAAAATCTATCTATCTATCTATCTATCTATCTATCTATCTATCTATCTATCTATCTATCTGGTTATATATATCTACACTCCTAGTATCACACCAGAAAGAAAACCATAACCCGTTACAATATCCGCACCCATGCTCCAGTGCACCTGTACAAAGGCCCGCTGGCCACCCAAAACCATTACAATATCTGCATCTGTGCACCACACACACACACACACACACAGGCACTGGTCTCTTAGACCAGGCAACCCATTTCCTTCATCCCCAACCCACTTTCGGGGTCACAGACTCAGTTCACCTGTTGTCCTTGTTGCTGTTGCTCCAGCTCCTGCTGGAGAACTCGCTGCTGCTGTTGCTGTCCTCGGTTCCGTTTGTCTCTTCCTCTTCCTCGCTGTCACAGCTCACTTCCCCACTAGGGGGGAGTTGGAAAATCCTTTGCCAAGTGTCTCTGTGCCAGGTGGCTTTGGCTGCATCCTCTACTGCCAATTTCGGTAGTAGGTCTGGAGTTCGCTCAGAGCCATTTTCAGACAGTCTACCACGTCTACATTCGTTTGCCTGTACATCAGGAGGTTCTTGGCTTTCCACGGGGCACTCCTGATGCAGAACGCAAACTGGTCAAAATGGGCTGACAGGCTTTCCAGGAGTTTGGCAAGGTGCCTGTACAGTGCCGCTTCTCTGGTTAGCTGGCTGGCACCAGTTACCGCTTCGCAGAGCTGCTTCACCCTGTTCTATGCCTCCTTGGCACAGGTGCAGAGCCAGAGGAGGTGGCTGATCGTCTCAGTGGCTCCGTGTCAGTTGGGCCATGGGCAGCTGGGTCTCTCTGGCTGTCCCTCTCTATGTCTCCGGGCCCTCACTGGCAGGGCTCAATGGGCTATCAGCCAGTTCAGGTCCCTGTGATCTTTGCACAGGTCCTTGTGGTCAATACATTCCCACACGGCCTGGCTCATGTTGCCCGGAAGCAGGTCCATGGGTGACACGATATCCCTCAGCCTCACTGTCTCCTGGATCTTCATGTGATTGATTGCTCATGCTCACTCTGCAGGCCATACAAACTGTGGTTTAGGATCTTGTGTAACCATGGTGAGCCCATGATCCAGGGTCTGTGGTTGGTTGGGGTGAACCCCCCCCACATGTCTCAGAATGTGCCCTGCAAAATAGCTCACCAGGCAGGTGGTTTTGGATTCTGTGCCCGTCACCAGCTTGCAGATCTGGCTTGCGTACCTGACCATAGGTACAGGAGGATGTCTGGCATGCCCCTGCCCCTGGCTCTCTTGTCCTTGTACAGGGTCTTCCTGACAACCTTTTCTCATCTGGACTGCAGAAGAAAAAGCACACAGCCCTCTGGATCCTGTGGCTGATGCGCTCAAAGTGGGGAAGACCAGTGTGGTGTACAAAAGCACCGGTAAAAACACTGCCTTCCCCCCAAGGAAAGGGAGCACATGTGCCACAGCCCCAGTCTCTGCTTTACTTTTGCCTCTGTCTTCTCCCACGCTGGTCTGCCACTCAGCTTGGAGTCAAAATCTGTCCCAAGGATCTTGACTCCCTCACGGGGGACAGAGACCCCCAGGGACTTGAGATCCCCGAGCTCACCCATGGTAAGGCAGGTGCTCTTGCTCATGTTGAGCTTGGCATCCGCCACTGCCTCGTATACTTGCACGTGCCACAGGGCTGTCTGTACTGACCACGTGTTCCAGCACAGGATGTTCAAGTCATCCATGTAGGCCAGGACCTTGGCCTCTTGATTGCTGCTACCCAGGATGTGGACTCCATGGATCCCTGGGTTCTGCCTCAGGCACTGGGCCAGGGGTTCAGTGGTGCAGACCAACAGGACTGGGGAGAGCAGGCAGCCCTGCCAAACCCCCCACTCCACTATGATCTGAGCTCTCAGGAAGCCGTTGTCTTAGCTGCTCCCATCTGTGTAGAGGGTCCTGATCCAGCTGACAAAGGTCGGGGGGATTCCCATCTACTCCAGCATCTGGAACAGGAACCAGTGGGACACTGTCGAAAGGCCTTCTCCAGGTCCAGGTTTAGGACAGCAATGCTCTGCCATCTCTCCCTCTGCAGCTGGAGCACATCTCTCAGTTGCACCAGGGCTCTGTGGATCTAATGTCTCAGCACCCTACATGACTGGTCCTCATGAATTACTGCACCTAGGATGAATTTGAATCACTCGGCCAAAACTTTGGCCAGCCACTTGTAATTGAAATTCAGGAGGGTGATTAACCTCCAGTTCTTCAACTCCCCTCTCAGACCCTTCTTGTACAGGAGGGTCATGAGGCCCTGGTCCATCCCCGCGCCCAGCCGGCCCTCCTGCAGGCACTCTCAGAAGAGCGCCAGCAGGTCTGGCCCTGCCAGGTCCCAGAAGGTCAGGTGAAACTCCTTGGGCAGTTTCAAGAATAGTAAGATGCCTGGGCCTGGGAGTTCAGATGCCCTCATCACACTTGGTCTTAGCCAAAGGAAGGACACTTGCCCACACCCAGCAAGGCAGGACTGCAGAACTACCCCACCAAGGATAGGCTTTTCCACTGGGGAAAATTCCTATCATACAAACAGAATTCCTTTGCACAGAGGGTATCTCTTCAATGGTGTAGTTCTGATGTACCTAACACTTCTGCCTTTTAATCTACAAATCCCACCCATTTTTTGTAGCCCCACTCCTTCCCCCAGCATTCCTGACTTCATCTATCCCACCCAGCCTGCTGCCCAACCCACCCATCCACTTAGTGAACTCAGCCCTGCCTTGACTTGTGGCCTTCTTGGGCATAAGGCTGGGTTTTCTTGGTCCTAGCTTAGTAGAAAGTTTTTCTAGGGGTTCTAGTCTTATCCTTACTTGTTTCAGTATTGGGTTGCTCAAATTTTGAGTTTTCTAATGCTCCAGTTTGGACAGGGACCCAAATGACTTAATCTTCATGTAGACAGAGAGTAAATTAAAAGCTTTAAAGGGACTCACTTATTATGAATAATTTTTGAGACATTAATCATTATTGTTCAGTGGCTGTGTCCTTCAGCGCTCGTGGGTGCAAGGATCCACCCACACTATGCTCATTATAGAACCCAGATCAATATTGGTATTGAATATGAAGATACTTTGAAGATATTAATACATATGGTTGGACAGGTGCAACTATAACATTATTCATCAGCTTCTTTTATAAGACATGGGAAGTTTTGTTGAGTTGCCTTGTTGGACTTCCTTTTGATAGCTGTCAATCTGGCTGTGGTTTGTTTCCAGAATGGCAATATAATACTCAGGTCTATATTATTTTGCACAGTGTGCAATGTACTGTGTTGCTCAGATATGTCTCAAACCAGCAAGGGCTACATGAAATGTACTTATTTTCTTGGCAACTGTTTGAGATAAATGTCATCTGAAATTCTGAAAATTTCTGCTTGTATTTTTAACTGCCTGGTTGTTAGACTATCTGTGAAATGCAATATTGCTTTAACAGGCACACTCTTTTGTTTATGAAATATATGGCTATTATCTAGGTGCATTAATAACACTGGACCATTCTAATGACGTACTTTGACATTACTTATGTCCTCAGAAGATTTTTATTTTGTATCTAAAAAGGTGCCAGATTTTATCTTCTGTTACATTTATTAAATTCTGCTGAAATGGCCCCATAGCTGCACATGCAAGAAACTTGCAATGTGCAAATATATTTAGCAGTATTATCACAGAGGGGAGATGATAGGCCTTGTCCTCTCATACTTGGGCTAGCTGAAGGCAGCTTTAATTTATGACTGAGATGTGATAAGAGACTAACCTGAGAATGTTGCTTTGAGCTGGTATTGAATCAATTCATTTCTTAAATTCTTCAGCTATGACCTCTCTTCAGATGGTTTTCTCTATTTAGTGAGTTCTGTCTGCTGATTCCAGGCTGAGCACTGTGACATCTCCTTTCTGTGAGGCTTCTTGGAACACACTTGAGGTAAGGGAGGAGCTGTAGGGGATGGCTAGGAGGCTCCTGGTCCTGGGCATGACCTAAAACTGCAACCTGCCGGGAGTGGGTGGCCTGATGGGGCTCTCAGTGGCGTGGGAGCCCCCAGGAAATGCCAAGCTAGTTACCACCCCAGTGAAAGGTGGGTCGGGGTGCCTTAACCCCAGCCCCCACAACCAGGTGGGTCACTTGCTACTAGGGCCCAGAGGGCAGACCCCCGGGAAGAGAGTGGGACTAGAGAGTCAGACCTGATAGAGAGAGTACCCTCGGCTGGTCAGTGCTGGGGCCAGGACCAGAATGGTCAAAAGGGCCAGGGACCCACCACAAGGGATGCCCAAAGCTAAGAGAGCCTGGGGTTTCCAACTGGCCTTAGAGGTGAGGCTAGGACCTATATGGTCAAAGGTCCTGGGGGGAACCACACCCGAGAGAGGAAAATAGTTTCAGGGAGCTAGATAGCCTGAATGAAGGTGGGGTAGGCTGCCAGAATGGAGGGGTCTTGGTGGGGTCCTAATTAGAGAAGTCTGGGGCCCAGTGTGAGGCCAGTGAGATTAACACCAGCGGATGCCATCTATGAGGCATAGGCTGCAGTGTAGGGGAGGTACAGAGCCGCAGATAGTGTTCCCTGGCATCAGGGCAAGAAATGGGCAGCCTCCAGCCTAATTAAGATCATTAATTAGATAACAACAAGGCATGGCAGGCAAGAAGGCCGGCGGCTGGCCCAGAAACAGGTGGGCAGGCCAAAGGCAAATCGGCCCTGAGAAGGTCCCCTGTTACAGGGTTGTTGTATTGTTAACTTGCTTCTATTTATTTATATTGTACTATTGAAAAGATCAGTGATGGAATCTAAGCTTCATTAGAAAAGTGGACTTCTCAGAAAGGCATGTTACTAGGAATGACAGTCTCTAAGAAAATGTTCAGAACTGTATGGTGTAGATTTACTGGAGAGATAAGGATTTTGGTGGGTTATAGACTTTATTGGACCAACTACATGGTTGGTATAGTTATACAAGCTTTCAAAGCTTTACTGTAAAATTAGATGTGTTGCTTCAGTGTGCATTTCAGAACAACACAAAACTACAGTCTGTTCTACATTGTTATTGCTGCTGCTTGTCATAGATTTCATAGATTTCATAGACATTAGGGCTGGAAGGGACCTCGGAAGATCATCGAGTCCAGCCCCCTGCCCAAAGGGCAGGAAGTCAGCTGGGTTCATAGGATCCCAGCAAGATGAGCATCCAGTTTGCTCTTGAAGGTGTTCAATGTAGGCACTTGAACCACCTCCAGTGGCAGGCTGTTCCAGACCTTGGGGGCTCGGACAGTAAAGAAATTCTTCCTTATGTCCAGCCTGAAACGGTCTTGTAGTAGTTTATGACCATTCGACCTAGTCGTCATCACTTGGGGCGCTCTGGTGAACAAATGTTCCCCCAGACACTGGTGGTCACCCCTGATAAACTTATAGGTGGCCATCAGATCACCCCTGAGCCTGCACTTTTCCAGGCTAAAGAGCCCCAGGGCTCTCAGCCTGTCATCGTAGGGTCTGCCAAGAGTCCCCATGAAGTAATGGAGTAATACAGTAATTTGAATAATTAACTGTGGGATCTTTCATCAGCTCCAGTGTAAGTTAAAAACTGTAAATAGAAATATTTTGTATGTTAACATCTCTATCTTGACTGTTCCCTAGTGTCTGTCGCTGTCAGCAGCTACAACATACTCACACAGACCTCAGATAAAGCAAAATGGGCTTGATTCATACCCACTTTACATTTCACCTCTCTTGAACAGAGATTCATCATTGAAGGGAGGTGGTGGTTTGTTTGCCATAAGATCAAACCTGCAGGAAATGAGTTGAATTAGTGAATCTTGAGGGTGCCTTGACCTTTCCTCACCACCTCTAATCATATCAGTTGGTTTAGTCTGTGAAGGATGTGGTGTTCAGGCCTCAGAAAGAGTTTGCACTGGAGTGCCTCTGTCCAGGTGTAGTTGTCATAGACTCTGACAGCATTGTATGGTGGATTTTGGACTATGAATTTGTCCTGTTATAACATAGCTTTCCTTGTTTTGAAGGTGCCCTCAGGCTGTAAGATAGAGTTAAGGTGACACTTTCTAAATAAAGATATATAGTGGTTCTAAAAAAGGGTTTGCCCCCTGTGAAAATGACTTGCAAAGTTGTATACTTTTGTAGCTTTGTTATTTGCTGTGCCATTCAAAGGAGCAGGAGGTAAGACCTTTATGCAGGAAGAAATGCTAAATGCATTCCACAACCATGTGTAGCTATGTGGTAAGAAGTTTATATAACTACCACAATGGTGTATATATAGTAGCTAATGTTACTATTTAATAACTTTCATTATTGGTATACAACTGTAGCCAAAGAGATTAATGAAAACCATATTTGGACACTACATTCACTTTCTTCCAAGACAAATTTTGAAGAAAATTCAGTCTTTTCAGCTCATATACTGTATCTTGGAGTCATGTTGTTTGATATGTTGAGAATCCTTAGGAAATTGAGTCTTTCCTTCAGTGTTTTTTGGTTAAATATGGAAAAAAAGATTTGAAATGTTTTGTATTTTAGCAGCCTTATATCCTGCTAGGCTCACAGCTGAACCCTGTTTTGCTATGCTGGTATATACAAGACACCAAAAAGTGGTGAAATATTTTATCTCTGAGGGACAGGAGCTATCTGCAAAATGTGATTTAAAAAAAAAACAAACTTGAAATTATGTTCCTGTTCCCATCGTTGCCTGACATGGACTTAGTGGGTGTGTCTACATAAGATGCGGACTGTGCAGTTGTTACTGCACAGTCATTTAGTACTTGCATACACACGTTCCCAAACAGCTTTCTGACGATGCTGACTGCACAGTAGCTCATTACTACTGCACAGTAGCATCACAGTGCCACACAGCACTACTGGAGAATGTTGTGGGAGACCATACCGAAAGCCTTGCTAAATTCAAAGTACACCACATCCACTAGTCTCCTTGCATCCACAGAGCCAGTCATCTCATCACAGAAGGCAATCAGGTTGGTCAGACATGACTTGCTGCTGGTGAATCCATGCTTGCTGTTCCTAATCACTTCTCCTCCTCCACGTGGTTAGGAATGGATTCCTTAAGGATCTGCTCCTTGATTTTTCCAGGGACTGAGATGAGGCTGACTAGTCTGTAGTTCCCTGGATCCTCCTTTTTGCCTTTCTTAAATATGGGCATTATGTTTGCCCTTTTCCAATCATGCAGGACCTCTCCTAATAGCAATGAGTTTTCAAAGATGATGGCCAGCGGTTTGCAATCACATCAGCCAACTCCCTCAGCACCCTCAGGTGCATCCCATCCAGCCCTATGGACTTGTACATGTACAGCTTTTCTTAATAGTCCCTAACCTGTTCTTTCAGCACTGAGGGCTGCTCACCTCCTCCCCAAATTGTGCTGCCTAGTGCACTAATCTGAGAGCTGACCTTGCCTGTGAAGACTGAGGCAAAAAAGGCATTGAGCACTTCAGCCTTTTCTGCATCCTCTGTCAGGGGTGACTGGTGCCTCCTGGGTCTGGAGGGGCACAATTTGTGGGGGAAACATTCTTGCAGGCAAGCTAAGGAACTATGGGCTGAATTAATGGACTGTAAGCTAGATGGAAAACTGACTGAAGCATTGGGCTTAGAGAGTGGTAATCAAAAGCTCAATGTCTAGTTGACAGCTGGTATCAAATGGAGAGCTCCAGGGTCGGTCATGGGACCGGTTTTGTTCAATGTCTTCATCAATGATCTGGAAGATGGCATAGGGTGTACCTTCAGCAGGTTTGCATATAATACAAAGCTGAGGGAATAGTAGATATGCTGGAGGGTAGGGTTAGGATTCAGAGTGACTTAGACAAATTGGAGGATTGGGCCAAAAGAAATCTGAGGTTTATCAAGGACAAGTGCAGAGTCCTGCACTCAGGACAGAACAATCCCATGCACCAGTACAGGCTGGGGGCTCACTGGTTGGGCAGCAGCTCTGCAGAAAAGGAACTGGGGGTTACAGTGGACAATAACCTGAATATGAGCCAGCAGTGTGCCCTTGTTGCCAAGAAAGCTAATGGCATACTGGGATACATTGGTAGGTGTGTTGCCAGTAGGTCAAGGGAAGTGACTATTCCCCTCTTTCAGCACTGGTGAGGCCACATCTGGATTACTGGTTCAAGGAAGTATAGGTTAGATAGTAAAACAATTTTCTCACTAGGAGGGAGCAAAACACTGGAACAGGTTACCCAGAGAGCTGGTGCAATCTTCATCCTTGGAGGTTTTCAAGACCCAGCTAGACAGAGCCTTGGCTGGGATGATCTAGTTGGGGCTCGTCCTGCTTTGACCAGGGCTTTGGACTAGATGACCTCCTGAGGTCCTTTCCAACCCTAATTTTCTGTGATTCTATGACAGCCTAGCCAGGTTACCAGTGATTAAATATCACTTGTTTTTATAGCCACATTTTCTAGCAAAGGAGGCAGTGGCAATGTTTAGGGGGTGCGCGTACATTCCCTGAGAGCGCTGGTACTTCCCCTGCCTAGCCACGCTCACCGCTTAGGTGATGGGCAAGGGGGGCAGGTGGGAGTGCCGGTACCCACCCTGCAAGTGCCAGCTGATTGCTGCAGCCACTCCCAGAAGCAGCCACAGCCACTCCCAGAAGTGGCTGCAGCGATTGAGTGCATTGATGCAGTTTGCCTGAAGAAGGGTGTTTGTACTAGAAAGCTTGCAAAAAACTTTTTTCTAACTATTTAGTTGGTCTAATAAAAGATCTACCCAGAGAACATTGCCTGCCTATGTTTGTAGACCAACACGGCTACAACCAACAACCCCTCAATGCAATTACATCTGTTAGTCTCCTTCATGGATGCTTGTTACCAGGAAGATAGGGCTCTACTAGTACTTTGCAAAGTCAGTCATCTGAAAAGCTAAAGTGTCCAATATGACAACTGTTGAATTTATTACCAGCTGAGTTAGAGCAAGCTGGCAACATGAATTTTAGTTATATACAAGCAGTTTCTAGAGTTAATTGTTCTGAGTATTATAAGGCAAAAGCTATTTCCAGTTGTTTCAGATGTCCCAGTTGTAGGCACCAGACTGTCACCGTATAGAGCTCTTGTATAATTTATTTCTATAGACTTTATTCTTCTTCTATATGAATAAAATACAAAGTATAGTCCACTTAGTTTCTTATGGTTTTTAATCAGCCTCAGTCATGCTGCTCTTTCCCTTGTCTGTCTCTCGTAGAATGAAAACCAATCGGGTGCTTTGGTTTTATCATGAAGACCAGAAGAGCAGACTTGGCACTTCAGGGGGCCCATTCAAACCATACCAATTTCCAACATCTTTATTTAGCTGAAACAGATTTTGTAAAATATATCTACTCAATTATTTCTGAAGTTCCAATAACCAAAGAGATTCTGGTGAAACTGTAAGTGTTTACTGTCTTCAGAGTCAGGTTGTTTGACAGATTACTACTGGGGACTGTCAGTTATCAATTTCTGTCAGCTTGATGTGGTTCCTGGAGAAGCACATCAACCTGTATTTGCCACTAGTGGCTGAGGATGCATCTTCAAGAATAGATAGGAATTGGGCAGTACCTATTTTAGACCTCTAGTGGCCCTGTTATCTATAGTTTCATAGTAGCTAAGGTCAGGAGGGACCTGAACAGATCATCTAGCCTGACCCCCTGCCACAGGCAGGAATGAATGCTGGGTTCACAAGACCCCAGACAGGTGATCATCCAACCTCCTCTTGAATTTGCCCAAGGTAGGAGCGAGGACCACTTCCCTGGGAAGTCGGTTCCAGATTTTGGCCACCCTAATTGTAAAATATTGCCTTCTGATCTCTAACCTAAACCTATTCTCCATCAGCTTATTACCATTGTTCCTTGTCACCCCAGGTGGTGCTGGGGAGAAAAGGGCTCTGCCTATTTGCTGTTGATTTCCCATGATGAGTTTGTAGGCAGCCACCAGGTCCCCCCTCAGCCTCCTCTTGCTGAGGCTGAACAGGTTCTGGTCCCTCAGTCTCTCCTCATAGGGCCTGTCCTGCTGCCCTCTCACCAAGCGGGTGGCCGTCTGAACCCTCTCCAGGCTGGCCACATCCCTTTTGAAGTGTGGCGCCCAGTACTGGATGCAGTACTCCAACTGCGGCCTGACCAAAGCCGCATAGATGGGGAGTATCACCTCTCTGGACCGGCTTGAGATGCATCTTTGGATGCATGACAAGGTATGGCTGGCCTTGCTGGCTGCTGTCTGGCATTGGCGGCTCATGTTCATCTTGGAGTCAATTAATGACTCCAAGATCCCGTTCCACCTCTGTGCCTCCAAGAGGGGAACTCCCCAGCCTGTATGCATGCTGTGGATTCCTTCTCCCAAGGTGCAGCACCCTGCATTTATCTACATTTCATAGATTTCATAGACATTAGGGCTGGAAGGGACCTCAGAAGATCATCGAGTCCAGCCCCCTGCCCAAAGGGCAGGAAGTTAGCTGGGGTCATAGGATCCCAGCAAGATAAGCATCCAGTTTCATCTTGAAGGTGTTCAATGAAGGCGCTTGAACCACCTCTGGTGGCAGGCTGTTCCAGACCTTGGGGGCTCGGACACTAAAGAAATTCTTCCTTATGTCCAGCCTGAAACGGTCTTGAAGTAGTTTGTGACCATTCGACCTCGTCATCCCTTGGGGCGCTCTGGTGAACAAATGTTCCCCCAGATACTGGTGGTCACCCCTGATAAACCTATAGGTGGCCATCAGATCACCCCTGAGCCTGCGCTTTTTCAGGCTAAAGAGCCCCAGGGCTCTCAGCCTGTCATCGTAGGGTCTGCTTCCCTGACCTCTGATCATGCGCATGGCTCTTCTCTGGACTCTCTCAAGCTTCTCCACATCCTTTTTGAATTGTGGAGCCCAAAACTGGACACATTGAACCCCATCCTATTCTCACCTGCCCACTTTTGTAGTCTGTCTAAATCTATTTGCAGCCTCTCTCTCTCTTCAAGTGTGTCCATCTTGCCCCACATCTTAGTGTCATCAGCACACTTGGACAGCGTGCTTTCCACCCCCTTGTCCAAGTTGCTGATGAAGATGTTAAACAGTGCAGGCCTGAGAACCGAGCCCTGGGGTACCCCATAGCTCACATGTCACCAGGTTGAGTACAACCCGTCCACTACTACTCTGGGTGCGCCCCATCAGCCAATTTTTTACCCATCCAACTGTGTAGGCATCAATGCCACAGTCACTTAATTTATTGATGAGGATGGGGTGAGAGACAGTGTCAAAGGCCTTCTTAAAGTCTAGAAAGACTACGTCCATGGCGACATCATCATCCAAGGATTTAGTTACTTGGTCATAAAAGGGAATTAGGTTGGTCAGGCGGGACCTGCCTTTGATGAACCCATGCTGATTGCCCCTGAGCATGATCTCCCCTGCAGGCCCCCCACAGATGTGCTCCTTGATGATTCTCTCCAAGATCTTCCTGAGCACCGAGGTGAGGCTTATAGGCCTATAGTTACTTGGGTCCTCCTTCCTCCCTTTCTTGAAAATTGAGACCACATTAGCCAGTTTCCAATCCCCCGGCACCTGGCCAGATGAGCACAAATGCTCATGCAGCCTGGCCAAGGGCTCCATGATGACCCCTGCCAGCTCCCTCAACACCCTTGGGTGGAGGGCATCTGGACCTGCAGATTTAAAAATGTCTAGCCCTTCCAGAAGATCCCTAACTACATCTGCACTGACTGAAGCCCTGACAGAGCTATCCTCGAGACTGTCCCTACCTCTGGTAGGTGGGATGTCCCGGTCCCTTTTCAAGAAAACAGAGGCAAAGAAACTGTTAAAAATATCAGCTTTCTTGTCTGGTGTAGCCATAAGATTACCATTTGCATCTTGCAGGGGCCCTACATTGCCTGGTGCCCTCTTCTTGCTCCCAATGTACTTGAAAAAGGACTTTTTGTTGTCCTTAATCCTGGACGCTAGCCTGAGTTCCATCTCTGCCTTGGCCTTCCTAATAGCCCTCCTACGCTCATGGACTGAGGAGGAGTACTCCTCCTTGGTGATAGCTCCTCCCTTCCACTGGTTGTACACTCCCCTTTTAGTCCTCAGGCATCGCTAAATGCCCTTGCTGAGCCAAGGGGGTTTCTGAGCACTCTTACCCACCTTGCTTCTCTCAGGGACTGTTATCCTTTGGGCCTGGAGGATTGCCCCCTTAAGGTACGACCATCCCTCATGGACTCCCATCTCCTCTACCTTCTGGACCCTCAGTGCCTCCCCCACTAGTCTCCTAAGCTCATTGAAGTTGGCCCTTCTGAAGTCAAGGGCTTTAGCCTTGGTGTAAGCCCTTGACATCCTGCGTTGGATAGTGAAATCCAGCAGGTGATGATTGCTATTGTCCAGGTGGTCAGGGACCTGCAGTCCCCTCACCAGGTCATCCCCCGTGGCCAGGACCAGGTCCAGCAAGGCGTTACCCCTAATGGGGCTGTGCACTTCCTGGATAAGGTGAAAGTCCTGTAATACAGCCAGGATCCTACGCGAGCGGTCAGACCTGGCTGTCTGCTCCTCCCAGCAAATGTCTGGGTAGTTTAGGTCACCCATGACAATAACATCCCTTGACCTAACATCCTCCCTAAGCTGACTGGAGAAGTCCTGGTCCAGCTCTTCCCCCTGGTTGGGTGGTCTGTAGTAGACACCCACCATAAGGTCCCTTTTGCCACGCCTCCCTTGTATTTTGACCGATAGTGTCTCTGCCCCACCCTCCTCTAACCCAAAGCTAATCCTTGATGATATGAGGTGCTCTTTGACATAGAGCGCAACCCCCCCACCTTTCCTCTCTGTCCTGTCTCTTCTATATAGGGTGTATCCCCAAATGCCCGCTGCCCAGTCATAGATGGGGTCCTACCAGGTTTCTGTGAGCCCTACTAAGTCTGGGTTCTTACTTGCAATCAGGAGGCACAGTTCCTTCTGCTTACTCCCCGTACTACAAGCATTAGTGTAGAGGCACTTGAAGCCTCCTGAGGATGCATGTGCCTCCCTCCCACTCCCAGGACAGTTGTGGCCCTCTACTCCCAGGACATTGATGCTTACCTCGACTTCCCTTCCAGCATGTCACCATGCATGCTGGTGAAGCATCCTCTCCACTCGAAGCAGCCCCTTCCCCCGGCGAAGCTAGTTTAAAGCCCGCCATACGAGATCAGACAACCTAGAAGAAATGATACGTCTGCCCTTAGGGGAGAGGTGAAGCCCATCCCACCCCAGCATGCCCTCCATACAAAAACATGGATCATTGTCAAAAAACCCGAAGCCTGCCTTGTGGCACCAGCTCCAAAGCCACCGGTTAACCACGTCAATGCAGGCCTCATGACGCCTACCCCTTCCGCTTACCGGGAGAATGGAGGAAAATACCACCTGGGCTCCCGTCTTCTTCAGTTGGTGTCCCAAGGCCTTGTAGTCCTCCATGATATTATCCGGCTTGCCCTTGGATGCATCATTTGTACCCACATGGACCACAACAAGTGGGTAGTAGTCAGAGGGCTTGATGATTTTAGGGATGGTCTCTGTAATGTTGTGAATCCTCGCTCTGGGCATGCAGCAGACTTGCCATGACAGGGGCTCCGAGCGACAGATTGGACTATCGGTTCCCCTCAGGATGGAGTCCCCAATGACCAGAACTTTACGTCTCCTTCTCAGGGTGTGCCTCTTCCAAGCCGGAGATGTAGGTTGAGCGGCTTCAATTTCTCTGGGGACCTGTTCTTCTGCCTCCTCCTCCAGGGGGGCCAGGGCCACATACCTGTTCCCAAGGGGTGTCTGGGGAGCAGGCACAGCAGTTGTACGAGCTGCCCTGGCCTTGACAGGAACCTGCTGCCACCGATTAGTTGGGCGTTGTGCACGCGGGGTCTCTCCGGTGGATTCGTGTCCCTGCAGAGAACAGAAATACATATCAATTTCATCCTCCACCACCCAGATCCCCCGCAGCATGCTCACCTCAGCCTGGAGCTCTGCCACCTACCAGAGCCTGAAGAAGCTCACAAGAGGGGCAGGCGGGGGAGTCACCAGACCTCAGTCCCACCTCCGGGGATTCCACCCAGCCACCCCCACAGCTCGGGGGGGCAGGTGGTCGCCAGGCCCCCCAAGGGCTCTGTCTGGGTGGAAGCCTCAGAGGAACCCCGGAAGGGTGCACTGGGGCAGGGCCCCTGGCAGCACTGTGAGTCATCACCATGGCTTACAGATCGTTACCTCTCTCCTTGTTGGTGGAGCCTCCTCCCTCCTGAGGAAGACTGTCTTGCTGCCCTGCCTGCTTCCACCTGCGCGAATGCCAGTGCGAATGCTGGCGCACCCTTACAGAGCGCACCTGTTTGCGTGCTCTGTTCACTCGCAGCTCGGGAGTGCGGCTCCCTGCCTGGCTCAGCAAAGAGGGATCCGGGGGCTTCCCCTCCGGATCCTCTGCAGCTGCACTGGCTCCTGCCCCACTTACCTTTGGGGGATCAGCTGCTGCTGCCCCTGCTGTTGCTTCTCAGCCTCTGCCACCTCAGGTATGTTGCAGGGGGCACACGTGTGCTGAGAGCCTGCATGTATGCCCAGTCAGCCTCCTCTCCCTCCTTCAGCACCCAACTGCTGTGAACCAGAAGCCATCAGAAGCCGGTTACATACTCTTCTGTCAAGAGTATATCTTGACGAGAGGGTAGAGATAACATGGTTAACTATATCTTGACAGTTATTTGGACCCCACACTGTGCCCACATAGTTCTTCCTATTACTTCTATTATGTGAAATGCAAAAGATGTAACATGAAATGACCTAGGAGTTTACATAATCCACAACCCTTCCCCACCTCCAACTGTCTGTCTCTTTATCCTTCTAAGAGGGGGAAACTGTTTCAGACTAAATGAATTTGAAATCTTAAAAGATGAGTTCTTGCAGGGTCTTCATGTTCATGTAAGATTGCATGGTACTTTCCATCAGAACAGAATTTTACTTTGGTATCCTGATGAGTACTTGCACTTCTTGCAATTATTGCTGCTTAGTGTAATATTCTCACTGGCTGCTGGACCTTCATTTTAGGGGAGCTGTATATATGGAATGTAGGTAATTCTTTGGGATCCTCTGGGATGAGAGGTGTTGTATAAAATACAATACATTTGAAGTTATGCAGATATTGTATTATAATTGCACAGAGGATGTTGCCAGGATTTCATGAATTATTTCATTTTAGTCCTTAAGAATATCTAAAATTTCAGTAGACTACAGTTAATTTCTAGTTCATCTTCCTTTAAGGCACTTTATGCTAAATTTTATCATGGCATTTGATATACTCTGTTCATAGGACTATATTTTTGACCTGACTCGATCAGGGAATTAACTGCAATCTAGGGCTGATTTTTGATCTCTGGCTACTCTTGGTGACTCAGTTTCCATAGAAATATAGGGATTTTCAGACAGAATCATGCTGATAATCCATTTAGTCCAATATCCATATAGCTCACTTGTCCTGTGTTTCACAGGAAGGTGCAAAACATCTAGCAGTAGACACTTATGAAACAACATGCCCCTGTGGAAAGTTTGCTCTGATCCACCAATAATAATTAGAGACTGGCTTATGCTGTAAATCCTGAAAAATGATATCCCTAAATTATTTTTAAAAAAATATTTACAGTGATGTCTCTGTATTTTTCATTACTCATGTCAGTGTCTAATCCTGCTAACGTCTTAACTACAATGTCACCTGACAAATTTCAAAACTGATTGCATGTGGAAAAAATATTTATATTGCTTTCAAAATAGCCATTTTAAAGTTTCATTGAATAGCCTCTTATTCTTGTACTAAGAGAATGAATAGAAATTATCAGCCAGCCTGATTTTGGTATCAATTCTCTTCTTATTTGTTTCCTCCCTAACAGACTTTCTTCATATGAAAGTCTTTTCAGACTTCTGTTCATTCTCAATGTCCATTTCTTAAAAGATGAGTTCTTGCAGGGTTTTCATGTACATGTAAGATTGCATGATGCTTTTTGTGAGACCAGAAATTTACTTTGGTATCCTGATGAATACTTGCCTTTCTTGAAATTCTTGCTGCTCAGCAATAATTTCTCTCCCAGCAAACAATTCCTCTCTAATTCTGCTATACCCTTACCAAGATAGAATGACTAGAATTGAATACAGAATTCCAGGCGAGGGTTATCATTGATATATCAAGTAGCATTATAATCATCTTGATTCCTTAGGCATTTGATCAGATGAGAGCCAGATCCTATTTCACCCTCATGTGCATAAGTGACACATAGCCACTTAACTGCAATTTTTGGCACTCGTGCACATTTTTGGGTTCAGCATAACTAGTCACTGTGTACTTCTCTAATGTGGATGCTCAACAGGCTGCATATTGGCTGCATAGGTGAAAGAGAATTCAAGACCTAGAACTTTAGTTGCAGAAAAAGTGTGACTAGCAGGTGTAAAGGGAGGTCATGCCTCACAAATCTACTAGAGCTCTTTAAGTGTGTTGATATGCATATGGATCAGGGTTGTTCAATTGCTGTTGTATATCTGGACTTTCAAAAGCTTTGACAAAATCCTGTACCAAAGGCTCTAAAGGCACAGACAATAATTAGCTTTGTCACATAATCAGCCCCTTGAAAGTACTCTACAGCTGTGCCTAAACTGAAGAGCATGGCTGCAGAGTGCTCCATTCATGTCACAAATTAAGCTTCATTATATGAAGATTCAAGTGAAGGCACTCCAAAGCAGAGCACCTTCATTAACTTCTGTCTGCTCCAGTGCTCCAGTCCCTGGTGCTGTCTCGGGATGGAAGGTGAAAAGGCAGGGGAGGGAGGTCCATTCTGGCGTTTGCCCAGCCATGCTGGAGGCAGGGGCAGGTGGATTGGAGCCCCCGCTTCCCAAGGTGAGGGGCTCCTATCCACCTGCTCCACTCCCCCCCCACCCCCCCCTACTCCAGTGCAGCTAGGCATACCTCAGAATGGACTTCCCTCCCCTGGCTTCTCCCCCTCTCATCCTGAGACAGCACCGGGATGGGGGAGATGGCGCAGGGCTGGGGGAAGAGGCTGCAGGCAGGCAGCCTCTCTTGCTGGGTTGGCTCCAAATTGAGCTCGATCCCCCACACCTCTGACCCAACAGTGAACATCTGTTGGGTTGGGAGGATCTGTCTAACTTTTTGAAAAATGCCATAAGGTAGACCGGGGAGTTGCACTTCTGTCTGTCCCTTTAACAAAATTAGCCTGGCATGGCGTTAGAGGCAAGGTCCATTCTTCGATTAATAAGTGGCTAAAGGATAGAAAGCAAAGATAGAAATAAGTGGTCAGTTACAATGGAGGGAGGGAGGCAGTGGGTTCCTGCAAGAGTCTGTTCTGCAACCTGTGCTGTTCATAAATTATTTAGAAAGGGTGCAGGGGAGAATAATAAGGTTAAGTTTATGGATGATACTGAATTATTCATGGTGATAAGAAATAAAGTTAATTGTGATGAATTGCAAAAGGATCTCATAAAATGGAGTGAATGGCTAACAGATTGACAGATGAAGTTAATGTTGATAAGTGCAAGGTGCTGTATATGGGAAAACTGCACATTCATGATGATAAGCTCTATATTAGTAGTTACTGCTTAGGAGAGAGATCTAAGAATCATTGTGTATAGATTTCTGAAAACAGCATCAGCTGTCAAAAGACAAATGTAGTGTTAGGAATGAAGAAGAAGATTGAAGACAAAACAGAAAATGTCATTATGCCACTGTATAAATCCATGGTTGCACACACTATATGAAGTGCGGGAGTGTTTTGGTCCTCCTACCTCCAAAAGGTAGAATGAGAAAAGGCACAGAAAAGAGCAACAAGCATGATCGGGGACATGAAGACGCTTCATACGAGGAGAGACTAAATAGGCTAGAACTGGTCATCCTAGAGAAAAAGACAACTGAGGTGTAAATATGATAGAGGTCTACAAATTAATGAGTGGTGTGGAGACAGCAATAGGGATTTGCTATCTACCATCTCCCACAATATTAGAACAAGGGACTTACAAGGATATTACTGTATATACTCAGAAAAAACAGCCCTCCAAAGCTGGGGTGTGCATCTTTAGCAGAGAAGCTGGAATTGAAGCATGTAATGGCTCCCTATAATGGCTGCTACAGGCTGTGCTTCTCTCCTCAGGCAGGAGAGAGGAGCAGAATGTACTGTTCAGGGTCACAGTTAGTTTTAACCCTGTTATGGCCACTGAACAGTAGAACTGTATGTCTGAAGCTGCAGCTAGAGATTGATGCTGAAGAGTGCATGTCCCTCCTGCCAGGAGGCAGCATTCAGTCATGCTGAGCCCATGCTGTGGCAGTTAAGATTCTGAAAAAAATCTTTTCTTCTTCATTATTCCTTCCCCAAAACAAGGTACATGTACTATTTGGGGGCATGTAGTGTGCAAGTAAATGGGGCATTAGGAGGCCTATTTAAAACTAGTCAAAGGAAGTTCTTTTTCAGCTAGGTAATTAAGTTCTGGAACTCGTTGCCAAAAGAGGTTGAATTGGTGAACAAATTAAACTGATTCAGAAGAGGATTAGACACATTCATGCAGAATATATTTGTCTTAGCAGGCATTAAACATGATAGTAGGTCTGCAATCTTCAAATTAGGACTTCCTAGATCTGCAAATGCTGGAAAGCTGTAAGGGAAGAGGGGGAATATGGTTCTACATAAATATTCTTCCCCTTAGCACAGGGGCAGGCAATTATTTTGGGCGGAGGTTTGGCAAGCCATCGAGGGCCGCATGATAGGCAGCCAGGGGCAGATAAATATTAATTTTCTGAATTTTTTAGGGGCCCCACGACTGGATAGAATGGCCTGGCGGGCCGCATCCAGCCCCTGGGCCGCATTTTGCCCACCCCTGCCTTAGCATCTGTTCCATGCTACAGAATACTGGGCTACATGGATCTGTGTTTGAACCAATCTGGCACCTTTTCTGTTCTTAAAGTGCTTGGAGGAGAAACCTCTGACCTTTTAGCCCAATAGTTATGGCATTTGTCCAAGGTGTGGGAGAGCCAGATTTTAGGTTCCCATCACCAAAAGGGAACCTGGGAACTCAGCTTCCTAGCAAACTACTTAACTTCTTAAGGTGTCATTAACCAGTTAATCACATCTTAAGTTGTGACTCAGCCACATGTTCAATTGGTTACTGCTGCAATAGAACAAGGAATAAGCCACAAATTTTTTCTACAACAAATGTGTAATAACTGGCTGTCGCAGGGCACCTCGGTGCTCCTGCTCCTAGAGAGGGGAAAGCTGCCAGAGGAGAAGCTCTGACAGTACCTAAGGAGCCCCAGCGGCCATAATGAGCACAGCTGCAGGGTGCCAGGGCAACTGATAAGAATCAGCTGGCCAGAAGGGGGCAGGGCCTGGCCTTTATAAAGCCCAGGGCTGAGGCCAGGCTAGCAGTTCCCTGCCAGTGGTCAAAGAGGCAGGAGCTTATGGGGCTAAGATATGAGTGCTGCTTGAGCAGGCTGAAGGATGGTGGCTCTGTGGTGCAGGAGCTATGTTGTTGCAGGCAGGCGGCCTAAAGTTAAGTTACAGCCAGGAGGCTTGTGTTTTGTTTGGTTAATGTTTGTATTACAACTGGAGGCTTGGGTGAGGCTGTAGGGGTTGGAGGAGGCCTCATAGGTACCCCATAGGGGTGGGGTGCCCTAGTGCCAGTGAGGGCACAGTCTAGCGCCAAGAGGGCGCATTATTCTCATAGGTACCCCAGTGGTATGGGGACCCCAGCGCCAGGGAAAGCGTAGCTTGTGCGCCAGTGAAGGTGCAACTGGCGGCGAGGAGCACAACCAGTGGGTTGCAGGCAGGGAACAAAGACCCCGGGTTGTGTGCGGGGTATGTAGACCCCAGCCCCAGAGCGGGGCAGCATTGAGAAGCCCAAGGTGGGTGTGGCGAGCCCAGAAGAGGGGGAGCGCCATATTAGGAAGCCCAGGATGGGTGCAGCAGACGCCAGCAAGGGTGTCCCTTGCAGGGTGTGTAGACCCCAGCCCCAGGGAGGGGCAATATTGAGGAGCCTGAGAAGGGCGATTATTGAGGAAACCCAGGACAGGAGTAGCAAGCCCGGTAACAGGCTAGCACTGTGAAAAACCCAGGACAAGGGCAAGGTGCTGCAGTTGTCCCCGGCAAAAGGGGATAGCAGCGCGGTGAGACCGTACCAGAGAGGGTAACAGGGCGGCGGCCCTAAAGGACCGGAGACTCACTAGGGAGTTCCGTAGCGGGCTGGGTTATTTTAGAGAAGGCCCAGAGCGGGCTTGATGGGAGTCCCAGTGAGGGGCTATATATCAGAGGAGGAGACCCGGGGAGAGAGTAACAAGGGCGGGGTGCCGCAGTTGTCCCTGAGGAGAGGGGATAGCAGTGCGGTGAGCCCGAGGAGAGAGCCCGGAGTGGGCTAGATCACAGAGGAGGCCCGGGAGAGCAGGCGTGTAGTTTGACCTAACAACGTCTTTCACGTCAGCGAGGCTTGGGGCGTGGTATTAGGGGTGGCAGGAGCCACGCGTAGCCCATAAGGCTAGGGTGCCCCAAGACACCCATGGGTGCAGGATAAGACCCACGAGGGGTCCAGGAGTTTACGTGCCCAAGGAGATGCAAGGCAGCCTCCTGAACCTACTGAACATCAAAGACGTGGTGGGAGAGAAATAGAGGGTGCCCTTGGGCTGAATTGGCACGGATAGAGGGCCTTAAGGAGACCACGGCCCTCCTAAAAGACTCCGCCGTGACACTGGCTTATTCTTTTCATGCCATTAATTGAATGTGTTGAATGGGACACCCAGATGCAGGGGTGCACCCAGGGTGGATCAATGCATGGGCCCCACAGGGCCTGGGCCTTGGGGCTCCTGCTAATCCAGGGACCCCTGAGAAAATTCAAAGGGGAGGCTCCCTGTTTGTGCCAGGGATGAGCTGTGCAGTGGCTGGTTCACCCACTAACCAACCCTGCCACTGTCCCAGAGCTGTGGAGTGGGATCTAAGGCTGGGCACGCAATTGACCCACTTGTCCAGCTGCAATTCTCTCTGCAACACCTGCTGGGGTGGGGAGCTGGCAGCAGCTGCTGGGGCTTGGCTTCCCAAGGCACCCGGGAGATATGAGGCAGCTCCCATAGCCAACTCAGAGACTCTTATCCCAAGAGCGATAAAGCCAGGAGGATAGAAAGGCTAGGGGAGGCTGAGTGGTGCCTTGGCTGGGAGCCAGCCCTTCTCAGCAGAGCTATTGGACCTCAGAGCTGGGGAGTGGCTGAATCCAGGGAGCAGGTGGACCAGAAGCCTTCAGCAAGGAAGGAAGAGCGATGCTGGGCCAGTGCCTCAGTGGCCTACTCATTCCCTGTGTAACAAGTGTATATCTCAAGGCCAGTCATCACCATGGCCTACTCACCTATCTGGGCAGACTGCCCAGAGATCTTGCTTGCCATTCCCTTGATGGAATGAATAAGTTATTTCTAGGTGAGAGGCTGCCCATTTAATATACTGATGTGTAGGATTTATCCACAACTCCAACCTTCCTCTATTGTACCCCAAGCCTCGCAGGCATTATTATCTATCACTTCTGTGTCCCTCTGATGCTGGGCTCTACACCCCGGTGTCTAAACCTATACGGCGTTAGACTCTCAGTGCCCTCGTATCTGTGTGCCTCGGCTTTAAAGTTCTCTGCACCCTTATCTACATGCCTCTCTGGCACTAGGGCTCCCTGCAATCCTGTAGCTGTGCCCTTAGGACATCCCTCTCTCTCTCTGTGCCTGTCACTAACTCTACCTAAGTTCTGGGAACTTTTCTCTAGCCACTCATGAGGCCTCCAAACCTCCCCTTTTAGCCTCATCCTGGTCATCCAGTGTAAACAGACACACAAACAAAAGCCTCTAGGTTATAACTTAAGTATTATCAACAATACCAGTCCTATGGCCCTTTTAGGAAACAAACTGACACCCTTAATACAGCATACCCTCTAACCTAAGTACCTGGGAGGTTCCTATACTCTCACAGAACTTAAGTAGCAATACAGGCAGTACCAGTTCTCAGACAGCTTCACTTGCAGGAGCTCCTTCTCCAGCAACTGCCAGAGAAAGTGCCCTGCTGGCTCTAGCCCTGAGTTTACATACCCGAAACCCTGCCTCCTTCCAGCTGTGTGACTCCTGCAGGTGTCACCCAATTACCTCCTTATGCTGTTACCCTGGCAACTCACAGCTGGAGAGCTCTGCTGACTAAACAGAGCTCCCTGGCCAGGTTGCTTCAGCCTTAAAGGAGCAGGCACCTTTTAGTGCCCTGCTACACCCTGTCCAGGACAACTCTGACCCTGGGGCTGCAGGCAGGTGCTGGGAGCAGTTGGGGGTTCAGAGCTAGAGGCTGGCCCCACATACAGCTCCTCCAGAGGCCACGGACCAGAGCAGCCCTCAGGGTCATTGGCGATGCATAGGGGGTGCACATAATCAGAGGGTCTACCAGGTCACCGTGTTGAAGACCACTAGAGAAATGCCAGTTGGGGTGGCTTGTGACTTACCATACCCAATGATTTTAGGCTGAGACTGGAGGGACATTTATGAAGTATTAAACATTGTAAGAGAAGACGGGATGGGAGAAGTTGGCCTGTTGGGAAGTGAGGAAGATCTTCCAGCCATGGAAAGTTTCGATGTAGAAGGTTTATCTAGCAGTAAGGTGTTCCAAAAGGCCCAAGCTGAAGAGAGTGAATTCTGGGTCATAATAGAGACTGAACTGGCTAAGGAGGAAGAGGATATCGTGGACCTGGAATGCTATGCAAGCCTGCCAAGATTCGAGGTTAGGAGAGGGTTGCTTTATTGGATAAAGAAAGGGGTACAAGAGGGGGAGGAGATTCCCCAGCTGTTAATACCGCATCAGTTTAAGGCTCCTCTACTAAAGTTGGCCTGTGAAAATCTTCTGGGCGGGCATATGGGTTGCAGCAAAACTGAGGCCTGACTAACAAGGTAGTGTTTTTGGCCCAAGATTGGAGAGTTTCTGCCAGGCCTGCCCGGCATGTCAAAAGGTAAGCTGGAACAAGCCAGCCCGGGCACTGTTGCAACCTATGCCTCTAATAGATGTGCCATTCTCTCATATTGCACCTGATGTGGTGGGACCCCTCCCCAAAAGTTTGGTGGAGTATCAATTTTTGTTGGTAATAATAGATTAGGCAACCCGGTTCCCAGAGGCGGTCCCCATGTGAGCCGTCACCGGTCCCCAGGTGGCGGAAGAACTCCTTAAGTGGATTACCTGGGTGGGCATCCCCAAAGAGATTGTTATGGATCAAGGGTCTAATTTTATGTTGGGGGTTCTTTGGAGTCTGTGTAAGGTATTGCAAATTAAGCAGATGCGTATGGCCATAAACCTTTTCACTAGGCTGTTGGTTTAAGGATGGTATAACGGGACCTTAAAGAATATGCTGTGCTGGTGTGTTCAGGCAGAGCCTTTTAAATGGGACCTTATGATCCCACCTTTTGTTGTTCATGGCATGAGAGGCCCCTCAGTCTTTGGGGTGTGTGTTACAGGCTGAATGATAACAACAGATAGACAGAATGGCAAAGAGTTCCCACATGGGGTTGGCAACTTATCAGCAGTCCCTCTATGCCAGGTGTATGCCAAGTTGTTCCAGAGAAGTGAGGCGTCCCCAATCAACACTGTCCGAGGGGTCACTGAGAAGGTCCCTTGGTTAGGACCCGGTCCTCACTCACACTGAGTCTGGGGTCCAGGCTTGGTACAGCGATGGTCCTTCTGTCCTGTTCTTCTAACTGGTCACTTGACATGCACGTTCCTTTATGCCTTATCTTATGCTAATCTGTTGGCTTTAGAGCCGCTCACAATCTTGCCCTGTAGCTGTTAACCTATGGGATCAAAAGGTGTTAGAAATTATCATGAAAGGTTACTGCCCAAACTCAGGTTCACCCAACAAGCAAATTACACCACATTACTTTGAGGTTTGAAATTAGCATTACTCTGCCCTTAGTTTCTTATTCCTGGATTCCTTGGAATGTGCTAATTATATTAGGTGGTCAGATCTTGTTATGGCTTGACCTTTAAAAAACCTGTTAGATCAGCTAATCTTGTAGCTCTGCTGATTTTTGGGGTTCAGTGGTCTCATGATCAGTGCAAACAGTTAGATTCAACACTTTGGTTAAATTGTGATAGACAAATTCCACATGCAGGTTGCAAACTTGCAAGCTTTGCATTAACTAATCTTAACTGCTTAGACAATTGCCTGAATGTCTCCAAAAGCATATATTTATTGCTTATGATAGTAACCCCTCTGGTTCTGGCCACCACAGGTGTGCCCCGTCTGACCTGGTATACAGACGCCGCCCAAGGGGCTTGCTAGATCTGGTGAGAGAAGGTTGGGAGAAAATGCCACCGAAGGGCATTAATAATGTAGAGTATGTGAGAGAACTAAGACAATGCCTGCAGTGGGAGGGGGAGCTATCACGGGAGCACCTGAGGGTAGCACAGAGGGCTCGAAAGATCACCTATGATAAAAAAACTCAAGAGAAGGATATTCAAGTAGGCCAGAAGGTACTGGTGTTACTCCCAGATGCGGGAAGTAAATACCTAAGGTGTTGGCAAGGCCTCTTTTAAGTGGTTCAGCAGGTTGGCCCTGTGGATTAAGAGGTCTCCAAGCCCGGTCATAGAAAAGAAAAGTAGATATACCAAGTTAATTTACTTAAAGAATGGAGGGAACAGGAGGGCTTGTTGGTTGATCCCTCCCCACCGGATGAGGAGTTCAGTCGGGGCTTGGGTGCAGACCCGGGACAAAACGCAGGGGCTATAACAGTCCCGGTTAGGACCCAACTTAGCAGTTGGCAACAGGGTCAGTTGAGGATCTTGGCAAGGGAATTTCAAGATGTTTTTAGTGAAATCCTGGGGTGTGCCAAAGGGATAACGCATCAGATAATAACCCCTGTTGGGCAGAGAGAAAAATGGAGGAGGATCCCATATTATAAATATCAGGCAGTTCATGAGGAAATTACTAAAATGCTAGAGCAAGGCATCATTCAAGAGTCCCGGAGTCCTTGGCGTAGGCTCCATTGTCGCAGTGACTAAGCCCGATGGGTCTCTGTGACTGTGTGTGGACTTCAGAAAAGTAAATGCTATATCTCACTTTGATGCCTTTCCTATGCTCCAATTTAGCGAGTTGTTGGAGAAAGTGGGACAGGCTAGGTGTATCTCAACCCTGGACTTAGCAAAAGGGTATTGGCAAGTACTGTTGAGGAGGAAAGATATGGCCAAGACGGTTTGGTACTCCGTGGGACTTGTACGAATTTAGGCGGATGCCTTTCGGGTTATACGGGGTGGCAGCTACCTTTCAAAGACTAATTGAATGTGTGTTGGCCCCACATCAGCAATACACAGCTGCCTACATAGATGATATTATTATATATACACAAGGTTGGGAGGAACACTTAGAAGCAGTAAGGGCACTACTACAGGAAGCCGGGTTTACAGCCAACCCAAGAAATGTATCTTGGGTAAGGCTGAAACAAAGTACTTAGGTTTTATGGTAGGCCAAGGGTGTTTTCATCCGTTGGCTGACAAGATGGAGGCCTTGCGACACTACATCCCACCCCAGAGCCGCAAACAGCTTAGAATGTTCTTAGGTCTTGCCGGGTATTACCAACAATTTATACCCCAGTTTGCAGAAATAACAGCTCCCTTAACTGATTTGTTGCAAGGGAAAGGTAAGGGCTCCCCTAGTGGGATTTTGTGAGCTGGCAGGCATTCAAGAAGGCAAAGAACGCTCTATGTCAAGATGCGGTGCTGGAAACCCCAGACTTTGAATCACCTCTTATTCTGCAGATAGATGCCTCAGAGCATTAGGCGCTGTCCTTTGGTAAGAAGTCAGTGGAATCTCACGACCTGTAGCCTATGCCAGCCGGAAGTTAAACCCATAAGAAAGGCGGTATGCTACAGTAGAACGTGAATGCTTAGCCATTAAGTGGAGCATTAACTACTTTTGGTATTACCTGCTGGGGCATGAGTTCACCATGATAACTGACCATGCCCCACTGAGATGGCTTAAGACTAAACAGTTGGACAATGCACATATTACCCGGTGGGCATTGACTCTGTAACCTTTCCACTTTAATATGGAGTATAAACCAGGGAAAACTAATACTGTTGCTGATTTTTTTTTCAAGATGTTATAAAGAAGAAGAGTTGGCAAAACACGGCCACTCGGAGACAGAGTCAGCCCAGTTGTTTCATGGTAAGGATCTGCCTAACAGCAAGTTAAAGGGGAAGGTATGTGAGAAGATTGAGGATACCTGCCCAGAGAAACTCCCCAGCCAGAGGGGCCCATCCAGCAGTAGCAGCATGGCCCTGCTCTGGAGGGAGCTTCCAGTCCACCCAGATGTAGCCTTATCAGCTTGCCAGGTGAGCTGAATTGGTTCAATCAAGTCTCCAGGAGCTACTTCTGGCCCTATACAGGTACTCCTCACTTACCGACCGAGTTCGGTTCCTGCGACTCGGTCATTAAGCGAATTGGTTGATAAGCGAGGAGCCGGGCCGCGAGTGCGGGAGCTGTCCACCCTGCGGTGCTGAACCTGCGGCGCGCCATTTCCACAATACAGGTACTCCTCACTTAACGACCTCCTGCTCGGAGTACCGACTGCTCGGAGAGCTGGTCGTAAGTCCGCGCGGTCGTTAAATAGGTAGGTCGTTAAGTGAGGAGTACCTGTACACTGTCAGAAAGGAGGAGAAGAAGGGGCCGGCAGAGAAGGCAAGTAGTGCCCAGCTGCTGGTCAGGATTAAAGTCCTTGGGAATAGGGCAGCAGACCCACAGGGTCTATAGAGTTTGGAGGAGCTTGAAAAAAGCATTTCTGCATTAATTGGCTGCAGTAGGCGGTTAATTGAGCCAGCAAGATGCTAATTATCAAAAAAAAAAAAACCCAAAACTGCCTGATCATGGCTTCAGTGATTGGGAACTGGTGGACTGAATGAGAAGAGGAGGGACAGTAGCTGCTATGAACCCTGGCACCATGGGGAAAAATGGATAAATGGACACGTCAGGTCTTTATTTTTTTTTTCTTTGTTTTGCAAGGAGGGGTTTTTTTCTTTTGCCTTTCCTTACATTCTGACAGGTGGCAGTCAGCTCCGGGTTGGGGAATCATCACCCCACCCCAATTCAATCAATTCATCAAGTCGTGGCAGGCGAGAACTGAGAGGAGCACCAACCTAATTGACTGACTGGCGTCTGTCCGCTATAAGAATGGCAAGTGAATGTCAATGAGATGCAGAGGTCTGTGTCTGTACACGGTGATATCCCAACAGTCCCTTGATTTGATTTGGATTTATAGATTCGGCCACCGAATTGGGCTGAATCTCCTCCAAATTGAATCAGCACCCAAAGCTTCTCACAGCCCTAGTAAGCTGCCCTGGCTGCAAGCCTCATCAGCTGCAGGGCTTGCAGCCTTCGGAACATGCTACTTGCAAATACAGGGGGAGTTCAGGATTTCAATCCTGGGTGCCCCCTGCACCAGTAAAAAGGCATGATTGGATCTGAGGTTGGATTCCACATTCACACCTCCTGCCATGCATGTTTGGCATGGCAGGTGGTCTGATTATATGGACTGCACATCAGATCCTATCATGCCTTTACCTGAATGTCCAGAAGGGCCCTAATAAATATTAAATGCAAAGTTCAGTGTGGTAGTTCTCTCCACTGGAGGAGGGGTGGAGAAAATCCTGAATAATGCACAGCCTTTGGCTTGGTGGTTGGGTAGCACATTTGGCAGGAAGCAAGAGACACATGTTCAAACCCCCTCTGAGTGAGGGAGATCTAGAACCTGTGTGTCCTGCTCCCTGAGCAAGTAACAGCGGCCGGACAGCAGGGCCCCTTAGGCAGGGGGGCAGAGAGGGGAGCCATTCCCCACTCCTTTTGGCATTGGGCAGAAGGGGCTTATCCCACCACTCTGCCCCATGCATGGAGCCAGTGGGGACAATAGTGGTTGAAGCAGTCAGACCCCGCTGCAGTCCCCTGGGGGCAGTGGGGCTAAAGCGGGGAATAACACCCCCCCCCATTCCTGACCACCCTGCCTCAGGGGCCATGCTGGCCAGCATTTCACTGCACCCCTGGCCCTGCTGCTGCAGCAGTGAGGGGGGAGTGCCAGGTGGACACCAGCCCAGGTCATGTGGGACAGGGTGGGGGGTGGAATTAAACCCCTCCCTGGCAAGTTCACTTCAAGTTACTGCCTGGGCTGGCCACGCCCCCCTAGCACAGCTTTCCTGCAGCTGAGGGTTGCTCTAGTGCCCCTCAGCTCCTGGCCTGAGTGACTGCAGGCATGTGCCAGCATTTCCACAGTCCGAATGGAATGTCTTTACAGTTGCAAACTGATTCAATCTCTGCAGGTTAGACTAACCTGCAAAAATTGAACCAATTCAGGCTCCAGCTTTTTGAATGTTTGTCCCTAACCTGTAAGTGCCAACATTTTTCATTACACAGATATGTAAATGGAAATTAAGTATGTAGTATCCTTTTTGTCAGCTGAAACTGGATATTTAATGGAAGGCTTCATAGTGCCTAGGTTTTCTTTCCTGAGCTAGTATAATTAATTTAAAACCCAGCAAGTCACATGTGAAATTCAAAGGATTCCTGCTGTTGTGTATTACTTTGCCTTTGTCAGAATTTAATTTAATCTTCCATTCTATATAATGAAGATAATATCTATATTAGGTAATACTATGGCATAATCGAATAAAGCTTGCCTGTAAAGTACTCTGAGATAATTGTTCAGATAGCAAGTGGTGAGTATGTGGAGGTAGGTACATCATTAGGCTGTAAAAAGATTGAAAAGTGAAAAAATATCCACTATTTCTTGTCTGTCAAGTAGCATGCCTGTCAAGTGAGCTTCAATAATATCTGTGGTCTTATGATTAAACTAGTGCTTCTGTTGGTTTAAATTGTACTTCACCCTTTCTGCTACCAGCAAAACCATTCTATTCAATAGTAATTCCTCATCTGTATTATCCTTTTCTTTGTATGTACCCTTATACCTTGTCAGCAATTTTGCACCCACTTTTTGACTCATTATTTCATACATCTTTTAAAAATGCATGCCTTTTAATGCAGATAATATTATGATACATTTTCAGGTCCCTACTTAAATCAGAAGTGGTCTATGTTACCTTTCAAATTATATAAATAGGCTACATTGTAACTGCAGTCTTTCCATCTCTTTACAAAATATTTTCTGTTTTTCAAGAGATAATTTTGTACATGTGCTAGTCTCTCTTCCTGTGGGGAATCTGAAACTCCCTGAAGTCAGCTTCCAAAAGTGAAATAGTGTTGTTTTGCTTCGCATAATAGCACTTTCACTAACGAGCATTTCAGATACATGGAGACTGTGAAAAGTAGGGGCTTTCTGAGTTCATTCTTGTACTTCATACTCTGCCCATTTCCTTGGACTTGAGTAAGAATAACGTTGGTATATCTTTGTTTAACAACACAAGAAAACAATCACTTGCTACCTGTAGAAGCTAAAATTGGTTCTTGACCTAGAAAACTCAGATTTAAGTATGAACCAGAGGTTTTTGGTTTGATACATTATAAATAAGGTCAAATTGCCCAGATCTACCCATAAATCATGGCCTTCTCTCTAGTATTTCTGCATTTAATTTTTCAATTACAGTTTAATTTTGTATAACACACAGATAATTTTACCCTAGCCTACTAAAAATAACTTAGTATTAAGAGACTTGATTTTGGCTTCTACTAGATGAAGCTGCAATTTTTGGTATGTTTTATATTTATCTATGTAGTACTTCACACCTTCTAAACATCAGTTTTTGAGCTTGCAGGTGTTAGCGCTTGTATATGGCAGTAAAAACTATCAAACTCTTTAAGTGTGTAGTGTTTTTGGGGCTGATGAAGGAGAAATCCTTTCCTAGCTTCAAGGTCCCATTTAGAAGTCCTCTTTATGATGCCTTTGTAAATGTTTTCATTTCTGGACTGTCCCCCACAATTTCAGTTTTCCCTCCCTTCAGCTTCATGCATGTCCTCTGCACTGTAGTTTTATGCTGGACTGAAAAAGGTTAGGCTGAGAACACCCACTATGCCTGATAAAACATCAAACATAACATAGGCACTGTAAAGTTTCTATGTCTGTGTCAGGGCCTCTGAAATTCAAACCTCTAGTCCACAGCACCTTCAGGCTGGCCTGGGCCTTCCCCTGAGGTCTTTAATAGGTAGGGTGACCATAACAATTTGAGGGAAATCCAGGATGGGATAAGGAAATCTGGGATGGGGGGGCTGCAGAGGGCACCAGCACGCATGCACGCGCACACACACACACACACACACACACACACACACACACACACACACACAGCCCCAACCCTCCAGGTCCCAGGAGCAGGGCTGGATAGGACAGCTGTGTGTGTGTGTGTGTGTGTGTGTGTGTGTGTGTGTGTGTGTGTGTACATGCACACACACCCAACCAGGGTTGGGTGGGACAGTGCAGTGCACATGCATGCACAGGTACACACCCGACCCTGCGGCTCCCAGGAGCAAAGCTGAGCAGGACAGTTTGGCACACACACATACAACTCCAACCCCACAGCTCACAGGGGCAGGCCTGGCAAGACAGCACGGCACACACACACACACACACACACACACATTCCAAACCCATGACTCTCTACAGACCCCAACTCTACTGTGCAAATGACTCTGTCTGCCGCCCAGCAAGGTCCATACCACGGAGCAGCCCATTGGCTGGGTTCCCTGAAGAAAATTGAAGCTAAGTTCCTGGATTGACATGAATCTGCCTGCATGTGTCCAGTTCCTAACTCAGCAGCTGCATATGCAGGCTGGGTCCCACCAATCCAGGACTTTGGTTCAATTTTCTCCAACAGCTGGGATGCTGAGACAAACTATGAAATCTGGGACTGTCCCAGCCAAACCAGGACATGTGGTCACCCTATTAATAAGGTATCAGGTGACCTAGGAGGATCTGTGGGAGCCACAAGTCCCTGATGGGAGGGATATAAAACCCTGTCATTCCCAGCAGGCTCTTGTCTGTGCAACAATACTCTTAGTATTTCTGCTATGGATCTCCTTGCTTCACTCTTGTTTTCCTGCTCCTGTGTTGGACTTTATGGCTTTGATTCCTCACTACTTTTGACCTTGGCTCTGGTGTTGAAGCTTTGGCTAGTGTCTCTAGATCTGAATCTCTGCCTTGTTCCTGTCTCGCACCTGCCTTAGACCCTCCTGCGCTGCCTCCAACCTTGTTCTTTGTAGCATGGGTGACAGCTAGGGTCCCCTGGTGGCAGAAGGATTAATTGACAGCCCTGCTCTCTCTTTGCGTCACCCCTGGATTCACCCACCATGTCTTCATCTTAAATGGTAGAACAGGGTGAATGAGAACATACCTGGCCTTTGCAGTAGCTTGTCACAAGGGTTAAGGAGAGTTCCACCAGATATCTTTATGGGACTCCTCCTTCTCTCCTATAGAGGTGTGCTGTCACAGATGTTAACAGCTCATCTCTCAAAGTGGTCTCTCTGGTCCTCTTCTTTCTCTGGTGCAGCCCCTTTAAGATTCTGGGCTCCACTCCAAGGTGTTGCCCCTTTTAGACTCACCAGTCCAGACACTAGATAGACCCTGGGCTTGCCTTGTCTTCTCAGTGAGTCCATTCTACCAGGGGAATAGCCCTTGGGCTCCCAGACCCTGCTGGTTTGACACTCAGCTCTTCTCAGGGCTCCTGGAACCTCAGGTCCTGTTCTCAGCCCCTGTCTGGGTTCCCGAATGCTGCCCCGCTGGGCTAGTCCAGCTGCTTATGTTCTTCACCTCTGGGTCTGCAGCTGCTTGCTGTCTGCTAGCTGCTGCATCTCCTATCCAATGAGGGGATGGTTTCTGGCATGGCTCCACTCCTTTGGAGCTTCTGCAGTGTTTCTCCCTGTGTACTATAACCAGTTGCTTCAAAAGGGCTGCTTACCACTCTCTTGGCCAATCCAGAAGCCCCATCTGTTCCCCGTGACTGCCTCATGGCTAGTGACTGCCCTGTTCCCAGCCTAACCCAGTCATCTTTTCTGTCTGCAACCCTGAGCAGGCAGCTTGGGGGGCTTTTCTGGATGCTGTGCTGCCTGGTAAGTATTCTGTGCCTGAGCCGCTGCTACATACCCACTCTTAAGTGTGTGGCTACACTAATTTCTTTTCACTTTCCTTCAGTTGCAGGCATCTTTCAACTCCTTTAAAAAATCCAGGGCATGTGTAATTTTTCTGGTTCCAAGTCATGCTGTCATGAAAGAAAATCTGCCACCACATTACCTTTCCCAGATTGATAGCATACCATGAAACTAAATTGTTGTAATGCTAAGGCCCACCACTTAATTCTGGCATTATCTGTTTTTGCTGATTGTAGCCACCTCAGGGCTGCATGGTCTGTCACCAAGGTAAAGTTTCTCCCCAGTAGATAATATCTAAAAAGCTCCATGGGCCATTTTATGGCCAGGCACTTACATTCAATAGTGGAGTATCGTTGCTTACTGGGAATGTACCTGGCCTCCACAGTAGCTTGTCACAGGGACTAAGGAGAGTCCTGCTGGATGTCTTCATGGGGTTCCTCCTCCCCTGCACCCCAACCACACCTCTTCCAAAAAGGTGTGCCATCACAGATGTTTACAGCTCCTCTTTCAAGGTGGCTTATCTGGTCCCTTTAAGATGCCAGGCCCCACTCCAAGGCATTGCCCCTTTTAGAATCACCAGTCCAAGCAATAGACACAACCTGGGTTTGCCTTGTCTGCTCCATGAGTCCATCCCACTTGGGGAATAGCTCTTGGTGACACTCAGCTCCTCTCAGGACTCCTGGACCCCTAGGTCCCACTCTCAACCCCTGTCTGGGCTCCTGAGTGCTGCCTGGATGGGCAAGCTGGCTACCCATGTCCCTTACTCATGGTCTGCAGTGCTTGCTGTCTTCTAGCTGCTGCACCTCCTGTCTGCTAAGTGTGTGGGTCGGGAGCGGTCCAGGCCCTTTTGTGCATGCGGGCTGTGGCCAGCAGCCCGGGCACGTGGGGTCGGAGAAGACCGGAGGCGAGCTAGAATTAGTCACGGACGCGTAGTGGTTGATTTAAAGATTGTTTACTTAAACCAAAGGTGGTTGTGGTGTAGGCTGGACAGTTTTCCAGGTACAGCTCCACTTAAATCCTCGTTAGAGAACTACGACAAGTTCATTCTTTCCCATGGAGTTGTTGAAGCTCCGTGGGTTCGTACGACAAATTCGCTCTCTCCAACGGAGTTGTTGAAGCTCTGTGGGTTCGTTTCTTTCTCTCTCCAATGGAGTTGTTGAAGCTCCGTGGGTTCATCTGTTTCTCGTGCAGGAAGGGATATGTCTAGGAATCTATCAGTGATGGGGAGAGGCCAGAGGCTGGTCAGGCCTTTATTGCCTTTTAAGAAATGCGTTGGGTCCATGAGGATCCACAGTGCTTAGAGATCTTCACACAAGGCGAAGGTTTCTCTCTCTCTTTGTCTCTCTCTGTCTCTCTCTCCAATTTCTCTCCAACTGATTTCTCTCCAACTAGGGCGGAAACCACCCAAGCTCTTTATACGGCTAGCAAGCCAATCGCTAGCCGCCACATGTGCATATTTTAGAACTGGCCAATAATGTGGCTCGAATTCTCATACAAATGGCGGGAACTCCTTGCACCGAGCATTTCTTAGATGCAAAAAGAAATGCACCATGCAAAGAAAGCTTCAAATTGGCAGGAAATTCTCTGTTGCACCGGGGTTCTCTTCTGCAGCAGAAAACTCCACTGTGCAAAGAAGCTGCAATTTAGCGGGAAAATAATTTAGCAGTGCCGAAGCACACACAAACAAAAAATCACAACTTTGGGTTGTGACACTAAGGTGGGAGGTTCCAGTATGGCTCCTCTCCCCTGGAGCTTCCCTGGTGCTTCCCCCTGCATGGTGCTGCCAGTTGTTTCAAAAGGGCTGCACTTGGCTCCATCAGCCAATCTGGGAGCCCTGCCTGTTCCATTTGACTGCATCACAGCTAGTATATACTGTGTTCCCCAGCTATTCCCCATTCCTGGCCTGATCTGGCCATCTTCTCTGTCTGCAACCCTGAGCAGGCAGCTTGTTGGGGCTTTCATGGATGCTGCAATACCCAGTAAGTCTTCTGTGCCCAAGCCCTTGTCCTGCTTTGCTCTTGCCTTTCACCTTCATGCCTTGTTCCTACCCTGGACCCCAGTACCCAGCTCCTATTTACCTTATCATGTATTGGATTCCCTGGATTTTGACCTCTGGCCTGACCTTAACCATGGACTTACTTTCCTCAACCCACAGTGTGGTACATCAGACTTGGACTGACACTTAGAATTCCAGCTCTGTTGATCCTTGGCTTCTGAACCCTGACCTTGCCACATCTGGTCATACCTGTGAAAGTTAGTGTGTTTCTGACTCCATGCAGTTTCAGTTAAAAAATAAAAAGGCATTTTCCATCTACTTTCTAGCTCTGCCATTTCATATTGGGGTCTAAGAGCTAAGCTGGCCACATTCCTTTTAGCAGGTTATCTACCCTGCTGGTTTCTGCAGACAGGCTTTTGCTCCCTTCAGAGCTCCTCAGCTAATTCTTTCAAAGTACTTGGCTTTTAGGCACCAAACAAACCAAAAATAAACAAAAAATCCTTCTGCCCTGTCCTACGCATTCAAGGAGGAGCCCTTTAGGTCTAGCTCGCAGGACAGCAACATAGCCCCCTCCTCATAGCCAGCAGTTATATTTGCAGCTTGGTTCTTCCTCCTTTGCTTACCATTCTGGGAGCTTTTAAAGCTCCTAGCAGGACACTTCCTGCAAGTGCCGTCCAGCTGAACTCTCTCAACAGGACTGATTGTTCCTTCTTAAAGGAACAGACTGCTTTGTTATAATTTATTTTTGTGCACCCTCACTATAATCAAAATTATGTGGTCAAATTTGATTCCCTTTATACCTGCAAAATTCCATATTCTTTGGACTTCCACAATCGTAACAGTTAAGGTGTAAATAACTCTGCTCAAGAAAAAATAGGATCCAGGTTTGTCTTGGTTACATTGCCTTTGTAGAGCTCACAAAGAGAGGGCAGTGAAAATTCTAGTGAGAAAATAAATAGGTAGATACGTCACTGCTTAAGCAAAAGAAGGAACTCTATTAAGAAAATGCCATTTTTATTTACACAGTTGCATTACAGGGCAGTCTAACACTTCAGGATGTCTATACACATGCTCCAGAGTGGAGGGGGCACACTTAATTAGAGCAGCTCTAATTACCCACAGCATCACGTGTATTCAGTGTTCTGCACTTCAGAATGGTGGCGGGGCACTTTAACTGAAGCTCGTTCAACAAGTTTTAGTTAAAGTGTCCCACCACCATTTTGAAATGCGGGGACGCTGACTGCACATGATGCAGAGGCTGCTGGAGCATGCTAATTAGCATGCTTCAGCAGACTTGCAGGAGACTTGATTAACTGAGTCTGCTCCAATGCGTGCTAATTAGCATGCACTGGAGCAGAAGTCTGTCACATGTATAGGTGCCCTCAGTCTCCAACTCAAAGCCGGCACGTTCAATATTATTGTTCGGTATTTGAAGTAAATAAATATACGAATGAAAAGCATCTTGTGTTGTCTTATTGGGACAATAGTCAATAATGTGAACTTGCTATTGGCATCAGAAGTACAATCACAGACTGCCCAGAAGTACAATTACAAACTTTGAAATTAAGTTACCTTTGTGGTCTAAACCTAAACTGCAAATTAAAAAACACTATAATTGGAGTATTATAGATAAAAGCAAGGCCTTCATCCTACAATTTTGAATCGTGCTATGAACTGACTTAACAGTTGGTGCTAGTGCTAGGATCTTTAAAAAAGATGTCATATGTCAGGTATTAATAATAGATGAAAAGCTTCTCTGATGTGAAAGTCAATTTGCAGTTAAGGTCAGTAAGTCTCTGTTTCAAATCATCTATGACACCAAAAGACAAAGAAGGCAAAGTAATTTCAGTTTGCTAAGAGTGGACTGTATAAACCTCTGCAGTCTAGCTTCAGTTAAACACTTTGAAATTGTACTGAAGTTAATCATCTTGTCACATTTTCTATTAAACCTTTTGTACCAGCAAGATGGATATGCATTGGCACTAGAGGTTTAACTTTCAGAAATAAAAGGCGTGGTTACTTACCTATTCTGTGGTGCAGATCCCCAGTTTGCAGGTGTATACAGGTAGTAGGGCTGTGTGAGGCTTCAGACCATGCTTCAGATCTGGAGAAGCTTTGGATGCTTCGGCTTCCAAAGCAGCATGTCCGGATCAAAGCGCTTGCTTCTTTAGGTTTTCCGAAATGGTTTGGAGCTTCTGAACCGCTTTGGAAAAGCTTCAGAGCTGCTTCGGAGATCCGGCCATAAGGTATAATGGGGAATCAATGAAATATCTATAACTTCATTGTTTTTTTGTTTGATTTGGATGAAACTTGCAGGGATGGTAGCTTGAAGCCCCTGCTGAGAGCATGAAGCCTGCCAATTTTCAAGAAGATAGGTGCAGGGGTTTGGGGAGAACTGCACCCCAAATTCTTGAAAGCAAAACTCAAGTCACGTGTATGCATTACACCATAGGGGGGTGAAAACTGCAGGTGTGGTAGCCCCTGGTGAGGCCACAAATCCTGCCAAGTTTCAAGGTGATAGGTGCAGGGGTTTGGGGGAAACTGCACCTCAAGCTGTGGATAAGCAAAACTTGTGACATGAGTGACAGTGTGTGTGTTAAGGTGCAGTGGGTTGAAAATTACAGGGGTGGTGGCCCCTGCTGCGGCCATGAAGCCTGCAAGCTGTCAAGGAGATAGGTGCAGGGGTTCTGGGGCTGTACACCCCTAGCTGCTGACAGGCAAAATTCATGACATGGGTGCTTGTGCGACTGACTGTCTCTGTCTTGGGGCAGTTGATTGTCTGCATTAATTATTTCCTCTCCTTAGTCTGTGATTTTGTAGGTGTTAATCATTGTAATTAACTAATTACCTAGTAGCTAGCTACTGTGTATTGCGCTGGTCCCTGAATGAATCATGATTGATTGGTAACTGGTAACACAGTAGCTTAGCAGCCAGGCCTGCAGTAGTCCCCCCCCACCCTGTGCCCCAAGACAGACACAGTTGCACAAGCACCCATGTCACGAGTTTTGCCTGTCAGCAGCTAGAGGTGCAGGGCCCCAGAGTCCAGAAGCCCTGTACCTATCTCCTTGACAGCTGGCAGGCTTCATGGCCGCAGCAGGGGCCACCACCCCTGCAGTTTGCAGCCTGCTACGCCTTAACACACACAGGGTCATCTATGTCACGAATTTTGCCTGTCAGCAGCTTTGCCTGTCAGCAGTTTCCCCCAAACCCCTGCACCTATCTTCTTGAAACTTGGCAGGCTTTGTGGCCTCACCAGGGGCTACCATCCCTGCAGTTTTCACCCCCCTGTGGTGTAACACATACACATGACATGAGTTTTGCTTTCAAGAATTTGGGGTGCAGTTACCCCTAAACCCCGGCACCAATCTTCTTGAAACTTGGCATGCTTCATGCTCTCTGCAGAGGCTACCATCCCTGCAAGTTTCATCCAAATCAGACAAATCTAAAACTGTTGTTTTATTTCATTGATTCTCCATTATACCCTATAGTCGGATCTCCGATGCAGCTCTGAAGCTCCAGAGCCGCTTTGGCCGGATCAAAGTGGGAAACCAATCTGGAGCTCCGGATCAGATCCCTGGCATCTGATGCGGCTGGATCTGAAGCCATATTGAATAGCTGCCTACTTGCACAGGCCTAATAGCAAGATGGCTAAATAAGCACGGGAATATAGTGAGAAGCCACACTTCAGGGATGTGTGTATATGCAGTAATGTAATCAAAAGTGAAACGTGAGAGGACATGATACAGAGCGGGTTACTTAGCTGTCCAGTGAATCTCCCATCCACTGATGTAGGGCCGCTTTATTATTGTGTTCCTGCACTAAATCACATTTGTGGATGTATTAATCCAATAATGATCTTTAAACAGCATGTGTATTTTGCATTTCAGTTCTCCCTTTTCCATTTAATCTAATGTTTACGCTGCTGCTGTTCTCAAATATTGCAGTCCTGGATTACTTGTAGGCTCCAAGGAAAGCATGTACTTGACTGCTTTGCTGGACTAGGGTTTAAGAATCACCAGATGTTTTTATATGTTCCTGGGATTATTTATTGTGTCTAAGTGGACCAATGAGGTTCTGGTACCTTTACCACTCAGATTTTTATCATGGAGTACTATTATACTTTTTTGCCAAATTTGTGCTTGGCTAATTCTGATAAGCCAAATCCCTAGCTGGTGTTTTTAACGGTACTTGGTACAGAATGAATATATCATTTCTCTACTGGTTATGTGTGTTCTATATTGGGAAATGAAATTTGACTTTATTTACCAAACCAAAAAAAATGCACCAATTGATAAACAAGAAGCTTTTACCAATTATGAGTTATCCTGGTAATAGGTTTAGTCACTAATTAATGTGTCTGGTTTATTTGGTAACCCTCTCATCTCTAGGTCAGAGGGCTACACGTTTAAGTGGTGAAAGATTTAAGTCCCACATTAGGAGTGGAGCCAATTTTCAGTTCTGATTGAGGGTCAGCAGTAGTGGGACATCACTTTTCCATCTCTTTGGCTGCTTGCAGACATAAAAAACAAAACAAAACAGTGGCTTTACTTTAAACTCCACACATTTCCATGCCAAGCCCAGCACATGCCCAGAAAAAGCAGTACATTAGTTGAACCCAGATTTCCCAAAATCTAAATCAATTGGGTGCTTTAGTGGGGCTTTTTTGGTGTTTTTATCAAATAGCTGTTTGAAGCTTTAGCTAAAAGCATCAAAAAGCCCTGCTGAAGTGCCCAGTCTATAAAGATGCTGCAGAGTTGAGTCCAACTAGTGCACTGCTTCTTCCAGTAAACTGTGGGGTTTTTTTGTTTTTGTTTTTGTTTTTTTTTGGGGGGGGGGTTTAATGTCTGCAAGCAGCCTTTAAAACAGGGGCAGGCAATTATTTTGGTTGGAGGGCTGCTTACTGAGTTTTGGCAAGCTGTCAAGGGCTGCAAGGGTAGTTCTGCCCCTTGACAGGTGCCTGCTCCCTGGTCGTGATCTTGGGACCAGAAGTCCTGCCCCCTAACACCTGACCTTTGCCACCAGAAGTCCCTCCCCTTGCCCCCGGAAGTACTCCTTTCAGCAAGGGGGTTTGCTATCTCAAAAACAGACAAATACCAAATTATAGTCTAAAAATCAAACATCTACTACAACATTCATTAATTTGATCTCAAAAATATTATTGTCCTTATTTACTTGTGTTTGTATAGTGTACATTGAGGTGAGTGTATAATAGCTTAAAATGAAGTCTTACTCTTTTATATTGTGGGGGTATAGGGGAGTGGGTATAGGTTTGTGGGGGGTGTGGGGGAGGGTGTGAGTGTGTGGGGGGTTTGTGGGGGTGGATAGGTGGGTGTGTGAGTGTGTATGGGGTTAAGGGGTGTGGGGTGTGTATGAGGAATGGGGGAGCATGTGTGTGGCTAGACATGTGGGGTGTGGGTGGGTATGTGCTTTGTGAGCATATGGGGAGAGGGTGGCTGAGGAAAGTTGTAGCATGTGTGGAAGGGGAGGCTGGCTGGGGTGTGTGAGGGGTTGTGTGGTGTGCATGTATGGCAGTCTCTCTCTCTTTCTCCTGCTGCTCCTGGCCCCAGGGCACCTGCACGGGCCCTGTGCTCCTGCTCATTGCCACTTCTCCGTCCCATCTGCCACTGCTGCCCTTCTCCTGCCACTTCTATGTCTCCCCTCCTCACCCAGCTTGCTGCTCTGGCACCACATCCCAGCTGCATGGCCAAGACCACAAGATGCAGTAGGAGCTGGTCTAGCCCAGCCAGCACTGCATGGAGCCAGCTGAGAATCACAGGGGCTCCTGCTGAGTCCTGCGGTCCAGCGATGTAGCCAGCTATAGTGGCCAGCGGGCAGGAAAGTGGGGAAATGAAGGCATTAGGTGGGGAATGAGTGTCAGTGAGTGGGGGCATGGGAACACAGTGACAGCTGGGCGGGAGTGTGGGGCCTGCACCAGCACACCAGGGTCAGTGCCGGCAGGGCCCCAGAGCACAGGGCCTGGGCTGGCAGGGGCTCTATGGAGACAGGCAGGCTCTCCCCTCTCCCTGTTGGTGCAGCCAAACCTAGCTCCACAGAGCCCCTGCCAGCCTGGGCTCTGTGCTCTTGCCACCCCACCCTAGGCCCCTGCTGGCCTTGGCTCTGGGGCACCAGCACAGGCTCCATGCTTCCACCTAACTTTCATTGTGCTCCCATAAACTCGCTCACTACTACTCTTCTCCCTACCTGCTGCTGCCATTTCTCCACTTTCCTGCCTGCCGCGCTCCAGCACCATGTGGTTCCCAGCTGCATGGCCGGGACCACAGGACTCAGCAGGAGCCAGCCTGGACTGGCCCCAAGTACTGGGGTGAACTCCTGTTGTCCTCCCTTGCTTCCCCCCTCCCCACTTCGTATCTGAATTTCCCTCTCTGGTGAAGGGAGGCAGGGAGCAACCCCAGGGTCCCAGGCCAGAAGCCTCTGTGAGGCAGAGGCTTCTGGTTGGGGTCTGAGGGGGTAGGGGAAGGCTGGGGGGGGGGACAGAGCCGGGCTGGCCTTGCTGCTGTGGCTGCTGAATCCTGCTGTTGTCTCCTGCCATCTTTGACAGGCTATCAGGGGCAGATAAATATTAATTTTCTAAATTTTTCAGGGGGCCCATGGGTCATATTTTTCCTGCCCCAGCTTTAAAATGTAAAGTGTAGACTTCTATTGTCTCTTGTTTGTCTACAAATGAATCACCACTTGGCACTTTATAGTAAGTAAAGATCATAATGTATTTGGGAGAGATGTCAAATTCCCAAAAGCTTGTCTAACATCTTTCCTAACTATATAGTTGGTTCAATAAATATATTATCAAAAACCCCATAGTCTTATATATCTTCTGGACTACCATGACAACACTCCAACCCATGCTGGTTGGTAGGAACTGGCTGATGGTCAGTAAGAAGCTAAGGTAAATCTCCAAGCAGTAACATAATTGAGTTGCCCGCCAGTTATACTTCTCCAACTTATTGTGTTAATAAAGTTAATCTGTTCCTGGAAGCTGACAGTGTTGGACCCAGGAATAACACACCTTCCATTGTTCTCTTGTTTGTTCAGCAAATTCTCAAAAACAGAGTAAGTAGCTAATACCTGTTAGAACACAGATTTTGCTCTTCTCACCTCTCCAGAATAAATTTAGTTTTATTTTATTTTTTATTTATATTTTATTTTATTTGGATTTAAGCTTGAGTATAACTCTTGAAGTTTTTCATGAAAGATTTTGGTAACTGAAGTGAGTTTTCTAGCTCATTGAATCAGATGCACAATTAAGAAATAGTGATTTTCACAATATTTAATGGCTGTATTGAAGTATGATTCTACTATAGCTTTGCATGGAGTAGTCATTAAAGATGATTATTCACCATAAATTAAAACTCATAGAAAATCTAAAGCTATCTATTGAGCTAATGAAGATTTATTAGTCAGGGTTTAATTTTTCAATTTGCTTGGATCACAGGTAAACTCCTTAAAACATTTTCTTTTTGCAGACACTTGCATTGTAACTAAGAACTATCTATTGAGCCAAGCAGTCCAGGGGATGGGGGAAGGGGTCACAAAAGCTACAGGGGGAGGAGAGAACTTGGGGGATACGTAAGAGAGGGACTGTTTGCTCCCCTGGGTGGGAAAACTGGGGTGTGGGGGGTTGGGGGCACCTGGGGGCTGCCTTGGTAAATGACTCTGGCACTGGGTAGGAAAGGGACTATTTGCTCCTCCAGACAGGAAAACTGGGGCACCAGGGGTGGGGGGCAGTGGGAGAGAACACATGCATGGAGGAACAAACAACCGTCCCCCTACCCAATACCAGGACCATCTGCCAAGGCAGCCCCAAAGTGTCCCCAACCCCTGGTGCAAGTCTTCCCATGAGAAAGAAGGAAAGCTCCTGAAGAGCTGGTCCACCTGTTTCCACAGGACCCCTCAAGTCACACCACCACCTTGGGTACCACTATCAAAGGTAGGTGATAGATGGAATATGGTCAGCATGAACACCTGGTCACTAGGGGCCAAATTCACAATTTGAAATAATTAGGAACCAAATTGTTTGGGAGAAAACATGTAAATAGTAACATAGGGTGCCTATAGATGAGCAGTGAGGCTGATCCACCATGCTGGAATTCCAGCGTGCTGGAGCCAACTCAATAATTGAGTCTGCTGGAGCATGGCAGTTGCTGCACTCCAAGGGCCTCCTGTGCTGCACCCACACCCTGGGGCAGCTGCTGCATGGGTGCCAGGCAGGGGGGAATAATCCCCACTGCCCCACACTGTGGGGGGGGGCTCTGCCATAAGCCCTCAGAGGCCCCAAACACCACTGCCAGAGCTAACGAGTGTGGAGTTTTTTTGTTCTTTTTTTTAAATGCCGGGAGGCTGGGTCAGTCAGGGAATGGGGCTGGGCAGGGCAGCCACAGAGGCTTCACCTATGGCTCCTCCAGCTGTGACTGCCTCTGCCCCGGCAGGGGGAGACATGGGGGCTGTGCCCTGCTGCTGCTTGCCCAGCCAGCCCGGGGGAGGAGGGGGCACGATGCAAGCATAGCTTGCTCTAGGCGGCAGCAGGGCATAGCCCCCCACTCCCAATGCTGCCACGGCTTCATCAGCACTGGGAGTGGGGGGCTCTGCCCTGCTGCCACTTGCCCCCTTCCGCCTGAAGCGAGCTGTGCCTGCATCCCACCCCCATCATGGCTGGGCAAGTGGCAGCAGGGCAGAGCCCCCACTCCCAGCACTGCCACACATGCATCCCCCCCCGCCCCAAGTAATGCGTCCCCTCGCCCCAGCTAGGCAGCTTGTCCCAGCCCCTATCCCTCCCTCCTGCACACCCCTTCCCTCCCCCAGGCCCAAGAGACTTACCAGCTGGAGGCAGCTGTGTCAGCTGCCTGTTTAGTCTATAGCCGAATCTCCGAAGTGGCTGAATCTTTTTTGAAGCTTTTCCCAATTGATTTGGATGCTTTGAATCAATTTGGAGCTTTTACTTGGTCTCCAGATCTGATTCAGATTTGGAGATTCAGTCCCTGATTTGGGCCAAATGTCCTCCGAATCGAATCGGCTACCACAGCTTCTCACAGCCCTAGTAGCCATGCATCCTGGTTTGGCTGGGACCACTCCAGGATTCTGTAGCCTGGTCCCGGTCGGTTGCTCAAAAGTCCCAGGCCGGAGTCCAGCGGGGAGATAAAGCAGCATGGTGTGCCAGGCAGGCAGCAGGGTAGACACCACTGCTCCTGTGCAGGTGCAAGGACATGTGACATGCGACATGTGGGTGGGGTGGTGCCTGCTCCAGCAACCTGCCTTGCTCCAACCTAGAAGTAGTGCTGCCTGCCCAGCCACCTACCTGGCACACCATGTCATTCCTCCTCCCCATCAGACTCCAGCCCAGGACTTTTGACCAATCGGCTGGGACTGGGCTACAGAATCCTGGAGTCACCCAGGCAACCAGTATGCATGATCACCCTATCCTCACATGTTTCAAACCCAGCAGGGGAGTGGTTAGGGTTATCCAGAAAGAAAGAGACCCAGGTTCTAGGACACCTTGACTCAGAAAGGAGTTGGAACCTAGGTCTCTCTGACCTCTTAGCATAGTATTTTAACCACCAAGCTGCAAGTTAATCATTTTTTGGTTGTGTCCCTAGCACTCTTTCTGAAGCTGAGCCACTGCACTTTCATAGATTTCATAGACGTTAGGGCTGGAAGGGACCTCAGAAGATCATCGAGTCCAGCCCCCTGCCCCAGGGGCAGGAAGTCAGCTGGGGTCATAGGATCCCAGCAAGATAAACATCCAAATTCTGCCTGAAGGCATTCAAAGTAGGTGCTTGAACCACCCCATGGCAAGCTATTCCAGACCTTGGGGGCTTGGACAGTAAAGAAATTCTTCCTTATGTCCAGCCTGAAATGGTCTTGCAGGAGTTTATAACCATTAGACCTTGTCATCCCTTGGGGCACTCTAGTAAACAAACATTCCCCCAGATCCTGGTGGACACCCCTTATAAACATAGGTGGCCATTAGAATGCCCCTGAGCCTGCACTTTTACAGGATGAAGAGTCCCATAGCTCTCAGCCAGTCATCGTAAGGTCTGTTTTCCTGACCCCTGATCATGTGTGTGGCTCTTCTCCACATCCTTTTTGAATTGTGGGGCCCAAAACTGGACACAGCACTCCAGCTGCAGCCTCACCAAGGCCGAGTACAAGGGGAGAATGATGTCCTGGGATTTACTTGAGAAGTATCTATGGATGCAAGCCAGTGTTTTGGTCGCTTTACTAGCCGCAGCATCACATTGAAGGCTCATGTTCATCTTGTGGTCAATCATGACTCCCAAGTCCCTTTCATCCGTAGTGCTAGCCAGCGTAGCACAGCCAAGCCTATAAGGATGCTGCAGGTCTTTCTTCCCAAGGTGGAGAACCTCGCATTTTTGGTGCTAAACACCATCAGATTCTCATCCGGCCATTTCCTGGGCCTGTCGAGGTCAGCCTGGATTGCCCTCCTGTCCTCAGGTGTGGATGCTTTACCCCAAAGTTTGGTAAACTTGTCCAGTCTGCTTCTGATACCAATGTCAACATCATTAATGAAGATGTTGAATAGCACTGGTCCAAGGACAGAGCCTTGAGGGACCCCACTGGTCACAGGGCACCGTGACGATTGACTTCCATCGACCACCACCCTCTGGGTCCGACTGTGAGTGCATGCCCTTCTCAGGTACTCGGTTTTCAGGTGACTTCCCCCCGATTCCCGCCTGCCACGACTTGATCTTAACCTAATTTGTGAGGGGGAAGGAACAGTTGTTAGAAACTGGTACCCCGGTAAAGAAGACACCCAGGTCAGATCTTCACTGGCAATGCTTTATTTTATGTGGCCTGGCTCTTTCTCCAGGGCTGGCCCTTCTCCCGAGTGCCTACAGCGGGGTTCTCTCTGCCTGCCTTCAAAGATCAAAGTAGGATTACTTATTGTCCCTCTTCTCAATGATCAGCTGCTAATAGCCCGGTTAGCGGCTGATTGCCGTCGACCCCGGGATTCCCCGTCTGCGGCTCGTGCCGGCTTGTGAAATACAGCTTCGTCAATTTCCTCTTCTCCTTATAATTTTCCTGTCTTTACCCTCCGGTACCAGGCCCGCGTTACACAGCCTGCAAGGTAAGGTCAGGGTTCCTTCACCCTCTTGCTCTGTGCTCCTTACTTTACGCTTCTTCTCCTCCCCCCTCTTCAGCCCGGGGAATCCCTCCCCAGCTCTGAGTCCTGGGAGCTGTGGGGATGGGGAAGGTCCCATGCTGCTGCTCGGTTCCTCACTCACCGCAGAGGCCATCTTCTCAAGGTAGGATGCGATCCATAGATGGGTGCATCACTCCCCGCAATTAACCTTGTCGTCAGGTTGTGCATCTGTCGCAGCGCACCTTGCTGCCCCGCTCCTAGGGAAGGGAAAACTGCTGGGGAAAAGCCCTAGCAGTGATAACAAGTACAGCTGTGGGTTGCCAGGACGACTAATAAGAGTCAGCTGTCTGTAGGGGGCAGGGCCTGGCTCCTATTAAGCCAAGAGTCAAGGCCAGGCTAGCAGTTCCCTGCCAGCAGCCAGAGGGGCAGGAGCTCCTGCAGTTAGGATGGGAGGACAAGCCTAATAGCAAGTATAGCTTGCGAGAGCTCCAGAGGCTGGAGCAATGATATTGGGTTATAGCCAGGCGGCTTATAGTTATGTTATAGCCTAGAGGCTTGTGTTTTGCGTTTGCGTTGTTGCTATTACACCGGTGGTTTGGGTGAGGCTATAGGGGTTGGAGGAGGCCTCATTGGGGACTCACAACAGAGGGTGAGGACCCCAGCACCTGAGTGGGTGCAGCATACTCATAGGGACCCACAGTGGTGTGGGGGCCCTAGCACCAGTGAGGGCGCAGCGTACTCAGGGGGAACCCACAGCAGTGTGTGGACCCCAGTGCCAGTGAGGGCGCAGCTTACGGGGTGCTTAGACCCCAGCCCCACAGAGGGGGCGTTTGAGAAGCCCAAGTTGGGCACAACGAGCCCCAGGAAGGGGCAGCCTTTTTAAGAAGCCCCATGCGGGCGTAGCAAGCCCCAGAGCGGGGCAACTATTGAGAAGCCCCAGTGCGGGCATGACGGCCCCAGGAAGGGGGCAATATATTAAGGAGCCCAGCATGGGCACAATGAGCCCCAGAGAGGGGGCGATATTATTGAGAAGCTCGGCGCGGGCATGTAAGGTCCCCAAGAAGGGAGACTATTGAGGAGCCTGAGACGGGCGTAGCGAGCACGGCTGTAGGCTAGTGCGGCAACAGCCCTCAGATAGGGGCCGGGTGCTGCGGTGGACCCCGATGGAAGGGGTTAGTAGTACAGCGCCCCAGGAGAAAGGCAAGGTGCTGCGGTGGTCCCCGGCAAAAGGGGATAGCAGCGCGGAGAGCCGGGATCAGAGAGGGTAGCCGTGCGGTTGGCCTAAAGGACCGGAGACCCGCTAGGAAGTCCTGTAGCGGGCTAGATTATTTTAGAGAAGGCCCAGAGGGGGCTCAACAAGAGTCCCAGTGAGGGGCTTTATATTGGAGACAGCCCGGGAGAGCGGGCTAGACTACAGAGGAGGCCCGGGGAAGCAGGCGTGTTGACAGACCAACGTCCAGTACATCTGCGAGGTTTGGGGCGTGGTGTTAGGGGTTGGTAGGAGCCATGAGTAGCCCATAAGGCTAGGGTGCCTGGGGAGCACCCATCATACCGGGAGACCCCCAGGGGGTCCGGGAACACACGGGGACAGAGGTCCCAGCTATCTGTGCCCAGGGAGTCGTAAGGCAGCCTCCCAACGTATATTAAACAGCAAAGACGTGGCGGGCGAGAATCGAGGGTGCCCTTGGGCCGAATTGGCACGGACAGAGTGCCTTAAGGAGATCACGGCCCTCCTATAGGACCCCGCCGTGACAGCATCCCTACCTCCTGGACTCTCTTTCGGGCTCCGTTGCCGTAGGGGCCCCTTTTCGTCTCTCTCGTCGCGTGCATGCCTGAAGGCATCTTTGGTAAGTCTCCTTCTCTCTTTTATTATCCTCTTCCGACTTCGTATTGGCTGCCCGGGTTATTCGTCAATTTCCTCATTGTCTTCCTCCCCAGCAGCTGTTCCCCCTCTTTTAGTAACCACGTCGCAGCTGTGGCGCTGTTACACACCTCCCCCTCCTAGTTAAACAGTTCACCTGTTTCCTGGGTGCGTTGTCATGAAGACTTGTGCTTGATGTATGTTTTCCCATTGTCTCGTCGGTATTGTCGTATTTTTCCTCCTGGCCGTCTCCTGGACGTGATAGGAGGTCTGCATTTCCATTTCTTCTTCCGGCTCAGTGCTCCACTGAAAAAAAGAATGGTTGTAAGGCTAATGACCACCTCATAAGTCTAGCATTATTTAATTTGGCGGTTCTCAACCACCGCAGGGGGGCGTGATCTGTGACAAGCACAAATTTTCGTCCTAACAAATAGTATTGAAACAAATCTATGGCCCAGTGAACTGCTAGGCACTCTCTTTCTATGGTAGAGTATTGTGTCTCCTCCGGTTTAAGCTTCCGGCTGGCAAAGGCTACCTGATGCTCTATTTCTTGATCTTTTTGGAACAATATTGCTCCTAGTGCAACTGCCGAGGCATCAGTTTGAAGATAGAAGGTCTTCTCAAAATCTGGGGTGTATAGGACGGGGTGTTGGCCCAAGGCGTCTTTTAACTGGTTAAAGGCTTGTATAGCCCCTGGGTTCCAGGTTACCGGGCTGCGTCGTCCGTTTGTCAACTCAGTCAACGGAGCGGCCTTCTCTGAGAAGTCGGGGATGAATCGCCAATAATAATTGGCAAACCCCAGAAATGACCTAAGTTGTTTTAATGTTTTAGGGAGAGGCTGTCATCTTATGGCCGCCACTTTTTCCGTTATGGGTTTTATGGTTCCCTGGCCCACTATGAACCCCAGGTATTGGGTTTCGCATTTCCCCAAGGCACATTTTCGCGGATTCGCCGTCAGTCCTGCCCAACGTAGGCTGCTTAGTACTTGCCTCAGATGTTTACAGTGCATCTCCCAACTGGGGGAGAATATAATAATGTCATCGATGTAAGCAGTGGCATACCCCTGGTTTGGGGCCAAGATTCGTTCCATGAGGCATTGAAAGGATGCCGCGGCCCTGTGTAATCCAAAGGGCATTCTCCTAAACTGAAACAGCCCCCATGGCATCCCAAATGCTGTCTTCTCCTTGTCCTCCTCTGCCATGGGGATCTGCCAACAGCTCTTTGTAAGGTCTAAGGTGGATATAAATCATGCCTGTCCGATTTTCTCAAGCATATCGTCCACCTGGGGCATCGGGAAGGCATCAAATCTTGCCACTTCATTCAGCCTTTGATAATCCACGCATAGTCGGATGGATCCATCTGGCTTGGGTACCACTACTATTGGGCTTCTCCACGGGGCTTTGGGACTCTTCAATTATTCCTCTTTCCTTCATTTGCTGGATCTCCCAGTGGACCACGGGCCATAGGTGGTGAGGTAATCTCTTCCAGTGATCTCTTATTATTTTTCCTGGAGGTGTAACAATGGAATGGCAAACCCCCTTTGCTTCCCCCGGTGTCTCCTGGAACACATCTTGGAACTCCCCGATTAGGGCCTTTACCTTGGCCTGTTGGCCAAGGTCTAGGTGGTCGTCTACTTGGGGCTCCTCTGTCACTCCCATTAAGCACCTTACCGTCATGACCTCTTCTTCTTCCCCCTCGTCCTGGCTCACTAACCACCCCTCCCTTTCTTGCCATTTCCTATGGAGATTGATGTGGTATATTTGTTTCCGTCATGTAGGGTGGGTACGTATTACCTCATAATTCACCGGCCCTGTTCGTCTTGTCACTTGGAAGGGTCCTTGCCATTGAGCCGTCAATTTATGGGTACTGTCAGGCAGTAGTACTACCACCCTATCTCCTACTTGTAATTCCCGGTCCACGGCTCTTGCGTCGTATTGCTATCATTGTCTTTCTTGACTTTGGCTCAGATGTCTCTGGGCAATCTCCACCGCTCTCTGCAATTTTTCTTGGAACTCTCCTGTTATCCGGGTTTGAGGTTCCTCCCCCTGTGCTTGGGTCCACCCTTCATACACCAGGTTGAGCAAACCCCGAGGGCTGTGTCCGTAGACTAACTCGAATGGGGCGAACCCCGTGGAGGCCTGAGGGGCCTCCCTTATTATAAAGAGCAACGGGGGTAAAAGTGCATCCCACTCCCGGGTGTCTCCCTTTATGCAGGCTTTAATCAACCCTTTAAGGGTATGATTAAACTGTTCTACGAGCCCATCTGTTTGGGGGTGGTATACCGAGGTGCGTAACTGGTCTATTCTCAAGACTTTGCACACTCCCTTTAAGATTTTCGACATGAAATGTTTCCCTTGATCGGTTAGGATCTCGCGGGGAATTCCTACCCAGGCTATCCATCGTAGCAGGGTGGTTACTATAGCTGGGGCTGTTACGGACCTTAGGGGAATCGCCTCCGGGAACCTTGTTGCATAATCTATGATTACCAGGACGAATTGGTAGCCCGTCTTGCTGCGCGGAAAGGGCCCTGCGATATCTAAGGCTATCCGATCAAAGGGCCAGGCAATCAATGGCATGGGGATCAGCGGTACCAGTGCTGGTCTTACCCCTCCCGTCTTCTGACATTCAGGACACTCAGCGCAGACCTCCTCGGTCATCTTAAAAATCCCGGGCCAGTAAACCCGCCGTTTGAGGCGGGCCTCCATCTTATCGCGCCCCAGATGCCCCGCCATGGGTAAGGTATGTGCGACCCGCAACAAGCCCTCCCAGTATCTTTGGGGTACCAGGAGCTGTGCTCTCTCGCCTCCCTCTTCCAAATCCTCCACTCTATAGAGCAGACCCCTCCTTACCTCATATCATGGGTTCCTGGGGGGTTTTGGTGCGGGTCCAGCTCTTCTCGCAGCTTCTTCCTCCTGGGTCTTCCATAGATTCTGAAACAGGGGTTCTTGTCGTTGTTCTTAACAAAAATTCCCCCCTTCTATCAGCTGGTCGATTTCTAATTCTTCTTCCTCGTCCCCAAAATACAGTTCCCGTGGCTTCTTCTCCCGGGTCTCCGAGTTATCTATCATTTTCTGGCGGACCACCTCTCTCAGGTGAGGCCAATCCAAGCCCAGCAGCATAGGGCAGGGGAGTGTCTTGGCCAGCCCCACCAACATCTCCTCCATTCACCCCAACACGGAGAGCTCCAGCCTCCTCCTTGGGTAGGTATATACGGTCCCGTGCATGCATACCATGGACACTGGTGTACTTGGGGTCCCTACCTGTGGAGGTATCAAGTCCTCCCGGACCATAGACTGGGAACACGCCGTGTCGATTATTGGGGAAATAATGGTATTGCCCACACGGACCTCGACCATGGGTTTGTTCTTCTGGCCACTCTCTTGATGCCGCCCGAAACTACAGTCCATTTTTTGTCGTGTCCCTCTGCCCGAGGAGCCACCTCGCGGGTCATTCGTGGGCAAAACTGTGAGATGTGTCCCCTTTCCCCGCATTGGTAGCAAGTTACCTCCGGCGTATTCCCTGGGCGATTCTCCTTGCGGGTCGTTTCCCCCCTTCTAAAGGGTATTGCTATGCTGGTTGCTTTATGGGAGGCGGTTGGTCCTCCCCCCCCCTCTCTCTCTTGACGTTCTCTCCTTCTCCTTCAGCTACTGTATAGTCCTCCGCCAGCTGAAGCACCTCCTCCACGGTCTTCGGTTGATGGCGCTGAACCCACCTTTGGGTGTTGCCTGTCAAGTCAGTTAAGAATTGTTCCAGCACTATCTGGTCCACTTTCTCCTTTGCTGTGCGTTTCTCGGGCTGCAGCCATCGTGCTGCGAGGTGTCGGAGTGTTTGCACTAAGAGTCGGGGTCTGCTCCCTTCGGGCCCCTTCCTGGCCCTAAATCTGCTCCGGTAGGTTTCTGGGGAAATCTCTAAGCGGTACAGTATGGCTGCTTTTACCCTGGCTTCGTCCCATGCCTCTAGCCGGTTAAGGCCCCGATGGCCCAGCACAGGCGGCCTAATCAGAAGCGGGCCCAACTTAGCAGCCCAGCTCCCTGGATCCCACTTTGCCGCCGTGGTGGCTCGCTCAAAGGCCTTGAGGTAGGCCTCCACATCGTCTTCCTTAGTCATTTGAGGGAGTCCGATCAGGCCTCCTTCTCTGGGCCTGAATGTTTGTTGCTCGGCGAGTTTTTCGCAGAGGTCTTGTTGTCTAGACCACAGTTGTATCCGGGTCTCCGCCTCTTGCATCCAAAGTCTCACCATTTCCTCCAATTGAGCCTGCTGGCCCTGTAGGAGGTGTAAGGTAAGGGAATGAGCCTGCTGCCAGGTCGTAGGTTTTTGCGTCTCCATGGCCTCTGGGTTCGTCCGTTACAAGTGGTTCGATTCCCGGCCAATGCACCACTGTGAGCGCATGCCCTTCCTGGGTACCCGGTTTTCAGGTGACTTCCCCCTGATTCCCGCCTGCCATGACTTGATCTTAACCTAATTTGTGAGGGGGAAGGAACAGTTGTTAGAAACCGGTACCCCGGTAAAGAAGATACCCAGGTCAGATCTTCACCGGCAATGCTTTATTTTATGTGGCCTGGCTCTTTCTCCAGGGCTGGCCCTTCTCCCGAGTGCCTACAGCGGGGTTCTCTCTGCCTGCCTTCAAAGATCAAAGTGGGATTACTTATTGTCCCTCTTCTCAATGATCAGCCGCTAATAGCCCGGTTAGCGGCTGATTGCCGTCGACCCCGGGATTCCCTGGCTGCGACTCATGCCGGCTTGGGGAGCACGGCATTGTTGCCTTTACTATTCTGTTACTTTCTTTCCCGCTCTCTGTCTTCTCCCTAGCTGGCCACTTGCTCGCTGATCAGCCGCTAATTACCTCATTGGTGGCTGATCAACGCCAACGCTGGGATTCCCCGTCTGCGGCTCGTGCCGGCTTGTGAAGTACGGCTTCGTCAATTTCCTCTTCTCCTTATAATTTTCCTGTCTTTACCCTCCGGTACCAGGCCCGCGTTATAGAGCCTGCAAGGTAAGGTTGGGGTTCCTTCGCCCTCTTGCTCTGTGCTCCTTACTTTACGCTTCTTCTCCTCCCCCCTCTTCAGCTCGGGGAATCCCTCCCCAGCTCTGAGTCCTCTGTGGGGATGGGGAAGGTCCCGTGCCGCTGCTTGGTTCCTCACTCACTGCAGAGGCCATCTTCTCAAGGTAGGACACGATCCGTAGATGGGTGCATCACTCCCCGCAATTACCCTCGTCATCAGGGTGTGCGTCCCTATCTCCTGGACACTCTCTTAGGCTCTATTGCCATAGGGGCCCCTTTTCGTCTCTCTCGTCACGTGCGTGCCCAAAGGCATCTTTGGTAAGTCTCCTCCTCTCTCTTATTATCCTCTTCCGGCTTCGTATAGGCTGCCCGGGTTATTCATCAATTTCCTCATTGTCTTCTGGGGAGGGCAGCTGTTCCCCTTCTTTCCCCCTCTTTTAGTAACCGCGTCGCAGCTGCGGCGCTGTTACACCGACCATGGAGCCAATTCCCCAGCCAGCGGATCGTGGTGGACCCGAGGCCGCAGTTGGCCAGTTTTGCCAAGAGGTGATCATGGGATACCAGATCGAATGCTTTTTTTAAAATCAAGATGTATGGCATCAATCTCCTCTCCCTTGTGCAGGTGATAGGTCACCTGATCATAAAAGGAAATAAGATTGGTCAAGCAAGACCTACCCGCAACAAACCCATGCTGGCTATCCCTCAGGATGTTGCCATCGGCCAGTCTGGTAAGAATGGCCTTTTTGATAATCTTTTTTAAGACTTTCTCCAGGATGGAGGTCAGGCTGATGGGCCTGTAGTTTGCCAGATCCACTTTTCTCCTTTTCTTGAAGATAGGCATAACATTGGCCTTCTTCCAGTCTTCAGGTACTTCACCAGAGCGCCAGGAGTTCTCAAAGATCCATGCCAGGGGCTGAGCTATGACGCTAGCCAGTTCCTTGAGTACCCTGGAATGTAGATTGTCAGGGCCGGCTGACTTGAAGGTGTCCAGCCTCTCAATGTGTTCCTTCATGAGGTCAGCATTGGTGGAGGGCAAGGAATCTCCCTCACTCAGGCCTCCCTGTCCCATGCTGGGCAGAGGTGTCCCATGGGACTGATGAAAGACCGATGCAAAGTACCCATTTAGTATGTTGGCTTTTTTCTGGGCATCGGTCATCAGTTGTCCCATCTGGTTTAGCAGGGGTCCAATGTTGCCCTTGCTTTTCCTTCAGCTCCCCACATATCTAAAAAAGGACTTTTTATTATCCTTGATACTAGTAGCCAGTTGGAGTTCCATCGCAGCCTTGGCTTTCCTGGTTTGCTCCCTGCAGGTCCGGACCAGTGTGGAATATTCCTCTTTGGAGGTGGATCCCCTCCCGCATCCTTTGTAGGTCTTTCTTTTTAGGTTCAGGAGGTCCCCTAGTTCCTTGCTGAGCCAAGGGGGCTGCTGTGCCCTTTTGCTGCCTGTTTCTCCAAGACAGAATAGAGTTAGCTTGTGCATACAGGATCGCTCCCTTGAGGAGCAACCACTCTTCCTGAACTCCCCTCCCCTTGGGGTCGTGGTCCCTTAGGGCCTTACCGATAAGCCTCCTGAGCTTGTCAAAGTCAGCTTTCCTGAAGTCGAGGACTTCTGTATTGCTGACTTGCCAGCTTTATGGCGGATGGTGAAGGTGATCAGCTCATGGTCACTGTCACTCAGCTTCTCTTTGATTGTTAGGTCACTGATTAGGTCGTCCCCAGTTGCCAGTACCAGGTCAAGCAGCGCTTTACCTCTCATTGACCCATAGACTTCTTGTGCCAGATAGAGGTCATCCACGCATGAGAGGAAGCTTTGTGACTGCTTGGATTTGGCCGAGCGCTCTTCCCACAAGATGTCTGGGTAGTTGAAGTCTCCCATGACAACCATGGACCAGGAGCATGCAGCCTCAGCCAATTCCCTGGCAAACTCCTGGTCAAGCGCTTGACTTTGGGTGGGAGGTCTGTAATAGACTCCCACCATTGTGTCCCCTGTGCCATGTTCCACACAGATTTTAACCCAGAGGGTCTCCAGTCATCCACCCTGGTCACCAATATCGGCTTGCAAGGACGCGTAGCTCTCTGACATAGAGAGCTACACCCCCACCCCTTTTGTCCACTCGATCTCTCCTGTACAGGGTATAGCCATCTATACCCATGGTCCAGTCATATGTAGAGTCCCACCAGGTGTCCGTTATCCCTATGACATCATAATAATTTGTGTTAAGCCGGAGGACAAGTTCCTCCTGTTTATTCCCCAAGCTCCTGGCATTCGTGTACAGGCAGGCAAGTGTCCCCTTGTGGACCCTTGCCTTGCCTACAGATTGTTCCAGGGCTGGGGCAGGGGTGGGCTCCCTTAAGTGCCTTGGCCTGCTGGCTTTGCAAGGGTTGCTCAGTGGGCCGGCAGTGGCAATAGTCCCCCTGTCCCCCAGCGGGCTTAGTTTAAAGCCCAGTTGAGCAGGTCAGCCAGTCTGGCTGAGAAGAGCCTCTTCCCCAGTGGAGAGAGGTGGAGGCCATCCCTTCTCAGAAACTCACTGCCTCTCTCACCAAAGAGCGGACTGTGGTCATGGAAGCCAAAGCCTTCCTGATGACACCAGCGCCGAAGTCATAGTTTCATAGTTGGTAGAGTCAGAAGGGACTTGAGCAGATCATCAAGTCCAACCCCCTGCCATGGCAGGAAAGAGTACTGGGGTCAAACAACCCCGGCGACGTGTTCATCTTGCCTCCTCTTAAAGATCCCCAGGGTAGGAGCCAGCACCACTTCTCTTGGAAGTTGGTTCCAGATCCTAGCCACCCTAACAGTGAAGTAGCGCCTCCTGATATCTAACCTAAATCTACCCTCTTCCAGCTTGTGACAATTATTTCTTGTGACCCCTGGTAGTGCTCGGGAGAACAGAGACTCCCCCAGTGCCTGTTGGTCCTCCTTGACTAGTTTGTAAATGGCCACTAGATCCCCCATCAGCCTTCTCTTATGGAGGCTGAACAGGTTCAGGTCCCTTAACCTCTCCTCGTAGGGCCTGCCCTGCTGACTCCTGGTCATGTGGGTGGCCCTCCTCTGGCCCCTCTCCATGTTGTCCACATCCCTCCTGAAGTGCGGTGCCCAGAACTGGACACACTACTCCAACTGTGGCCTGACCAGTGTTGCATAGAGAGGGAGGATCACCTCCTTGGACCTGTTTGAGATGCATCTGTGGATGCATGACAAGGTGCGGTTGTCCTTCCTGACCGCTTCCCCACACTGTTGGCCCATGTTCATTTTGGCATCAATAATGACTCCAAGATCCTTTTCTGCCTCTGTACTGGTGAGAAGGTGCCCACTTCTCCCCACATCTTAGTGTCATCTGCAAATTTGAACAGGGTGCTTTTTACACCCCCGTCCAAGTTGCTGATGAAGATGTTGAACAGTGTGGGCCCGAGGACCAAGCCCTGCAAAACCCCACTGCCCACATCCCTCCAGGTCAAAAATTACCCATCCACCACCACTCTCTGGGTGCCTCCAGCCAGCTAGTGACCCATTTGACTGTGTAGATGTCGACGCCACAGTCCCCTAGTTTTTTACTAGTCCTTGGTTACTACCTGGATCCTCCTCTCCCTCCTCAGCCCATAGCCCAAGTCTGGGAGGATCAAAGAAAACACCACCTGCGCACCCAAACCCTTTAGCCCCACTCCCAAATCCCTGTAGCATTTCATGACCTGGCTGGGAGAGCTCCAATCCGTGTCATTGGTGCCCACATGGATAAGGAGCATAGGGTAGTGGTCAGTGGACTGGAGGAGCTTAGGGAATCTTATCTGCAATGTCTCAGATATGGGCTCCCAGGAAGCAGCAAACTTCCTGGGCTAAGGGGTCAGGGCAGCAGATCGTCCCCTCAGTCCCCTTCAGGATAGAGTCTACCACGACAAACACTTTGTGTTTTGTCTTGGGGAGAGCAGGGGTGGTAGCTATAGTACAGCCTATGTTGTCTGCGGGAGCTGGCAACTTAGCAGTCTCTGCTGGAGCTGAAAGAGGTTTGTACCTGTTGCAAAGCTTCAGCAGGGCAGGGACCTTGGTGCGGTGGGCCTTGGGGCCCTTGACCACTTTGGTCCAACTCCTTGGCTGGACAGAATGGGAGGTCCCTGAGTCCTCCCTTGTCCTGGAGGGAGACCATGGTCTACCCTCCATCTCCCGGGGGAGAAGGGCCTGGCAGTAGGAGTCTATCTCCTGCTCACAATCCCTGATGGCACCCAGTCTCTGGACTGCAGCCTGGAGCTCCTCCAGCTGGCACGCCAGAGACCCCAAGAGGGAGCAGACCTCACAAGGGGAGATGGCCATGCTCCCGGGCCCCAGAGCCTGAAAAAGTGACAGGCAGGCCCCGCAGCTGAGAGCCAGGGGCTCTGCATTTCATGGTCACTGGATAAAATGGATCAAGAGCAATGAAAAAGGTTCTATCTGACTGGGAACAAAGCTCTATATTTGAACTCAGGGCCCCCTCACAGGGAGGGAAACAGTCAGTTCACTGACTCACATACCCTATCACACATTCTTATCTCCTGGCCTCACTTACTTTTAACTTACTTTAGCCTTGCTAAAGTCAAGGTATATCACATCTACTGCTCTCCCGCCCCATTAATGGAGCCTGTCACCTTAGCATAGAAGGACATCAGTTTGGTCAAGTATGACTTGCTCTTTGTGAACCCATGCTGGCTGTTCTTGATTATTTTGTTTTTTTTTCATAGTTGCTAGGGTTGACTCAACAGATCATCGAGTCTGACCCCCTGCCTAGGCAGGAAACAGTGCTGGGGTCAGATGATCCCAGCCAGATCCCTATCCAGCCTTCTCTTAAAGACCCCCAAGGTAAAGAAGAGCACCACCTCCCTTGGAAGCCCATTCCAAATTTTGGCCATCCTTACCATGAAGAAGTTTTTCCTGATATCTAGTTTAAATCCTCTCTTTATCAGTTTGTGACCATTGTTCCTTGTTACCCCAAGAGGCACCCTGGTGAACAGAGCATCTCTTCTCCCTTGCTGCGTCCCCCTAATGAATTTGTAAGTGGCCACAAGATCACCTCTCAGCCTTCTCTTGTGGATGCTGAAGAGGTCCAGATCCCTCAGTCTCTCCTCATAGGTCTTGTCCTGTAAGCCCCTACCCATACGAATGGCCCTCCTCTGGACCCTCTTGAGTCTATCAACATCCTTCTTGAAATACGGCACCCAAAACTGGACGCAGTACTCCAACTGTAGTCTGACCAATGCTGCATAGAGGGGAAGTATCACCTTCTTGGTTCTATTTGTCATGCAACTGCTGATGCATGATAAACTGCGGTTAGATTTGCTGATGATTTTGTCACACTGACAACTCATGTTCATCTTGGAGTCCACTATGACTCCAAGATCCTTTTCCGCTTCTGTGCTGCTGAGAGGGTCACTTCCCAGCCAGTAGGTGACCTGGATATTTTTGCACCCTAGGTGCAGCACTCTGCACTTGTCCTTGTTGTACTGCATCCTGTTGTGTACTGCCCACTTTTCTAACTTATCCAAATCTGCCTGCAATCATTCCCTACCCTCTGGGGTGTGCATTTCACCCCACAATTTAGTATCATCCACAAACTTGGACAGAGTACACTTCACACCCATATCCAAGTCACTGATGAAGATATTGAAGAGTACAGGTCCAAGGACCAAACCCTGCAGGACCCCCCTACCCACATCCTTCCAGGTTGATACCGACCCATCTACTACCACTCTCTGGGTGCAGCCACTAAGCCAGTTTGCCGCCCACCAAACTGTGTAAACATCTATGTCATAAAATGAAACCAGATTGGTCAGGCATGATCTACCTGCTACCAATCCATGCTGGTTTCCCCGATGCATTATTTGTCCTGCTGGACTCCCACAAATATGATCCTTCATAATCTTTTTAAAGACCCTTCCAAGGATGGAGGTGAGACTGACTGGCCTGTAATTACTCAGATCCTCTTTCCTGCCCTTCTTGAAAATAGGGACCATGTTGGCCCTTTTCCAGTCCTCCGGGATCTGACCTGAGCACCACGAGCGCTCAAACAGCCGTGCCAGTGGTTCTGCTATGACACCGGCCAATTCCTTCAGTACTCTTGGATGCAGCTTATCTGGACCTGCTGACTTGAACACATCCAGTCTATTCAAGTGACTCTGCACCAAGCCAGCATTAACAGTTGGTAGGCTGGTGTCCCTCTGATGCCCATCTAAGAACCCATTAGGAAACTTTTCTTGAGCCCTGTTCAGGAACACTGAGGCAAAAATCTCATGTTCTTCTCTAGGTGCTTCACAATAGGCTCCTTAAGAACTTGTTCTATGATCTTATCCACTTCTTCCTCTCAGTTTGTTGGCCTGTAACAGATGCCCCCTATGACATCCCCCCTACTGCTTTCCCCTCTGACCAGAGGCTTTCAACAGGTCTACCTGCCACTTTATACTGCACCTCTGAACATGTTCACTGTGATGATAAAGACCATTCACACCCCCTCGGTACCCAGGGATCCCTGACCGACCCAGAATGGGCCGGGCAGGGAGCTCTGGAGAAGAAAAAGAGAAAACTTACCTGTAGAGTGGGGAGAGTCAGAGCCAAGGTGATGTGTGGCAGGGCCACTGCAATTTAGAAGCTCCCTGTCAATCAATCTAGGTGGTGCCCAGCTGATTGTCAGCCACAGGTGCTTCTGTGAAAAAAGGCAATGAGAGTGCAAAAAAAGGCACTGGCAAAAAATGGCACTGAGAGTGCTGGCAGGGAGGTGGTGGGAACTGACTCCAGGCCAGCAGAGACTGGGGCAGATGAGCTCTCAGGTCACCAAGGCAGGGTGGTGCTAGGGCTCTATTAACACAGGGCAGGGAGGCCCCAACTGGATGAAGCTGGGACAACGGTTTCAGTCTAGCTCGGGGGCCAGCTCCCATAGGGAGTGAAGAGAATTACACAAACTCAACATGGGTACTGAGCCCTGAATCAATAGCTCCCCCAGAGTGGAGGCTTTCTCTTTTGTTTTCTGTTTACATTGATTTCATATTTTGAGAGGCCACAGGGGCCAGTGACTGAGTAGTCCCTTATCTAAAGTCCACTTTAGTGAGTAATGTCTAGAGAGTGGGGAGCAGACAGATGGCCTTAAGAGGGCCAAGGAATATCATCTGACCAGGCTGGCAATCCACTGAGGAAGCAGAAGCTGGGACATCGGTTGATGAATACTGGGACCGGATAAGGCCAAAGTTGCCACAAGTGATCAGAAAGCCTCAACACCAATGGTTGGCGTGTGGAGGGAGTGTAGGGGAGGTGGAACCACAATGTCAACCACATCAAAACCATGAGTACCCCTAGCAGGGACATCAGTAATTATGCCACTGAACACCTCCTTAGAATTCTTTTAACATCAAGTCGTGGCAGAAGAGTTGAGGGTGAAGAGCCTGCTTTGGGGTACTCTAGAGATCGATTGTCAAATAGGCAGTGGTGTGACATGTACATTACCTTTGTATATAAGGCAACACCTCCTCCTTTTACCCCCGCCTGTCCTTTCTGAACAAGTTATACCCATCTATGGCTGACTTCCAGTCATGTGAACTATCCCACCACATCTCTATATTCCCAATTACATCATAATTCCATGATTTTACTAGGAACTCCATTTTTTCTTGTTTATTTCCTATGTTTGTTATATTAGTATATAAATATTTCAGGTATCTTACTGATTGTCCTGTCTGCTCCTTGAGAATATTGCTAGGGCTTCCACTATTGCATTCTGTGCCCGCCTCTGCTCAACCAGGTGCTCTTGAGCTGCCTTCGCTCGGGTGGCTGTTCTAGCTGGCCCCGAGCCTACAGGAGGGCCCCGGGAGGTACCTCGGGTGGTGTCGGGAGGCCCCCTAACCTCACCTGCCATGACTTCGGATGGAACCTCAGTGGTGGGGGTCTCCGTTAGCGCTGCCTCCCAGGGTCGTTACGCCTTCGGCAGGCACTCATGGGGCTCCAACCTCCCCTACACCCCAGCTAATTGCCATCTGCTGCTGTGGGTCTTCCTGTGGCCTTCCTTTGGTGACCCCGCCATGTTTTCGGTCCTGTCTCCCAGTGGTCCCCACTCCGGGGATCCAAGCTTCCCAGGCTGAAATCCGCCTTGAGGGTCTCACACCCCCTGATTCCCTGCTGCCCCTAGCCTATACTGACCTGAGGCCACCGTAACACAAAACGAGAGAGCCTAAAGGAAAGCAAACAACAAAACAAAGTCAAGCCCTTCTACCGCGGTGAGCCCAGGACCTGAGCCGGGTGCCTAAGCCCCGACCGACGGGCTGCCCTGGCTCCAAGTCTGTCGGGTGGCTTAAGGCCACTGACTTCCCCGGGTGTCTACACTCCGGGCCCGTGGCTCCTGCTCTCTGGGAGTCTCGTATCTGGTGTTCTCTCCCTCGCCAGGTCCGCTGCCAGTTCCTCCGCCGGCCTGTCTGTCGGCTCTCTCGCTGGGTCCACAGCCAGTTTCCTCACCGGCTACGCCACCCGCTCTCTTACCAGCACCGTAGCCAGTTCCTTCTCCAGTTGTACTGCCGATGTCATCTCCACCCTCTCCGTCGGCTCCTTTAAGAGCGCAGCTCTCGCTGCTGTAGCTGCGGCTTCCTCTACTGGCTCCTTTACTGAGGTGGCTCTCACCGCTGCTGTCGACGCCGCTGCCGTTCTCACCAACGCCGCTGCCGTTGCCTCAACTTTCCCCGTCGCGCTGGGTACATGGGCCCCGCAGGCGCGGGTCCCGCTCTCGGGATTCCCTGCAGGCTTTCCCCCCTTCCGGCCCTGCTCCGCTTCCGGGGCCGCCTTTTATTCCTGCCGGGTGGCATCTCCTGCTGATGTCGCCCGGCCCCAGCTGGATATGAGCGTGGCTTACAAATCGCGCCGGCGGTTTTCCCGCGCACATGTCCCTGCTCCCTCCAGCTTCTGCGTGGGGTAAGTAAGTGGTTACTTGCCCCCTGGTTTTGCCCCAGGATTCCCTTCTAACCCTGGCGTCCCTGGGACACTTTCCCTTACTACGTTTTTTTATCTGAGATATGTGTGTGTACATCCAAGGCATACAAAAATATGTATCGGTTTAGCCAGTACCTGCTACTATGCCTGTCAGTCCGTGCACACACTAAACATGTCCACAGTGCAAGGAAAATAGAACTATGTCCTATGGGTAAGTAGCAAAAATCCCACTTACACACCTAGAGAACTACCATTTTCATGCACAAAGGGATATGATCCAGTCTTATGTCAATTAAAAGCTGATTAATTTATACATCTCAAAATGTAATTGTAAATAGGAAATAATAACCAAGTACTTCTACTGGGGTCCCTCAAGGATTGGTTTTTGGCCTTACACTATTTTATGCTTTTATTAATGGTGTGGAAGAAACCAAAATTGTTACTAAAAAATTTGCACATGTAACCCAGTCACACCCAACTAGGTGCTCCCCTCTCCAAATAGAAGAGATGGGTAGCTAGGCAGAAGTGCTGTGAGAGGGATCTGTAAAATACTGGCCAGTTCCCCCTATTCCCTATAGAGTCAGGCCAGGACCAGGAATAGCTTAACTATATACAAATGTATTAATGTTTACAGGGAACCTTAACAAGATAGCTATTAATATACAACTGATACTTTCTTATCAATCTGTAAATATCTGTATTGGTAAATATGTCCAACAACAACAGGTAAATATAGCTAGGCAGATACACACAGGTATCAACAGGTAAGTTCAGGCAAGAACAATAACAAGAAATAGATACAAATAAACCTCAACTTGCTGACATAACCCAGGCCACATTGGAGGCTAATAATATCTATCTATCTATCTATCTATCTATCTATCTATCTATCTATCTATAACTGTTTACAAAATGGTAGGTGCAAGTCTTCCCCCTGCTACAGGTACCCACATGGTCAAGACTATTGGGTGTTCCCCTAGGGTGCCAAACCCTGCCACCCTCCTAGGGGGAGAAGGGTCCCAGTACCTCCTCAGCCCCAGATGGGCCCATCTGGTTCCTGATCCCTCAGGACCCCCTTTCAGGGCTTCCTCCCTTGTGGGGACCCATTCCCCGGCTACTCATAGATCCAGAGAGCAAGCTGACAGGGCTACAAGAGCCACAGGTGCCTTTTCGGGCCTGCCCAGGCCCTGCCTTCTGTCCTCCATTGGGGCTTGGGCCACCTCTTGCAGGTCCCAATACCCAGGCCTTGCCTTCTGCCTTCCATTGGGGTTTGGGCCGCCTTGTGCAGGCCCTGAATCCCAGACCACCAGACCTCTGCCAGGCCCCACTGGTGCCTCCTGGGCGCCCAGTCTCATTCCAAGGGAGGGATTGCAAACCCAAGCAGCCTTGCCACATGCACCAGGTGTCCAGGAACCCAAGCTGTCTCCTGCAGCTCCCAGGTTCTGCCCCATGCACCACTCTGTGCATTGCCAGGTTTGTAGCCAAAGCTGCTTGCTGCTCTAGTCCCACCAAGGGGGTCTTCCAGGGCTCTTCTGGGCTACCTCTTCTACCCACTAGGCAGCTCTCCCTAGCTCTTCTGAGCCCTGCCTGGTTATTTGTCCCTCGACACATCTCCCAAGTGCTGGGCATGCAGCTCCTTTTATTCACTCCGGAAAGCCACCTCTGAAGGCTTGCCAGACCTGCAGAATGCAGGCTTCAATCAGATCCAGGAGGCTGTTTGCCTCCCCCGCTACCCTGTGTGAGGGGCAGGGCCAGCCCCACCCAGCCCTTACCTGATTGGTGGACAGGCTCTACCAATACAAAAGAAGATTTTCTGATCCCATTTGAGCCGAGCTGCATCAGCAAGTCTGTCACACACACAAAGATAAGGAAAGTGGTAGAATTGGGTATTTGACTGGTCAAAAAACACTTGGTCAACTGATTGGTCAAGTACATTTTAATCAATATTTTATTAGAACAGTGAAGAGAGATACTTTAATCTTTACTAGCATAGATACTTAAGCTAATTACAACAAACCCCAAGTTAGTTATCTATTATTGTAAAACAATGAAATAAAATTTTAACAACTTGAAAGTTAACAATTTTATAGCTATCAGTGTTAGGTAAGTGTAAATATGAATAATATTTGAGAATGAACAGTTCTTTTTTTCCATAGCTTTTATTCTGAAACCAAAATCTGCCCAAACAGTTACCAAAAAAAAGGGGGGGGGGGGAAGGAGTGAGGAGGGGGAAATTAAAGAGAAATAAAACACACATAGCAATTATAAAAGACAAAAGTCCATTTTTAAAATGAAGTTATGCTAAGTAGGCAGCAGGCTGATTCTTCATGCATTTTTCTGTTTGCATTTGCAGATGCCTGCAGTCACAGCAGATAGTCAATAGGAGCTTTTCTGTGTTGCTGGTTTTGGGTTTTTGAGGGGTGTCGCAGGGCACTGACCTGCCCTGCTCCTAAATAGGGGAAACTGCTAGGGAAGAAGCCCTAGCAGGGAACAAAGAGCCCAGCTGTGGGCTGCCAGGGCAACCAGAGAAGGTCAGCTGACCAGAAGGGGTGGGGCCTGGCTCCCTTATAAACCCAAGGAGCTGAGGCCAGGGGGAGTTCCCTGGCAGCAGCCATGGAGGAAGGAGCTCTCTCATGGAAGGGATGGAGTATTTCCTGGTAGGCTTGAGTGTTGTTTTAGCCAAGTGGCTTCCATTTAAGTTATAGCTAGAGGGCTTGTGTTTATGTTGCTGTTTGTTAGACGGGTGGTTTGGGTGAGACTATTAGGGGTTGGAGGAGGCCTCATAGAGGACTCACAGTGGAGTGTGAGGACCCCAGCGCCTGTGAGGGCGCAGCATTTGAGGTGCATAAACCCCAGCCCCAGTGTGGGCACGGAGAGCCCCAGGAGAGGGGCAGCATTACTGAGAAGCCCCAGTGTGGGCACGGAGAGCCCCAGGAGAGGGGCAGCATTACTGAGAAGCCCCCAGTGTGGGCGTGGTGAGCCCGGAGAGGGCGCAGCACTACTGAGGAGCCCTCACAGAGGGGGCGGCGTTACTGGGAAAGCCTGAGAGAAGGGCACGGAAAGAGAGGGAGAGAGACTGGACTGCAGAGAGCCCGAGTGCCAGAAAGGGCACGGAGAGAGAGGGACAGAATAACGTCCATTACATCTGCAAGGCTTGGGGCATGGCATTGGGGTGGTAGGAGCCACGCATAACCCATAAGGCTTGGGTGCACGGTACAATAGTGACAGGAGAACCATGGCCAAGTGAACAGAAGGCAGCCTCCCTATGAAAATATATAAAATCAAAGACGTGGCGGATGAGAATCAGAGGGTGCAAGATGACGGCTCGGCACGGTAAAGGAGGTGGCAGGGGACAGCATGGCGACCCTGACCTCCCTCCTGTTACAAGGGTTTTTTTTCTTTTTGGCTCTTCTCTCCGCATAGAGCAGCTCCTGCAGCTCTACCTGGCTTAATGTTGAGGAAGGAAAAGGAGACTGGAGTTCAGGAGAGAGGAGCCAGGTAGAGAGTACCTGTTTGTAAAGTGTGTTTCCTCACTTATGCCTTTGCTTACAAATGACACTATGATGCAATAAAAAAGACAGGCCAACACCTACCTGAGGTGGTGGGTATCATTCGTTAGCGAGGGCATTCTTGGCTTCGTGGCATCACTGACAGTTTTTGACTGTGGTCAAATAGTAATTGGTCAATTGACCAGTAACTGATATTATTTGACTAGTTTGCAAGTCCTAGAGAGTGATAGATAAAGAAGAGGATATGTCACTGATGCCTCCTCTACATGTAAGTATTGTGCAATTAATTGTGCAGTTACCTTGAGACCAAAGTATCTATCACACAATAAAAAGTTCCAACCAGCTATAAAGCTAGACCTCAAAAATGTATACTAACTTTATAGTTGGTTGCTATCCAGCTTTAATTTGCACATGTAGCATAGTCCATGTCCACGGTACCATGTCCATGGTGTTCGGGGGTTTGTGAAAATCCCAGGCCCATGAAAGGCTTTTGGTCCTGGCTGCCCCTCATAGACAACTAGGACCCAGAGTCTTCCAGTTGCATTTCTACCTGCACATGTAGAGGGGGCCTGATACAGAAATCTGGGTTGTTAGGTGAACTGAGTGCACACAAATAAAATGCAGTTAAATTTGGCTAAATTAAAATCAAAATTGGCTAACTTAAAATAAAAATAAAGAATCCAGGTCATACTAAAAAGATGAAGTCTGTATCCTGAGTAGCAGAAGCTCTGGACAAAAAGGTTTTATGATATCTGTGGTACAAATAGGGGGTACAGTCAATTGGTAGAAGGAGGCTATATTGATTCTATATTTTGTACTAGTACAATCACTATGGGAGCGTTGCATCCTGTTCTAATATTAATGCTTCAACAAGGAAGTTTGTAAAATGATGAGGATTCAGAAAAGAGCCACAGGAATGATTACAAGCCTGGAAAACTTTGTTCTGTTGTGGAAGACTTGAAATTTAATACATTCAATTTTTTGAAGAGATGACTCAGGTGTGACTTTCCTTTTGTCTAAGACTATCCTTACACAGGGAACAAAAGTAGTGATAACACAGCAGAGGTGGCCAGACTGCAGCTTGTGAGCTACATGCAGTTCCTACATAGTTTTAAAAGCCTCTCTCAGAACAGAGGATTTAAATAAAAACATCCTTTTTCTGTCTATAATATTTCATTATTTTTCTTTAATTCACACATTACTTATTCTAAGAAGTCATCTTACCAGCAAATTACTATCTGAGTGAGCCCTTTGTACAGATCGCTGACTGGGACATGCACATGAGGCCTGTGCAAAGCAGCTAGTATTTGCTTTGGATTCAGCCGATTTGGGGGACAGTGATTCAATTTGGTGATTCAAATCACTGTCCTGAATCGATTCAGCCACTGCTGAATTGTCCAAATCTCCAAATCGGCTCCATCCCCCACCCACTCTCTATGGCTGCCCCACCCACGCTCCCCATGCAAACCTCCCCATGCAGTTGGGGGACAGCAGGGATCATCCCCCCCACCTGGCGGCAGCCGGTGATTCATGACTTGTTTTTTTTAAAAAGCTGGGAACTAGGGCTTGTGGGGCAGCCATGGGGGGACTGGGAGAGCAGGTGGGGGTCAGGAGTACTCAGGGGGGCTGGGGGAGCAGGCAGAGGATGGGGCCTGGCAGGGGTCCTGCTATGGTCCGCCCCCCCTCCCCCACCCCCTACTTACCAGCATGAAGTCCGGGTACAGCTCCCGGCTGCAGCAAGCAGGGACTGCCTGAAGAGCCAAAGCTCTTTGAATCTTTTCCAAATCAATTTGGAGAGCTTCGAATCGATTCAGATCTTTTATTTGGTCTCCTGATTCGATTCAGATTCAGAGGTTTAGCCACTGAACTGGGCTGAATCTCCTCCAAATCAAATCAGCACCCAAAGCTTTGCACAGCCCTAATGCATGTCTCAAAACCTTTGTGTTCTTTGATTCTCATCTATGTCAAGATTTGAGTTTGCATCTAGAAGGGGTATGAAGTTTGGCTTCTTCTGCAAAAGAGAGCTTTTCAGTCTAGCAGTCAAAGATTTAATACTTTGACTGGAAGTTGAAGCTATTCCTATTGCTTAGAAATAAGGGACACCTTGTTTAAAAAAAAAAGGGGTAATTAACCAGTTACCAAAGGTTTTAATGGATTGTTCCTCACTGAATATTGTAAAAATAAAGATTAGATATTCTTTAAAAAGATATGAGTATTCTATGGCTGGTAATTTGAAGGTATCAGAAATGGTAGCCATAACATTCTCTTCTGGCTTCATCATCTCTAAATCTATGAAATGTGGTCTCTTGTCTATATGCTTCTTGGAATGCTAATTAGCAAGAGTCAAGGACATCTGAGGTACCCAAACATACTAAATTGCCTCAACACAGCTATTTGAGTAATCTGAACAGAAATGTAGTGATCTAATATCAGCAATGTCATCAACAAGAGCTTTTTTATAAGTAGAGGCCAAACATATGCTACTTTTGAAATAAATGGCATCTTAAGGTGCTCAAAAGAGGCATCAGACATCTTGATTACCAAAGACCTTATTACTTCCTACTACATTTTGTAAGTCTAGAAAGATAAAGATCTGAAGGAAAGGCTGTGGCATCAGTTATTCTAATGTAATTTAGATTAAGTGACAGGGTGTAGACAGAAGAGCATCTTCCCACTGTAACTTAGAATGCTTCCTGCAGAGCATTATGAGTTGCAACAATTCCCCCAAAACAAACAGAAGTTCACTGTTGAGTCCGTGGGGGAGAGGAATAGGCCTGTGCAAAATTTTGCCAGGTGTTTCATTTAGATGCTGTTTTGACTCATTTTGAGCTTGAAACAGCAAAATTGAAATGAAATAAAACAGCAATCAAAATATTTTGAGTTTTAAAGCTGGGCTTACTTGCAGGGAAGCAAAAACTAAGGAGAGGGAGGGGGAAGAGGGGGGAAGGACTGCTCTGATATTGACTGTGTAGCTGGCCAGTGACTGATCCTTCCCTGAGGTCCCTTCCAATCCCAGTGCTCTGGCGGAGGGGTGGAAAAACAGCATAAAAAGCAGCATTGTTTGAACTGAGTTTCTATGTGCCTTGGGCATGAACAACATGTGCCTCCGGCGGCTGGGGGCACGGTGGCAGTAGCGGGAGCATGGCAGCAGTAACCAGGGAGCTCCAGCTCCAGAGAAAGGCTATCACTTCCTACTTGCTAGCCTGTTACTAGCAAGTAGGATTCAATACCTTTTGCCTTCTATATCCTTTTATTATTGCATTCCTTCATTCCTTTCAATTTATTCCTCCCCCAAAATCCTCTTTTTTTTTTTTTTTTTTTTTTTTGTTAGTCTATTTTGATTCTTTTCCCCTGAAAAAGAAATCTCTGCTTTTTCTCACAGTGTGCATTCCATTCACTGTGCAGGGAAGTACAGCATATATGGCATATTATAATATAGAATGTATTCAGGAACACATACTACATACATTTATATATTTTATTTATTACATAACTACACACACACACTACATATACATAAAATTATCTACATATATTTCATAAATAAAGATCACATTACAGAAGAACACACAGATTTTTCAGCACATCAAGGCAGACACTATGAAACACAGCATGAAGTATGCTGGAAAGGCAGATTGCAAGCCTTTAGGAAGGGTAGAAGAGGGGGTAGAGGGAGAGCTGTAAGTTCCCACTCCCCCCAAACTGAGATGCAGCTTCTTTTCTACAACTAGCAGGCATGAGACTTCCGGTTCTACTGGCAGCAAGGAGAGGGGAGCAGTGCCGCTGCCTGAGTCTGCATCCCCTCCAAGAGCACCAGTCATTACTCCTAACCACCACCACCATGACAACAAGCACCACCAGCATGACAGTCTCCTCCAGCCCATTTTGCTTCCCATTCTGAGCCTTCCCATGCCAGAGAAAGAGCTGGAGCTAGATCTGAGTGCCATAGCAAGGGAAATTCTGGGGAAGGAGGGGGAATCATCTGAGTTTGTGCTCCATACCTCTCATGTTTCCCTTAGAGCCAGGTCTCCTTCCCCAGAAGGCACTTCAGAGGAGGTTGAGATAGAGGTTGTGGAGGCAAGTGGCTCAGCTGAGTCTGCTCCTCCTGTTGCTGTGCCTCCACCTGCTGAGGAAGGGAGAAAAGGCAGCGTCTGCACATGCACCCGCACCCCAAAAGCAAATGGGTAGCATGGTCTGGGATTATTTTGAGCTGGTAGATGATTCCACATGCTATCTGCCTGCACTGCTGAGCCAAAACCAGGCTGGGGAAAGGGAATGAAACGCACGAGCACCACGGTGATGCTGATGCATCTCCATGGGCGCCAACCCCTTGCCCTTGCTCCTCCTCAGACTGGCACCAGTGGAACCATGCCAAAGAAGAAGTTCCCCCCCTCACTCAAAAGCCCCCATCCCCCCAAAGCAGAGCAGGCCACCCTGGAACAGTGGGGGAAAGGTGGATGGGGGCATTCCCAAGGTGAATGAGATCACCCAGAGCATTGGGGAGATGTTTGCTGTGGATGGCCAGCCCTTCTCCTTAGTTGATCAGACAGAATTCATTTGGCTCATGGAGCTCGTGGTCCCATCCTACCAAGTGCCTGCATGCACCATCTTCAGCAGGACAGTGGTGCCCACCCTGTAGGAGGCATGCAGAGAGTACTTGAGGGAGGAGGTGCGCAAGGCAGGTCTGCAGGTGGCTTTAAACTTCATCTTGGACATCTGGAGCAGCCGGGGTGGAGATCATGCATACCTTCCCCTCACAGGGCACCTGTGTGACAAATCAGGCCATCAGTGGGCTCTCCAAGCTGAGGTGATGGATGAGTCCCACATGGCAACTGAGATCATGGGGGCCATGAAATGCTTGATGCAGGGGTGGCTCATTGGGCAGGGTGAGCTTACCCATGGGTTCATGGTCACAGACAATGGGGCCAATATGGCCAAAGCAGTCTGTGATGCCAACTTCGTTGACATCCGCTGTGTGGCACACAAGTTGCAACTCATTGGCAGGAATGCCTTGGAGAGAGACAGAACTGCTGGTGATTGCACCAGCACCACCAGCAAGCTCATTTCAAAATGCAGAAAGGTGGCAGGCTACTTCCACCAGAGCATCGAGGGGGGAAAGATGCCTTCCATGGTGGGGTCCAGAGCCATCACAACCCACCATCAGGCAGGCAGCACTCAGGTATTGGTGGCTGCCTATCTTGATGAGGATGTGGAGCTGCTGCTGTTTGACCCCTTGGCCTACTGAGCAAACTGCAGCCAGATGTGGCCATGATTGCCTGGGAGCACCTGTCCTGTCCACCGACCAGTATTCCAAGTGAAAGTGGTTCAGCATTGCTGGTGATGTAGTGACACCTCAGTGCACCTCTTTGGATCCTGGTTTGGTGGAGCAGCTGGTCATCCTGAAGATGAACCTCCCGCTCCTGGAGTTCCTTAAGTTCCACGTGCAGACAGAGTGAGTACCACCCTCCTCACTCCATCTGCACTTCTTTCTTTTTTTTAACCCTTGTTTCACAATCATTTAGTGCCTCGCTCTCAGAGCTGGAGGTGGCACTTGCTGTATCACCAGCCCGCAGGGGAAGAACATGTCTCTGCTGAGCTCCCATGCCAGGACTAACTTAGAGGTATGGGCAGGGGCCATAGGGAAGAAGGAGGACCCAGGTCCTAGGCACAACCACTAAAACTGCACTCTTCCTGGGTCAGGAGGCCTGGTGGAACTGCCGGTGTCATGGCAACTCCAGGAGATGCCAGGACTGAGGAGCTCTCTGATGGAAGGCAGGTAGGAGGCGCCATAACCTCTAGATACCACACGCTCGCGCACAGTCCTGGCTGGGGAAAGCCCAGTCCCATCATATCTTTGACAGGCCTGAAGCTTGCTGGTTGCTGTGGAGTTGTGAAGCTCCAACTGAGCTCAGCTTAACTGACTAGAATGCCAGCTTTTGGGTTGAAAAACCCTTCATCAGGCTGAGGAAGCACCTGCAGTTGGTGTGTGTGCTGTTCCTGGATGGAAGGAATAGTAAAGCAGCCAGAGGCTGGCATGCAATGCAGGCAAGAAAGTCAGTCAGTGAAAATGGAAATGGAGGCATCAGGGAGTGAGGGACAGGCTGGAGTCAGGGAGAAGGGGGATGTAGCAGGTAAAAGTGTAGAGGTACCTGGGGAGTCAGATCTCTGGCAGGTTGTAGTGTGTCAAAATTCCAATGTCTAAGTTGAGTCAATGAGTTTCTGTGCCTAGGAGGTTGATGAAGTGCAGTTCATAGGCTTGTCTGTGAAAAGTGGTTTGTAAATTCCCTTTGAGGATCGGGCCTGAGAGATTGGAGACAGGTAGTTGGGTGTTTTTGTCTTTGATATATTTTCAGCGTGCACTCATTCTGGTGCACAGTTGTTTGGTGTCCCCTACGTATTTTCCAATAGGGCACTTGGTGCCCTGATGGAGATATGTATTGTGAAGATATCCCCATACTGGAGATATTGTTGGCAGGTTTTGCATGTCTCATCATGGCATGGTCTTGATCCATTCAGCGTGTTTTGGGCCGTAGGAAGTTGACTTCTGGTTATGCAGTTAGCCAGGTTCAGTGCTTGTTTGAATTTACAAACCGCTTTTCATAGACGAGCCTACGAACTGCACTTCATCAACCTCCTAGGTACAGAAACTACTTGACTCAACTTAGACGTTGGAATTCTGACACACTACAAGCTGCCAGACACCTGACTCCCCAGGTACCTCTCCACTTTTACCTGCTGCATCTCCCTTTCTCCCTACCCCAGCCTGTCCCTCACCCCCTGACACCTCCATTTCCATTTTCGCTGTCCAACTTCCTTGCCTAAATTGCATATCAGCCTCTGGCTTCTTTACTATTCCTTCCATCCAGGAACAGTACACACACCAACTGTGGGTGCTTCCTTAGCCTGATGAAGGGTTTTTCAACCCAAAACCTTGTTAAGATATATTTCTTCAACTATTCAGTTGGTCTACTAAAAGATATCAGATTGACCCAAAGAACCTTGTCTGCCAGTGCCATGTCCTTAGACTAACACAGCTACAATCTACACCCCTAACACCTTTCCCTGGTCAGCTGACTGGAAGGAAGCAGGGCCCTGGGTACATCTAAGCCCCAGGGCTGGGGCTGGCAGAGAGAGTTCTCTGGCAGCTGCTGGAGAAGAAGCTCCTGCAGGAAAGGAAAGAAAGGCTCTGTGACAGTTTGGCTGCCTGAGAGCTAGTGCTACTGTGCTGCTTACTTACCTGTTGTTATTTAAAGTGGTGGACCAGTTGGAGGCTGTAGAGGAGGAGGAGACCTCATTGGAGCACACTACCATGTTGTATAGAGGACCCAGCACCAGTGGGGTGCACCTTAACACACACACACAATCATGAGTCTTGCTTGTCAGCAGTTTGAGGTGCAGTTTCCCCCAAACCCCTGTGCATATCTCCTTGAAGCTTGGCAGGATTAATGGCCTCAGCAGGGGCTACCATGCCTGCTGTTTTCACCCCACTGTGCCTTAATACACACACATGACCTGGGTTTTGCTTGACAGCACTTTGAGATGTGGTCTCCCAAAAACTCCTGCACCTATCTCCTTGAAACTTGGCAGGCTTCATGGCCTCAGCAGGGGCTACCACACCTGCTCTTTTCACCACTACCCCCTGCCCCATGCTTTCATACTTACAAGTGACATGAGTTTTGCTCTGAACAGTTTGAGGTGCAGTTTCCCTGCATCTATCTCCTTAAAACTTGACAGGATTTGTGGCATCAGTAGGTGCTACCCTCCCTGCTGTTTTCATTTGAATCAGGCATGAATTAACAAAATTACAGGAATTTTTGTGATTTGCCCATTTTAGTCTATGGGCAAAACATGGAAATGTGTTGAAACAGTGAAACAGTTTCGGCAAAACGAAATGGAACAATGCTTTGAAATTAAACAAAATGTTGAAACAAAACATTGTCCTTTGAAATGGTGAAATGGAAGTTGAAACAAAAAAGTGGTACTGTTTCACACAGCCCTAGAACCTAGCTTCTAGCAGCTAGCCTCCGTCAGCAATGGCCCTTCCTCCCTCTCAGCCTTGGAGCTGTTTTCAGAATGGGGGGAGAGAAAGGGAGCAGAAGGAGTCTGTTCTAGGGGTTCCCCAGCCATCGCTAGGGGGTGGGGTGGATGGGTTGGAGCCCTCCTGAGGCAGACTCAAGTTACTGAAGACACCATGTTTTGAAACATCTTCAGCTGAACACTCATGCACTGTGGGCTTATATTTTTATGGGATCAGGCCCTTTTAATGTGCTTTGCAGCCATGTACTTCTGTTTGTCATGGCTGTAGAGCACTTTTAGGGGCCAGATCAGGCAAAAACTGTCCCTTCTATCTACAGTGGCTAAAATCCAGTCAAAGAAAAACTAACTTTTGTCCCCATGAGATGCTGCCCTGCCTCTGAGGGCACATGATTTTCCAATCAATTTTTACTTGCAAAACCACTAGACAATTCCTCACAATATGAAGATTTACCAGACTTTGTTACTTCAGGAAAAAACCTGCTTATTGAATATAATAAATACTGTGGTGAAGGCTAAGAGACAGCTCAGCATAAGGATTTAAAGAAGCTTAAAATGGATATGATCAGCTTAGTTACAAACAATGCTTGCAGACAAAAGAAAATCCCAGCTCTTTACTTTTAATTTGGTGTGCCCCTGTTCTGAGCCCAGCACATGCCCAGAAGAGGCATTGCATTAGTTTGACTCAGCTCATACAACATCTATATCAGGCGTGGTCAAAATATGGCCTGCAGACCAAATCCAGCCCACAGCGGGTCCTTCAGTCCCACCTGGCCCAGGCATTGTCTGGCCATGGTGTGTCCTGCCATGCCCTGGGCACTGCCTTCCCCTTTCTAAGCAGACCAGGTGATGGCAGCTTCTTCCATCTGCTGCCACTGCTGGCCTCAGCCCCGCAGTAGCAGTGGAGACCCTCACCACAGCTCTTTCCCTGGCTTCCATGGGCTCCAGCCTGCCTCGTGCCTGCTCCAGACTCACCTGCTCATGCTAAACAGAAACTGCTGCTCAGTGTGGGGGAAAAGCAGCCCCACCCCCTTGCTGCTGCCAAGTGCTTCCTGCTACAACCACCCAGAGCCTATGCTGGGCTGCCCTGTGTCTCCACTTCTGTCACCGCCACCTCCAGGCTGCCCCATGGGGCCATGGTGGCAGCACAGATGAGCCACAGAGCAGCCCAGCATGGGCTTGGGGTGGCTGCAGCAGGGAGCGTAAGGCAGCAGGGAGGGGGAGAAGCTGCTTTTCCCCCATGCTGAGCAATAGCTTCTGCCCAGCCAGTGCTGCCACTGCTGTTTAACTTAAGCAGGTGAGTCAGGAGCAGGCACAGGGAAAGTTGGGGTTGGGGCTGTGGCACAGGTTCCAGCTGGTCTGCTCCTGCCAGGGTCAGTCCAAAGCAGGTGTGGGATGGGGTGGGGCTGTGCATTGTTAGTAGTGGTGGGGACGTGCCACAGGATGCACAGGTTGGGTGTTGACTAGCTCAAGGGGGTGCTTCCGGGGGGTTTCCATGCACACCCCACCGTACTCACAAACCCTCCCCTGCAAACCTCACAATCACATGCTCCTCACACACAATCACACAACCCACAAACACCACAGCTACCCACACCTTCCCCCACACCTCACATACACACCCAACCTCCCCTCACCCTTCCACAACCCCACAATATACAAGAGTAAGACTTCATTTTGAGCTATTATGTAATCACCTCTATATACAGGACACAAACAGAAATCAGGACAAAAATATTTTTTAAATACAATTTTAAAATATTATTGTGGATGCTTGATTTTTAGTATTATTTGTTTTTTTCCTGTTCCAACATGGCAAACCCCCTTCTCAAATGAAGTACTTCTCGGGGGGGGGGGGGGGGGGAGGAGGACTCCCGGTGGCAAAGGTCAGGGGTTAGGGGGTGGGACTTCTGGTCCCAAGATAGTGACCAGGGGGCAGGGTACCTGTCAAGGAGTGGGGCTACCCTTCTGGCCATTGACAGCTCACCAAAACTTGTTAAGTGGCCCTCCAACCAAACTAATTGCCCGTCCCTGATAGATATAGATCAGGTGCTTCAGTGGGACTTTTTTGGCCTTTTTATCTAATAGCTGATTAAATCAGCTACTAGATAAAAGGGTCCAAAAGCCCCACTGAAGCACCCAATCTAAACAGATGCTGTAGAGCTGGGTTGAACTAATGTACTACCTCTTCTGGTAAAGCATGGGGGGTTTTTTGCTTTTTTTTTTTTTTTGGGGGGGGGGGGAGGGGGTTCACATCTGTCAGCAGCCTAGATTTCTGGAAGTGTTCAAGTGTCATTTGTTTCTAGGGCTGGTGGTGGAACATCATTACAGACCTTGCACCTCTACAGGAAAGGTGTGCCTTGATTTCAATTCCAATGAAGTCTTTTATTTATATACTAGTGAATTGCCCATCAAGAATGACGGGGAGGAGGGGAGAAAGGAAGCTTGCTAACCCTAACCCCACCCACACACCACCGCCTCCTTCCAGGAGCTTGGAAGGGAAGCTTGCCTCCCTATCCCCCTCTGCCAGCACCCCACACCGTCCCCTCCATCCTCACCATCATGGCACCACGCCACTGCCTCCAGGGATCAGGGCTGGGACCAGCATCACTAGCCTCACCCTGAGCCCTGCTGGTGGGGATGGAGCAGGGGAGTAAGGTCAGCAGTGCTAGCAGAGCAGTCATGGCAGAGTGTTGCCGCCGCGACCTGTCCATAATGCTCTTGGAGCACTCTCTGATTGGTTATTTCAGTGACCAATCAGACTGCTCCAAGAGTGTTATGGACAGACAGATGGACTAAGTCCTTTACTATATTAGAATTTATAAAACTTGTATCCCTGTGTATCCCAAAGTCTCAGAGTGGCTAATAATCTTACCAATAAAATCACTACTCATTAAGTAGGCACGTCATTAATTCTATAAGCAATCACATTGGAACAAGAATGCATACTGGATATATAATTTCTACTGGCCACACTCTCATATTTGGATATCTATAGCTACCATCTTGAACAGAGTGGAGGCAGTACTATTGTACACTAATTGAGTATACATAGAGTATGCTGTAGAGAGTTATGGTTGAGTACAAGTAATGAAGTATTAGTGAAGAAATATGTCTTTTGTTTTAGTCCTTTCATAGGACAGTCACCAGGAACTGTTGGTCCTTTCTGAGAATGTTAAGTGGATATGAAGTCCTTACTATTGTAGAAAATATTAAAGGGTCCTATTTATTGATCAGAATTATTAAAAGTTGTAACAATGGTTAGGAATGCATCTTTTAAATCTGTGATGCCTACAGTATTTTGACTGTATGGTTTGCAGGTTATATTTTGCCTTTCTTCACTTAAATTTACTAAAAAGTTGGAAAGAGGCTTTTTGACTGGACAATATGGATGTGTCTACATATGTGTCACAACCCAAGGGTGTGATTTTTGTTTGTGTGTGCTTCGGCACTGCTGAATTATTTCCCGCCACTTGTAGCTTTCTTTGCAGGGTGCATTTCTTTGTTGCAACATAGAAATGCAGGTTGCAAGGAGTTCCCACCATTTGTATTCAGATTCGTGCCCCGCTATTGGTCAGTTCTAAATTATTCCTACATGGCGGCTAGTGATTGGCTTGCTAGCCGTATAAGAGGCTTGAGTGGTTTCCACCCAAGTTGGAGGACTCCACGACTATCGGGAGGAGGAGAACTTCACGTTTCGTGAAGATCTCTAAGCGCTGCGGAGCCTATCGGACCCAGCGTGTATATCAAGAAGGCTATAGGGGTCTGATCAACCTCTTGCCTCTCCCCGTCGCTGCCTGATCCCTCGACGTACCCTTCCCTGCGCGCAAGTTCCACGGAGCCTAGCAAACTTCGTGTGAGTGAATCCAGAGCTCTACCCGGGATTCGAACCCTGCAGTTTTTTCTTCCCGTCGCCGAAACTCCCATTGCGACGTACTCTCGAAGTTTTTGTTCATCTCCCATCGCCGAAACCCCATTGCAATGTACCCTTATGTTCTGCAGGTTCAAGTGTTTTGTTTTGTTTTGTAACTGCAACTCAAGCAAGTTTTCCTGCCTGTACCGCAACCATCTTCGGTGTAAGTAAAATAATCTCAACCACTAAGCATCCGTGCCTAATTCTAGCGTGCCGCCTGTCTTCCCCGACCCAGCGTGTCTGGGCTGCTGGCCACAGCCCGCCGCGTGAGAAAAAACCCCCGAGGGCCTCGGACCGCTCCCGGCCTGCACAATATGCAAACGTGTGCTTGCAGCAGCTCAAATATAAACAGTGCAAATTTGAGCTGGGACAGCCTGGGGAAGGAGTCTGCACTGCCTGTGGTCCCCTCCCCCACCATCACTGCTGGATCCTAAAGGCGCTTTGGCAGGCCAACCCCTGCCTTCACCTCCACTTTCACCAGAAGCACACCCTGAGTGGCTGAACTGGACGGCTCCTACCATCACAGTTGCTGTTGCTGCTGCTGCCATTGTTCTGCTGCTGCCCCCACTCAGGAAAGAAGGAGATTCCCTGCTGCACCACCTGACACCACACCTGCACTGGATTACTCCCTGACTGACTGCTTCTGTCCTCCCCCACAGCTACCTCACTGCATCTGATCCTCCTTTGTCTTCCTGCCTACTGTGCTGCTGCTGAGTACCTGGCTGGAGGCCTGAGGGGATCCTGGACAGATATTCAACAAACAAAGCCCCTCCACTGCTCCAGCCATCTGTTACATCTGCCTCAGCAGCCTTCCCTGTGTGTTCTTGCCATTGCATGGCAAGTCCTGTGGTCCACTCCCCCTGCCTTGGTGTTTGTTGTGTGGCTGAGTAAGCCAGCTCAAGTTTCCTCAGCCCTTGTGTGTGTGGGTGTGTTACCCCACCCCCACATTATCAAAGCATAGCCCTCACGGTTTTTTTCCTGTGGGGCTGTTGCTCAGTGAGCTTCACCCTCCTTCCTCCCTACAGTCTGGGCTGAATCAAGGGAAGTGGGGAACACCCTTTGTCATGCCGGAGGGCCATGCTGACCCTCCTGCTGAAGAAGGGGGATCCGCATGACCTGAGGAACTGGCATCCCATGTCCCTCCTCTGCATGGACTACAAGGTGGCAGTGAAGGCCATCTCGCTGCGCCTGCAGTCCATGCTGACGGACATGATCCATCCCTAGCAGATGTACAGAGTGCCTGGACGTTCCATCTTTGACAACCTGTACCCGGTTCAGGACCTCCTGGAGCTAGCATGCCAGGAGGGCCTGTCTTTCGCTCTCCTGTCCCTGGACCAGGAGAAGGCGTTTGACAGAGTGGATCATAGGTACCTCACAGTCATGCTGTGGTCTTTTGACTTTGGGCCCTGCTTCGTGTGGGCTCTCCAGGTGCTGTATGCCTCTGCAGAGTGTTTGGTCAAGCTCAACTGGACCCTGACGGAGCCCATCCTGTTCAGGAGAGGGGTGTATCAAGGCTGCCCACTGTCAGGCCAGTTGTACACCTTGGCCCTGGAGCCCTTCCTCATTCTCCTGTGGAAGTGGGTGGCAGGGTTGATGCTCCAGGAGCCAGTGGTATGGCTGGTTCTGTCAGCGTATGCTGATGACGTACTCCTCATGGTCCAGGACTCAGGTGACCTGGCACAGGTGGAGGTCTGCCAAGAATTGTACTCGGCAACCTCCTCTGCCCAGGTCAACTGGGTCAAAAGCTTTGGCCTGGTGGTGGATGATGGGTGATAGGTGGGCTCACTCCCACCCGTGCTCCACGGGATCTGCTGAAGCGCGGGCTTGCTACTCTACTTGGGGGTCTACCTGTCCCTCACTGACCCCTCCCCACCAGAGAACTGGCACCAGCTGAAGGCAAGGATGGTGGAATAGCTCTGAGCATGGGCAGGGCTCCTGAGATGTCTCTCCCTGAGTGGGAGAGTGCTGGTGCTGAACCAGCTGGTCCTGTCCATGCTCTGGCATCACTTACAGAACCTGCCTATGCCCCCTGAGGTCCTGGCAAGACTCCAGAGATGGGCGCTGGAGTTTTTCTGGCCAGGATGGCACTGGGTCACTGCAGAAGTCCTGAGCCTCCCCTTGTGAGAGGGTGGCCAGGGCCTGGTTTGCCTGCGCAGCCAGGTTCTGGCATTCCACCTTCAGGCCCAGCAGCAAGTGCTACACGGTGTCAGTAGCCATGCGGCATAGGGCCACCCGGGGCGCACTTTTCTTTGCCACTTCCAGGGGCTCTGATACAACTGTCAGTTCCTCAGCCTGCAGGGATTCTTCTTGCAGGACCTGCAAGGGCCACCAGATTTCTACCAGGACCTCTTCCAGGCCTGGAAGCTGGTTTCTGCTTCCAGGTCCCCCGCAACAGTCGCCCAGGGCACTGACCTGCTCATCAAGCCCCTCCTCTGGAACCCCTAGCTGCAGGTGCCAACAGCAGAGGGGCCCCAATTGTGACAGAGGTTGATCCTGGCTGGTGTCACCCGTATTGGAGACTAGACTACGATAGGCAAGAGTGGGTAGAACCCACCGCACTGGCCTGGTGCATGGGTCTACCCACAACATATGCAACCTGCAGTCTGGTCCAGAAGGTGAAATCTGCCCTATCTTCCAATGCCCTTGCCTTTGCTGACTAGATCTTGCACAGTGGTGGTCCCCGCTCCCCTCCCCCCTCTGTGTCCTCCAAACCACTGGAGTTTGTCATGGGGCCGGCGCTTCGCCTCACCTTGTGGCGCTCCCCACTCTACCATCTGAGCCAGCTGGAGGACACCAGACCATTCCACTTTACCACCATCCATCACCTCCACCTCTCTATGCTTACATGCCACACGATCCATCATGCTGCCCTCGTGTCCTGCCCAGACACCAAGTGACAGGACCTGCTCAGCGACAGTGTGGCTGGGGCACCCCAGTGGCTGAGCCTATACTCCATCCTCATCCCATGAGCCACTGGAGACCTCAGCTGGTGGCTCCTCCATGGAGCCATCACCACAGGCATGTATGTGGGGAGCTTCACAGACACCCCAGTCTCCTGTCCCTTCTGTGGGCAGAGGGAGACCCTGGTGCACATGACCCTTGAGTGCTCCAGGCTGCAGTCCTTCCACCTCCAAAACCTCCTCTTGAGGTTCTGGTTGAATTTCACACCCCACCTTTTTCATTTTGGTCACCCCATCTATGGTCCTACCAAGTCCTGGGACCTCCTGGTCAACCTCCAGTGAGCCCTGTACTTGACCAGGAAGGAGGTTCTGGCCGGAAAGGTGCCTGGAGACTGTGGGGCTACTTTCCTCTCACTTGTCTGAGCATGTTTCTGGGCAGAGCACCAGTGGGCAGCATCCGCCAGCTCCTTAAATGCCTTTGAGAACCGATGGGTCCGGCCTGGGGGGCTCTGCTCTGTGTCCCCCTCAGGCATGCTTTCATGTTTTGACCATTTGACCCACACGACACTCCTATCTTTTTTTTTTTTTTATTAGTTGTCCCAAGAATTTAGTTGTTCCATTCATCCATTAGCCCCCATAACAAGGGGGCTACTAGTTAGCCAGGTGGGCCTTGCCCATAGTAATCGGATGGACAAATAGACAGGAACTTCTGGAGCCTGGGCAATTAGTATCTGGGAACACTACCCCTTGTACCGCATGGACTGCTGAAGCAGCATCCCAAATTCACTTTTTAAAATACCCCAAAATCCACGTTCTTCCACAATTACAACAAAAGAGCGAGAGAGAAACAGGGATTGATCAGATGGGCAATGTTTTATTGCTATATTTAAAACGTTAAATAAATCTGGAAGCCTACCAGTGCCTCTATCACCATAATAAAATAAATCCTAAATATGTAGATGTTTTAATGTTTGCTTTTGGTTTCCTTATCACATGGTGAGTGTGTGATGGGGGGATGTGGAGTTTGCAGTAGGGGGGTGGGAAGAGCGGTGGAGGGGTGTGGAAGGATGTGGGAGGATGTAGGTCAGTGTGTAGGTAGGTGTGGGAGAACTATGGGTGTAGGGGGACTGTTGGGGGGCTGCTTAGGAGGGGTGTGTCCCCCTGCCCCCCACAGGGCAAAGCCCATCATGCAGCACATGGACTGCTCTGCCTGCAGGGTCCCAGGACTACAGCACCCCTTTCTTACCACCCAGCACCCCCCCACTCATCTCCACCCCCCTGCTTCTTCTCCTGCTTGTCTCCAGCCTTGGGAGCCCCAGGAGACATCTAAATGTTATAGGCACTTTGGGTGTTGGACATAAAGTTCCTCAGGTCCCTTAAATTGTTTCTGTATATTCCCTAGAGCACCTGAATCCATATAGTGCTGAGGTGCACAGAACTGAGCAGGAAAATGAGCCTGGGGAGGCTGGAGATGAGCAGGGGAACAAGCAGGAGGCTGGAGATGAGGAGGAGAATGAGCACAAGGCTGGAGATGAGCAGGGGAAGGTCTCTAGCTCATCTCAAGGGGATTTTCTCCAGCCTCCTGCTCATTATCCTGCTCTGTCTGCAGTCCTCCCGAGGCTGGAGATGAGCAGGAGAATAAACAGGAGGCTGGAGGCAATTCAGGGATTCCCCTGGTCAGCTCCAGCCTCCTGATCACTGCCCTGCTTGGCTCCTCCCCCCCATTACTCCCCCACCTGGCTCCAACCTCCCACACTACCTGCAGCTTACCAGGAGCAGCAGCAGCAGTTGGGGATGCTCAGAGCCTCATGGCACAGCCCTGCTGTGTGGTGTGGGGCAGTGGGGCTTGGCTCTGATTTTTTCCCTTGGGGTATTTTTTGACCCCTGGATATCCAGGTATCTAATCTTGCCTCTGGGCTGCAGATTTGCAGCACAGGGAATTTTTTTTTGTTCCTGCACATGCCTCTTGAAGCATCTGAAAGGGGTTTGAGAAGCTGCAAGAGGCACATGCGCGCTCATCTGGACATACCCTATGGCAGTGTGTCCCAGGGGCAAAGGACCAGGAGAGGGGGAAGCCGTGTTTACAGACAAACCACAGTTCAACATAAAAAAAAAAGAAAACCCCAACATACCTCTTGTAGAGGCCAGGAGGAACAAGGAAGTGTATGCCGGGAAACCGCCCACGTGGTTCATTAGCCGCACTTATATCCAACTGGGACTGGGTGACGTCAGGAGGAGACACCACCTGGGGGAGATAAAGAGTGGCCCTGAAGTTGCTGGAGGATCACCGAGGACTGGAGAACCAGCAGGGAACCTCCAGGCAGGAGATGTGCAGCTGTGGCGGCTGGTTGCCAGCAGTGGTGGCGAGGGTAGCGGCAGCGATGGAAGCGGCAGGGGATCCCTGAGCCAGGGAAGACCAGCAGGAACTGAAGACGCCAGTGGAGAGGCTGGCAAAGGTGGCAGGGGTGGCTGCTGCAGCAGCGGGAGCAGTGGGAGCTGCAGGAGATCCCTGAGCCAAGGAACGGCAGGGACTGAAGATGCAGGAAGGGAAACCGGCGGGAATGCCGGCTGTGATAGCTGCAGCAGGAGCAGTGGGAACCCCAAACCGGAGAAGCCCAGCGGGGATTGAGGGAGCCAGCAGAGGGACCCACAGTGACTCCTGGAAGAGCTGGCTGGAGACCTCTGACCACAGACAATGGAGCCACAACCCAGAGTAGAAGCAGAGCCTGGAGAGAGAGAGAGAAGGGCCCCAGTTGGGGCGAGAGCATAGGCCCCGCCTTGGAAGGTGCCCTGGCCTAGGGACACTGAGACGCTAGGGGCTCATGGAGTTCCCACGGGGAGGGGTACTCTATTCTCCTTCTGGTCCTCCTTCCCTTCTCTCCTCACGGTCACATCTCCCCAGCAGTCACAGTGGTGGTTTTGTTCATTTCGCATCACTTCAGGTGTTTCTGGGAAGGGGTTGAGGATCAAGGCATGTGCCATGGTCCCTTTTGTTAGGGTAGACCCGCAGAGTCCTTGGCTCTAGGTGGGGTGCACTGGGAGCTACTGCCAGTAGGCACTGAGGGGTAAGGGCATCTGGGAAGACGAGCCTGAAACCTGAGGGCCTCCTAGCCCTCCCGCTGGAACCCAGCCAGCACCCAGGGGGATCACCGTTGAGAGGCTACACGAAGATCGGGGGAGATACCAGCAAGGGCTAGCCGCAAAAATAGACTTGGAGGCCCGTCTCAAAGGGTGGCGCTTGGCCAGGGTGTAGGGGGGGATGGAGCCCCGTGAGCACCTGCTGAGGAGTGTGATGGCCCTGGAGGCATCCTCAAACGGGACCCTCTCCACTGACAATCCATTCAAAGTCATGGCAGGAAAGTTAGGGGGTTTTAGGGGGTTTCCCTGATGACAGCCGAGGTACCCTCTGGGGTCCACACGTAGGTCCCTGGCAAGTAAGATCAACTGCCTGGGCAAAGGTGGCATGGGAATGCATAATAGAGCAGAGGCAGGCACAAAGTGGTGCATTGGCTGGGAAAATGGAGAACCCCGACTTGGCGGCTTACACCAATATGCAACCTGCAGCCATGGCCCCTGCGGATACTCTTGGACAGAACCTATAGGTTCTCACCCAGATCCTGGACTCACAGCAGCAGATGCTGGAGCATCAGCAGGATTGGCTCTGGCACAGTCTGGTGTCTCAAAATGCCAAAGATGTCCAGAAACGATAACCTGGAGACCTATATCGAGGCGTTTGAACACCACGCCCTCATGACCGGACTCGACAAGAGCTATTGGGCCAGCCAGTTGGGAGCGCTGGTGGTAGGCAAGGCCCAGGCCGCCTACCGAGCCCTCTCGAGAAACAACACCAGAGACTACGAACATGTGAAGGCGGCCATCCTATACAGGTTGGAGATCAACCCGGAACATTATCGCTGACTGTTCCGTGCAAAGAAAGGGCCCGATGAGAGGCAGCCGAGGGTACTGTTACAACTGCTGCGGAATCTCCTGGACAAATGGGTAAGTCCAGTGGGGCACGATAGAGAGGCCCTGGTGGACCAGATCCTCCTCGAGCAGTTTCAAAATGACCTAGAGGAGCAGACGCAATGCTGGGTGCACCAGCACACCCCACGTACCTGTGAGGAAGCCCTGAAGTTTGCAGAGGCCATTACTGCCTCAGAGGCCAGCTATCCCCAGGAGAGGAGGAACCTGGGGCCCCTTGTGGTAGCACCAAAAGAACCCAAACACAGGCGTCCGCCCAACTGGGGGGCTACCAAGGACACCATATACTTTCGGTGTGGGCAGAATGGCCATTTTTCAAGGGAATGCCCTAGTCCGTCCACCGAGCGCTGGCTCCCTGCCAACAGGTCAATGGACCAAGGAAAGAGGTGGAGGGGTCCCGAGTCCAGCGAGCTGATGGATTGCAGCTATGCGGTTGGGGAGGAGGATGTGACCTGGAGTCGCCCCATCATCAAAGGCTGGGTAGAAGGATGCCCTGTGCAAGCTACTCTGGACTTGGGATGCACTCAGTCTTTAGTGAGGGCCAACTTGGTGCAACCACAGGGCAGGAGGAAGGCCATCCCAGTGAAGGTGGCCTGCCTCCATGGGGAGGCCAAGCAAATTGAGCGGCTGTGGATACGCCTCCGTGTGATGGAGCATCAAGGAGAATTTCTGGTGGGGATAGTGCCACAGCTAGCTTTCAAAATGCTACTGGGCCGGGACTGGGCGCCATTTTATGATGTCCTGGATAGGGTACAGGATGCGGAAGTGGCACACAAGAAAATCCAGAACGATGAGGGGTGGCTAGGTGAAGTAGAGGAGAACGAAGAGTTGACAGATGAGGCAGAAGGCTTAGACCTCAATGACTCTACCAGCTGCTTACAGTTCCGGGAAGCACAAGAGGAAAATCTGGAACTCAGGACACTTCAGGAGCAGGTCCGTGACACCAGAGACGTCCCGATCCCACCACCTGATGGGATTCCCCACTTCGAGGTAAGGAACCAACTTCTTTACTGAGTACAATGCTTATCTTGGATGCTCACCTTGCTGGGATCCTATGACCTTAGCTGACTTCCTGCCCTTTGGGCAGGGGGCTGGACTCGATGATCTTCCGAGGTCCCTTCCAGCCCTAATGTCTATGAAATCTATGAAATACAAGGGGACAGGCGGGATGGGACTGAGGGCATGCAATTGGTGGTGCCTGCCCAGTTCCGTCAAATTATTTGGCAGTTGGCACAAGCTAGCCCCGCAGGAGGGCATCTGGGGCGAGACAAGACCCTCGCAAGGGTAATTAGATTTTTTTTTTGGCCCAGGATGGGGGAGGAGGCGGCCCGCCAATGTGCAGCCTGCCTCGAATGTCAGAAAATGAGGGCTGAACGCCCTGCATGGCTCCCCTCCAACCCATGCCCATTATAGACATCCCTTTCTCATGGTTAGCCTTGGACGTCGTAGGGCTGCTTCCTCGTAGCAGCTCCGGTCACCAATACATATTGGTCTTTGTGGATTACGCAACCCGGTACCCAGAGGCCATTCCCCTGTGAGCCGTGACCGCCCCATGTGTCGCCGAGGAGCTAATAAAGTGGATAGCCAGGATGGGGATACCACAAGAAATACTGACCGACCAGGGGCGGAATTTTAAGTCAGGGGTCCTGAGGGTGGTATGCCGAATGCTGCAGATAAAACATCTCCGTACCTCGGTCTACCATCCCCAGACCAATGGCCTGATGGAACACCTAAACAGAACAATAAAGCAGATATTACAGCACTGCATACAAGGGGACCCCCGGAAATGGGACCTCCTCCTTCCACTGGTGCTATTCACCCTCAGGAACACCCTTCAAGACACCATGAAGTTCTCCCCATTTGAATTGGTATTAGGACATCACCCGAGGAGTCTCCTACAAGTCCTGAGAGAGGAATGGGAGCAGGATGGAGGACCCGCCCGGGAGCCAACCATATACCAACAGGAGTTCCAACAGAGAATAAAGATGGCCCGTGACCTAGCAAGCGAAAATATGCGGGAAGCACAGACCCGCCAGAAGGAGAAATATGATAGCCATGCCAAAGAGAGGACATTCGAGCCCAGGCAGAAAGTGCTGGTACTCCTTCCCACTTCCATGAGTAAGCTCCTGACTCAATGACAGGGGCCATTTGAGATAATACGGTGAGTTGGGCCGGTAGACTATGAGGTACGCAGGCCTGGTCACCTTTGAGAGAGGCAAATTTACCATGTAAATCTCCTCTGAGAATGGCAAGAGCCTGAAGGGTGGGTTGCCTTTTCAGAGACTGATAACGAAGACCTTGGACCTCAAGGGATAAGAAGAAGAACTGAACCCTCTAAAGTCGGAACCCTAGTTAGGGTTGGGGAAGAATTGTTCCCTTTTCAGAGGCAGGAGGCAAAAGCCCTGGTAAAAGAGTTCTGAGATGTGTTCCACGAAGAACCCAGGTGGGTTTGGGACACTTCCCATGCTATAAAGTCCCCACCTGGGGCAATAGTGAGGGAGAGGTGGTGACCCATTTCCCTACCACCTCCTAGAAGCTGTTTGGGGAGAGACTGACTCAATGTTGGAACAAGGGGTCATTCGACCTTCAAGGAGCCCCTGGAGGAGCCTCCTGGTCCTGGTGCACAAACCGGATGGGTCTTTGAGGCTATGCATTGATTACAGGTGGCTGAATGCCTTGGCAGTCTTCTACGCGTTCGCCATGCCCCATGTGGCAGAGCTAGTAGAGCGCATTGGGAATGCCCAGTATATATCAATCCTAGACCTCGCAAAGGGATACTGGCAGATCCCCATAGCCAGAAAAGATTGGCCAAAAACTGCATTTGGGACCCCGACTCTACGAGTTCGTGAGGATGCCCTTCGGGCTACATGGTGCAGCCGCGACGTTTCAGCACTTAATGGACAAAATCTTAGCACCCCACGCCGAACATGCAGCGGCATACATAGATGACATCATTGTATTCTCACAGACTTGGGCCCAGCATAGAAATGCCCTCAGGGCCATCCTTTCTGACTTGAGGCGTGCCGGACTAACAGCAAACCCATGGAAGTGTGCCCTAGCCCAAAAAGAGACAAAATATTTGGGTTTTTTGGTCGGAAGGGGCACTATTAGGTCCTTGGCAGACAAGGTGGAAATTATCCGTAACTTTACCGCCCCCCAAAATTGCTGCCAACTCTGGTCATTCCTAGGGTTAACCAATTATCGGCAATTTGTGCCACATTTTTCAGAGCTGGCGGCACCCCTATCAGAGGCTCTTAAAGGACGAAAGACCAGGGCAATAAGATGGATGGAAGAGATGTTGCAAAGTTTTAAGATGCTAAAACGGGCGCTGTGTGAAGATGTCATAATACACACACCTGACTTCCGGAAACCTTTTATCTTACAGACTGATGCCTCAGAGACGGCGGTGGGAGCCGTTCTCACCCAGGAGGAAGGGGGAACGAGAGACCAGTTGCTTATGCCAGCCGCAAGCTACTACCGGCGGAGACAAGGTACGCAACAATAGAATGCGAGTGCTTGGCAATCCGGTGGGCAGTGGACCATTTCAGGTATTACCTGATGGGTAGAGAGTTTAAATTGGTGACAGACCACGCTCCCCTAAGGTGGCTGAGCGCAGCCAAGACGGTCAATGCCCGGATTACATGGTGGACTTTGGCACTTCAACCATACAAATTCCATATAGTACACTGGCCAGGAAAAGCTAATACAGTGGCGGATTTTTTATCCAGATGTGGAGGCGAGGCCTGGACCGGTGACCTAGAAAATCAAACCAAGGGGTTCACCAGCCCACCAGGTATGACCCAGAAACGGGACAATAGGGTGTCCCAAGGCATCTTGAGGGGGGGGTTGTGTCCCAGGGGCACAGGACCAGGAGAGGGAGAAGCCGTGGTTACAGGCAAACCACAGTTCAACATAAAAAGAAAAGAAAACCCCAACATACCTCTTGTAGGGGCCGGGAGGAACAAGGAAGTGCGCGCCAGGAAACCGTCCACGCAGTTCATTAGCCATGCTTATATCCAGCTGGGACCGGGTGGCGTCAGGAGGAGACGCCACCCGGTGGAGATAAAGAGCAGCCCTGAAGGTGCGGGAGGGCTGCCGAGGACCAGAGAACCAGCGGGGAACCTCCGGGCAGGAGGCGTGCAGCCGTGGCGGCTGGCTGCCAGCAGCGGTGGCGATGGCAGCAATGGCGGTGAGGGTAGCAGCGGAAGTGGCAGGGGATCCCTGAGCCAAGGAAGACCATCAGAAACCGAAGATGCCAGCAGAGAGGCCGGCAAAGGTGGCAGCAGCGGGTGCTGCAGCAACAGGAGCAGTGGGAGCTGCAGGAGATCCCTGAGCCGAGGAATGGCAGGGACTGAAGACGCAGGAAGAGAAACTGGCAGGAACGCTGGCTGTGATAGCTGTAGCAGGAGCAGCGGGAAATCCTGAACCGGAGAAGCCCAGCAGGGATTGAGGGAGCCAGCAGAGGGACCCACAGCAACCCGTGGAAGAGCCGGCTGGAGACCTCTGACCACAGACGACGGGGCCACAACCCCGAGTAGAAGCAGAGCCTGGAGAGAGAGAGAGAGAAGGGCCCCAGTTGGGGTGAGAGCGCAGGCCCCGACTTGGAAGGCGCCCTGGCCTAGGGACACTGAGACGCTAGGGGCACATGGAGTTCCCACGGGGAGGGGTACTCTATTCTCCTTCTGGTCCTCCTTCCCTTCTCTCCTCGTGGTCATGCCTCACCAGCAGTCACAGGGGTGGTTTGTTCACTTCGTGTCATGTCGAGTGTTTCTGGGAATAGGGGTTGAGGATCAAGGCATGTGCCATGGTCCCTTTTGTTAGGGTAGACCCGCGGAGTCCTTGGCTCTAGGTGGGGTGCACTGGGAGCTACTGCCACTAAGCACTGAGGGTTAAGGGCATCGTTGAAGATGAGCCGAAACCCGAGGGCCTCCTAGCCCTCCCACTGCAGCCCGGCCAGGACCCAGGGGGATCACCATTGAGAGGCTACACGGAGATCGGGGAGATACCAGCAGGGGCTAGCCACAAAAATAGACTTGGAGGCCCGTCTCAAAGGGTGGCGCTTGACCGGGGTGTAGGGGAGGTTGGAGCCCTGTGAGTGCCCGCTGAGGAGTGTGATGGCCTTGGAGGCATCCTCAAATGGGACCCCCTCCACTGACGATCCATTCAAAGTCGTGGCAGGCAAGTTAGGGGGTTTCCCTGATGACAGCTGAGGTACCCTCTGGGTCCACATGTAGGTCCCTGGCAAGCAAGATCAACTGCCCGGGCAAAGGCAGCGCGGGAATGCATAATAGAGCAGAGGCAGGCACACAGTAGTTTAGGCTGTTTTAGCAGTCAGCAAATTCCAGGCCAGAACTCTCATCACAGAAAGTATTTGCTCTGAAGGATTTATTCAGGGCATGTTTCTGAGCCAGGCATGTGCCTGCTGTTCTCTGAACCAAGTTGCTGATCCTCCATTGGCTCATATCTGATTGCTGGCACTGGGCTTCAATAACATGTTCTAGTCATTTGTTTGATTACTGTAAGTGTCAGCATATTTAGCACAATGTTCCTAGCATTTGGTGGTTTAATAGCGCAAAACATACAGGATCTGGTGAAATCCATCTGAAGAGTAATTGGTAGATTGGATGTATATTTGGGAGATTAATACTACCAAAGTGTAAGCAAGGCAGATAACTAGAAAGCTCTGCCATAGAAATTGGGAAAATGACTGGTTTTAATGCTAGAACACTTCATAAGAAATTTATCATTTTGCTGAAATTTAATAAACTTAAGAAAGAAAGAAATTTAATAAACTTAAGAAACATGCCCTTGGCCAGAGATGATGTTTCTCCCTGGGTGGGGTAGTTCAGGAAGTTGCTTGCTCTACACTGGGAATTTTTTACTAATGAATGAGTTATGATTGAGTGCAAGGAAAGCAGTATTTGTGAAGAAATATGTTTGCATCTTTAAGCTGGGGGCATTTAACACCCTTTGCAGGAGTGAGTATTATTTCAAAATGAAAGTCAAACTTTCAATAATCTGAGGAGAATATGTGAGGCCCTCTTTTGGAACAGATTGCTATTCCTGGAAGGGCAAAATCTAGCAATAAATAATTCACTAGTACACATATGTATGAGGCCAGAATACATTGACTTTCTGCTTTAGAGGCTGAAATATTTAGCATTTATCAAATCAAAGTCCAAGGTCTCTGAGATGCATAGTGTTAGAAGCAAATAAATGTAGAATAAAGACTTCAGCCTTGAATAATAGATCTGGAGAACAATAGAGGTAAGGATAGTGTTAAAGAAGAGGTATAAATTCTTAACCCAAGCTGAAACCAAAGATATCCTGTTTGAAACTGAATCAGCATTAAATTTTTAAAGATCAAAGGCTTCGTACACTTTTGATCAGCCATATTATTGTAAAAGGCCAGCATGGAAAATGCTTATGCTTCACATGAGCATTTATATAAATAAAGCAGGGGCCTCCACATTCTAAGCTATTGAAAATGCAGCTTTGGCAGAGCTGGGAGGGGAGCATGCCAACATTAAAGAAAATAGTCTATTAGAAGCTGACTATCAACCAGTACAGAAAAAATAATAAAGCTTATTATATATGTGTAATATATGTAATATGTGTAAGCACAGACTTCCATTTAGAGATGAAGAGGGACTACATGCTTGATCTGAGCCAAAAGGCCAAGAAGCAATATTAGGTGTTTAAAGAAACCAGTCTAAATATTTCTGTCCTTATTTTTCTTTATGCTCTGCTGCTAAAATATTAATTTGAGGTCTGCCTTGTCAAGTCAAAGAGTGCATCAGAAAAATAGTTTCCATTTTTATTTGGAACCTTAAAGAAATATTTCTTACCTAGACTCATGTTTGAAAGGGTGTGTCTGTAATCAATGAATGAATAAGAAAACTGAAACAAAGTAACATCAAAGATAACTCAGAATGAAGAAAAAGGAAAGAGAATTGAACCAATTCCCCACCCATATCTACTACACCAAAGCTTTTATGCTTTTATGAGCTAGTACACACGGTTCTTGTGTTTAAACATGTCACATAGAAAAGTGCAGCATTACCAACATTGCAATCTGGGGGTCCGATGTACATCACAGTTCTGTGGGTTTGGAATTCACTATATTCATCATTTGACCCCAGCAGAATTCCTGCCCCTTGGGCAGGGGGTTGGACCCAATGATCTTGCGAGGTCCCTTCCAGCCCTAATGTCTATGAAATCTATAGCATACTGTATTTACTCAAATAGAAGATGACCCTGATTATAAGACAATCCCTCTGATCATTAGATTTTATAAATGGAACATTTATGAATTTTTATAATTTTCTGGGTATAGACTCTAATTGTTGGAGGTTTTCCTTGAACTTGTCCCCTTCCCACTGCTACAGCAGAGAAAATAAACTTGGGAAGACAGGTAGCCCTTTGCCCTCTGCTTCCATCCAACTTTTCCTTCCCAGGGAGCCCCTTCCCCCTCTCTTTACTGTCAGGCCCTGTTCTCCCTGAGCACATGGAAGGGAGGACAACATTTGAAAACTATAATCTTGATATTAAATATGGCTGTAGTAATTTGCATATAGTATTCATACACTTTGTTCATCCAGAATTGGTACATTACATTTTTATTTTTAAAACTGATGCAAGTTTTAGTACGCATACTCCATAAACACTCTTTTTAAGTAGCACTTTGTCACCTACTTACGTATCATGCAAACTATGCATAATATTAGTTCAAAGCCAAAGGCTCATGATTTACCATGCTTGCGGGGGAGAGGGGGGTATATTATCTCTTTTCTGGATTCCTGGTGGCCAGGTGGCATAGGAGTCCAGGAAGTGCAGATGGCAGGCAGTTATGCAGATACTGCAAAGAAAGGCATGAGCACTGGAGGTCCAGGACCAGCTAGAACAAAGAGAAGGGGCTTTCCCATGGATTTCAAGGTGTCCGAGTATGATTCACAGACCGGGTATCTCCCCAATGGCATGAGAAGAGAAGAGTTCAACAGGAAAGTCCTGAGAGAGCTGCTCCAGATAAATAAAGAGGATGTAATTTATAGATGAAAGTAAAAGCACCCTGGAATTGGGTGGTGGGACTCAGGAGCCCTGAAGCCAGGCAGCACTTCTGGAAACATCTGGAGGAGGTTGGGGAGGACCCCAAGCTTTCCATGGAGGATACACATAGGGAGCTCAGTGGAGACAGAAAATTGTAAAAATTGATCTGTGCATGACAGAAATAGATGAGGCAGACCTCCATTTCTGGCTGAACAGGCACTGTGAGGAGGTGAGACCAATAGAGGAGGAGAAGGATGGAGAAGGAGTCTGGACAGAGGCCAGGATTGCTAGAGTACTCTTAAAGAAGTACCATGGTAGCTCTGGGGTAATGCAGCATTTGCCAGCTTCCCTGTACCCAGGGTGCCACCAGGGCCTGATTTACTATAGAGGCCAACCCAAACTGTGCCACAAATGTGAACAGGAGGGGCATCTGAAAAGAGAGTGCAAAATAGAGCTCTGTGCAGTCTGCAACCAGACTGGACACAAATCCCAAGAGTGCAACAAAGAGAAACACTGCAACCTCTGTGGGGAGGAGAGTTACCTCTTCAGGAAATGCCCATGGGCAAACAAGCACATGGGGAAACAAGAGGAGGATTTTGAGTCCTTCTCCTCAGAGTTAGAAATGCAGGTTGGCTCAGAAGAGGACAGTGAGAAGTACATGGAGCAGGAGGGGGATGATGTGGAAACAGAAGGAGGAAGCCCTCCCCCAGGGCTAGAGGAAACTCCTGTTTCTGAGTCTGTTGTAAGGAGCATTGAGATGCTAATGGAGTTGAATAGGAATGCAACAGGCTCAACCATGGAACAAGAGAAAGAGAGAAAAGGGGAAAGGGAAAAATCAGAAGAGACAGGAGAGGAAGACCTAAGCCAAGGGAGAAAGCAACCCCAGAAAAGGAAGGAGCTGGAAGGGAAGAAAGAGGAAACCCAAGAAACCTCTCCCCATTTCGACCCCCTAGAGGGGAACGAGTGGACCCAGCAAAACAGCAAAAAGCACAAGAGTAGGAAGAAAAAACCAACAGAGGACAACAAGATGGGCTGTACAAGGGAATCCAAGAGAAGGCACAGTCAGGTAAAACAGCAAGATCCAGAGAGTGAGGAAAAGAAAGCCAAACTTGAAATTGAGACAAAAAAGGAAGTACCTGAAATCCTACCGCCCCCCCACCCCCCACCCCCATATTTAACTACACAATGAAAACTCTTAAAATTGCTTCAGTGAATGTTAGAAGTTTATTAGGGAAAAGGAAATGGGACCAGGTAATACAAACTTTGGAACAGATCGAAGCCGACATGACCTGCTTGCAGGAGTGTGGTCTCCCCAGTAACACCAGCAGCTCTTTGTTTTCCAAACACTGGCCACAATGGGCAGCCCTGTGGTTGGGAGCAGATGACACTAGGGTTACTGGGGTTGCAATCGTGCTGAAAGGGGACACCATGCACCCCCTGCAGCACAGAGAAATAGTGGCAGGCAGACTGCTACAATCCACCATGGAAGCAAATGGGACAGAGTTCAAAGTCCCGTGCGTGTACGTGCCAGCCAAAGCCAAGGCAAGGTATGATTTCCTGTAAAATGGCCCTAACAATGCCACATAGCTGGCCAGTAATCATCGCAGGGGATTTCAACTGTGTCATCAGCAAGGAAGATAGAGTCAGCAGAGCCCATAGACAGATCATCTAGGCTACTGAAACAGCTGATCAAAGACCACAGTCTAGGAGACGCCAAAAAAAAAGTCCAAGGCCCCAGTGGCAATTTCACCCAAGTGGACCCAGTAATGCAAATCAAAACTCAGATAGTTTTTTGTTGTCCTCCCCAAAGGGTGAAAGATAAAGGGAGCCCACTCTATACCCATCTGTTTCTCAGATCACTGCCTCCTCACAATCCAGGCAGAAATGGGAGGTCAGCTGGAGAGGGGCAAGGAAGTATGGAAGCTAAACACCAGGTGTTGGAAGATGAAAAGAGACAGCAAAGTTACAGAGAGCACTATGCAGGCTGGAGGACCCTCAACAGCCTGTACCCAAATCAAACACAGTGATGGGCCAACATCAAAAACAGGACCAAAGTCTTCCAGAAGGCCAGCAAGTGGTGAGCTTTCTCCCACAGAAGGCAGCATGAATGCCTGACCAATAAGTTACAGGACCTGCACAGGCAGGCAGTGGCAGGCTGGGATGTGAGGGAGGACGTGTGTGAGGTAAAGGCCCAGACTGGGTCCTGGTACCAAGAAGAGGCCAGGAAAAAGATCATCCAGGCCAGGGCGCCCTGGGTGACAGAGGGGGAAGAGTGGACTATTTACTTCTCCAGATTAAAGAAGAGCAAGGAGAAGCCCACAACATGCCTGAGACTGAGCAGGAGTGGAGCACCGATCGAAGGAAGGCATGCTTAAAAAAAAACCCAACCCAAAACAACTATACCTCTTGAAGTCTCAGGACAAGCATAGTAGTTTCTTAACTTGGCTGGCGCATACACACACACGGGAAATACCATGTATCTGTATCCATGAAGACAGTTTTCCTGAAGCGCGCCATAGGAGAACTGTTCTTCTGGTGTGGTTCAGTACCCGCCAAGGTGTAGCGGCTTTAAGCCCACTTTATGGAAATGGGCGTCTCCTCCTTTGCTTGCTCCAAGGCCCTTACATCTAAGGGCAAGCAAAACTCGGGGGCATCCAAACCACAAGCCTCTGGGCTTGGGCCTGCAAGTAGGATGCCTGCCAGAGGATTTGGAAACATCTGAAGCCCCAGGTGTGGGTAGAGAATGTTTGCTGGTAGTAGGGCCACTTACAGTTCTTGGCTTTGGAATTAGTTTTGGCTAATTTGGCCTCGGATACAAATTAAAAAAACCAAAACAACAAACCCCCAGCTATACCTATATTGAACAAGTTCCCCAACTTCTGTTACTCAGACTGGGGACAAGCAGCATTATAGGACTGCAACCTGGTGCTGATGGCTGGGTCAGGGCCACTTCTAGGTTAGTAAGCAGCCAAGGGAAAGAAGGGGCTATAACTGTGCCAGTGACTACTTGGTGGCAGGCTACATGGCAATAAGCAATAAAAGGGCCAAACTCCAGAAAAGTAGTATGGAAGTAACTGCAACATAACTGAAGGGACTGTAATTTATGAGGGAAGGAGCAGGGGAATAACCCTGCTGATCAGCATAGGTGGAATCCCTGTCCCTCATTAGGTGGGGTTGTGGCCTGGTGGTTGGAAGGGATAAAGCCAGGTAGGGGATTTAAATAAAGTTCCTGGTCTAGAGAGGGGAGTCTGGCCCAGGCGGTGGTAGCAGAAGGAACTACGGAGAAGAAACTCATCGGGAGAGTAAGGCTCAGAGAGAGGTAAGTTTTAATGTTTGCTCGTAATTTAGCCGTGAGGCCTGGGAATGGCTGAAAGAGGCCACTGAGGGTGCCCAATGAAGGTGCTGCAGATGGCAGGCAGCACCTGTGTGGACTCCTGCAAGGCCCAGAGAGACTGTGAGGAGGGCCTGAAAGCCCAGCAATAAAGAAATAAAGCTCTTCTCACTGGGAAAAGGGGCTTCTGAACTGGCAGCCTGGGTGTTTGAAGGCAGTCTCCCATAACTATCCTTAGTAACATCAAGACCTGGCAGGTGAGGCAAGAAAGTGTACTAGGTGTCAGAGAGAAGGAAGCAGGACAGCAGGGCCTGCAGATGGCCTGAGACACCCAGGCCTTGCTACAGTGTGCAGACTGAGCAACAAAATGAGAGAGAGACCAACCTCTCATCTTTCCCCCCACAAATAGCTGTGTGACTAGGGCCCTCATCTGGGAAGCTAGAGGATCTAGTTTTGGGGCCTCCCCTCACCCAGAGCACAGCACTCTAACCACCACAGCACAAGTCAGTAAGTACTCAGTATTCTCCAGTACTCCTTTGGAAGCTGGTCCCCAGGGTTGGTAGGTTGGAGATATATGGGACCACAAGGCAAGGCAAAGAGAGGGTGTATGGCTCAGTGAAGGAGCTCTGGGTTCTAGATGGGGCCCTTGCTCCCAGTGAAGCAGATGATTCCTCTTACACTGCTCTCCATTGATTTCTTTCCCCAATAACTACGTTAGTGACTCAGCTTCAAAAGGAGTATCAGAGACAAGTGTGAATGATGGCTGATCTCTTGTATAGTGGCTGGCATGTTATGCTGAGAAGGCAGGGTCACCCAGCTTCCAACTACCTCTACATAAGGGGAGGCCTGAAATCCTACCCACCCCTTTTTCTTCTCAATCTGGTAGCCATGGATTTTAGCTGAATCCATTTTCAGGCATCTAAGGTTGCTACACATTCATAAGGGGCTTACATCTGTGCTATGGCTTCTACTCTGCATATTCAGCTCACCAGTGCAGCTGCACATAATTAATTATCCATATGCACAGGGCTATGTGACCAGGAATAGAAGAATCCTTTTGGTGTGAGCATGCCAAAAATGCCCTATCATAACCAAAAAAAATGGCTACTTGGACAATCAGGAAAAAATGGAGTGTTGTCCTCAGTGGCAATGTGTAGGGGGTGTACATGCACCCCCTGAGAGTGCTGGTGCATCCCCTGAGAGTGCTGGTGCCAGTGTTCCCCTTTAGATAACAGGCAGCGGGAGCGGATGGGTGTACTGGTGCCCCCCTGAGAGCACTAGCCACAGAGTGGGGGGTCCAGGGGAAGTGCTGACCCTTCCAGGTACATTGTTGGCACTTCCAGGTCAGCGTGAGTGACCGGCAGGAGGCGGGGCCAGCTGACTGGTCACTGGGGTGGGCAAGTGCCCCCCCCCCGACTCAGAAGGCACCAGTCACCCATAGTCATCCTAATGGCATAAAGGAAATTATCCCAAGTTTTTAATCCTATAAAATTAATTTAGTAATTGCTTTCTCTGTTTCTTCCTTCCTCTGTTCCTTAAATGCCAGTACCAAACATCCTTGCCATGTACAACAATAATTTATATTACTATTCTTATAATATTATCTCAACCTGGTTTGTATCATGTGTAGTCTAGAACAGGCCAGACTACTGCTAACAAAATCAGAGGTGTAACGAGACAGCTCTGCACCCTGGGCCATAGCAGTACACCAGACCATGGTGACTTCCAGCTGCTGGCAGCAGCTGACCAGGAGCAGCAGTTGTTGTTTCTGTGCTGCATATTGTCAATGTATATTGAGGCAAAACAGAATAACATTATTTAAAATAAAAACTTCTTATGAGGTCAGTGTGAATTTTCAGGAATACAACTGGGTGACAAGGTAATGCCCATCTGTGGACCTAATCTTAGTTGAAAAGACATTTTTGGTGGTCATTGTAGCAGAGCACTAAGGTGCCTGCTACTGAGAGAGCTGGGAAGACTCCTCAGGTGACGGTTGCTGAGGCAACTAGAGGGAGCTAATGATCTGCACCTGCCTAGCCAGCTGATAAGAAGGGGCAGGGCCTGGCTCCTATATAAACCACAGGCAGGAGGCCAGGTGGCAGTTTCCTACCAGCAGACAAGGAGGAAGGAGCTCCCTGTCAGGGAAGAGAAGCCAAGCCTGATGCAGAAGCAGCGTCTGTCACAGTGGCGGGATGAAGAACCCCCGGTAGGCTTGTGCGTGGTTATAGCCGGGTGGCTGCAGTTTGTGTTATAGCCCAGGGGCTTGTGTTGCTATTTGTTAAACCGGTGGTTTGGGTGAGGCTATTAGGGGTTGGAGGAGGCCTCATAGGGGACTCACACTAGTGTGGGGACCCCAGTACCAGTGAGGGCGCAGCATTCGGGGTGCACAGACCCCAGCCTCAGAGAGGGGCAGTTGAGAAGCCCCAGAGAAGGGGGCGTTGCTGAGAAGCCCCAGTGCGGGTGTGGGGAGCTCCAGAGAAAGGGGCAGCATTGTGGTGAGCCCAGAGAAGGGGGCATTGCTGAGAAGCCCCAGTGCAGGTGTGGTGAGCCCCGGAGAAGGGAGCAGCATTGTGGTGAGCCCCAGGAGAGGAGGGTGGCATTACTGAGACGGCCCCGGAGAGGAGAGTGGCATTACTGAGACAGCCCCGGAGAGGAGGGCGCAGAGAGAGAGAGAGACGGGACTGTGGGGAGCCCGAGTGCTAGAGGGGGCGCAGAGAGAGAGAGAGACCTAACAATGTCCGTTACATCTGCGAGGCTTGGGGCGTGGTACAGGGGTGGTAGGAGCCATGCCTAGCCCATAAGGCTGGGGTGTACGGAACACCTGAGACAGGAGAACCGTGGCCAAGAAGACGGAAGGCAGCCTCCCTATAAAAATATATAAAATTAAAGTTGTGGTGGGCGAGAATTGGAGGGTGCAAGTCAGCAGCTTGGCACGGTAAAGGAGGCGGCAGGGGAGTGCACGGCAACCCTGACCGCCCTCCTGTTACAGTCATGATAACTTTGTCATATAGCTAATGACAAAACTTGACGTAAATTGATCAAGAGTCTTTTTTGTTTGTTTAGATCTGCTAGATTTTTACTGTTATTTTAAAAACATTTTTTATAAATAACAGCTTTTCAGGCCCAGAAGAGGTCCATAGAAACCCTGTCCAACTATTTTAAATTTGGTAATTGTATTTTAGCTGTTCAGTTGATAGACTATAGCTTTGGGGGCTCTAGGATCCTCCAGATCCTATAACAATGTAATGATAACCGTTTCTAGTTTTACTACTAGGGAGATGAATGAGAATCTAGTTTCAGCAAAGTTCTACAAGAAGTTTGGAGTCACACTGAGAGAGAGAATATAAAAATCGATGATGTAAAGGCTTAAAGTTTAGATGGACAGTCTCAAAACCTCCTCACTAGTTTGTAAAGTAGGAAATTGTAAGGGTAGTCTTAAAACAAAACAGAATTGAAATAATTTTGGAAATGTACTACCCAATATCCAACAGAACGGTCACTCTTAAGTTCCTGTCAATGCAAAAGAACTTTTTACACATAGCACTTTCTGATGCATTCTATGACACACAGCAGGTCTACAAAGATTTAACTGTAATTAGCTCTCTGTTTGGAAAATCTTTCTGTCACATTTTACCAAATAGATTTTTGAGGAAGAGTGAAGGAGTTCAGGGTGAGAAATTCCTTGGAGGATCTCTGGCCACTAGGTGCCAGTGTTGATCCAGTTTCAGAACAGCCATTTGTTGACAGAATTTTCACATAAGTTAAAGAAAACATTTCGGGGTCTATAAAGTTTAATTATCCATGATTTATCTTCTCATGGGAATTCTAGCTGCCCTTTCCTTCAAGTTCTAATTACTGCTATTCTTCGTGTTAATCTTCCCAATACCTCAGCATTTTATAAATGTCTGGTGTGCGGGCTGTCTTATCATAAGCACTTTGAAAGAGTTAAGAGAATCTAATGTAAACTGCTAGAAGTCCTAACCTCTTTGTAAGTAGGCAGCCTAGGTCGGGTGATGATTACAATACTTTTTACACTTCTTGGTACTACTCCTACAATGAGAGTAGTAGGTAGTACACAGGCTTTTCACTTCATGGGAGATCATAGTCACAGAGCCACCATGAGAAACTAGATGAACTGACACCAAAGGCCCTAAATTAGTAACAGGAGACCAGAAATCTTAACCCAGTTTATACAAAGATAAATGGAAATCCCAGTATTTGTCAGCCCTCTGGAGATCCCCAACAGACATCTCCCCTTTATAACTGTATCCCTTTGAATACTGGCTTCATTGGACACTTCCTCCCCAGGCAAGTATGAATAACCAGAACTCTTTTAAACTGTAAATGCTACTCATTATGAGTACTTCAATTGAGGTGTGTGTTGGGGGAGAGGGGAAAGAAAATCTCTCTGTTCCCAGGTACTGTGCATGTGAGAACATGATTAAATATTTCAGGTATATGTTGGATTTTGAATTAAATTTAGTATTTTGAGGGACTAAAATATGACTGCCAAGAAAATTTCATCTTTAGAATCAGTGTTTTGGAATTCACTGAGTTGTATAGGACTCTTGAGGTAACACACTCAATGTTGTTCTATATTGTGTGAGAACATCAGAACTGTTACTGATTCCTTTGTAGGATGATGTAGGCATGTTCTGTAGTATGGCAGTACCTTGGTAGTTGGATGTCCCTCAAGCTTGGAATTGAGGCATATCAGACACTGAGGTCTCAAGCACTATGGCTGGGGGCATTATAAAGTTTCCCATGCTTAGCATACATAAGAGGATTCCTTCAGTTGTGCTGCCAAAAAGAAATAGTTTAAACAGCCTATACACAATTTATGGACAGATACAACAAAAAGAGAGAGACTCAGTATTCCTAATCCAGCCCTGAGAGGCAGCTGTGTGCAGGGATATGAAAGTAACAGAGTTCTGCTGCAACCTTCCACACCAGCCTCCTGCCATTAAGCCACTGCTTACCACCCTGCTATAATAGAGCATAGGCCCTGTAGGCTCAGAGAAGAAACTCTCTCCTCCTGGGAGGGAGTTCCTGTCAGGACAAGGTAGCAGATAGCAAAATTGCCCTAAGAAAGTTCTGCTTGGTTAGTGGAACATCAAGACCATTAAAAAGGAGTGATGATTATTAATGCCTATAGAGTGAAGAACAATGAGCCACTAAGTCATTTGACTCCTTTAGCTCCCTGAATAATAATACATGAGCTGCTGCACTGTGGAGCAGGAATCAAAGCAGGGTTCTTCTATCTCCAATCAGAAAATCAGCTTTCTTGCTTAATACTTAGATCCCTATTTTGGGGGGCTGATTTTAGGGAAAAGGGTACATGTTGCATGCAAGAAACTGCAATATTCTGGTTTGGTAAACCAGACCATTGAGGAGACTGGGAAAATGAGAACTGAACTACAACCCCCATTATGCACCTTTACATCCTTTCCAAGTCAATATAGTTTGAAAATATTTTGCTTTTTGGTTAAACTTCTTATATGGGCATTTAGTTTTTTTTTTATGGAAATTTTCCCCCCCCCCCCCCAATGGCTAAATGCTTTGTGAATAGTTTTGTTTAAAAAATAAATCAATCAATCTTCTGCATAGAACAGTTTTGAAGGTACATTTTTTTTTTTTTTTTTTTTTCCCCCCCCCCCCCAGCCTTTGCCTTCAGGTTTATTACACCATGTCACTAGGTTTTGGGAAAAAACTCATTCTTACTGATCAACTATTTGAAATAAGCCAAACATACATATTATTGTGTAAATAAAAAAAAAAATCTTTTTGCAGGTATTGCAGAGGATGTGATAGAAGCTGATTTCTTGAAAATGCATTGGGAAAACTTGAATTAAATTTCAAATGCTAGTCTGATAAGTTGAGTTTCAAACACCCATATTAGGCCCCTAAATTCCAATTTGAACATGGAGATGGGTAAAAAACAAGTCAGCATTCTGAATTTTCCAATCTATGGGTTACATTGAATGCTAAGATGTATATAGTACACCATGAGTGCATTTACACAAGATGCTTTACTGTGCAGTAGACCAATTTACTGCACAGTAAACATCACCATCTACAAGCGGAGTTGCTTACTACGCAGGAAATTTGTCTACTCCATGGTTAATTTGTTAACTGCAAATGCAAGTAGCAAATTAACTGAGGAGTAGTTACTGTGTAGAAATGTACGTGTAGACAGTTGACCAGCATCATATTTATTCCCGATCATCTGGGCAGCAGGGAGATGGTTCCCTGCCCCTTGGAGTTGCTTGCTGCTGGGGCAGGCTCTGAGCTCAGAACCTGGCTGAGACAATGTCCCTCTGCCTGGCAGCAGGCAGCTCCTGGCCCCAGCATTGTGATCATTTCAGGGTATGTTCCAGCCAGCTCCCGGCTGCACATGCAGACTTCCCCATGCAGCCTGGGGCTGGCCAAGAACTATCCCAGTCTGGGCCAGGTCCCGGTCCTGCAGTTCTTTCCCAGCCTGATGCCCCAATTGGACAATCGAGGAATGGGGCTTGGAAAGTGCTGAGGGAAAGAGGTGGGTCCCAGTCCCCTACCCTGATCTGCTGGTGGGGCAGCTAGCAGCAAGCCCCCAGCTAAGTGGAGATTCCCTACTCAACTGGGGGTTCACTATTAGCTGCCCCACTGGTGGAACGGCTCCCAGCTGCCCTTGGCTAAGTGGGGATTCCCCACCCAGCTGGGGGCTTGCTTCTGCTAGTTGCCCCACCCATGGGACAGCTCCCAGCTGCCCCTGGTTCCATGGGGAGTCCCTACCTAGCCAGGGTCTCACTGCTATCTGTCCCTCTGGATTGGAGCAGGGGGCTGGGACCTGCACCTTACCCACAGCTCTTTCCCAGCCACTGTCCTGATTGCCTGATCAGGGCACAGGACTGGGAAACAGCTGTGAAGGAGGGATGCAGCCTGGAGCTGCCTAGGACCTGCCCCAGACAGGGACAGGTCCCAGCCAGCCATGGAGAAGCCCCACTGGGCACAGAGCTTGTCCCCATGTCACACCCCATGTCATCAAACCACTCTGAAAAATTAATTAACCTACATCCTTAAATACTATAACTTGTACTGTAATCTGATACATTTGTACCAATTACATATAAAACTGCACTCAATCATAGGTTTATGACAGGCTTGTCCAGCATACGGCCTGTGGGCTGCCATGTGGCCCACCAAGGCATTTTCTGTGGCCCGTGATGCTGCGACAGGAAATGAAGGTAAACACAGTTTAATTTCATTCCCACCCCTTGTCCCTCCCCCAGCCCCTCAGCAGCTTCCTAATGGCTGCTGAAGGGCTAGGGAAGGGACAAGGTTCCCACATGCACAGCGTCAGCTTGACATTGGTGACGCAGTGCGTGTGGGAAGAGGAATGTAGACCCGGCCCACCCCTCCCATCCCCAGCACCATGTGAGGAAGCCACCGCTTCCCCGCCCAAGTGACTGGCTGTTCCTCGCCCACAGGTGAGAGACAGCCCAGCCTGGCTGCCTGGCCCTGGGTTTCTGGTGGAGGCAGAGGCGGAGTGATGCGGCGCGGGCAGGTGCCTCCTCCTGCTGGGCTGTCGGCATTGGCTGCACTGTGTGGGGAGGCCCTGGGCTCAGGCAGAGCCTGCGCTTGCTGCACCCTGAGGTGCCACCCTGCCCTGGCCCCAGCTCCCTCCAGCCTGGCGCGGCATGGTGATGTGGCCACTCACAGGCGGTGCGATGACCAGGCTCTCCCTCATCATCTGCCTCTGCTGCCTCCTGCCCGGCCAGGGTGCCGCAGGTAGGGCTGGGCCAGGGCTGGGGTCAGGGCAGGAAGACGGTGCCAGCCCTGGGGCCGGGCCGGTGGCTGTGGGAGCCTGAGGAGCAAAGGTTGTGCCCTCAGGAGCAAAGTGTTGCTCTACTGTGCCTCAAATAATTGCCCACCCTGGTCTAGATCAGTTGTTTTCAACCTTTCTTGTACCTGGATCCATTTGTAAACATAGATGGTCAGTCCCGACCCAGTGTACCTCACTGCTCCTACCTCCAGACTCCAATGCCCGTTGCAGGCTGGAACTCTGCCAGCCCACAAGAGAAAAGCCACAGTTATGTTTTTCTCCTTTAATGGAGAACCCATTTTTTAAAGTTTGCTCATGACCCTTCCATATATTCTTGAGACCTACTTTTGCGTTGCAACCCATGTTTTGAGAAACCTTGGCCCAGATCATGCCCGACCAGTGCTGTCCAACATCTTTTTGAACACCTCCGATGATGGAGAGTCCACAACTTCCCTAGGCCGTCTGCTCCACTCCCTTGCTGTTCTAACCTCTGAACAGAGGGCTGGTACTAGAAATACAGCAAGGTTTTCAGGCTCTGTTCTGTGCCTTGTCAGTTAACACATGGACAAAAAGAAATGGGGAAGAGGTTTTCTCTTTGATTTCTACCTCCTCCCATTGGCAAGAAGCTGTTGGAAATTTCTGCCCAAGGTCTTGTTTGACTGGTGGCAGGATGCCTGCTGCCTCATGGGGTCCAGGTCAGGTACTGTCTTTATTTTGGATTTTAAACCACATTTCCAGACCCATTTCATTGTCACTTCCTGCAACTTCATTGGTGTCAAAGGTCATGTGACATCACTTCCTGATGTGATACTACTTCCTGTGAGGTCTTTGAATATGGCTCACTGGCCCACTGGGTGATAAAAAGTTCATGATCCGGCCCCACGTTCAAAAAGGTTGGACACCCCTGGTCTATGACAACATATTGCTTTAGCTTCATTAAATAATAACTGTATAGCTTTTTACTGAACTTTGAACAAATTACTGTTGAGAAAAGATATACCATCTTAGAATGGTTTCTCCCAGGCCATTTTCTCAGTGGAGCCAAAATGCTGTGCATAATAGGGTAAACGGGATCATATTAGCACATGTATGAACATTAATGTGATAGGCTTGGTCTCAACAAAATGGTCCTGAGTAAGATGTTTTAATTCAAGTTCCTGTTAGCTGGATGGGCCCCACTGTCAGTAGGCGACTCATGGGACACCCCAAGCCTTATGGGCTAGATATGTGGCTCCAAAACCTCCCTTTTACCCTGTCCCATGCCTCACAGGTGGTAATTAAATATTGTCCCTTTTTATGAGGCCTCCATCTAGCTCAGCCTCCTGTTGTCACTAGGTCCTGGGCACTTGTAGCTGCGCCCTCTGGTGCTAAAGTCTCTACACCCCCTGTAGCAGCACCTTCTCTGCCGCTGGATCTCTACACCCCCCATTGCTGCACCCTCTGGTGCTGGAATCTCCACAGCCCTATCGCTGCACCCTCTGGCACTGGGCTCTCTGCAGCCCTCTCACTGCTCCCTCTGGTGCTGGGGTTCTACACAGTTGTGTGCCCCAATGAGGTTTCTTCCTCCCCAATAGCCTCAGCCCAGTCCACCAGAGTACAAACAAAAACCAAAATATGAGGTTCTGGGCTATAACGTAATACAAATGGTGCAAGGTGCACTGTCTTTAAAAGAGGCAAACTTCTCCCTGAGCATTAAGTGCCTCACAGCCCAGGGTACCTGATGAGCTCCTGGAGCCCCATGAGTCCTGTAAGCAGCATATCAGGCAGCCATAGCATCTCTGGGCAGTTCTTCTCTTCAGAAGCTCCTTCCCCTGGCAGCTGCGAGGAAACTACAGCCTCCCATTCCAGCCTTGGGGCTTATCTGTGCCCAGGGTCCTGCCTTCTTCTGGTCAGCTGGATGGGTGCAAGTGCTAGTAATTCCCTCTCTCTAGGCAGTTTTTGCCCTTAAAGGACCAGGCACACCTTAGCGCCCTGCAACAGTGGATATTGTGGATTTTGAGAAATCTGGCATTGCCTGCAAAATCCACAAAAAAAGGAAGTAAACTTACTGGAAAATAAGGCTGATTACCCAGAGGGAGGCAGCAGTCCTTACCATACTGTGGCCCAGCTGCACAGCCCACCAAGTGGGGAGGGGTGCTGCTTGCATGACTGGCAGCCCAAGATGGATGCCACCCCATCCCTTGCTGCTGATTGGCTGTGAGGGCTGTCCATCATATGGTCCCCATCCCTTCCACTATCAACAGTGGGGCTGCATGACGGACAGCCCTTGCAGCTAATCAGCAGTAAGGGGCTTGGCCACCGGGCCCCTTGGCCAATCAAGGGGGTGGGGGGGCTGCTGCATTCCACCCATGAAAATGACTGCCAGGTCCACATTTTTCCCATGAAATTGGCTAGCAGCCACCTGGAGTTCAGTAGGTCCCTATCTGTAGGTAATAATGTACAGCCTTTGAATCTGGCAGCTGAGATTTTACCACACACTGAAAATCACAAATGCTTTAGGAATTTGCATGTTACTAACATATATTAAAGTTTTCTGTACAATGATAAATATTTATTTCAAACAAATGTGGGATTTAACATTTCCATTAACATAGTTCTTTACTCCCAACTTATGGTTTGGATGCTTGTAGCTATTGAAATGACTAAAATAACCAAAAGCTGTATTTCAAATATATTCTCTAGCCTAATCAAACATGTGTGAGCCAAAAAACAGTGTCATAATGCACCAAATTCTACTCTCCTCCATAAGTAACCACTAAGGTGCCCGTTGCACAACAAAAGTATCAGGAGTATGCATCTGTATTCTTTCTAACAGTGATCTCGCAAATAGACCTGTTTCCAAGCTGTTTATTCCAATTAGGATCATTGTTAATAGCTCTGATATAGGCAGCATGTAAGCATGTGCATATGTCCTTAACTGCCATATTGTCTCTCATATAAATCACTCTAGAATGAGGTATGTACCTTGCTTTGGAAAGGTAGAATGAAGAAAAAAGATCTTTCATTGCAGTAAGTAACTGAATAGCAGCTGCTCATTGTTCTGCTCCCACTGTATCTTTTGTAGACTTTTGTCCTGCCGAAGCTCAAGAGACAGAAACTGGTGTTACTGTATTTCCTCACATATAATGCACACTTCAATCTCTAGCAGCTGGTTTTGTGATTAATTTTTTTTTTTTTTAAAGGTGCATGCTGTATGCAGGAAAATATGGCATCAAAGAAAACACTTTAGAATATGTTTGGGTTTTATGGACTTCAGTGAGACTTAAACATGTTCTTAGGTGCCCTTCCTATGCAGGGATACTTTTCTGAACTGGGGTTAATGGCTGAAAATCATTGTTGTTGATTTTAGGTGATACATTCATGCAGACATGTAGGCCTTGCCTCCTGGGCACTCGGCTCCATTCCAGATTATCCTGCCATAGTTCCTGTTGCACAATAGCTTGTATATGTGTTTTTAGCAAACCAGAATTGAGAAGAAAATGTTCTCACTGTGACTATTCTGGCAGTCACTGATATATATCAGACAATAAGAATTTGTCCTTCTCACATGCTTTTAATGTTGGAAGGAAACTATTGCACTTCAGGAACAAACACAAGCTGTTTTGATTTGTACATTTCTGGGTGGATGATTTATCCATTTGTTGCTTATTCTTTCCCAAGCTTTCCTCTCCTTGTCTTTTGATACTAAGTCGTAATGTTGAATTTTTATTCAAAATATATTTGTTAGATTATCTGATCAGAAACTCTGGGCAGAGGGTTGGGGTCTCATACATGAAGGGTAGAATTTTATTTCATGTAGTGGACAACCAACATATAGCTTGTGAGAAACTGGACACATCTACACAACATACTTTCCTGTGCAATAGACTAATCTACTCTTCAGTAAAATAAAGTGTCACCTTCTACATGGGAAGGGCATTTACAGCACAGTAAATTAGGCTACTGTGCAGTTAGCTAGTACCTGTAAATACAGCATCTGCACTTGTAGATGCTGACCGGGACTGGGGGCCACAGGAGACTGTACGTTCTCTGTCCCAAGTCCTGGCACTACTCACTTCTCAGGTCCCCCCAGAAGCTAGGAGTTGATCAGCGCCAGGACTGGGGAGCTCTGTGCCCCCATCCTGGCTCCCAACATGAAGCTGGGAGCTCTGGAGAGTGAGTGGGGGCTGGGAACCCAGCCCCTGCCTGGCCCCCAGAGCAGCTCTGTGCAACACACAGCTGGGAACTCCAGCCCCTGCTTGCTCTCTGGAGTTCCCAGCTGTGTGCCACACACAGCTGCTCAGGGGTAGGGGAAAGCAAGGACTGGAAACCCAAGTAGGGCAGCTGCTGGCAAGACCCATGGGGCCCCCCCCCCCACCACATAGCAGGGGGCTAGCTGGGAACTGTCCCGCATGCGGGTCAGCTGTCAGTGAGCCTCCTGCCAAGTTGGGGGGGGGGGGGGGGGCAGCATAGGGCTCTCTGGCAGGTGTCCTGCTTGCAGGACAGTTCTTGGCCAGACCCCTGCTGAGCAAGGGGATTCACACAGCAAAGGGCTTCCCAGCAGCTACCCAACACCTGGGACAGCTCCTGGTGAATCCCCTGCCAGGTAGGGAAGCCCCACCTGGTATGGGGCTCACTGGCAGCTGGGTGTCCCAATGTGCACAGGGTCAGGAGAGCTCTGCCAGCTGCAGTGGCAGCTGTCTCCCAGCCCCATGCACATCAGGTCACATCCTGATGTGCACGGGGCCAGAAGACAGCTGGCACTGCAGCAGGCAGTGCTCTCCTGGCCCCGCTCACACCCCAGGGAGCCAGGAGCTCCCCCTGGCTGCTGCAGGGGAGAGAGCAGAGTGGAAGCAGCCCTGTACCAAGCTGCTCCTATTGGGAGAAAATCTGCTCCCAACAGTGCACATGTAGACAGCCTCCCAGGGAAGGCTTATTGCTCAATATTTTACCATGCAGTAAGCCTAATGTGCCTTAATAGCACGTGTAGATGCACCTACTTTGAGCTTCCTGACTGATAACTCCAAACTGACTGCAGATTTAGTCTGGTAACTCCGAATTGACTGCAAATACCATTTTGGTTGTCTGCTAGGTGAAATAAAATTCTGTCCAAAATGTAACAACCAGTGGATGGCAGTAAATTCTAATTTTGCCAGCCTGGTAAAGATTTGAACCAGTGACCCAGAAGTGAGCTAGTTACTGATCTGCTCATTTATCTACTTTTCTCCTTCATTTTTAAGTAGGTCTACTTCATCTGGTTTGCATGCTTTATTTTTCTAAAAGTTCCATATTGTGTAAACACTAGCCAGTGCACATTACAGAGTTGTCATCCAAAATGGTCTTAAGAGGATCATTTTCTGCTGATTTTAAATTATACCTCTGTCTATACAATACATTATAAGTAAATGATCATTTGTCTAATGTAATACACAGTACTAAAGATATTTGTAATGTTTTACATATGGGCCAGTGCAATTCCATGAAGTGCATCACACCTTTCTTTCATTTGCATTTCTTCTTTCTCCCAAAGAACAAGGCATACTGCAGAGACGGTTTAAGATTTAATTCAGAAATGACATCAACAAGGTTGAGTAATCAAAGTATAGAAAAAGAAAAATAGCAGCAGCAGCACTGCAATGAGGCCACCCCATTACCAGACACTTTGTGTGTGTGTGTGTGTGTGTGTGTGTGTGTGTGTGACTTTAGTAGCACTAGATTGACTGCTGTGATTTTTGGCCATCCCTCTCCTCCCAGTTTCATAAAAATAAAATATTGGCAGAGCAATCTTAAGTGAAATATGAATACCCACCTACTAGGAGGTACCATAACTAATTTAAAATGAGTGAAGCCACCACTAAGAGTGGGTGTGGATGTGTGCGTGTCTCTGTTATTTGAAATTATATAATGCCGCAGTTAGTTGTTAACACATTAGTCAGAAATAACAGCTTTCTATCAAAGGCCCATGATCCTTGAAAACAATGAAGGATAATGTTCTGTGATATATCTGTATGGCTAGCATGAAGGTTGTACACAATGACAATATGAATGAAACAATGAACACACAGGATTAATTAATCCCTTGTGTAATTTCATTGACTCCAATGGGTTTACCTCAATGAATGAACTAAAACTTTTGAGCAAATAGGGTTTTATATGGTTACAGACTACTTGATTATTTACTAAAACCTGTAGGGATTTTTAAATTACCCAAGTGGCTAACCTGGAAAATATAGGTCTTTTATCATGGGCAGAAACAAGGGTATCACAAGCCTCTTACATCCAATCAGTATGTACCATCTTGAACTGGAAGGATTACCTCTTTTTCTCTCTCTCCATCCTGATACCATGACAATTCCACAATTAACATATATGGTAGTGTCAGTGGAATTTTTGTTATCTATTCACTAGGAATTGCAATGAAACCATCTCATCGTTTTACGTAGAACACCAAGCTTTTATTAGAATAAGGGACAAAGTTGGTTGGAAAAATTTCCATAACTGGTGAGCTTATTGACTGGTTTCTTTGAACTTGACCAGATGCCATTTTAAGGTGGCTATCTGTTTGCCTTCTTAAGAGACACTGGGCATGTGTACACATGAGCTTTAATGCACATTAGCCTATTTTGATGTGCATTAAAGTGTCACATATTAAACTCGTGCTTTTTACTTAATATGCATTAAAATAAGCTCTAATATATAGCTTTTGTTTTTGTACATGACATATATAGTGTGAGCTATGTGCCAAACAGCTTATGATCTGAACAAAGAAAATATATCTGAAGAATATGAGTGGGGAGGGGGTCAATGAGGACATGCTACAACATAAAAGGAAAGCCATCAAGCAGGTGTGTTTGATACATATGGTTTGGTTAACTCCATTTAGCCACTGAAAAGTACTTTTTAAGTACACTCTCTTCTGCTTGCACACACACTTTTATCACATGAGACTTATTACAAAGAGAAGCTCTTTAATCCATCTATTGTCTTTCAGAATTAATATTAGATAAGCCACTATCCATTAGGACAGCAGTTGTCAACCAGGGGTATGCGTACCCCTAGGGATACTTAGAAAGGTCATAGGGGGTATACGCAGGCGGACGGGGACGGAGCATGCCCTGAGGCATGGTAGTGGCATATCTCCCACCATGTTTCCACCCCTTGCTTCCTGCCTGTGGGAGGAAGAGGGGTGTGCTAGGCACTGCTGAGCCCATGCAGGACATTGCAGTGCCTCCCTGCCCCCCCTCCCCCCCACCTCAGCTCACTGTCCTGATTAACTGTGGGCCACTGCCTTCAGCCAATAGCTGATGGTGAGGAGGCGCTGCGGCCACCTCCTTCCTGCAGAGCCATGAGGGCCTCAGTGGTTATGTGCCCATTCTCAAGAGCAGGGCTTGGTGGGGGGGGGGCAAGGGCAACAGTGCCCCTCTGTGGGCTGCACAGGCACCACACGGCCCGGCGGGGAGCTGCATGTGGCAGCCACCACCACTGCTCCATGCCACTTTCTCATGTCCAGTTGCATGTGCAGCTCCATGGTGGAGGCAACAGGGGGTGGTGAGTGTCAGCAGTGGCAGTACAGAGTGGTGGGTGGCAGTGGCAGCAGCACAGGGCAATGGGTTGCACCAATAATGTTCAAAAGTGGTGGTGGGTGGCAGCAGTGGCCACCACATGCAAGCCCCCTTTCTCTCTCTTCCCCCCCCCCCCCCCCCCCGGTCCAGCCAGCTGGGCAGCACCTGTGCGGCCGGCAGAGGAGTACCACTGCCCTTGCCCCCCTCCTGGCCCTGTCTCTGGGAGCAGGCACAGAAACACACTGCCTCCCCCCTCTTCCCACCATTCGGACCCTCTGCAGGTCACTGGCACTGCTTGCTTTGAGAGTGGTGCAACAGCCATGTGCACACCTTCACTGGGTGGGCAGCCACCCAGCAGTGGGGTGCACATGGCATTACACCGGTCTTGAAGCAGTGGCAGTGGGGTGCAGAGGCAGAGCAGAGCCCAGTCTACCCTCACCTTATGCAGGGAGGGCATGTGCCCCTCCACCTCTGGCTCCCCAGCAGTGCACGCATCAGTGGTATTCCGCCCCCTTCCCCCAATGCTCCTGGATGTGCCACCCAGCTTTCATTTGTCCCACGGCCCAACCCAGGCCCCATTCACCCCTGCCCCATTCATTCCCTCCTGCACTGTGGGGTTCTTGATCTACCATCCCCAGACCTTTCCCTCTCCCCCACCCTGCCCCTTTTCTCCCCACACACATACCTGCTGTGGGAGGTAAGTGTGTGTATGTGTGTCCATCCCCTGCCCACCCAGCAGCAGCAGGCACATGGTGTTGTGCACCTCTTGAGGCAGTGGGGTGCAGAGTCCAGCCTGCAGCAGCAGCTGCCTCTGCTCCATGCACAGATCTGGGGGGCACATGCCCCCCAGGCCTCCACCACGGTATGTGCAGAGGTGGGAGCTGCCCCCCCCCCCCCCCCCCGCACCCTCCCAGATAACCCACTCTCGTAGCTCCATCCTGCACTCTGCCCTGGCTGTGCAGTGCCTGCCCCTGCCCCAGCCCCACCTCTCCATCACCTTGGAAGCCTCAATCTGCCCCCCCCCAACCAAAAAAACAAGAAAAACAATCTGCCCCTTAAAAACGAGGAAAAATATAAAGGGGTACATGAGCTGAAACTTTGAGGTGGAAGGGGTGCACTTGTTAAAAATGTTTGAAAACCCCTGCATTAGGATCTTTTGAACATAATTGGTGGTTTTGTGGTGCTCTTTTTTTTAACACCACTAAATATTTCTGAATAAAGATGACTTATTTAATTGCATTCCTATTTCTCTCTCCTATGTTTTACCAATATTCATTTATTTATTGCCAGAAGAACATGTTCAACCCAGTAGTTATGCTTTTAGGCATAACTGAAACAAATTTATTAAATAGTTACTTTAAGAAGAAATCTATTAATAGTTACTTTAAGAATAGTTTAAGAAGAAAAACTGCAGCTAGAAAGGCCAGGTAATGGCAAAGCCCTGCTGCCTAGACAGGGGGCAGGCCCATTCAGGCAAAGGGTTGCACCTGCTGGTAGTCAAAGGAATAGGGAGCTGAAGCCCAGCAGCTACCGCTACTTACCATAGGCCTGGCAGCCCACAGTAACCAGCAGGACAAAGCCTAATGCAAGCAGCAAGAGGCTGCTAGGGAAACCATTTAAAGTTGCCATGGGATGAGTCATTAGGACCTGAGGAGAAGCCCCTGCAGGGGGTTAGGGAGCCACCTGACCAGAAGGGGATTGGGCTTGATGTATACAAACCCAGAGCCTGAGCTAACCAGGCAGTCTGGCCCTGGAGATCAAAGAAGGAGCCCTGTAGTAAGCTGCTTGTTCAGGAAAGCCTGATAAAGATCCTGGCATCCTGGAGAGAGGCCAGTAAAGAGCTGAGAGCTGGCAGGGAATGAGACTCGGTATGAATGGGGGATTTCAGATAGCCAATATGAGAGAGAATTAAGTTGTAGCCAGTGTGCTGATGTTTTGGTTTGTGTTTTACCTGGTGGTTTGTGCAAGGAACTAAGGTGTGGCTTGTAGGTCCCTTTAGTGCCCAGTGAGCATGTTACTTCCTTGATCCCTGCCAGGAATCAGGCTGAAGGCAGAGCTTGTGGGTAGAAGTGCCCAGAGCAGGTCAGAGCTTGGGGACCAGAAAGCCCAATGATAGCCAAAGCGGGCTCAATGCCCAAGATGAGATGAGACGGGGTCAGAGGCCTGCAGCCCAAGTAGGGCAGAACCTGAGAGAATGAGACTTGGGCTGGGATCCAGAAACCAGGTCTGGCACAGTGGGCTTAGGCTATAGAAGCTAGGGTGACCACCTTTTCAAAAGGAGAAGACGGGACACATGCCCACCTCTTCCCCCCCCTCTCCTGCTGCTACCACTGCCTCCAGCACAGCTAGGTGAGAGCTGAGCTGAGCAGAGTGGACATTGGATGTGGGCTCAGGGCTTCCCACCCTGCAGTCTATCCCTTGGGAGCCCCACACTGGCTATGTGCCCCATGCCCCTCCAGCAGCAGGGGGCACAACTCCAAGCTGTCGATACCCCCACTGCTGCCAGGTGGGCAGGGGGTGCCTTGCCATGGCAGTATGGCCAATGCTGGGCCACCAGGGACAGAGCAACAAGGCAGGGAGCTCCAAGCCTGCAGCAGCCATGCTGTCTGTGCTCCTCACACCCTGGATGAGCCACCTGTGGCTCTATCGGGCTCCCTGCCCTGGCTCCATGCACTGCCCTGGCTGGCCAGCACACCCAGCCCCTGCCGCACTCCCTTCCTCACCATGGGGGTGTCAATTTGCCTTCTCTATACCTCCTCCCCCCAACCCTCATAGACTTGCCTGCAGGGAGCTGCTCTCCATGCTTCCTGGCTATGTCACATTCATATGCATGTAGTGCCCCCTGTGTTCCACTCCTGGCAGCCCTTTGCAGGCTGGAATGCTGCCAGCCTGCAAGGAGGAACCTGCTATTCCCCAGCCCCTGTAGATGCTGTGAATAGAGGACAAATGCAGGACTGCCATGCCCAATTAGGGATGGGTGGTCACCCTAATGGGAGCCAGCAAGAGGAAAAAGGGCTGAGGCCAGTGTGAAAGAATCCCCAGCCTCCTCTCTCTCTCTCTGTCTCTCTCTCTCTCTCTCTGGGGATTGTCTGTTTCCCTTCTCTCTCTCTCTCATGTGTTTATCGATCTGGTTGCTAGACAGCAACTCACTGCCTACATAAGGAATGTCAGGTAAGCAGAGGTGGATTTTGCCCCTCTATTGTTTGAGCTCTGACCTTACAACATGGGGGCAGGGGCTTAAATCCATGTTACTTCAGTAGGTAACTGAGAGATCTTTCAAATTGATTGGCCAGCATCAAATGCCACCTGTCCCTGACTGGTTCCAGGTGGTGAGGTCAGTTGAGCTATTTAAGAGGATCCCATCAGGAAGAAGGGGAGAGGCAGACATTTTTAAAATGAACACACAGAAGTGTGGACCTCTGGAACTCTCTTTTTCAAAATTAGGATGTAGAAGTGAGTAACTTACCAGAAACCTAACTAGAAGCTTAGTTTAATGTATTCTAGTTGCACTTCAAAAAGCTGACAAGCCACCTAGGTTTACTCAAGGTTAGTCTTCTTTCTATATTCTGCAATTGGTATTCCTTCCCCACCCTATCTCTCTTTGATCAATAAATCTATCCATTTTTAGCTTGCCTTGCTGTGTGTGCTTAAGAGGGAAGAAACCTGCTAAGGTGGGCTTGACTATTTTACTTTCCTCCTGTGTGGGAGGCTGCTGGTGAATGCTTCAGGCTAATAGAAGCACCCCAAAATCCCAAGGTCTACAGAGCCTGGGTATCCCAGGCAGCACAGGGCCCAGACAAAGATCTGAGTCTGGGTGGTGGCAGCAGTACCTCAGGCTTTTAGATGCGCTCCAGGAAGGGGTTGGCTAGACATGAGGTGCCTCAGGGGAGGCACTCAGAGCTTGGTGTTTGGCTGGGTGCAGTGAGGCAGGCAGCTCAACACAGGAGCACTTCCCTACTGGCCCGCCACAGCCAGGAAGACCAAAGCCCCAACAGGGGTGCAAAGGCCTGAGATGGCCTAGTATTGGATTGGGGTCAAGTGCTCACCAAAGCCATTGACTGGCAACTCCTGTGAAGCATGGGCATTTTGTAAAGAGGTGGATGGTGCCACATATGGTAAAACTGGTGCCTCAGAAGAGCCAACTGGCACCTACAGGAACTGGGGCTAGCCCTGGGATCTATAAGGCAGCCTCTCTTGCAACAAAATAATTGCATATAGGCATGATGGGTGAACAAAAATGGCAGAGCACCCCAGGGCTACAGCAATGCAAAGGGGCCCTCAGGGGGCACCCCTGGAGCAAGAGACCCATTATACTTGCTCATACATGGTTAGTGGATATAGGCACATTTATTTGAATTACCAGTACAGCCACATACGAAGGTGGGAAATTTCTCTTTTCTAGTGGTCTTATAAATCAACAATACCCTTAAACTATCAGTATACATGTAACTTATTTTTGAAACTCCTGAAATGTTCATGGAAGGGCTCTTGACGCAAAAATTGTATTTAATCAAATGAACGAATAATGGATTTTCAGAAAACAAAAGGCAATTTCCTATTTTTATAATAAACCTTATGAAATAGTAAAGTACTGATTTTCATAAACCTAAGGCCAACAATTTCATGCCTTCTAATGTGCAAGTTTCTTGTGCGCTTATCTTTGTGGGTGTAAGTATAGCTACAAATAAGCCTTCTATACACATAGTAATTGTGAGCAGACTACATGAAGGCATATACAAAAGTATACATGAACCTCAGGCATTGGTTCCAGGACACTTAGATATCCAGGAACATTAAACATTCAAGCAGAAACAGGCTGTCTGCACAGTTTGTTTTTATTTGCATTGATTGTAACTTGAAATAGGCTCAAACTAACAACACAGATCCATAATGGGCAGCATGAAAAACTTGAAACCAAGTGCTATTGAACTTGGGCACTAAAAATCCCAAACTGAAGTTTGAAAAATTTTAGGAATTTCTGATTGGTCTCTTATGGAAAGCATTCTGAGCTGTGAACTCTGCTCTTTGAATACCATTGTGTGTTTCATTTGCACCGAAGACAAAACTCAAACATTTTAATGTTTTCAATACATTAAAAAAAGTAACATAGTTGCTAGAAGCATAAGTGATACTTTTACTGTCTAAATGGACAGAAAGGTGAAAAATAAAAAATGTATTAATGATAAATATAGATTTTTATTTTGAAATCTATGGTCTTAAACAACATAAAATTGTTGTTTGAAATATTATATAAACTTGGCAGTTTTCATTTTCTGCAAATAGTGTTCACTCAAATGAAAGGCAAAACATCTGCAAGCTCTTTTTATTAGGTGCAGATTGGTGGTCACCAATTGACTGGTCGATCACAAAGCTTCTTCCAGTTGATCTGGGGTGGGGCTGAGCACATGCGATCTGTGGGGGAAGGAGGAGGTGGGGGCCAGATTGAGGCCCCCATGGTGAGGGATGGAGGGTGGCACAGGCAGGAGCAGGGGCTAAAGTGAGTGGGGCCCTGGGTGGTAGGAGGATGGGAGCCCAGGTGGCTTGTCCAGGGGCATGGGGGGCTCCCACCACTGCATACCCCAGCACAGGCCCAGGGAGCACATGCCCCCCCCATCTGTGCATGGGGTGGAGATAGCTGCTGCTGCACTTTGTGCCCTGAGCCCCACTGCAGCTGGCCCAGGAGTGGCCCAACACCATGTGCATCCCATTGTTGGGTGGGCGGGGGTGCAGCTCAGCCCAGCAGCAGAACACATGTGGCATCAGGTTGCTCTTGAGCCAGCTGCAGTGGGGTTTGGGGTGCTAAGCCCAATGTGCAGTGGCAGCCACCTCTGCCCCACACACAGATTGGGGGGGGCATGTGCCCCCCCCAAACATGGGGCAGTGTGGGCAGCTATAGCAGGGGTGTGGAGGGGCACACATGCAGCAGTGTGGGAGGGAGTGGGGCTGAGGATGGAGCAGGCACTGCACAGCTGGGGCAGGGTGTGGGACAGAGCCACTAGTAGCTCATCCAGGGAGGTGCTGGGAGAAGGGGGCATGCACCTTGGGAGGGCATGGTGAGTATGTGCCCCTAGATCTGTGCAGAGTGAAGGTGGGCTGCTGCTGTGGGCTGGGGCTGGGGTGGTGCTGGGCTCTTCCTGGCAGGAGTGTTGGGCCAGGCTGCACTCAGGCCCAACACTCCTGCAGCAGTGGCCCTGAGCTGGGGCTACGGCGGTGGGGGGGGCCTGGAGTTGCCCCAAAGTTTGCCATAGTCCCCCTAGCCTACCCTCCCAGCGCTGCCACCGCCCGCCTGGAGCACGGCATGACCCAACCCCTGTGCTGGGAAGAGCCTGTGGCAGCCCCCCAGCCCACAGCAGCAGCCTGCCCCACGGAGATCCCAAGCACACAACACCCATGGCCTCCTGGAGTGCATGCAGTGGCAGGAGCCACCATCCCCTCCCCACACTGGGCACCACCTGGACGAGCCACTCACAACTCCATCCTATGCCCCAGCTGAGCAGGGCCAGGTGGTGGGATAAGCGGGGGCCCAGGGGACACAGGGCTCCAATCACCCCAGCCCCTGCTCCTACCTGTGTCCTGCTCCCTCCCTCACTGCTGGGGCCTCAATCTGTCCCCCCTCCTCCCCACCCTTTCCTCCACAGACTTACCTTCTGCGGTGGGGGGGTGCCTCCAAATAACTTTTTCTTCCTCCACCTCTATCTGCCTCCCCACAGACTGACCTGCTGTGGGGAGGGGTGGTGGTGTGTGGTAGAACCTGGGTTGCTTTTTAATTCAAAAAGTGATCTCCTGTTCAAAGAGGTTGGAGACCACTGGTGTAGATCATTAATTTCAGTAGGACCAACCCTGGAAGTAAGTACTGCAACTTGCATGGAATTACGGTTCCATCGAAGGCAATGGTAGTTTTCCTGCTGAGTTCAGTGGGGTCAGGATTTAATTCATTAGTTTGTGGCTTTCAAGGTCAGGCCCTATACTTATATGTCATGCTTTATATAGTCCCTGCACATGCCATTCTCATCTGGTTTTTACAGTCGCATGCTTTTCTAATGAACCATCTTTCCTACCTAATATTTTAACTCGCACAAGTCGCTAGCATGATGTACTGCTTAAAGTCCTGGGCATTATTCTCTTAATTGGGAGTTATTCTCTTGACTTCAATCGAAATTGAAGGTGATGCAGGGGGCCAATCCATGGTATCACTAGAAACGTTCGTTCTGTACTTAGATTTTTTTGCAGCCAAGACACCACAGATCAGTAAAGTCAACAAGAGCAGAACAAGAAACAAGAGAAATGCATCAGTGAGCACGAAGTCAAAACAATGTCTTCTAGCACTGGAGCAAGAGGTAAAATCACTCTGTCTCAACTGAGAGAGTGTTTTCTTATTAAGTGAAAGTGGAGTGAAGCAAATAACCTCATTGCTAACCATGTTGTCTGCTTGGTCTTCCAACCAGACTTTTAAGTAGATAATCTCACAGTCACAGTGCCATGGGTTGCTGGATAAGTTGATCCTTTTTAGGGTCCAAAGGTTGTCAAATGTTCCTGCAGGTATTGCTTTCAGTTGGTTGTACTGCAGATAAAGTTCTTCTGTTGCATTAGGTAGAAGAGGAAGGGCATCCAGGTCTCTAGAGCCACAGTCTACCTTGAGTGACGCAGGACCCAAAGAGGAGCACATGCACTGATGGGGGCAGGGATTTGTGAAGGAGGCTTTCAGGAGTAAAAGCACCAGCAATCTTGGACAGGCAAACATTCTGAAAATGGAAATTTTTGAGAACCAGTGAGAGCATAATGCCTAAACTGAAAAGAGGTGGTGCATCATTACATGGATACTTCCCCCAGTTCATCCTGGAATACGGATCTCTGAGAATGTGACTGCCGTTAATTAAACTGTAATCCAATCTATAGAATGTCTTGTGAAAATACCACCATAAATTCAAGAGATGAAGTTTAGGTAACTACAGAATGGCTGAAAGATAACCCATTAGATATCCTTTATTCCACTACTGGCATATAGAAAGAAAGGGGAGAGAAGTGAAATAGGCTAAAATACTTTTGAAAGTGTATGCTCCTTTCTACCTGAACGTTCATTTAGGTGCTTGTACATGTGTACATTTTGCTAAAGTGAGAGACGGTGCTAGTATTTTAAGAAGAATTTTTGTATAGGTGTAAACAGCTATGAAAGTGGAAGGCAGTAGAGAAAGAAGCTCATTGTCCTTAGAAACATATTAGTGGGAAGATTCATCAGTACTAGGTAAACTTTATTTTACCAATCTTTTACAATACTGGGGATTGGGAAGTTTCAAATGTCTAGTGGCTGTTTTTGTCATGGTTCCAAATATTCGCATAATCAAAGCTTAACCAAGCCACCAGTTGGCATTTTTGCTGACCAGCTTAACAAAGCTAGGGATTGACTAGGTATAAGGACTAATCATTTCTCTCACTCTTAGACCACATTTACATAAGGACAAGCAGGAAACTGAAGGAAAATAGTTGTGGCTAAGGACAAAGATTACATATAAACTGGTATAAGCGATCAGATGTTCAGTGCACATAAACCACTTTCAAAATGGCCAGAACTGATTTAATAATAATAAACCCCTCCAGATTCAAATTAACTCACAGTCACCCAGCATCCAAGGATGCTTCACACATCCCCCTCCCCCCCAGCTCTCCCTTGTAGGGTTGGTGGGCTAGCCTTGGCCCAAGCTGTCTGCTCCAGCCAAGCAGGGGGGCATGCTCTAGCGCCATCTAGCTTCTGGCCTGAGCCACTGCAGGCATGTAGCTGCACTTCCGGAATCGGAAGTGAATGTCTGTTCACTTGCTTATCAACTCAGTCTACACAGTTTAGATTAATCTGCAAAGATTGAATTGATTCAGCCTTAGGCTTTTTGACTGTCTGTACTTTAGTATTGCTTATATTGAAGTGTGTCATACCTCTGGGGTCAGGTTGGGCAAGTAAAATGGCCATTAACAGATTAAATGAGCATCCATATAATGTTTTAATGTATTTCAACTTATGTGCCCTTAAGTCAGTGTCTCCCAAAGTTTTCCTCAGCATGATCCCTCACTCCCAACCTGCACTCCCCCACACCCCAGGTGACCCACCCACAGTTCCCTACTCCCTCAGCTCTGCTGGTACACTCCACTCACAATCTGCAGCCCCCTGCCCCCCACAACCCTGCCAGTGGGGGCACCCAGCTGTCAGGGCTACATGACCAGAGCCACAGCCCCCTACCCCCACAGCAGCACCTGAGCTCTGGCTGCTGTCCATGGCAGGTGGTGGTTGCTGCGACCAGAGCAGAGCCCAGCTCCCCACCCCCCTATCCCTTCCCCCCACATGGGTGGCACAGCTGGAGCAGAGCCCTTGGCTGAGGGAGGATGCAGGTTGCCCACTGCAGGCTTGGGGCTCCCTCCCCCTAGAGCCTCTGCAGTCCATAAGGAGGGCAGGGAGGCTTGGTGCTGCTGTTGAGAGCTCCACACTGGCTACACTGCAATGGCAAAGCCCCCTCTGATCACGTGGCAGCAGCAGCAATGGTGGTGCAAAGTTGTGCCCCCTACTGCTGCTGGGTGGGCAGGGACACCTCATTATGGCAGTGCGTAAGGCTCCCAGTGGTGACACTGAGCCTCCCCTCCCTTCCCAGCTCTGCCTTGGAGGCCCTGGGTGGAGGGCAGCAGGGCAGGGGGCCGTGAGCCCATAGTGGGCAGCCCCCATCCACCCCTGCCCCATGCACGAATCTGGAGGGCACATGTGCTCCCATGCTTCCCTCCCTGGGAGTGCGTGACCCCATTTTTTTATCATTGTGACCCCAAATGGGGTTGCAACTCCAAGATTAGGAAATGCTGCCTTAAGTGGTTGCTCTTCCAAGTCAAAGCCAAGGCAAGTTGTCTGGCATTTGTATTACGTAATAAAGTACTCTACTTAATACACACACATGTTATAGAGGTGTTGATAGTGAACTTCAAGCAAGACTGAAATCCATTTGTATTACACAACCATGATAGAATTATAGCAATTTATCAGTAGTGTTGGGTAGACATAGCTGTGGTGGTCCAAGAATTATGCGAGAAGCAAGGATTTTTGTAGGTAATATATCTTTGTAGGTGATATATTCCTGCCCAAGTGCAAGGGGGCTGGACCCAGTGGTCTCGTGAGGTCCCTTCCAGACCCTAACATCTATGAATCCTTTTATTGGAACAACTGCATGGACCAACTGCTGCAACAAGCTTGTCTAACAGTTGGTCCAATAAAAAGTATCACCCATAAAAATCATTGCCTCCAGCAATTTACTAGTATTTTTTTCTTTAATAATACAGCTGTGAAAAATCCGTAACATGAATTTGGAAAACTGTATTTTAAGGAATTTGATCTTTAAAATGGGAATGGCTTGTTGCTCTCTCCAGGATTCAGTCTGCAGTGAGTATTTGTGGGTTATATTCCAGGTTCTGCTGTTACCTTTGTCTGATCTTGAATAAGGCATTAATGGTTTCACCTGTTCTTTTTTCAGTGACACATCATAGTTTTTTGCTTTTATTTGTTTTCTATTTGAAAGATCCCGAGTTTCTGTTGATGCCTCTATGGACACATGTACATTTGGAAACATTTCAAAGGGAAAGCTGCTGATCTGCTTCAAGTTTAATTCTAGATAAAGCAATGTTGAAAGTAGAGTTGTTTCATTGGTTGAAACAAATTTCCTGTCCCCTTTTGAAATGGCTCCAAATGTACATATGTTCATACCCTACATGGCTGTCTGATGTATGGTTTACCCATTACCCTCTGGCCTCCAAAAGGACCTGCCTATGGCCCAGATTATCCCTTCCAGTGTAATGTTTCTAAATCACATGGGGCCTAATTTTTAACACCCCAACTTCCCTCTACAAAGGATTATAAAACTGCAAAAAATTATGTTGTGTTGCCCTCAAAAAAAGAATCTCATATGCATGAACTCTTTACTTCCCATTCTTTTCTTTTCTTTTTTTTAACTTTATTGTAAGTAAAATAGTACCATTCACTTGGCACAGTTGTAAATAAGGATATAAAATCCTAGACAATGTAAAATCAGGCGTAGGATAGCTTGAGTTGGCCAAAATAGCAACCTATGCTAATGGATCTTCTGTCGTGCACTGATGTTCTCTATGTGTGCATGTCTGTTAACACTCCTGATCTACCAAAGGGACAAGCATGAAGTATTCATGATTTCGTGAATATATCTAGTAGCCTGCTACATGCTGATGAATTAACTGTATTTAGCAAAACTGTTGGTGGAGGCTTTACTCTTTGGTGCTGAAGTCCTCTGGCTTAATTTTGTGGACCAGGCACCTATTATGTTTGCATCTACCTTTTGTTAAGTACTAATATAAGGCACCAAAAGCAATTATACCAGCCAAAATCTGTCTCCTGAAACATGTCTACATGTCCTATGTTGCCATACAACATGCTACAGCGACATAGCAGCTAAAACTAACTGCATGCTATGGGCACAGCACAGTACAGGCATTTACTGCACTATGCTTTAATACTTTCAAAAGGAAATACTCCATAATACAGGATGTAGACATGCCCTTGTTTGGAAACTATTTCCTATGGTGCATCTTGTTGTTGAAAGAGCAGCAAAAACCTAATATCAGAAAAACTAACCTCTGATAGGTGAAATGCAGACTTATCAAAATGCTTGTTGTGGGACTGAGTCACTTTGTATTTGAGAATGCAAGAGTGGGAGAACTGATGAAACTTGCAGATCAAAAGGGGCGAAACCTGTTAAAGAGAGAACAATTTAGCCATATAACATTTCAAATGAAAAAAATTGAATGGATTTCACATGTTCAGTACAATGGAAAAGCTACTCTGACTTTACCACGTTTTGGATAAGGCCTGTGGAGCAGCTTTGGTGCTAGGTGTTCTCTGAGAACAGGACAGAAACTTTAACAAGTGACTTAACTTCTCAGGTTTCTTGTTTGTTTTGTTTTTGTTTAGCTGCATTAAAGTCAGTAGCTCTTTTCCAGATAATACTGTAGCTTTATCAGTCACAAATAGCAAAAGAAGTAACACAACCTTACTATGAATGAAATTTTAAAAAGGATCTTTAATAAGACCTAATTATGTCATATCCTGAATGAATACATTAAGGTAAATTAAAGTTATTCATGTTGAATTATTCAGTGTGCTATAGCTTATGAAGCTTTTAACTATGTCAGTTGTTTAAGAGAAGAGAGGCTTAGCTGCTTTTTTTTTTTTTTTTTCTTTTTCTTTTCCTCGTGGTTAACCAGATATTTCCATGCAAGTGAAGCCTAAAAATATTTTCCACTACACTATTTTAATGGTCTATTCCATAAATATACTCTCACCTTATTGCATGATCACAAATATTTCTTATGATCAATTGATTTTATTTTTATTCTTTTATATTGTATAAGGCTATTTTTCTTGTTAAATCTAAAGCAAAGCTCAAATCTTTTTAATTGAGACTTGTACAAATTACACTTCATAGTAGAATTTTCAATGACTGAAGATTTTTGTCTTCTCTTCCTTATGTTCATGATAAGAAAGAGTTAATTAAATATCTTATGAATATGAACCAGCATCTTAAGTTAATATATGATCAACAATTATATGTAATTTTTCCTTGCCTGGGGAGGTAGAAAATCAATTTTTGTTTAATTTGTGGTCCAAGTCTGTTGCATTCACTCAGATGTGGAAGCACTGAATTTATTAAGTCTATTAATATGGCTGTTCTTGCAATGGGTCATTTTGTGTACCATACTATGTATTAGTTGGTTGCTGCCATTGATACTAACAATAGCAGTTTTTTTCTGTGTTGCTTTTCAACAACTTTGTCTATGAAACAATGAATTTGTCTGAACCTTATTACAGTGGAGCAGTCACTGCTTTTGGAGTCTGGAAAGGACAGCACCCTGTAAATGTAAAATAGTCTACTTAATACTGGAGTTATTGAAATCTACCCCAGGCCTTCTGTCCCCTCATATGAAATGCTACCATTTGCTTTTGATAGAACTAAACATGTAGAAGGTTTGCAAGATCATGTCTTTCTTGTTACCTATAAAATGGATTACACATTTATCTTTGAGCAAATGCTAAAGTGATTCTCCTCCCATAGTGCCTACCTTTCCTGGAGCTTATTCTTACCCATTCAGCAACTCTTACTTCCATCGTTATTTAAATACAGGGTAAGTATATGTTCACTAAGCATATGTTACAAAAGAATGCATAAATTCCTTTAAAAAAAATGTAACACTTACCATAAGTCATACAGATGCGAAGAAAAGTACATTCATTACTTTGCATTCTTGACAGTGTGAAATGGCAGAGTAGGAAAGTGTGGGGTTTTCTGCCTCTCTTGCAAACTGCTTTGGGAACTCTGCCTACATGTTGTATTTTAGGTGCCAGACATGGTATTTTCCTGTTTTCATTTCATGAAGTGCTGTAAGCAATGGTAGCATTTAAATAAACCATGTTGGCCAAACCAGATAAGCACTTGAACACCACTTTATAGGCTCTAGCTAATGTTTCAGCTGCCTCCTTTTCAGAGTGTCTTCAGATAAAAGCCAAGTGGTTCAGAAGTGATAAACAGAACTCTGTTTCATGGAATTGAAAGTGCTGCAGTGGAATTGGTTTTCCCTTTTCCTCCACACTGCTTGTCTATATTTATTCTTGGGCTCAGAATACCAGAAGCCAGGAAGTGCCTCATCCCAAAGCAACACTTCTGCATGTTTGATAGACTTTTGACAGGTTTTTCTCTCTTCTATGCTCCTTATTCAGAACAAACATTTTAACATGTCGATAATAATCAGAAAACTTCCATTTATATATCTATGTGTACTTGAATATAATGCAACATCCTGCTTTGTTACTCACATGTTAAATGTAATATTTTCCTACGTTGTTTGCCATATGCTGTTATTTCTTCTATTCATTTGACTTCAGTGGGGTTTCACAGAGCAGAATGTGACCCATTTTTACAGCCAGTACACCAACATTTATTTGTCATTATGCATAAAGGCAGCCATCTGCACTTAGTCTGAATGCTTAACTTCAGATTAGAGGAAATGAGAAAAGAATATAATGGGAAAGTGCACTTCTCTTATATACTGTATTAACACTGCCTCACAAAATGGCAGTTAATTTTCAAAAATGTAACAGCTTAGTGCAGAAAAAGCAGTCATAAGTTACAATGCAGCACAAACCATAATATTGCCATGGTTCTTGCCAATTGTCCTGTCCTGTAAGAGGTCACGTTTTGCATGCAAAATTTAGCAATGCCAAAAAAAATTCTTAACTTGTATGCATAACTCTCATTGAAATCAGGCATGGATGTAAGGATAGAATTTAGTTCTGGTCTCTCACCTGATAACTTAAAAGCCTTTTTAAGTTGAGCAACATCACTGCAGGGCTAGTAAGGGATACAGATATACCTTGGTCACCACTGAAGGTAATTCTCTCCTTGGACCTGGAACAGCGCAGTTATCTAACATTAATTAGTGATAGTCATCCCTAAATCTTTTCTTTTTGGGGGAGCTATATCCATTGAGTTCCTATAAGGCATGTTTTCCAACGCTTTAATCATTTTCATGGTTCTGTTGAAGAACTGGAGGAGAGGGCTCAGACATAATGAACTGTGGACACCAGAACTGGATGCAGGCTTCCAGGGTCTATCAACTTAGTGCCAAGTACAGAGATAATGTAGCCTCCCAGCTCCCCCTTCCTTGATCTCGTTATTCCTTTCAGTTGTAGAACAGCCCCGGGAGTCATGTTTGGCTGATTTTTTTTTTTTTTCGCCGTGACCCCAAAGTCCTCTTCAGAATCACTGCTTCCTGTAAAGTATCACTTACTTTCTTCCTAGAGATATGACCCTATATATAATATGCTTTATCTAGTCAGTATAAGCAAGGGTTCCACAGGTAGCAGAACCAATTAATTACAGCTTAATGTGTTACCCATCACACATTTAGATCAATTAATGGTGTGATAAAAGGAGAACTAAGTCACAAAGTTATTCCAAAAAATGGGTGTGTCTGCATGTCCATATTAATGTGATGCAATAAACTCTGCTGCTTAATACAGCATGTTGAGCAGGGTTGGAGCAGCCCCAGCTAGCAGGCGGCCCAGGGGGGTCAGCCTGCCAGCCCAGGGCTGCTCCCCATTGACTCATCCTGCTGCAAAAGGGCTATCTGGAGCATGAGGGTGTTTCAATGTGGGACTAGCGAGCAGGCAGCACCTTGTGCCCCAGCCAGCAAGGGCAGCATTTACATGTGTACTGCTGCCAAGTGTTTTAGTCCACAGCATAATAGTACTTGTAAAGAAATACAAATACTATCCTGCTGCAGAATAAATTAATTTATTACAGCCTAATAGGGGCACATGTTTAGATGCACAATGTTTACTGTGCTAATAAGTCTACTGCACAGTAAATGTCTCATGTAGTCATGCCTAATGTGTAATAACTTTGTTGCTCCATACTAAAATGCATGAACATGTGGCTGGGAGCCCCATCAACTGGTCAGGCTCTCAGCTGGGGTCCCATGTACACCCCAGAGACTGAGAGCTCACAGCTGACAGGGTACCCAGCTGCAGGGGTGCCCCAGGCACCTCCATGGCTGGGAGACCACATCAACTGCGATCCCTCAGCCTAGTACACTTGACAGCCGGGAGCCCCATTATGTGCAGAGTGTCCAGCCACCGAAGTTTCCACTTGTTGGTGCAGGGGTAGCCAATTATGACCCTGGGCTCCCCCTGTACTAGCAATAAGGCATGACAGGATCTAGTTCTAGCCGTGCTCCATCACTCGCAGAAACAGACTTTGGCCCTACAGCCGCTACCAGATAAAGAAACGGACACTAGATACAGGAGTTACTGACAGTGGTCTTCATGAGGTGCTGGCAATTTAATGGTAAAGGAAGCCTGGCACATGGTCTTAGACTGAAGCAAAGGGTTGCTATGGTTCACCAGAAAACCACTTCGAAATTGGACTGATAAAATTTGAGCACTTTAGCTCAATTGAGAACCCTAAATTACTGAGTGAAAATTAGATATATTATGCCTACCAAATAGTGCATTTTGGAAGCCTCTCCTCTGCCAAATAAACCTTGGTTTGGATGACTAAAGAATATCTATATTCTCCTCCAGACAAATGTACTGAAAATCACTTATCCAATATTTCCCTGGTATTTAAAACAAAACATACATTTAAGAATTAAAAATGGCAGCATGCAGACAGATATGCTGGCAGTGAGACTTGCAAACTTCCCCCTTTATAAGATTAATAAAATACTCCTTTGGCCCAGCAAAAGTACAAACAAGGAGAGGGCACTACTAGATTGAGATTGGCAAATCACCATGGGCAGGTTGTGTTGGACTCCATATTCAGACAGATTATGCTTTTGTAGAAAGATTGTGATTGCTGACGTAAATAATTATCCGTGGTCTTGTATGTTTTTGAAGAAATGAGAGGGAAATTAATCTCTTCATTAATGGGAAATACTAAATAGTAGGCTAATGAAGAAAAAACAAATCTGAATTCTTTTTGTCCTATACACCTTATGTATATTTGTGCTACTTGAACAAAAAAATAAGGGCCAAAATCAAATAGAATTTTCTTCTTTTATTTTATCATTCATGACTTCATTTAACATTTTCTTTGATATCATTATACATCATGTTCTGTTTTAATTTTGTGTTAACTAGTACAATGGATAATCTTATTATATATTTTTAGTAAAGTTACAATTTATATAAATGCTGTTTTTATAATATCATTTTATTGTACTGTTTTGGCAAAAGCTGTAAATAAACTTCTGAAGGAAAGGCCAGCAAGGTTTGGTTCTTTTAATCAGTCATTTGAAAGAGAACACAAAACCACAAATAAAAAAGTTTACAAATGACACTGACTGAGGGAGCAGTAAATAACTGAAAAAACAGGTCACTGATGCATAGCAAACTGCTTTGTTTGATAGAATGGCTGAATGTGACTGCAAGTGTGTCCCTACCCAATATGACTGTATATCAGCATAGGGGTACACAGAGTCAGAGTTAGGATTGGCATCTAACTTAGTAATTATGATATACTGTAATCTGTATACTACATCTGTATCTATACATTAGCAAAAGCTAGTTAGTTAGCATTACATTGTAAAAACTTCTGTGAGAAGAGCTGAGACTATAATGGCAAAAATGTGAAATTACATCTTTTAGAATCACAGATTAGAGTTAAATAAAACTTCCTAAAACAGCTACATGCTTATTGAAAGCAGCTTAATATAGGATTAAGATTAATTTACTGTGACTTGCTAATAAGTACATTAAGTGCAGTTTAAAGATGGGTACAAATCAAGCTCTTATACCTGAATTCTGGGGAAAGAGATATGTGAGGATCCAAGCTTTCCATCTTGGGACCCATCCCAATAGACTTAATTCTGAACTTGTACTTCCTGTGCAATTGCATCCTTTGTGACGGGGAAGTTTGCTATTCTAGTGAAGAGAGCTATTAGTGATTATGACATCTCATTGTGATTTGTAGTTTTCTAGGCTCTGCTTTTGCAGCAGTAGGCCAAAAGGCTCATTCTGGCTCACAGTAACTTGATGGCTAGCTTTTTGAAGTGCTTCAGGTCATATGCCATTAAAATAAGTGCAATTATTGCAAAGATGATCAAAACAAGATCCCGCCAAAAGAACTCAAGGCATTTGATTGGGAAAAGTGCCCTACAGCCATCCAGCTCGTTCCCACTTAACTGGTTCAAAGGCTTTCCCTCAATGGAAGCTGGGCTTGCACAGCTGAGGTTGGTGAGAGAAGAGTTGAAGTCTTCTAACCAGAGTTTGAGATATAGAATGTGGCAGTCACAGTTCCAGGGATTGTTGAGTACGTTCACTTCTTCCAGGCTGACTAAGCCGTCAAATACACCAGTAGGAACAGTGGTCAAGCTGTTATTCTGTAGATAAAGTTGCTTGGTACTAGCAGGCAGGGCAGGCACTTCCTTTAGTCCCCTTGAGCTGCAGTCAATTAGCTGGATCTTCGTTCCTTTGGGTGATTTGCATATGCAAGAAGGAGGGCAGACTTCAGCTTGGACTGTGTTAACCAGTAGTAAGACAGCAACTCCTGCAGCAGTAGGTAACTTCATCTTGATCATGTCTTAACTACAGAAAAGGCAACATAATTTAATAAAAATCATATATTGGTTGTTACAATTCTGAATGTCAAGCTAGAATGTAACATTGTTTCCAGTGTTACCTCCTGTTTCAATGTAAATGGAATATCCTGGCAGAGTTTCTTTTCCCTCTCTAGTTCACATAATGCTGTTTTCCCTGACGCTGGCTAATGCAAATGTATTTGTGAAAATACCACAACTACAATGTTTATTATTTCACTCCATTATAATATAAAATAATACTTCCAATACCCTTTTATTGAAGTAGCTCAAGAAGGTAGATGTTAGATCTCAGTTTTAAAACAAAGGCTTTTGAGTCTAGTTCCAGGCTTACTCGTTTAGAATATTGAAACATTTGAATTTGGTTTTGAAATCAGATTTTGGATATTTGAGCTCACGAGATTTCAGCCATGTTGAACAGTTTAAAATGTTTTCTAATTACATACCCTTCAGAGATTTTTAGCTACATTTCAGTTAGACATTAGAAAATGTTCATAATCTATCTGATCAAAATAATCTGTAAGAAAATTGAAGGAGTGTAGATTAGAGTCTTTTCTTGACTTATTCATCTCACACTTTAAACTTTTAGAAGTTAAAGAACATGGATAACAACCTACAATAAAGATCTATAAATTGTGCTTATGTGCTCTGACACTGCTTCCAACTCTACTGCCATGTCTTAGGAAGACAGGTAAATCATTCATTTGCTATAGCAAACTCAGTTTTGTGGAACTGCTTCTCATCATCTATCCCACCCACGCTCACTCCAAAACTCTTGATAATGTTTCCGCCCTCCAAGTACCTCTTTCCCCTACCCTATCCCCTCCAGTATTGTTTTAAGCATGGCCAAGCTTGGGACTAAATTGGAAATTCAGGCCAATTTTCCTTTGTGCTACTAGGGGACTACAGGTCCAAATTTGGAGCTTGGCACCGTCTTTTCTTATAACTGTAGTTTACCCTATAATTAATAGTCTTTCTTTTTTACTTCTTTTTAATACACCATTTAACTGCACATTTTAAAGAAAATAATTCTGATTTTGTGTAATACCCAGGGTGTTTACTGTGGGTGTGGCATATAGTTTAAAAGTATGGGCTTTTATTACAATGTACTGCAAGCAATGTGCCTCTTAGCTAAAAGAAAGTGAGAGAACCTCCATAATTCAGGCATTCTTGCAGACAGAAGAAGTTGAAAGGCTTTCATAAGAGTGATTAGAAATTAGATTGGTCAAAGCACTGAAGCTCACAAGCAGATAGAGGAGACCTATTAAATTTTTATCTGTAACGTTTAATGGCAGAGTGGCTTTTACAAAGAAGTAATGTAGAATTTATATTCTGTAGATGGCAGTATGGAGTTTGGACAGAAAACTCCTGTGTGATAATATCTTAAAAGTGACTAGACTAAACTCCAGTGAGAAAATATTTCAAAAGAAAGGCTTAAAAAAACTAAACCAAAAAAAAAAGATGACATGGTTTTCTTGCAGGAAATTTTAATAAATAAAGGCTAAGGTTGGCAAAAAGCCTATTTGGTTGGATTTGCTTTTGACAAGTCTTTGCTTCAAAGTTCAGGGGATGTATGAATTTCTTTTTAAATATCAAGGGATTCAATTTTGGTCAAGACTTCACTCTTTGAATATGAAATTATTTTTTTTAGGCATCCTGCATGTGTCTAGATATGGATAGAGTAGCACCATGTTTTATTCCCCTTCCATTTTTTTTTAAATGGGCAAAACAATTAAAATATGTCTACTGAAAAGTGTCCATCATGGTATGTCAAACCTGCTTTAGACATCAGCCCTTCTGAAATGGGATAGTAAAATATTTGTCCTGTTGTCTGCATAAAATCCTTGGTTTTTATCACTATTTGTCAGTGAGAGGTCAAAACATAGCTGCAACCACAAGCATAGCTGAGAATGTCCCTTCTAATATAGTGAAATCAACCAATTGAACCAAATGGCTTTAGGTTGTATTTCCAGTGAACTTTTAATAATGATGAGAAAAGACTGACAGCTCTGGAGTTTTTAAATCTTGAGTGGTATAGATTTCATAAACGCAATATTGCAGCCATCTGGGATTTTGTTAAATAGAAGCTTTTCCTTATTTTGAAGTAGCTTGGAAAGTCTAAAATTGTCCAAACAAAACTCCTGCAGTATGTGGTGAAACACTTATAAAATAAAGAGCACACACAAGCATCCTAAGAGAGCTCGCATTTTATTAGCTCTATTTCTAAATATTTGATGGAGTCACATGTTCAAGAAATAATAATGCAGATCATGTAATTAATTTCTCAAGTTAGGCAATTTCAGATTTAGTGTGGAAGTTTGAGTGAAATAATATTTTTCCCTACAATTTAAGTAGGATTTTATTCCATATTATTACAAACCACATAGTTGAAATGTAAATTTTTGAAAATTGCTAATCTCATCCTAATCACAAAATAACCCTCTAAGTGTAGTTAAGTGCCTTCTTATACCTTCAAAATTTCAATAGAGACTGGTAACTTCTTAAAGATGCACCTTTAAAATGACAACTGACTCCCCAGCCCAGCCCCTGGCTTCTTTACTTTTCATTCCATCCAGGAAGAGCACACACCAACTGCTGAAACTTCCTTAGCCTGATGAAGGGTTTTGGAACTTGAAAGCTTGCTTAATAACTATTCTCCAACTATTTGGGTTGGTCTGATAAAAGATATCAAATTCACCCAAGGAACCTTGTCTGCCTTTAAAATGAGAGTATTTTATCTGACTAAAATTTGGTAAACAACGTGTATCCTAAGGAACCTGTGTTACTATATAATCTGTAAACACCAACAAATGCCAAATTAAATTGGAATAAGACCTAAGAAACAACAAATGGGTTGGCTGCAGGACTTACCCTTAGTTTTTGTTGTGAGATTTCTTTTCTTTTCTCTCCGTGCAGTGGAGCTCCGAATGAAATGGAACAAATTTAGTTGGCTTTTCAAAGATAAAGAAAGGAACAATATGAGCCTTTTCCTGTGTGTAACAGGAAGCCATTCTCCTTGGGAAAAGCATGGTATCATCTGGCTGTTGGAGCTTTTTTAATCATTTCAGCACAAGAGGAAAAGGATTCTATAGTTCTTATTTTTTCATAGATTTCTTTTCTCTTTAAAAGATGGCAGGTTTTTAAACTCTGAAAAGACTCATGGCAAGTATTAATCAGTAATAAAATCAAGCTTAGACTTCATCACTCACAGGTGGGGCAGGATAAAGACATGTATATTAAGGTTATAGAGCAGATAATGCTAGCTCATTAAACAGTTCTGGGTTTTTTAATAAGCCAAGGATATATATATTCTGCCCTTTTTTCTGAACTTGTAAAACTTATGAAAATACATTGTAGTATCCACATATGAATGACTTACAATAAGCATTGACTCTTTTTGTGCAAGACACTGGTGCAGGCTTATTAGAATATGCTGTACAGTTCAGGTTACCTAGAGACAGATTAATTCAAACCAGAAGAGGGTTGGAGGAATGGAGAGTTTATCCTAAATGAGGACATGGAAACAACTTGATGGGCATTTATACATGTGCTCCGGGGGGGGGGGGGGGGGGCTTTAATTAAAACACCTAGGGCATCATGTGTATCAGCATCCCCACACTTAAAGCACCACGACTTTTAACTAAAGCTCATTCAATAAGCTTACTGAACTAAAGCTTATCAAATGAGCTTTAGTTAAAGTGCTGCCGCCCCCATTATTCAGTGTAGGGATGCTAATACACATGCTGCTGAAGTCTGCTGCAGTTCAGTAATTACCATGCTTCAGCAGACTTAATTAATCAAGTCTGCTCTGACATAATTACAGTGCATTAGAGCAGCCTCAGTGTATGTGTATAGGTGCCCGATATTGCCTAGCCTTGCAAAATGAAGACCGAGAAGAGGTATGATTGCTCCTTATCTGTACATTTGGGAGTAAATATCAGGGAAAATATAAATCTATTTAAGCCAAGGGGCAATGTTAACACAAGAATAAATGAGTGTTAGTCGCTTAAATCAGGGTTAGTCCCAAAATTTTACTTGTGCAAAATCATGACTTGTGGGTCCTAGACAGAGGAATCCAGTGGCCTAGTGTTTAGGGCACTTGCCCAGAAATCAGGACACTCAGGTTCAAGGTCCCACTAAAGACAGGGAATGAGCCTTTGTCTCCTGTTTCCTATCAACATTCCCTAACCATTAGGCTACATAGTGGGCCTTGCCCAGGTCCTTAGCTTCTGCTCTTGCCAGTAACCTCTCCCTCTTGGCAGTTATTTCAATGTCTGTTCTGCATTCTCAGATGATCAATACTTATTCTCTCATAAGTCTATTTGGTCCAGCCACTCCCTTTTGATTTGAGAACACCACTGACTACAAGGCCTTGCTATACATTTGGAAAACTTAATTCATGTTTTCTGCTTTTTCCTTTAATCTTTCTTCTGCTCTTCTGTCCTTGAATTGATCCTCTCCACATGGTTTTCCTTATCTCCTTAAGGCCAGCACCTCTATACCTGGGGCCTTTCTTTGTGAGAGAGGTGTGTTTTATGTATCATACACGCACGCACACAAATCTGGCATGCTTTGGACCCAGCACCCGCCGGATACTTGAAAACGCCAGATTTCTGAAATGTAAGTTAAGCGTGTGGAGCGGGGGGAGGAGGGGGAGGGGTAGTAGTGGCCGGTCACTGTCTGGGCAGCCGTGGACAAGCCACCACTACTCCAGGATTGCCCACTGAAGTGCCAGATAGCCAAGAGTGCTGTATTTTTAAAACCCAGATTTTGAGGTTATACAGTATATATTGGTGGACCAATGTCTCACTCTGTTCTTCCCCCATTTTTCAGAATACTTCTCATCAGCAGGGATCCTGGTTTTCTCCATTTCAAAACCACAAATTCTCTGATTTTAAAAACCCCTGAAAGTTCTCTGATTTTAAAATATCCCAAATCAATGTTTTTTCACAATTGAAATGAAAACACTATACTATATTGATTCCAAACAAAAAAAAAAAAGAGAGACCTGTCACATGCGGTGGGGAAGGGTTATACAGCTGTGATGGAGTGGGGGCGGTGATATGCCAGTGCCCTGCCCATTCTGTTGCCCCTTACTCCCAAGCCGGAACCCCCTCCCCCCATTCCCGCTGCTGCCCTTCGCTCCCAATCCATAGACCCTAGCCCTACCAGCAATGCTCTAAGGAGTAGCGATCAGTGAGCTTCAGTCCATAAGCGCACTGCTGGTAAGTGTCCCAAAGTAAGTGTCCAGATGGGAGCAGGCAGGGTTCAGCCACCACCCAGAGCAGCGCAGTGGAGTGCTGTGGGGCAGCCATGGGCCAGATACAATCAATCAATAGAACTGAAAGGGATGCACCGGGGCTGGTGTAGGACACTCACTGAAGGTAAGCTCCTCACTCAGGGCAGGCAGTGGCTCCTCCCTGAGGCAAGACAGGGGTGGGGACAGGGAACTGCTCTGCTCCCCCTGCAACACCTTGGGGAGTAAGGAGGCACATGAAGTCAGGGCTGGGGAGCGAAGCAGTTCCCCAGAGCTGGTGAAGCCCGTGCCAGCCCCCAGCCCCATCTGTCCCAGCCACCAGCGGAGGTTTTGGGATTGATTGAGAGTGTGGTCAGGGGGTAGAAAGGTAAGAAAGGTTTATTGACTTAACAAAAACACAACTACGCATGGTAACAAGACAAACAACAACAGATGAGAATAATTCATGTTGGCAACTTATTGGCAGTCCCCTCTGATGCCTGATGTACGACAAGTTTCTCTTTCCACAAAGCTAAGCGAAGTCAGGCATCCTTGATCAGTGCTGTCTGACAGGTACTGGGAAGGACCCTAGTATTCAGTCCTTGGGCTCCTCGAGATCTATGGGCCCACTGATCTAGGTCAACAGCTAATTAATCCCTTTCACAGAGCTGTATCTTCCTTCTGAATGATTTCCGGATGTTTCGGCCAATTTATAACTTCTGAACTGTGCTGATAACTTAGCCACTCAGATTCTTTTTACTTCAACTGTCCTTAGACTGACCAATAGCAGTGCAAGCCTTGCATTCTTTTGATAAGGTTAAATTTTAACTATGCCACAGGGCCTTATTCCTTCAAGACTTTGCTAAATTTACTAGGCCTTACTTTATACAAGGCCTTACTACATCTTAAACTTTAATTAGGCTCTTAGCAACAACATATAACTCAATGTCTAAATAAATGACAGAAAAACACTTGGTCTAATCTTCATAGAGCCTTCAGCAAGCACCTTTATCGCACAAACAATTTCAGCTGTCACACCATCCCTGCATTGCCTCACCTCACCTCAGGAAGAAGCTGCTGCCTGCCCCATGTGTGGCTCTGCCAGCTCTGGGGAACTGCTCCACTCCCCAGCCCTGAAGCCATGTGCCTCCTCACTCCCCAAGGCAATACAAGGGAGTGGAGCAGTTTCCTGGACCCAGCAGAGCCTGTGCCAGCCCCTGTCCTTGCCCCTGCCCCTGCCTCACCTCAGGGAGGAGCCACTGCCTGCCCTGCATGAGGAGTGAGGAGCTTACCTTCAGTAAGTGTCCCACACCAGCCCCGGTGCCTCCGCCCCACTCCACACCCAGCTTCTCACTGGGCAGGTGCACAGACTTAAAAAGTTTGTGCATGGCAAGATTTTTACTTGTGCGTGGCTGTGCATGCACACAGCTTAGAGGGAACACTGCCTGCCAGTGCTTCTCACTCCCAAACCACAGCACCCAGTTTTGCCCCACCCCGGGCCCTGCTGGTGCCCTTCACTCCCAACCCACAGCCTTCCAGCCCTGCCAGTGCCCTTTGCTCTTTACCCATAATCCTATGGGCCCTGATGGTGTCCCTCACTCCCCACCCACAGCCCCCTGCCCCCCCCCCCAGCTCTGCCTGAGAGGGCCCTCAGCTGCCAGGACTATGAACCCAGAGACTCAGATCTACAGCCCCCTGCCCTCATAGCAGTGCCTGAGCCCCACCTGCCGCCTGTAGAAAGCAGAAGCTGCTGCAGTGGAGCAGAGCCTAGAGTCTAGCTCCCCCTCCCCTGTGGGTGGTATCACTGGAGCAGACTCTGTGTGGGGTGGGGGGTGGATACAGGCTAGTGGCTTCAAGTAGGGGCTCCCCACCCTGATGCCCTCTCCCTGGAGCCTCTGTAGGCCAGTGGACAGGACCCAGCACAGCAGGGCAGATCATAGTGGGGAGGCTCAGTGCTGCCAGTGCCAGCCCCATGCTGCCATAGTAAGGCACCCCGTGCCCATCTAGCACCAAGTTGTGCCTGCTTCTATTGCCAGGCAGGGGGCCCCTCACCATAACAGCATAGGGCTTCCAGAGGCAGTACTAAGCCTCCCCACCCTGTTCTGCCCTTCTGTGCTGAATCCCACCTACTGGGTCGCAGAAACCCCAGAAGGGAGGGCAGCAGAGTAGTGTCACGGGGTGGGGTACCCAGTGATGGCCATGACACACCTAGGACTCCGTGACCATGCCAATCCTGCCCAACAGGCACTCTTTTCCTCATCTGCCATGTCTTGTTGGTAATTATAATAAATAGGGAGGCTGCCCTTGAGTTCATGCTTGGATACAGTCCTGATGGACCCCACTGAATCCTGTGGGTTTTTAGACCCCTTTTTGGATCCCACTCAAAATGGATGCCTCGTGGGACACCTTCAGCCTTATGGGTTAGATGTGTGGCTCCAAAACCACCTTTACCACACCCCAAATCTCACAGCTGGTATTTAAACATTGCCTCTCTGGGGCCTTTGCTATAGCTCAGCCTCCTGTCATCACCAGGCTCTCCACAGCCCTGTCTCTGTGCCCACACTGGTGCTGTGCTCTCCACAGACCCTTTGTCACTGCACCCCCTGGCGCTGGGGTCCCCCACACTGTAGTGGGCCCCCTAATGAGGCCGCCTCCTCCCCCAATAGACTCAGCCTGATCCACTGGTTTATAAACAGCAACCAAAATATGAACCCCTGGGCTATAACAAGCAGTTCAGGGTGCACTCTGTCCTTTTAAAAGAGTCAGACTACCCCCCATACTAAGTGCCTTGTAGGCCAGGGTAGCTGGTGAGCTCCTGGAGCCCCTTAATCAGACCAGAAGCAGGACAGGCAATCAAGCCTCTCCAGTTAGCTTCCTATATAAGAACTCCTTCCCCTTTGGCTGCTGACAGAGAACTAACCCTCTAGTCCCAGCCCTGGGGTTTATATGTGCCCAGGGCCCTGCCTCTTCTGGTCAGCTGGCCAGCTGCAGGTGCAGGCTAATTCCCTCATTAGTCTGCTGCCACAGTAACCTGCACCTGCGGTGTTCCTGCCTGACTCCTAGGGACCTCACTTTAGGCAGTTTCTGCCCTTAAAGAAGCAGGCATCTTAGTGCCCTGCGACAAGCAGGAAGCCAAGCCCACAGCTACCAGTCTGCACCTGTCCCCACCCCGTGCACAAATATGGGGGGCACATGCCCCACATGCCCCCACTCAGGCATGTGTACAGTGGCAGGGAGTTAGCCCCACCTGCCACCTCCTTGAAGAGCTGCCCACGGTGCCATCCTGTTCCTCATTCTAGACCTGGGCCCAAAGCCCCACACACCACCCTAGCTGGGCAGTAGCCCCTGCCCCAGCCCTACCCAACTCCTTCCCACCCTCACTATGGGGGGCCTCATTTCCCCCTCCAGACTTACCTGAGGGGAGCTGCTCTTATGCTGCCTGGCTGCTATGTGCATGTGCTGGAACTCTGCCAGCCTGCAAGGGGAAACCCACTGTGTTCCATGTTTTTTGTCCTTAAAAAGAGAAAATCTGGGGTTTTGTCCTTAAAATGAGATAATCCATGTTTTACCATGGTTTTCCATGGTGAATGAAAAACCCAGATCCCTGATTATTAGTGTTTGTGAAGAAGAGAGAAAGAATCTTTTCATACCTGGAATAGCCAGACACCCACCTGCCACGCCGGAACCAGAAATGCTGGGAGAACAAAGGACGCCGTGGGAACCACATTTTATTAGCAGCTGTTCAGTCCAGATCAGACCACCCCCTCAGCTGCATGGGTATTTCTGGCCCACCACAGGGACTAGGAGAGAGAGGAGATGGGTTGGAGGAAAGAGCCTGGATGTGGGAGATCAGAGGATACGAAGAAGAGGCTCCGGAGGATAATGAGCCTGCTGCCAGCCAGCGTAGGAGCTCAAAGGGGTTCCAGGACGCTGGGAGATGCCAGCTTTGAGCCTGTTACAAGAAAAGCAGCCAGAGCCAGTGGGAAGCCTCACTGGGGGATGCCAGCTTTGAACTCACTGCAAGGAAAGCAACAAGAATTGGGCAATTCCACAGCATAACTGGATCAACTCTACTTGTATCCCCATGGCCCAGTCTGGTCATGCACAGGACCAGCAGGCTCCACTGCCCTACCCTGTACTGTGCCAACAGTGTTCTGTTCAGGGCTGGTCCCTAGAAGTCACTGACACAAAGTACCTGTAAATGGCCTTCATATAGGGGCAAGATCCTATGAAGTTCTTTATTCCTTGAGTTGACAGGGAATATATAGGTTGCTGAATATAGGTCACAACAGATTATTGGTCACATGATGAGCATCAGAGTCCAATGGCTCCAATTGTTATTATTGTATATTGGAACTATTCCTCCCTCATCTTTTTTTTTAAATCAAATACAGATAAAATTTACCAACCTTAGACTACCACTATAAACTAATACAGCCAATTAGTAAAGTGCACAAGAGGAGATATAGAAAATGGAACACAGAGCAGACAGATAAAAGGATTATTCTGTCTCTAACCATCTGGGTTAATCTGATAGGGATTATTATGTCTGCCATCTCAGTGGCTTTTCTTCACCATGCAGCTTTTTCCTTGTTCTCTGTGTACAAGAGTGAGCGGAAAGGAGGCAGGTTGGCCATGACATGGAAGCAAGCTCCTTATTATTACAAAGAGGACTCCAGAAACTTTGAGCCTCCCAAAATTACTAAACAAGCCAATTTACATTTCATGCAGAGAAACAAGATTTTTACCTAAACATCAGTTAAGTAAACTCATGCCTTCAGTCATTCTGCATCTATATCTTTCATGAAGTTGGTCATTGTCTTGCAAGAGGACTAAATATACAATTGATCGGTCTATTTAAAATCTAAAGATTTTTATCTGTAGTAGAATTAGACATCAATTAAATACATATCCCCAGTGAGAAGCAAGATTAAGAAAGTGGTATAAACTGTGTATATGGAATCTTTTTATTTTTTCAGTGACTGGTACATTTGATCATCTGATTCACTCAAAATGTTTAGAATCAAGTTTAGACCTAAAAGTCTTAAAGTTAGGGCTTGTCAATACAGAATGGGTTTTATTTTAATAAGAAAACTGTTTCAAGATAGTTTAACTATCTCTTTGGACACCCCTATTCTGTAGTGACATTTTTTAGTTTTAGCTTAAACCTCTTCCAAATTGACATAAAATGAACTCAGGCCACTTTTAATCTGGAATAAGAGCATTCTCATGGAGTATTTTCAATTGAAATTTGCACTTTAGCTTATGGCACTGTAACTCTCCTATATTAACAGAGTTTGGGCTCTGATTTACATCAACTGTTTCTTAGAAATCCAAAGCTGTTGCTATTCCGACAACAGAAGCAATTCATTGCCAGATATGTTGGCATTGGAATGCCTTTTAAAAAACAACAGGAAGCATGTAAATTTAGAATACAGGCAAGATGTATTTAATCCACAGCATGAACAATTCCACGATACAAACATGTTAAAACTATATTTGTAACTGACTCCTCTTCCTAAGTAATTAAAAGTAACAATAAAACTGTCTTTTCCACTCAATTCTGAAGCACAATTATAATCCTGCCAAGGCCTCTTGACCACTCTTGGTATTCAAACTCTTTTACACCCCTCTGAGGCTTCTCTGAAATTGAGGAATTGACTTGAAATAGATTCACCCACCTGTCCACCAGGAGCATTTTACTTGGAGTTTTGGGTTTAGATAAATTTCTCAGAACTGTCTCCATTTGCATTTGAAACCTAAGCTGGGGGCTGACTTTTGAGGTTGGGATCAGAGCATCACCAAAATGTGGAAAAGGTGCATTCTGTAGTTTAATTCAGGCTTTTCTCTGCTCAAGGGGAATATGTACCATGCCACCTCTTTTCTGTGAAGCTGATGTGAGTTTTGGACATTTCAAGAAACTTCCATGAGTTTTGTGTGCTGCAAACAGGCAACACAGCTTTTTCTTCTGAGCCACTCTGGCAAGGACCTGCTGTCCATCATGGAAAGTGAGGAGGAAAGGATACACCTGGTATTTACATTTCTCCTTGCTCCTTGAGCAGTCTTTAAGATGACTACTTTTTCCTGATTTTTATTTACTTTTAAATGTCTGCCAGAATCTGCTTCTAGTAAAACAAAATTTGCTAGGGACTTTTCTTAAAAGATGAGTTATGGTTCTGGTACATTTAACATTTTAAAAGCTGTTTGGATAGTATTGCAAGGTGGGGGAAATAAAACCCCTTCTGATCCTTTGGAATCGCAATCCATCTGCCTGTCAGATGCTTAGCAGTCTGATGTTGTGGGGGAGAGCCTGCTGATTTAGAATTGTTTCATGCAAAGCTTTAGTAAGGGTGTATGTGTGTTAACCCCTTTCTGATTCATCTGGGCATTATTCAGCAGAGAGAAAAGACAATTCTGGCAAATTTTTAATGGGTAGTTTATTGATACAAAGACAGGTCAAATGAATATATTCTAATAATGGGGGGGAAAGTGCATGCTGACTTTTGCAGCTATAGAGTTGGCTTTGGAACACAAAAAATATTTAGGAGCTAGTCAATCATCTGTCTGTTGTAATGTGTCTTATGTGTGCATGTGTGGTTCTTCTTGTGGTGGTGTGTGTGTGTAGGCATCTAAATATAAATTAATATATGTAGATTATTATCTTTTCCTCTTGATTCCTTTAACAGCAAACAAGCTTGTTGAAAATGATGCAGCTTACTGGAATATACACTCTACAACTACACTCTACAAAGTGCCCTGTTTCTCCCATTCTTATTCCCCATATCCTACATTGCTTACATTTTAAAGGAATTATGCTATTCTGAGTGAAATTACATTGTTCCACACAGGGATCATTTGTTGCACTTTTCTCTAATCCTTAAAAAGAATATGCAATGTTTAGATTCCATATTAGTGTCAGTTAAATAACTCAGCTATAGCATCAGTCTTGAATAAATGGTTCTGCCTTTACATGGAGTTTCAATTCATCATTCTTTTTGTCCCCCTCATTCCTCTTCATCCCCTGTAGGCACTCATGGATCATATTCAGTCCATGAATCTATTTGACTTGAAGAAGAATGTAGGCCAAATCCAGCAGCCCTGGTTCACACAGGTAGTTCCTATTCCAAATACTGTATTTTCTCACACCTCAGAGGAGGTTTTTTTTCTCCATTCAACACTGAGGAGGAAAAAGCCCCTCATCTTGGATTGAGTACAATGGGAGGCCAGAGGCCAGAGTGGAGCCAGAGTCTCCACTGAGGATAAGCAGGCAGCAGGGAGGCAGACAGCAGAGGGTGCCAAGTGGGGGCAGGAGTAAGGGGGCAAGTGGCAGGGGCAAGATGTGGGAGGGTGAAGGCAACATGGTGGGGGAAGGCAGCATGGGGGACAAGTGGCAAGGGGGCATAGGCATCAGGGGTCAAGGGGTGGGGGTAAGGGGCAGGGCCAGGCTGCTTGACTTCTCTGTTGCCAGCCCCCTTGCCACTGCTTTTCCTGCTGCAGCAGTGAAGGGGGTGAATTTAGGAAAGTTGGGCCCCAGCTCAAGTCTGGGTTCGTGCCCGGTATGCAAAGGCCAATAAAGATACCAGGGGTGAAAGTATAAAGAAGATTTATTGCTAGCAATAAAAGGTGCAAGCGGAATAATCTCACTGAACAAGCACACTAGATATGCAATACTAAGCCCCTTATATACAAGGGTTTGAATCTTCATATGCATCCCTGTTTGCTAATTGGTTATAAAGGGGTGACGCAAGGAGTTCTTTACTGAGCATGTCTCTATACCTGTGTTTTAGCTATGTATCTCATTAACATACATATATGTTTCATTAGCATATATCTTCCCCACCTAGGGGTGTGATTTTTAGTATTTTAATGAGCTCTTTGTCCCAGTACCTCTGATTCTGTTTTTGTTTTCAAGCTTCCTCTATCTAAGACTATCTGCTCCTTATCATTGCAGATGGGCATTCGTCACATAACATTCACTTTTGCTTAGGCTTTGCATAGTAGTTTCTAGGTCGAACCTCACAGGATGACCCCTCCAGTAATTCTATACAGATTCTGTATAGAGAAAATTATAAAAAATACAAATTGTCCATGTATAGAATCTAATCATTGGGGGGTCATCTTAAATTTGAAGAATTCTTGTATTCAATTAAATACGCTGGCCTGTCATTAGGCGTAAAGCCTAACTAAAGAACTGAGCCTTGAAATATACTCTCTGAACTCTTGTTAGTTTCTCTTTTTCCTAACAAGTAGCTTATGTTTTGTGGGTATTGTGTGGAACTGTTTCTTTAAGACAGGGGTGGGCAATTATTTTGGGCAGAGGGCTGCTTACTGAGTTTTGGCAAGCCATTGAGGGCTGCGTGACAGGCAGCCAGGGGCAGATAAATGTTAATTTTCTAAAATGTTTAGGGGCCCCACGGGTCAGATAGAATGGCCTGGCGGGCCACATCCAGCCCCCGGGCTGCATTTTGCCCACCCCTGCTTTAAGAGGTAGTACAGCTACATCATTGTGATGTTTCATGTGCGTCATTAAATTCTGCCTCTCAGAGTAGCAGTTGACTGATGCTGAGGCAGAGTTTTTGGCAAGTTAATAGCACCTCAGTAACCGGTTATACTACTTTTGGTTTGGGAGATAGCATGCATAAAGCACTGTGAGCATCTATACAGGTGCCTGACTCCTGCTCCAACATATTCTAATTAGAACGCATGAGAGCTCACTCAATTAACTGAGTCTTTTGGAGCATGCTAATTAGCCTGTTCCAATGGCCTTGGCATCACATGTATTCAGTGTCCCCATGCTTCAAAATGGCAGTGGGGGTGCTTTAACTAAAGCTTGTCAAATGAGCTTTGGTTAAAATGCCCCACCACAATTTTGAAGGGGGGGACTCCAATCCACCTACTCCACCCTCCAGTGCTGGCTGGGGAACCCCAAGAATGAGCTCCCTTTGCTTTCTTTCCCCACTTCCATTCTGATAATGGCATCCCAGCTGGGAGGGGAATGGTGTTGCTACAGAGACCAGGCTGCAGGCTTGCAGCAAGCAACTGGATTCCCCAACTCCCAGACCCAACAGTGAACTTCTGTTTGGTCCAGGGAATCATTGCAACTCATAGCGCTTCCTGCAAAACACTATGAGTTGTAACGAGGAACTGTTCTGCTGTCTGCACGACTAGCGATGGCTGATCCAGACTGTAGAAATGCACAGGATTCTATGAGTAAATCCTTGCAAACCAGTGCAACCATCTCCTTAATGAGGGGCCTTGTTTTGCTCACTTTAGGCACATGAGCAAGCTCATTAATGGGGCTAATTGTCTCACTAGAGCATAGAAGAATATGGCCCTGGTTTTGCTGATCAGTGAACACAAATATTTTCATGATTCTCACTGAATAAATACAAAAGTCATGCCTTAGCACTAGGCTTGGCAGCATTTGATTTTTATTGGTAAACTTTGATAAATGTCAATTTCCCATCACACACACAGACTGATGAAAAAATCTTTCCATCATTTATAATCAAAATTTATAGAAAGGGGATGCAAGAAAATTGATGGCTGATGGAGTGTGTGATGACAGGGGGAGCAGTCCTACGAGCAGTCCTATGATTTCCCGGTAGCAAAAAAATCCCCTGAAGAAAAAAGTGGTGCAAAGCACATTGAAGCAGCATGAGCCAGGACAAATGGGGAGGCAGGGGAACAGGTAGCCCAGGGCTGCTTGCTTCTCCACTGGGTGCACTGTGGAGCCCCCCATGCTGAGGTATCCTATGTCCCAGATAGCTGCAGAGCAGCTGGCTGGAATGCAGTGTGCCTTGAGAGTGGGGGAGCAGCCAGCCCTGGCTGCTCCTTCTTCTCAAAGCACACTATGCCCTAGCCAGCTGCTCTGTGGCTGGCTGGGGCACAGGGTACCTCAGCATGGGGGCTCCTCAGGAGAGCACCCATGCTGAGGCATGAGGAGAGAGGGCCCCCATACCCCAGCCAGCCCCCTTGTATCATGTGGAGCAGTGGGACAGTGTCCTACTGCATAGCACATGGTCAGGGGCATGCACTGTGACTCAAAGTAGTGGCACAAATTTGTTGCTCTATTATTTTTATGTAGTTAAAAAACAGGTGAAAACTAAGACCTGGAGCTTTCCAAGGAGTTTGTCAAGCCAAACAAGGTTGGGGACTACTGATCCTTGCTTAACCCATGCCATGCAGTGCCTTGGTTAAAATAATTGTCCGCAAGAGAGCTATATTTTATGGTCTAAATTTTCTGACACAGAAATATAGCAGGAATATGAATTGTCTGTATTCTGTAACCTATGTAAATCAGAGGGCTGAACACATTTCCTTGCTGTGTGAGAATCCCATTGGCTTGAAATTTCTGTGAGAGAAGAATATTCACTAGGGCTGTGCGAGACTTCGGACAGAACTTCACATCTGGAGAAGCTTCGGATGCTTCGGCATCCAAAGCAGCATGTCTGGATCAAAGCGCTGGTTTCTTTAGGCTTTCCGAAGCGGTTTGGAGCTTCCGAACTGCTTCGGAAAAGCTTCGGAGCCACCTCGGAGATCCAGCCACAGGGTATAATGGGGAATCAATGAAATATCTATAACTTTGTTGTTTTTTTGTCTGATTTGGATGAAACTTGCAGGGATGGTAGCCTCTGTTGAGGCAATAATGCTTGCCCAGTTTCAAGAAGATCAGTGCAGGAGTTTGGGGGGAACTTCACCCCAAATTCTTGAAAGCAAAACTCATGTCAAGTGTGTGTGTTACACCACAGGGGAGTGAAAACTGCAGGCCGCTGGTGAGGCCACCAAGCCTTCCAAGTTTCAAGAAGATAGGTTCAGAGGTTTGGGGGGAACTGCATCTCAAGCTGCTGATAGGCAAAACCCGTGACTTTCATAGATTTCATATCATAGATTTCATAGACATTAGGGCTGGAAGGGACCTCGGAAGATCATCGAGTCCAGCCCCCCGCCCAAAGGGCAGGACGTCAGCTGGGGTCATAGGATCCCAGCAAGATAAGCATCCAGTTTCATCTTGAAGGTGTTCAATGAAGGCGCTTGAACAACCTCCGGCGGCAGGCTGTTCCAGACCTTGGGGGCTCGGACAGTAAAGAAATTCTTCCTTATGTCCAGCCTGAAACGATCTTGTAGTAGTTTGTGACCATTCGTCCTCGTCATCCCTTGGGGCGCTCTGGTGAACAAACGTTCCCCTAGATACTGGTGATCACCCCTGATAAACTTGTAGGTGGCCATCAGATCACCCCTGAGCCTGCGCTTTTCCAGGCTAAAGAGCCCCAGGGCTCAGCCTGTCATCGTAGGGTCTGCTTCCCTGACCCCTGATCATGCGTGTGGCTCTTCTCTGGACTCTCTCAAGCTTCTCCACATCCTTTTTGAATTGTGGAGCCCAAAACTGGACGCAGTACTCCAGCTGCGGCCTCACTAAGGCCGAGTACAGGGGGAGAATGACGTCCCGGGATTTGCTTGAGAAGCATCTATGGATGCAAGCCAGCGTTTTGGTCGCTTTACTAGCCGCAGCATCGCATTGCAGGCTCATGTTCATCTTGTGGTCAATGATGACCCCCAAGTCTCTTTCTTCCACAGTGCTAACCAACATAGCACTGCCGAGCCTATAAGGATGCTGCGGGTTTTTCTTCCCAAGGTGGAGAACCTTGCATTTATCGGCGTTGAACACCATCAGACTTAGATGACCCTGTGTGTGTTAAGGTGCAGCAGGCTGAAAACTGCAAGAGTGGTGGCTCCTGCTCAGGCCACAAAGCCTGCTAAGTTTCAAGGAGATAAGTGCAGGGGTTTGGGGGGAACTGTACCTCAAGCTGTGGACAAGCAAAACTTGTGACATGGATGACACTGTCTGTGTTAAGGCACAGCGGGGTGAAAGCTGCAGGGATGGTACACCCCACTGCAGCCATGAAGCCTGCCAGCTGTCAAGGAGATAGGTGTGGGGGTTCTGGGTTCTGGGGCCCTGCACCTCTGGCTGCTGACAGGCACAACTCGTGCCATGGGTGCTTGTGCAACTGACTGTCTCTGTCTTGGGACAGTTGATTGTCTGTATTGATTATTTCCTCTCCTTAGTCTGTGGTTTAATGTAGGTGTTAATGATTTAACAAGCAATGATTAACACCTACAAAACCACAAACTAAGGAGAGGAAATAATCAATACAGATATTCAACTGCCCCAAGACAGACACAGTTGCACAAGCACCCATGTCATGAGTTTTGCCTGTCAGCAGCTAGAGGTGCAGGGCCCCAGAGCCCAGAAGCCATGCACCTATCTCCTTGACAGTCACAGATCCCAGTGAGGAGGCCACCGCCCTGCTGGGTTCTGGTCCCACCTGACATGATAATTTCTGTTTTCAACCAGAGCCTGCCTAATAATAAACAGCCCGATGAATGGAGACCAGAACCACAAGGGCATTAGACAAAACATGGTTATGAAACAGTGTTCAAAAGACAATGTGGAAGGGTGCTATGCTTTACACTGAACTCAAGGCTACATTCTTTCAGTGCTTTTCCTGTGTGCACTCTGGACTCTGAGATTATTGATAGATATACCTGATGTGCAGCCTGAATCAGAAATCTGAGCTCTAGAGTTCATACCCCCTTTGTCTAACCTAGTCAGCTGTAAATTACTCCCTGGCCATCACACAAGCTTGCTGGATTGCCCTGAGGAAGCACTCGGATCTCCTCATTTACAGTATAGGGATCCCAGGTACCTAACTGTGGGCGTGGATGACTTTCCTCTGGCAAGGCACCTAAATAAATAGAAACACATAGAAATGTATTTCATTGCTTAAGCAGAGGCACCTAAAAGGTTGATCGAGGTCTAGTTCCCTGTTAACATGTTTTACATCTTCTATTAAAGTTTTCTTATTTAATGTGGATATTGCATTTGTCAGTGCTGGTGTTTGAATGGCCTGCTGGAATACAATACCACTCAGAAGAGTTTGCTAAATTAATAGAATATGTCCTATCTTGTTCTTATATCAAAATGAAATCAGGTAATAATGTTTTACTGAGCCAGTCCATTAAAAGAAAATCACTGCGCTTAAGCCATTGAGACCAGTTTGCACAAACTTGTGAGTAGGAGTATGTTCATGGGCGATTGCTGCCTCCTAAGTTGAGGGGACACTTGCCCCCTGTTCCACTTAGAAAGCAGGTTTTTAAATCTAGTGCCCCAAGAATTGACACAACACCTGGTTGATCAATAGCAGAAAGGCTTCAATAACAATACCACAAGCAAGTTTATAAAACCAAATGACAGAAAAAAAGACTCTTTCCCAAAATAAGATGAGCTACTCCACAAAGTCCTAGTACATATTTAGCAGCAATAGTTTTCTCACCAATGCCAGTGAAGGAAGCTGGTCTAGTCTTGTGGCTTTCACCAAACAGGATCCGTTGCTGGTTAAGGTGGGTGCAATGTAGCGTGATCTCTCTCTGCTTCTCCTGGAGTGCACACTTTGCTGGCAAATTCTGTTAGTTCTTATACTGTTTAATTGTATGACTTCAAAGCGTTTTTTGGCTGATAGTTGGCCGATTAGAGTCCAAACAAACAGTGAGGAAAAGGTGTTGATCATCATATCATAACTATTGATTACCTGGCTCCTGTTCTTGCATTGTCTAGGTGTAAAACTTGTGCACCTCTGCAGACCATGTAAATGTAGGTCAGTTTACAGGTGATGGGCCTACGCAGTCAGACAGGATAATTAGAGGTGTCACCAAACCTATCTTGGGGTATTTGTATATCAGTGGGGCACATTTGCAGTAGCTTGTACAGGTGATGGTTTGGTTTTCAAACTCCAGACATACATTGAATGGTTCAGACATTTTTAACACCTCATACCTTAGGTTGTTTCCTGAAAGAAGTGTTTGTCACGTACAAGACATCTTTTCTGTATCTTTTACAAGTTTCTCTTGAGATGCATATTTTGCCTTTTGTTTCCTTTAGCTGCTAGGTCAATTGAAATACATATGTAGCTTTCTTGCCTTTACTGGCTTCTGAGACACACACACATGATGAGCATGTCAGTTCTCTGTTGACCATTTTCTTGATATGACAAAATCTAGCACAGAGAATAAAACCAATTGGGGTTGCTCTATTTTGTATGGTCCCAGCTGCCCCTTTGCATTTTTGTGCAAGATACACTGTTATTTTAATTTGGTCACAAAGATTTTTTTGTGTAGGCTTGGCCTAGTTGTTGCTGTATTCACCATCAACACCTCCCCAGTGTCCAGTCAGCAACTGGGGAAAGGGGGTCCCTCCCATGGCCGATCACACCAACCCAGAAGTGCCAGGGGTGTGCCCGGCCCTTCTTGTAGTGTCCCCACTCCCCGGCCAGCACTCTCGGGGGGGCATCAACACTCCTGCCTGTTCCCCCTGCCTGTCGCCCAGGCAGGGAGTGCTGGCTGTCAGGGGGTGCACCAGCACTCTTGGAAGAGGGGGTGCACGTACATCCCTGTGCACCCCCTACATGTCACCACTGTGTTTTTCCCCAGCGGTTTTCAAACAATTTTTACTCAGTTGGCTTTTGATATGTTGCCCACCATGCTGTCTCAGGCTTTGGAAATGACAGCACAGGATCTGAAAAGGACTGAATGGTACAATTTTTTCTGACACCTGAACAAAATTAAATTTCGTCCACACTTTAGCTTTGGCCAATAATTATGACAACAAATGGACAAAAGTGTAAATATTAGGTGTCATGTTCAGCCATGAACCTGTGCCAAAAGGACAAGACAGCAAATTTTAAATTCTGTTGCCACAAGCTCAAGTTAATTCTTGCAAACCTCAAAGAGGTTCCTTTCGCCTCAGCTTTTTAGAGTCTGAACAACTCTTTTTCAGCCTGGGGATAATCGCTCCTTATGCAATTCTTAAAAGTTAAAGGAAGAAAAAAACAAAGTAGGAATTATTCATTAGATGATAAGGCAAAACAGAAAAATTAGAAAAACAATCTTTGTACTTTAATTTGGTAGGGCCCATATGCAAGAAAGTAATGTAATTGTTTTTCTTACCAGATTGTGGTAGCCTCTAACAAATAACAATATAGCCTTACTAGTGGAATAGGTTCTTACTACCATGTCCAGAACTCTTCCTGAGTTCCTCTTATTCATCTTACTATTTGTACATCATGGGTTTCACCCCAAAATGAGATTGTAGCATGGACTTGACTGCTTGGAGGACTGTAAAGCCTTTCTATTTTAGGTCATTGATTTTAAATCCAGCCCATAGGAGTGGCAACCAAAAATTGTTCCCTTGTAATGACTGCTGGGCAGCTTATGTGAAATGAGTCCATGGTCTTAGTTCATTTCCTCCTGAAACAAGTGTCTGTCACAATTCAAATATGAATATGCATGTACACATAAACATGCAAAGATATAAATATGAATACAGACTATTCTGTCATCCCTAGAATTCTGGACTGAAGCACATGAGGGGGAGAAATGTGAAAGAATTTATACTGTCATTGCACCATAAATGGGCCCAATCTCTTTGCACTGTAAATGGGCTTGTTTTTTCAGAAAGTGTGGAGTATTCACCATCTGCATTTCAGGCCCTTTTAAAGTGTCTTAAATCAAACTGACATTTATTTAAATGAGAGGAAAAGTGATTTAAAATATTTTAAAGAAAGACAGCAAAAACAAAGGGAGGTTGAATTATATATGGTAGAAGAAATCAATCTTTCAGCATAAGCAAGTTTGACATTTGATCTGCAATCAGTTTTAAGCAGACAGAGTGCGTTTTCTATTTGCAAAATGCCACAGGCACTCCTGCACAATATGTGACTCACAAATTTAAAGCTTTTTTCCTCTGAAATTTACTGATCTCTTTTGATGCCATATCTAACATGCTTATCAGTAGTAATGATTGGAGTGGCCCATTTGCAGTACTATAAGACATAAAGGTATTTTTCAGGGGCTTTAAGATTAACAAATCACTGTTAATCAAATCAAGATTAACAAATCACTTCAGGATACATGGCCAGTTAATTGCAAGATGTGCACTCAGCCCTTCTAAATGAGAAGTACTGTTGAGTTTTTAAAATAAATTTAATGCTTATGATTCGGTGAAATCCTATCTCCACAGAGTAAACCAAATAAAGGAATAAGAAAAGGAAGTTTTCACTGTGTCCCTCCAGTGTGTCCGAGTCATTCCCCAAAAGAGCTCTACTTTTTGGGCTTCTATCAGGGTGCCCACTGAATTCTGAGCTTCTCTTACAGTTGGCAACAAGGGGAACAGGAATGATTGGGGGTGATTTTCTTGTTGTGGGAAGTTTCCTGTGTAGCACTGACTTGAGATCAAAACTCTTTTTAGACCTATGGCTTGTCTGCACCAGCAATTTGTCTTGATGTAAGTTCATGTGTTAGTTTAATATAATTAAACTGGTGCAGGAGGCTATATGGATAAATGCATTTCACATTATTCAAGTTGTTTATGATTTAGTCTCTGTTATTCCTTGCCCAAGTAGGGAAGTTACCTCAAGGTATGAATATAAACCAAAATAAGTGGGCACAAACCCCTGGGTGGACATTCATGCCTTGGTTTATAAGTGACTTGTGGTTTACTTTAAGTTGATTGTGAAGGGTTGGAACCCCTAGTCCTAGTCCAGGGCTCAAGGGCCTAACTTAGTACTTGAGAAGCCCAGGTTCAAGCGCCACATGTGTTACAAACTTCTGTGGCCTTGAGCTTGTTGCTTGGGTCCACTAAGTTTGAATTTCTCATTTGTAATTGGAGTAAGTGCACCTCTGTATGGGCTGTGATCTTATTGTGGGAAGTTACCAAATGACTGATTTAAAAACGCCTTTTCTTCTAATGAAATTGAAACAGTAACCTACCATATCAGGCATTTGCTACACAATTGAGTTTTGACTGTTTCTGAAAGCTCTGTGCTATACCTGAAACCATTTTTTACAAGGATTCAGATTGGAGTGGCCCATTCGCAGTACTATAAGACACAAAGGTATTTTTCAGGGGCTTTAAGATTAACAAATCACTGTCACTTCTCTCTATTAGATGGGTTCATAGGGTTTATAAATCCGTTCTGAGACAATTGTTTATGCTTATAGTGCAAAGTTTTATATATAGAGAGACATTATTCTCAATGATTAAATGTTCTTGTAAAAGTAGCCATTATGGGCACATCCACATATGCAAGCACATGTGCTTGCAGCAGCTCAAATAGAAGTGGTGCCAATTTGAGCTGGGGCTTTTTGCCTCAGCATACGTGCTCAGACATGCACTTTTGTTGGGGAGCAAATTGTGCCACTTGGGGCAAAATAACCCTGCCTGGCTCCTCCCAGATCTGCAGCCAGGGGGAGCTAGAGCCTGGGGCCAGCACCTGTGCTGTCCCAAGCAATATAAAAAGCTGCCCTGTCCTGGTCACAGCAGTACAAAAAGCTGCCCTAGCAAGTAGCTCAGGGCTACTCGCTTTCAGGAGCTTCTGGGGCCCAGCCAATTGGTACCTGGGGCTACTACCCCTTGTGCCAGCTGGACTGCTGAAGCAGCCCTGAGAGTTCCCTGCACCCTCTACCCACTGTAGCAGTCTGGCAGTGGGGACTGCTGCCTGGCTGTGACCTGCTGTGCACCTGCCAGACCTGGATGGGGACTGCACAGCCAGCAGAGGCATCTGCCCCTCTGGGCCAGCTGCCAGTGGGCTGTGGCTGCAGAGTTGGACTCTGTGCGGCATTACTGCTATCTGTTCCCATCTGGGCAGCTATTGCCTGGAAGATGTTCCAGTTATGGTGGCCTGGTTTGAACTGTCAAAGCATGTCCTCCTGGCCTCATTTGGCCAGGAGGTCAGCCACAGCCAGCTGGGTCCAAGGTGCCAGCTCTGAGCAGGCAGGGTCCTGCCACTGGCCTCCCTAGCAGGAATTCTGGTGCTCCCTATTGGAAAACTGAAAAAATGCCTGATAAAAAAATCCCATTCATTCTGTAAAATACCCCAAAATCCATGTTCCTCCACAATTAAAACAAAAGAGTATTATAAAGAGAGAGAGAGAGAGAGAGAGAGTGTGACACAGAGACAGCGATCAGTTGGGCAATGTTTTATTGATATATCTACAGTGTTAAAACAATGTGGAAGACTACCAGTGTCTCTATCATAATAATAAAGTGAACTCTAAATACATGTTTCATGAATTCATGAATACATGAATATATATTTTGCTGCCCGCCCACAGGGACCACACACCCCCACAGGGGCTACGGCCCCCACACAGGGGTTCCAGCCCCCCAACAGGGGCTATGGCCCCCCAATGGGGGCTACAGCCCCCACACAGGGGCTATGGCCCCCCAACAGGTGATATGGCCCCCACACAGGGGTTACAGCCCCCCAACAGGAGCCAAATGGCTCCTGCAGGGGCTGCTACCCCCTTGCAAGGCCCACATGCCCCACCCCAGCCCCATGATTGCTGCCTCACCTGGCCCCATCCCCTGCTGGCTGCTGCAGCCCCCCTGATGCCTGCCCCACCCAGCCCCACACCAGGCTCCCCCAGACCCTCCAATGGCTGCCCCACCCAGCCCCTTCCCCCACTTGCACCCCCAGGCCCCCATGGCTGCCCCCCCAACCCCATGCACTGTCACTGTAAAAAAAAGAAAAAAATGGGCAAAAAGGCTCTGCTCACCCTAGAAGCAAGGGCTGTGGGGGCTATGGAGCCTCCTGGCAGAGCCCCACCAGGCAGCACAGGGCAGCGGAGGGCAGGAGGGCCTGGGCTTGGGCTGCTGGGGCTGTCCTCATGCCCCGCACTGTGCAGGTGGGGCCCCAGTGACACAGACAGCAGCTGGACTGCCAATAAGTGACAGGAAAGGTTGTTGCTTTTTTTTACTGTGGGGATGCTGGGGTGGGGGGGACAGGGATCAGGGGCCTCAGGGGTTGGCGGGGTGGGGCCAGGCAGGGATTGGAGGGTCTAGAGGGCTGGCAGGGAATGGGGTTGGGCAGGGCAGGGTTTGGAAGCTTCAGTGGGGCGGGCTGGGGCTAGGCAGGGCAGAGATGGGGGAGCTGGGGGAGTGGGTGGGGCCAGTAGGGGTCCCCCCATAGTCCCCTCCCCCTCCTCCAGCCCCCCCAGCCCCTTACTTACTGATACTGGAGCCCTCGTGCTGAAGCACACTGCCAGCCAGGCAACATGCTTCAGCACCAGGGCAAGGGCCAACCACAGAGATGCTCTAGCAGCCAAAGTGTCTCTGTGGAGGGCCCAGCCTTCAGGTGCCTCATTCACCCTGCTGCCACTGCTCCCCAGACCACCACCGCTTCCTGAAGCCTCCCTACCACTCCCCCCGTTGCTGCTGCTTTCTGCACATACCCCCAGCCACTCTCCCTGCCACCACTGCTTCCCTCCATCTCCCCACCCACCACTTCCTGTTCTGGCTCCAGACCAGCCTGGCAAGCACCATGTGGTTCCTGGCTGCTGGGTGAATCACAGTGGTTTCCCCCCTCCCTCTGTCCAATCTTATTTGACTTTCCACTCAGATGGAAGGAGGGCAGGGAACAGGTAAAGGGTTGCCAGGTTAGATGCTGCAGAGGTTTCTGGGTGGGGGGTAAGGGTGGGAGGAGGGGTGAAGGGCTGGGGATGGGGTGGAGCTGTGTGGGCCTTGCTGCTCAGCTGCTAGGTCCTGCTGCTAGCTCCCCCTGGGTCCTGTTGCCACTGGCCCTGTCATCTTTGACAGGCAGCAGAGGCCAATAAAAGTGAATTTTCTAAAATGTTTAGGGGTCCCATGGGCCAGATAGAATGTCCTGGTGGGCTGGATGTGGACTGCGGGCCATATTTTGCCTGCTCCTGTTCTAGAGTATATTTGTTTATTTTTTTCTTGGGTTGGCAAGCCTAATCCAAAAGCTGACAGTGTGATGGTGGGATGAAGAACTGGCTCTGGAGATGAGCTTGTTTACCCTTGCCCCCAAACCCCCCATTGCACTGCATTTTACATTTTTAGCATAAAGACATGTCTGTGTGTCCATGTATATATGTACAGAGCTTCATCTCTCCCTCCGCACTTTGTGTGTGTGCTCATACACATCTCTCTGTCTGTTGTGTGTAATGATTTGTTCCTATAGTGACAGTGTCAGCCCCACCCTTGTTTGGGTACCTAATTCACTGTCCCTCTCTACATACTTGTGATCTAATTAGAGGTGTCCTTCCCTGGTACTATCATTAGCCCATATCCACTGAGGATTTGGGGCAGCTAATTGCCATTGACATCAGTGGGGGCTGGGGGAACTAAATTCCCATGTCTCTTCTGAATGTCTCTGGCTGCTGGGTATGAACTCTACTACTTTTCCATAAGTCTAGCCAGCAGGAGGGAAGCTGGACTCCGGCTCTGACTTCCCCTGCTGGCTGACTCTGGTACTTAGTGGGTATATCTATGCAAGATGTTTACGGCACAGTTGACTTTTTAACTGTGCAGTAGATGTCTCAGCATCTACATGTGCACCCCTATTAGGGCATACAAAACTAATAAAATCTGCAGCAGGTTAGGACTTGTAAATACAAGTGCTTCAGCACAGGACTAGGTGGCAGGCAGCCCACATGCTGAAGCATCCTTGAGCCCCAACCAGCCCCTCCACAGCACATGGATCGCTGTCGGAGCAGCCCTGGGCTGGCAGGCTGATGCCCTGGGTCTCCTGCCAGCCTGGGCTGCTCCAACGAGGCTCTACATGCATGAATAAACTCTGAAGCAATATGCTCTGAAGTTTTTTGCTCCCAGGCGCACATTCAAATGCCACATCCAGGAGCAAAAATTCCAGAGCAATAAACTCCAGAGTTTATTTGTGTGAATTAATCACATATGTAGATGCACCCTCTGTGTGATAAGTACAAAGCTACCACTTTTCTCCCTTCATCAGCTATCAGGTGGTCTACAAAAGAAAGGAGTTCTGAAGTTGTAGGCAGCATTCCCAACTTCTGAATTATGAGTTTCTAAAAAATAATATATTTGATGCTCTTTTTATTTGCCATCTGGCAAATAGTCTGCAGGGTATACTCATTTGATGTCTTCAAGCTGTTCTCAGCAACTATAGAAGGTTAGAACACAGGAATTTTGATTACTTGTTCCTTGTTTCACCAGTATATCACATGGGTACAGTAAATATAGGGTCCAATTTTTTTTAAAGTACAATGTTCTTTTGATATAGGAATAGAATGTTCCTTTAAAAAAGTAGCAAGGAAGAGTTCTATGCATTCTTTTCACTCTATAAACAGCTTGTCTTTTGGCGCTGGTAATAACTTCGACTTAAAAGTGGTCAAACAACACTTTTGTGTGAAGCAAATTTTAAAATTTATCTGAGACCTATTTTTCTGCAAGTGTAGTTTGCAACATAAATTTTGCTTAACTATTATTTTAAAAGTTAATCTCCATTTTATTATCCATTAGTCTGTGCTTATAATTAAAAAAAAATCTTATTTTTCACATTGCCCAGGTCAAAATCCATCATCACTGACTAGAAGCTCGCACTCCAAACAGGCACTTCTCTTTGTCAGTGTGATACCTGAGGCAGCTTTTTCTGCATTAAACTGTTCTTCTCCATTCCTCCGTGGCATTGCTTTTCCTGCCAAGCTCTCTGTTACTTTTCTCCTTAAGGTCCCTAAACACTGTCATCAGCCTTGTTCTCTGCAGCTCCCCATGTTGACTGGTGTTCTGTACAAAGGCCTGTCTGAATGATGTGAACCCAACATTCCACTCTGTTACAAGGGACACAAGACAATAGATTCTTATGGTTTGGCTATTATTATGTGCCTTCACAGTTATGTTATAGTAGTGCCCAGAGGCACAACTCAACACTTCTATAGTAGTTACTGTAAAAGCATATAGTAATGGACAACCCTTATCTAGGAGAGTTTCTATTACAAATGGACAACAAAGGCAATGTGTGCAAGGGAGGGACAGAACATGCCTCCACATTAGGTGCATAAGGGTTTGTGCATAAAAAATAATTACTGTAATCAAAAGAGAGTGTGTGTGTGTGTGTGTGTGTGTGTGTGTGTGTGTGTGTGTGTGTGTGAAGGGGGTTGTTACCATGTATTAGCTGCCTGTGGTAATATTACAATATGAGAGAAAACAGTTTCCAGTCCCTGCTTCAGTTAATTTATTTATGCAAAATGGCACCAATCCCACAGGAGAGACAGAGAGATACATACCATTAAAGACCCAGTATGCTGGTGGTTAGGATATTCATTATGATGCTGGACATCAAGGCTGAAATTCTTGCTCTTCCTGATTCAGAGGAGGGAAATGAAACCTAGTTTCCTACATCTGAAATGAGTGTCCTGGCCACCTAAATATTGGCTGTTCTGGGACAGAGCTTGCTCTCTGTCTCTTTGGTTTTGTCCTGAATTTGACAAACTATTCACACCTAAATTTTGCTGAATCTGGCATGTTTATGCAAACACTTGTTTTTGTTTAAACAAATTCCTTTTCTGATGAGGAGTTTTGTTGGAAAATTCCTAAGCAGCAATATTCACGTTCGTGTTATTCTTCTCTCCATAGTTTGGGAAGAACAGTGTCATGCCACCTTCGCTTTGCTGCACAACACATGTAAAGACCATCTCATTCTTCCCAAGGGTTGGGTTTTAATTCTGATAAAATTGCCAAATTAATGACAGTCTCTGCTTGAACACACCTCACAGTTCCAATAATCTATAGTATATTTTACTTTTTTCCCCTAAACCATTGTGTGGTATTGCTGTTAAGTAGGTGGCCATTTTGCCTCAGTAAAACAGTATGTAGTCTTGGCTATTATTCCTGCCCTATCTCACAGAAGTACTAGGAGCTTGAATTATTTGCAAAATTCTTTGAGATCCTGTGTTGCTGGCCAAGGTGCTACAGAATTGCCGTGTTTTTATTTCACTGTACTTGTCTCATTATGTTTTCTCTTAAACAGTTTCATAGAAATTGTAAGTAAGTATAAGGTCACGCTGCTGAATCATTCTTTGCTGCAGCATATAGTGCATTGATTTCCCAGATGTCTAAGTCTCCGTAGGCCTGCTGTGAGCTCTCAATTTCCATAGTGATGTGCTTAGCAGTTGTCACCATGTGCAGAACTAACTTCACATTCTAAATATAACACACTCAGTTTTAAGACTGACTTCTTTTATAGTGTTCAGATCTATTTAGTTGGCTACATTATTTTCTGTTTTATTGTCTGATACTTTCTTTTCTCTTTTTGTTTTGCTAGGGCTTTCTACAGGAAATGGCATTTTGCCTGCCTATTTATTCCAGCCAGAATTGTTTTTGTATGGTTTATTTTTATGGAAACAAATCATGATTTCCTCATCCATGTTCAGACAGTGTAAAATATGAGCAATCAGGGCTTGTGGTAGAGGTGATATCTTTTATTAGACCAACAAGATTTTTGCAAAAAAACCCAAACCTTTAATTGCAAGCTTTCAGGCACAAACACCCTTTATCAGGCATCAGAGAAAAGATTGTAACAGTTCTCCTGGGTGGAAATGAAAGTTCATATTTCACAGAGGAGTCAATAGATGGAAAACTCCTCTGGGCAGTCAGTTCATAGCTGGTAAGGAGTTTCTCAGCTCTCCTATGAGGCTCTGTGATGATGCAAATTATCTTAAACAGAGGCAGAAGTGGTATCCCAAAAATCTTGTTGGTCCAATAAAAGATATCACCTCTACCACAAGCCCTGATTGCTTTTTCCTCTTGACCAATACAACTACAACCTGGATACCTGACATTCTGTATAAATAGGGCACTTTAGCAGGACTTTTTGGCACTTGTATCTAATAGCTGATTCAATCAGCTATTAGATGAAAGCACCAAAAAAGCCCCACTAAAGCGCCTGATCTATACAGACATCAGGTGAGCCAGGTCCAGCTAATACTCTGCCTCTTCTGGGCATGCACTGGGCTCAGTGCAGGGGTGCACGGAGTTTAAAGCAAAGTGTCATTTTTTTCCCCAATTCTGCAAGGAGCAATTAGTATGGCTGACCCAATGAGAGTTTTATATTATGCTTCAAATTTAGGTATTTTTTCCACAAGTTACTTGAGGAGAACCACTCACATGACATCTTTTAACTCAATATTGTTTTGTCTGTGAATATAACCTCCTGTTATATTTCTGTAACTTTGAATCCACAAAGAAGAAGAGTGTGAACCTCTACTTGGTGAAATGTGGCCTGGTTTTCATTAATCCAGCACTTAGCGTATAAGAGAAGGGTGATCCAAACAGGCTGGTAAAGGGAGTACAGTTAGACATGGGGGTCTGTCTTGTGAAGAGGTGCTTTGTAGTCTGTTGTGAAGAATGTGTAGTAATGTTGTGTGGAGTTATGTTGTTGATACATATTATATGACCCTCAGAATGACCCTTAGATGAATACAGGCTGTTAAAGGAACCATGTAAGAAAAGTGGAACAATGACACAGGTAAGAGATCTTTAGGAAAACTGGAGAAGATGTTCATTGGGAATTTTTAATACATATTTGCAATCTTTTCTTCTCAAAACTAAGCCTGGGATCAAAAGGAGAGTTCTAAGGACAAGGCCTGGGAAAAGTGTCATAAACAACTATAGGCTACCCATCATAGGCGCTGACTTATAATTTGCTGGTAGGTGCTTGCCGGCATTTAAAAAAACCCTCAAAATAACCTTGCACTTTATTTTTAACTTGGTGTGAGCACCACGCATGCCCCAAAGAGGCAGTATGCTGCTTCTACCCAGCTCTGCAGAGTCTGTAAAGATTGGGCACTTTAGTGGGGCTTTTTTGGCATTTTTATCTAATAAGTGATAGAATCAGCCTTAGCTAACAGTGCCAAAAATCCCCGCTCCAATGCCCAATCTTTACAGACACTGAAAAGCTGGATTGAAGTCATGAGCTGCTGCTTCTAGTAAAAGCACATTTTTGTTTTTTTTGGGGGGGCAGGGCTGGGCCAGCCTTGATCCTGAGTCTTGCTGGCTCCCCCTGGGTCCTACTACCTCCAACTCCTGTTATCTTTGACAGGCAGCCAGGAGCAGATAAATATTAATTTTCTAAATCTTTTATTAGGGCCCCTGCAGGTTAGATAGTATGGCCTGGAGGGCCGGATTCAGCCTGTGGGCTGTATTTTGCCCGCCCCAGTCTACTTCCTTCCAGCCAGTAGTGGGCATAAATTTAATCTACCTGAGCTATGGGTAAGCACAAATAAAAATATATAGAGAGAACTCTTTACGTGTTAACCCATTTTTATGGGAAGGACCGACCTGAGGATCAAAAGGGTACAGCTTGCCTGGAAATACAACACTGATACTCTTTAAAAGCATTATTCTAAGGCAGTTGTTTTTCATCTGCCTTAGAACATCAGCTAGGATTGTGTGCTTGTATTTCCAATTAAACACTGTAGCATAATGCATAACACATGGGGCTCAGCTAGGATTGCACAGGCAACCTTAATTCTGGTATTTTAAAACTTTCAGGTGCTTGACTTTACAACCTTAATGTAACACCCACACAAACTTATGCTGTATATGGCAGGGTGTGTGCCTTTGTTTGTTGTGCAGTGTGTGTGTGGGAGAGGGTTTGTTTTTACCTTTTTTCCTTTTTCCCCCATGTCCTTTGGCCTTCTGCTTTAAGGAGAAAACATGTGGTCTGGTCATGTGGGCATGATGGCCTCTGTTGTTCTGGCCATGTGCTCTGCCTTGTAAACTAATGCCTTGTATCTGGGTGAAATATGTAAAATCCCTGATTGGACAAGGCTTGGGTGATGTCATGCCAGATATATAAGAACAACTCACCTAAGACTCTCTCTATTTATCTTGGGGCTGCAAAGAGTTATAACGCTGAATTGGGAACTGGAGAAACTGCTTCTCATGTGGGAGTGTCCTGTCCCTCCACTTTCATTGGAGAAGAAAGCTTAGTGTTACCATATTTCCAGTTCCAAAAAACAGTACACCTGTTGCAGAGAGTGGCAATATTTTTGGGGGTGGGGCAGTGATATGGTGGTGCCCTGTCCCTCACTTCCAAGCCACAGCCCCCAGCAAGCCCTGCTGCTGCCCATCACTCCCAACCCGCAGACCCCTGACCCTGCCAATGCCCCTCACTCCCAACCCACAGTACCCCACCCCGCTGAACCATGCTAGTGTCCCTTACAACCCACAGCCTCTTCATTTCTTCTGGTGCCCCTCACTCCCAACCTACAGCCCTCTGGTGCTACCAATGCCCCTCACTCCCAATGTACAGTTCCCCAAGCCCTTTCAGTGCTCCTCACTCCCAAGCCACAGCCCCCTTTTCCCCCCAGCCCTGCAGTATCTCCTGGCTTTCCCACTCTTGTGGGCTAGGGCACTGGCCCCAGTGCCACTGGCCTGGCCATGAAGCTTCCCACTACCCCTGAAGGGCTCGTGTACCCCCTTCCCCCACTGGAAGGGCAGACACCTTTCCCCTCACCCCCTCTACCCTATTGCAGCCCCAGCACCCAGACAGCTTCCCCCAGTGCCAGCAGGCACGTGCCCTGTCTCACACACCCATCCTATCCACACACCCCTTCCACACACACATACACATGCGTCCCCCCGCCACACACACACACAGCCCCCTAGACCGGGCTTAGCAATTATTTCGGGCAGAGGGCTGCTTACCCAGTTTTGGCAGGCTGTCAAGGGCAGCATGGGTAGCCCTGCTCCTTGACAGGTGCCCCACCCCTTGGTCTCCAACTTGGGACCAAGGTCCCAGGGCCAGCACTGCTGGTACCCAAAATGGGGCACAGGCTTGCAGGGGTCTGTGGAGCCGGGCTGGGCTGCACCAGCAAGGAGAGGGGGGATCTGGCCTGGCTCCATAGAGCCCCTGCTGCCCGGACCCCTGTACTTCTGCCGCCCTGCTCTGGGCCCTACCGGCACTGGCCCCGGGACACCGGTCTGGGCCCCGTGTTCCCTCTGGCTCCCGTACCTGCTCACTCCCAGTGTCCCCCAGCCCCATGGTGCGGGGGGGGGGGCAGTGCACAGCCCCAACCCCCTGCTCGATAGCAGGGAAAAGTGGCCCCTCGCCTGCCCCATGGCCGGTGCTCCCTGCTGCAGCCACTCACAGCCCATGCGGGGCTGTCTGGAGCAGGCACAGGCAGCCACACACATGCTGCAATCAGCTGCAAGTGGGGGTCCAGGCATGGGGTGAGGGGCCACTTTTCCCCACACTCAGCACCAGCTTGTAACCCTGTCCTGCTGCCTGCCTGGGCCCCATACTGGCTCCAGGCTCGCCCATCAGAGCTGTGCATGGCAGAAGCAGCTGTGGCCCCGCTGCTTGCCACACCAGGCAGTGCTGGCTGCTGCTGCCCGCCTGAAGCTCGCTCATGTGCTGGGCAGCACAGAGGCAGTGGTGGGAAGGGCTGCTTTCCTCTGTGCTGGGAAGGAGAGGGAAGGAGCCTGGGGAAAAGTGAGCATGGGGGGGGGAAAGTGGCCCCTCCCCACCCTGTGGCTGGTGCCGCCTGCTGCAGCCACTCGCAGCCCATGTGGGGCTGTCCGGAGCAGGCACAGGCAGCCTTATGCGGGCTGCAAGCATCTGCAAGTGGGGCGCTGGCCACAGGGTGGGTGTGGGGCCACTTTCCCCCCCCCCCATGCTCAGCTTTTCCCTGGGCTCCTTCCCTGTCCGGGGTACTCCCCTGCTCTCCCTCCGCCAGCCTTCCTCCTTACTTGAGATTCCAGCATGGGGCAGCCATGTGGTCCCAGGCCAGAAGCCCCCACTGGGGCTTCTGGCTGGGGGGCTGGGGCTGGGCAGGCCCTGCTGTTGTGGGAGCCCACCTGGCTTTCCCTGGGTCCTACTGCCCCTGGTTCCTGTCATTTTTGACAGGAACCAAGGGCAGAGAAATATTAATTTTCTAAATTTTTTAGGGGCCCTGTGGGCCAGATAGAATGGCCTCATGGGCCAGATCTGACCTGCAGGCCATATTTTGCCCACCCCTGCCCTAGACATTCCCCAAGCCCTGGCCCTCTGACCCCCACTCCTCATAGACTTACCTGAGTCAAGCTGCCAAGGCTGGTCCCACCACTCTGTTTGGCTGCATGCCATCCATGTGCGTGCATGCACTTGCACACATGATGCCCCTTGCCTCCACCCTCCCCCTATTCCCCCCAGTCCTAAGTAGCTTCTTGCTAGGTCAAGCCAAGAAGTGCTGGGAAAATCCTAATACTGAGCAGAGCAGCATACAGGACATTTGTTCATATTAAAAAAAAAACACCTGGGCAGAGATCAGAGGACCCAAAAAGAGTACATGTTGGGAAAACCCAGATGTATGGTAGCCCCAGACAAGCTAAAGCTATGTGAAGGGAAAGCCTCAGGTACAAAGAGAAAAAATCCATCTCAGAGTTTGAGACCTCTATTCCATCCCTCTTCTTTTCCCATTTTTTCTCTGAGTTTTGAGTGGGATAATACCATGGGGGTGTTAGACCCTGGAGCAGACTGACCAGGAATGCAGTCCTGGCAATTATTGGCCATATACACCTGGCTCCCCACTGTTGTTTTATAATTGTTGTGTCTCAGCCAAGTGGTATAGTGTAACTGGATGTCCAGGCTGCAGCCACATAGGCTTGGGCCCTTTTTGCTGTCTTACAGCTATTGTGTCTTGGCCTAGCTATGTGGCTGAACCCCAGCTGTATGTTTGGCTGGCCGATTTGGGCCAGGGTGGAACTTGGCATTGTTTGGACCCAGGAGAGGCCTGGCACTTTTTGTTCTTGATCCATGCCTCAGTGTGGTACAGGCCTGACTCCCCTTCCAAGTTCTTTTGCAGTTTTCTGCTCCGGCAGAGCTGGGATAGGGACTAGGGATTTTGGGGTGTGGTAGTCTGATAAAAGCCACAGTTAAACTCTCAAAGCCACCATGCAGAAGTGGAGGTTGGTGCTCTACCACTTCCCCAGGAGCAATGGAGCCCCTTGCAATGCAGAAGTACCCACGCTCTCAAGGAACTCCCTGCAGCACAGTGAACCAAAGGAGCAGCTCATAGGACTATCCAGTGTGCCCCCCCCCCCTCTCCATCCCATCGCTGAAGGGCAGGTATAGGGCTGCAGGCCCCTGGAACTGCCCTTTAAGGAGCTCCCAAGTCCCAGACTGCCTGGGCATGGGTGAAGCCTACCCAAGAAGGTGCAACCTGTAAACTTTGTCTTGTAGTTAATAGTGTCTTAAATTGTATTTGGTGTTTTCCTTTTGGAGGGGGGTTGGTATTTTTGGCTTTATTTTCTGTAATAAATTTGTTCTTTTGTGTTTATACTGCTTGTGAGGAGTGGGGTTTGTTTATGCAGGACATCCCAGCAAATGTAGTGTTCCAAGATTTCTGAGCACCCCTGCCCCCACATCCCTACTTACCAAGGATAGAGCCTGGGTCTGAGCCACTGCTGTGGCTTTGCCCCGCTCCTATTTTCCCCAACACGCTGGAGCAGCATGACAAGGGGGCAAGCATAGAGTTGCTCTGGCTAAGTGTCAGAGCAACTCTTTGGAGGACCCAGCCTATGGTTGCTTCAGGGCACACTCCAGGACCACATCCTGTGCCACCTTTTTTCAGCATTATTTTTTCATACCAGGATTTTCCAGAATCAAAATTAGAGTCCATGCTGCAAGTATGCAACCCAAGGAACATTTTTTTCATTCCCAGAATGCTTCTTGTGCTGTCTCAAACTGCTTTGAAACACAGCAACAGGTATGTGCGCACTTCTCTGGAAGCACCCCTAAAGTGTAAAGGGAAAACAGTTTAGTAGATTTGCACAGTTTGTGCTTGAACATTCTGAATTGTATGTACAGTCGCTCAGGTACAGTGTTCATTAATGATTAACATGAAAATCACTTCCCTCTTCCTGTGTAGATAACTCTTACAATTCTCCCAGAAAAGGACACAGTATGTGATTATCTCTCACAACCAGGGTTTGAAGTTGGGGCTTGAGCCAAATGTATGTGTTAGACCCTGACTCCATGCGGTGCCCAACGACTAGGGAGATGATGATCCAATTGCTCAGAGAGCAAACACTAGCACACATTGTTCACAACAGCTCTATTCAAAGTGGAGACAGCTTCAGGCCAGCTCCAACAAACCGGGGAGCTGCCACAAACATGAGTTCTTTCTATATTTATACATCTGGGTTCATATTCATTAACATTTACTTTACCCTTGTCCCTCCTTTGTTTCACTCATATTCCCTCCTACCTTGAGCTCTGCCTCTGTTTACTGTTTACTTCATTAGCGTGTAATTGCCTATGCATTTCACTCATTTACATGCCTTTTTGCTATGAGCACATGCCTAAGACTTTGACCTCCGCTTCCTCTGGTCACTTGCCGTTTCTTGCTGACTCCTTCTTTATCTTTAAGGTCTTACTTCTGCTTTATCTCCTAACAATAGCTGGTGGGCTGCATCTTGTTCCCCTTACACAATGAGCTAGATATCGTATAACACTACCACATTGTTAGGAAAAATGCTTGCCTAAGCATCTTGCAATGTTACTTTTAATATATCATTCTGCCTTGTGGTTAGCAGCTTTGCTGGGCCACAGCTATAGCCTTTTATTCAGCTTCAAATTCAATGTTCCCCAAGATCTAAATACAGTTACCCTAACAGTATGACTTATTGGGTACCCTGAAATGTGAACCCAGTCTTTCTTGTTGCCTGCTGGTGCCCAGCAGAAGGGTTATATTAGTACTTTTTCAGTTAGCTTTGTGTTTGTCATTTCCTATGTATTTAAGAATGCAATCTGAAAATAAATTCTAATATGTGACAACATATTGGCACCCACAAGTTATCAACAACATGGTCTTAGGCACTTGAGCTAATGAGGTATATGATAATAGCAAATGGCTGTCATCCTCTCCGTTGATCAGACCATAAAAGGGAACAAAAGACATTCTTTGCCTTTTTTTTTATAACTTTTACAAGTTCTATTGCATTTTCTGAACAGTAATATACTCTTGAGGCCACCAAACACTTCTGCCTTTCTACTCCTGCCTGAAATAGTTTTTGTCTATATATAAGATATATAGTCTTATATTCTCTGGCTCCCAATTCTATATATATGGAAATCTGAGAAGTAAATCACCTTCGAGTGCATCTACACAAGATGCTTTAAGGCACATTAGGGATCTACATGTGCATGCCCTTAATGCACTTTAAAAATGGAAAATGTGTGCTAGTGTTTGCTCTCTGAGCAATTGGATCATTGTCTCCCTAGTCGGTGGGCACTGCATGGTGCTGAAATTGTTTTATTGTGATGGGTAAGTAGTAGGGCTGTGCGATATGGCACCATTCCATTTCGTCTTGAGTTTTGACAGTTCAATGGAACAGTGTTTCATATCAAATTTCATTTCAAGGTGAAACAGCTGTTCCATTCCATTCCGTCGAAACAGAAAGGCTATTTTGACACTATTTCGAAGTTTCACTGGAGATGGGAAGTCAGCCCAGCTGGACTGCTTTCCCATCCCCACTAGACCGCACTGGGGACGGAAGGCAGCCCAGCTGGGCTGCTTTCTGGTCCCCTGTGCTAGATCACTCCAGGGGCAGGAGGCAGCTGAGCTGGGCTGCTACCCAGTCCCCTGCACTAGATCGTGCAATCTAGCGTGGGAGACTGGGAAGCAGGCCAGCTGGGCTGCCTCCCTCCCCCAGCATGATCTAGCATGGGGGACAAACAAGCAGCCCAGCTGGGCTGCCTTCCCACCCCCTACTGGATCTTACACTGGGGAAGGGAAGTCAGCCCAGCTGGACTGACTTCCCATCCCGAGCCTATGGTCAAAATGTTTTGACTTTTGAAAGCTATTTTGACAGCCTTTGTTTCATTCCAATTTTGCTGTTTTGACCTCGAAATTGGTTGATACAGTGTCGAAACGAAATGGCCGGCAAAATTTTGCACAGCCCTAGTACATTTTTTTTAAAGCACCCTGTTGGTTTCTTGGAATGCTAGGTCCCCTAACTGGGCAGGGGTCCATTTGATGCCTATCTTTCTGTATTAAAGAAAGAGGGAACTGTTCCTCTGTAGGGGTAAAATCACATTTCCAGTCTTATACTTTGCATGCCCCTTTAATTGAGTACAGGTTCCCCACAGTGAGGTGGGGAAGCTGTGGGGTTTTTTTTTTGTAGATATATTGTTTTCTCTGGGGGCTGTGGTTGAGAGTGATTTTCCCACAGTGTTATTTAGGGTTTGACCTTAGTTATTGGTTAATGTTCACTGTGTAAATATATGTATATGATATTTAGTTTTATGTTTATGTGTATTATAACCCAATAAATTGTATATAGTTAAGAACTTTGGGCTTGGGCTAACTCTATAGAGGAAAGAGGGATCTGCTCAAACTTCTACCATCCCTCTCACAGCACCCCCTTCTGCCTATCCATCCCATCCGATCGAGAATAGGGCACACCCTTGGGTGTACCCGGGTTACAAGGTGTTAGATGTTTCTTCTCTCTGTAAAACTAGAAAGATACAGAACAGTAATTCTCAACCATTATGCCAGTGTACCCTAGGGTGCTGCCAGATCCACTGAAGGGTGCAAAGAGGTATGATGGGATTAGTGAGATGTGGAGAGATAAACTAAGCAGTTAAACCAGGCTCCATTTTGTCTCTGAATAATACCCCACCCCTACTTCCTACTTCCTGTGTAAGGTGGTAAGCACTATAATATATAAATTTGTTTTTGAAATTGGGTGCTACAAAATTCACAAAAGTTATAGAGGGGTCCTCAAATCCAATGAGGAGTGCCTCAAGCCCAAAACATTGAGAACCGCTGATAGAGACTTTGAAAGCTACTTACTTTTTCTGATTACAAAACCAATAGTTCCTCTTGATACAGCATTTTTTTCTCTGTTTCGTTTTTTATTTGCTTGGGGGAGGGGGGTTTGTTCTGTTTTTTATTTCTGAAGACAGCAGGCTAGGAATAAGATTGTCTCAAGCCATATATACTCCATGCTAAATCCTGTATGGGTCTTCATACGTCCACAGCACAGGGAGGCAAAATCAATAATAAAACACAACAATAAAATGTTACAAATTTAAGTCCATATTCTCTTACTGCTCATAAAAAACATAAGTGACTGAGTCAAGGGCTTTCAATGAACCTCTTGGAAATTGTATGCTACAGATTCCAAATTTGCTTCCATTTTCTGCACAGGACAATAAAATCTGTAAATAGTTTTAAAGCTACATATGCTCTTGAATGATAATATTGTGAAGACATGGTGCTGGCTCTTGCTGGAAATAAACAGATCTTAAACTGTCAGTGGAACTACCTCTGAAATAAAGTTTTTTCTTGTAGTTTATCCTTTGACTCACTCAAACTATCACACAACCAAACAGCAAATGCTGTCACATTTTCTTCTATATCTTCACTATCACTTCACATCCAGCCAACACCACAGAAACATTTCAATACAAATGATAGCAGTTCTTCTAGCAGAACGCTGACATGTCACTCTAAGGCCACACTACATATTACTGGGGAGAGGGAGAAGAAAACCTTAACAAACATTTTACACAACTATCTGGTAAGCATGCAACTTAGGGGACAAAGTTGGTTTAGTTTAAATTTAAAATGTATTTTTCAAAGAGTCTATTTTAGTAGCAAATGTGTACACAAGTAAGAGATAAATTGTTTAAGTGATGATCCATTAATAAACATGCAGTGCTTATAGACATCCCATGCTTATTGTAACTAAAAGGCATTTACGTGAGAAAGCATCACTAATGCAAAAATATAAACACTGCCAAACTGACCTATGGCCACATAACAAGGAGTTATTTATTCCTGTGAGGTCACATCCACAAAATCCCACATTAAGTGAATTCTGTTCACTTTCCCCTGCAAGACATTTTCTATAAACAGATGCTTGTCAAAGTCACATACAATTTCCTGTATCAAATTGCATTACTGTGTGGGTGTCTATATGTGCATTTAAGCACACCTAAATTTAATGTGCATTAGATTAATGCGTATTAAGTGGGTTTAGGCAGGCATCTACATGTGCCATTGTTAAATCTCATTAATGCTGTAAATGGACTGACTTGGACCTAAAGTAGTCCCAAGTTAGTCCACACACATAGTGTTAATGTGCTTTAACACCTCTACATGTTTGTTAATTTGCTTTAACTATTTGCACCCACATTTCCGTTGAACTGTCAAAACTCAAGACGAAATGGAATGGTGCCATTTCGCACACCCTACTATTTACCCGTCACAATAAAACAATTTCACCAGCATCAACACAATACAACATCACAATACAGAATTTCACTTACAAAATATAAGGCGCAAACATGAACAATCTTAGTAACATCTATTTCTTAATATAGTCCCTGACCATGGCAAGAGACAGTTCTCCTTCCAATGGGGTCACTTGGGGGCATGTCTAGGAAACACCAGAGGCCCCTCCCCTTAGGGCCTTGACTAGGTTGGGGGCTGCTCACCCACCCCCTTCTCTGGGTTTGCCCATCCCAAACATCTTTCCCCTGTGGGACCCAGCGGCCCAATGACTCACACTCCCTCAGGTGGTGGTGGTCAGGGCGCAGCTCGATGGGTTCTCCTCTGCTAGAGCACCTCTCCAGGCCTCTCCCACACTGCTGGGCTCCTCCCTACCCTATGCCCTGCTCTGGGCACCGGGGGCTCAGCTCCTCTTAGCTGCTGTACCACCACCGCTGGCTTCTGGGTGCTGGGCCTCACGCTGCAGCACTACTATTTCCCCATGCCCTGGCTTCAGCACTGAAGGCTCTTTTAGCACAGGCTGGGCCCTTCAGGCTCTGGTCGTCTATCTTCACACTGGGTGGCTAAACCAAGTAGCCTCCACTGCTCCCTGGTTCCCAAGGCCCTTGTCCTGTGTGCTGCCCCATGCACCATGTGGCCTGCTGGCCCTGCCAGGGTTGCAGGCTCGAGCCACCACTTGCGGCTTCCAAAGCCTGGGCTTCGTGCACTGAACTGTACGCCATGATGGGCCCGAGTGGTCTCATACCACTCCCAGGGCCAGGTCTCCCCACACCGTCCCTGTGTGCCATCAACAGCCCAAGCAATCTAGCACCGCTCCCAAGGCTGCTCCTCCAGTGGTGGCTTCAGAAGCCTTGGGCCTATTGCCCGCTGGGGGAGAGCTCCCCAGCTTTTCCTGGCTCTTCTTGAGTCCCTTGCCACATCTTTTATTTACACCAGAGGCCCTGTACCTGAAGTCTGCCAGACCTGCAAAGCGCAATCTTCAATCAGGTCCAGGGACTCATCATAGTCCCACCCCATCCAAGCAGGGGTGGGACAAGCCCCTCCCAGCTGTTACCTGATTGGTGGAAAAGTTCCACCAATCCCAAGTGTCCTTCTCCAAGCTGGGCTTGCCAGGCAAAAGCAGAGAGCCCACCACAATCTGGAAATGGTAAAGCATTTTCTGTTTATTTTTTTTAAATCAAATATCAATTAATTAAAACCAAAATTTCCTACCTAAACATATGCATCAGTTTTGGCAAGATTAGGATTTCTGGTCAGGACCCAACAGCCCAGTGAACAGAGCAGACATGTGGGGTGTGGAAGGTTCAAGTCCTTTGTGACTCAGACTAGGGACTTAAACCTCAGTCCTTGAATGTATATACCAGGGGAACAAACACTAAACTGTTCTGGCCTATTCACAGTCTCTCCTGTAAGAGCTACTTATGCTATATATATTATTAAATATTAATGGAAACAGAGACTTGAATCTTGAGCTATGTTAATATAAACTCTATAGTGATCCTAAAACTGTTGTTTAGAAACAGGCCCCTCCCACTCACTGCCACTTCTCTCAGGCTGTTTGCAGAATAACATGGTATGGGATCCTCATTCCAATGGACTGGCTGTTCCAGTTCAGAATAACATATGTTTTACAGTGTAGCTACATGCCTTAAACACAGATTGTAGGTATACAAATATTTAATCTAAAATTAAATATGAAAACTAGAGAGGTTTAAATATGGTTGCTTTAGCCTAGAAAATCCTCTATCCATCTTCAAATCCTTTTTCAATACTTGCATCTTTTGGCTGCTCACCACTACTACTTTCCACTGAAATGAACTCCACTTCACTACCATTCCCACTTCTAATCTGTATGTGTTAATTATGGTATTAAAAAAGGCAACAGGCCATTGTAACCCTAAATTCTCACCATTTCACCTGTATATACTCAAAAATAAGGAGGTACCAGAATTAGAATTGCACGTGGGAAGAGCAAATTTTATTCTGGGGCTGAATTAGGGGTGTGGATAATGAAGCTGTTTTCTGCATGGCCCCTGCTTTATTTGTTGCAACAGTTGAAGACTGTGGAGTGAATGAGGCAGGGGACTGCAGAATGAGACAGCTTCTCAGGTCTTTCATAGCCCAGTGATGTTTGGCCATGTTGTACCCTTGCCTGAGTTACACATGGAGGATCTTCCACTGGACAGCTTGGCAGAGGAACCTCAAGCTCCACAGCTCTGTAATTATTATACTATTAGGAAACCTTTAGTAAGCACCTGCAAAACTCCAGGAGGTCTGAGGTTCACTTTTTCCATCAGTCCATTTAATGAGACAGGGAGAATCTCCAGGCCTTTGATAGCTATGTCTTGGGGAAACTCAGTGAAGTTAATTCTGCTGGTACTTGTTACCCCCACCCCACATTTTCCATAATACAATGCAGTATCCTATAATAATTTTATTGTGGTTTAGCAGAGTCAGTAACCTTTATTTTAGTATAGGTGCTTCTCCCTTAGAGAGCTATTTTCCCACTTGTAATTATCTTTAGTGCTGTGCTATATTACTACCCCAGTCTTTTCATTCACCTGGAATGGAGGTCTTGTTTCTGCCTTTGTTAAGAATATTGAATATCTCCTTTGACTTGTTTTCACAGCCTTTTACAGACCCAAATCAAGATTGTGCTAATGTACCTTCAAAAAAATTCCACCGTCAGGGAGTAAACTGCTATTTATTCTAGCCCATTGGGAAGGTGGCTTCAAATGCTAGATTTTACATTATTGTTATAAAAAATGCCCTGGTAAACTTTATCCACAGGCTCAAGCTCATTCAGGCTTTTTATTGTTTGAAAAGGTCTTCCTTCAAATCCACCCATTGCCATCTCAACACTGTCTCAGTTATACTTCTGCTCATATCCATCCATATGTGGAACAATAAAGAACAACTCATCTTTGTTTTTCTACCTGTGTGACAGCCTTCTCCCATACCCTTCCTGCAGCTGGGTCTCTCTTACTATGCCTCTCCACACAGCCAAATCATATTCTTAGCTTAAAATCTGAGCCCTTTCCTATGCTACTTAACTACTTTATGTGCCTGCTGTGCTTTTTAATTCTCAAGCTTTTGGGGCTGGCTTATGTGATACCTCATACATTGTTACAGGGAAATTTTGAAAGGATCTCTAAAGCAACAGCTTGTTTAATGCAAGGCTGTCCAACTTCTAAGTAGCCAGGGGCTGCACACTCCCTTCCCCCGCACCCTCCCCTCCCTAACATCTCCTATTGCACAACATGCACAGCCAACGCCCCCACCTCCCCCTACCACATGTATGGGCAGCTCCCACCTCAGCTCCAGTGCTGCATCACACTGTGGTCTGCCCCAGCTCATAGGCTGTGCTGCCCTACACCCTGGGACACAAGCAGAAAGCAAAAGCTGAGGGACAGAGACCCTAGGCCCTTCCCCTGCAGCAGCCAGAGCAATGCAGGGGTGGCAGCTGGCTGGCACCTGGGGGGCTGCACATGGCTCACTGGTCACCATTTGGACAGCCCTAGTGTAATGAAACACTAATCACATGGTAAACAGTTGTGCTTCTCCATGAAAAGAAGAATTCCATTTGCTTGGAAGAATGAAGAGTAAATGTAAATATTAATTACTTTTCTACTTTTCAGAGATGTGTGGATAATTAGCCTGAAAGCCTGAGCATTGTACATCTCGTGATTCTTTAAGTTCAATGCCCTGGGCCAGATCCTATTCCACCTATTAGGCATGTAAGCGGACTCAGGTGAAAGGGGGCTGTGTCCTGTTCCTCCTTGTTGGTTTTTTTGTGACTCAGTCTTAAGGGTAAAATGATGGTGTGATACAAAAGTAGATTTACAGGGTTTTGAACAGGGTAGAATAGAATTGCATTTGGGTGCCCCAGTCTACTTAGATACTTAATGGGCTCATCTACATAAGATGCTTAAATGCACAGTAGCCTAATTTACTGAGCAGTAAGTGCATGCGTCTACATGTGCTCACCTACTGCACACTAAAAACCCTTAATCGCCACTTTGTGACTGAGCAGTGCCAGCTCTTGCTGTTTTGCTCCCTATGCTCAGGACCCAGCAATTCCCATGCTGTTCATGGGAAGTCCTCAACTGGGGCTCAGGAACTGGGCTTGGCAAGCCCCTTCCCTTCCAGGCCAGTCTCCCCCCCTGCAGGCTGCTTTAGGTGGGCAGGGACCTCTAAGCTTGGCTCTGGAGGCCTCTCCTACCTGGACCGCTCCCCCATCAGTGACCCCCATCTCTCTCTCTATCACACACACGCCCCTGCTGCCATCTCCACTCCTCCCCACAGCCCATCACACACCTGAGTGATTCCTGGGACCTGGAGCCCCCCCAGGCTGAGGCCGCATGTCCCAGCACTGGTATGAGCACGGGGCAAGGTTGCAGCGTGGCAGTTGCCCCTCGAGCCACAGCTCCTGCCAGCAGGTCCTGTCCCATTGGGGTGGCAGCTGGACATGCAAGGTGTGAGATTTGTGGGGAGGGCTCGGGGAGGCTTTGCCAGTAGCAGGCCCTGAGTGCCCAGATAGTCATTGCTGCTGCTGCTGCTGTAGGGTGGCTGTGCACTGTGCAGGGGGCAGGCAGGGGACCCACCTCTCCCGAGTAGTCTACCCTACCCACACAGTCCCCTCCACACCCAAACACACAATACCCTCAACCCCCACAGCCCCCCCACCCCCACATCCCTACTTACCAGGGACAGAGCCTGGGTCCGAGCCAAGCCACTGCTGCAGCTTCATCCCGCTCCTATTTGTCCCAGCACGCTGAAGTAGCTTGCTGGAGCAAGCATAGAGATGCTCTGGCTAGGTGTCGGAGCATTTCTTTGGAGGACCCAGCCTCTGGTTGCTTTGGGGTATGCTCCAGGAGCATGTCCTATGCTGTTTTTTTCAGCATGTTTTTTTTCATACCAGGATTTTCCGGTATCAAAATTAGAGTCCATGCTGCAAATATGCAGCCCGGGGAACATTTTTTCATTCCCAGCATGACTCTTATGGTGTCTCAAACTGCTTTGAGACACAGCGACAGGCATGTGCACACTTTTCTGGAAGCGCCCCTAAAGTGTAAAGGGAAAACAGTTCAGTAGATTTGCACAGTCTGGGCTTGAACATTCTGAATTGTACGTACATTCGTTCAGGTACAGTGTTCATTAACAATTAGCATAAAAATCACTCCCTTCTTCCTATGTAGATGACTTTTATGGTTCTCCCAGAAAAGAATGCAGCATGTGATTATCTCTCACAATTAGGGTTTGAAGTGCCTCTTGTTTCTCTCCAAATTCTGTTCAGTATGTTGCTGTTCAACTGACTGGTTTCTCAAACCTGATTTTATGACGCAAGCTGATGGTTTTGCCAGTCTTAGTCATACATAGTTCCAGCTAGCCACATAAAAGCAACTCCAGCTGTGTTTCCCTCTTTGTAGATTCTATTCACTGTTTAATTATACACTCTAAAGCATCCATATTGACCTCAGCTGTGATACTGTTTGCACTACAAAATGGCTGCATAGGGTCTAGAAACCTTAGGGAGTCTTCATGAAGTAACATCACTTGCATTTTCAGGAATCTAATAATCTAACAAGGTCTGAACAAAGGTCCCCTACACAGTATATGTATTTATGTCCTTTTAGTGAAGCCACTCTACTTTTTTACTGCCATGTACAGTATTAAATGGTAGCGGATCACTTATTGCAATCTTCACTAATGAAGTCTGTGCTTTTAATTGTGGCTTTGCTTGTATAAAGGTGACCTATAAATGGTTTCTGTGGTAGTAATAAGTGCTGAATTCCCTAATGGCCAAGCTGAAGAATGTATGCGGTCATCGCTTGCTAGTTTTAAAATTTGACAACATTCAAGAGTTACTTTCAAAGTTACTGCAAGACCCAGCGGCATTTCCTGGGGATGGACAGCCCAACGCGAGCTGGTGAAGTGGTGTGTCTCAGCCCAGGCCATGGCAGATATGTGTTCATAAACAATACTCTGACTGGCAGCTTCACTGAATTCCCCTAACATCTTTGGTCAGAATTGCAAGGCATGGCAGAATGATGAAAACATGTCAGTGTTGCTTCATGTACTATACCTGCTTTATGCACATGTAAAGGATTTTGCTCCCAGGACTGGTAATCCATCCCCTTCTTGAATATTTCTTTTTCTGTTTAAAGATATTTATTGAAAAACAGGGTATTTAGACCAAATCACCACTCACCATATATTTTTTCTGTGTCTCTTCTCTCATTTTCGGTACTGACAGACACTTGAAAACTGTTTCAGTAAGATTTACTTTTTCCATTTTCCCCCCTCTTGATGCTATAATCCAGGATCTGACAAAGCTTGTTGTTAATGAAATAACTGTTGTATACAATACATAGGGAATTAACAGCAAAAACAAAAGTATATTAACTATTCAAACACTGCGACCGTTACTTAGGCAAACTTGTAGGCAAGTCAGTAGTATAAGAACTGGTATCACATTACTAGCGTGAAACAGGCTATACAAATACCCGTATAAAACATCTGCACATTTGGGCTAGGGACGGAAGTTACGCATACACTTGTTTAAGTGATCAGAAACTGGTTTCAACCTGTAACAGAACATAAGTTCAGTGTACATAAACCAATCTCAAAATGGCCAAAACTGGTTTAAGTAAACTTAGTTGAATATAGTATCAAACTTAACTGATTTGGGTCAAACTGGCTTATGGAACTTCTGTCCCAAATCCCTTTCTGGTTTAAGTTAAATCAGAGTCCTCCAGATCTCAGCATGCTTTTCACCCCTGGGCTGTGCTGTGCTGTCTGCTCCAGACAGCAGGGCTGGCCCCACCCCTCTGCTCCCTAGCTGAAACACTGTCACTGCTCTGACTGGCTGAGAAAGAGGTGGAGACTGCAGGCACAGCAGCATCTGCCTGGCTCCCTCCTGCCCCCCCCCCCTCCCCTCCCTTGCCGCTCGCTGCTCAAGCAGGATTCCCGTCCCCTGTCCAACAGCTCGGGCCCTAGCTGGCATCTCATCATTTATCACACCACCCCTATGCTAGCTAATGCTGAGAAGTGTCTGTTTGTGTGTCTCCAACTTCACTGGGACAAAGGCAGACAAAACAGCATCCACTTAAGGCTTTTTGGAGCTAATCAGCAGGTCAGCTGGTAATGTCCCTCCATTCCTGCCTTAGAAAAAGCTGTTTAAGAGGGGCTTGAAGTAATGAGAGAGGCTTTTGTTTTCTTGATAAGCTTTGTGTTATCAGCTCCCTGCTGGCTTGCTTGCCTGCCAGTTTGCTGCAGACAATATGAGGAAGCAGGGAGAGGGAGATTGAAAAATTCAGTATCATGCTAGCCAGGGCAACACTCCCGCCCCTTGATCAGTGAGCCAGGAAAAGCCTGGAGAGGGCTGCTTCCCTCTCCTCCTCCAGGCACACCCTGGCTGGAGACTGTGCAGGCCAGGGTGGGGGTTTAGAGCCCTCCCTAATCAGAGCATCCTGCCAGGGCCTGGCCACCCCTCCCCCCCCCCCAGCTCAGCACTGTAGAAGGGAAGGGAGAGCTTGCTGTAGCACCCCCCAGCTTCTAGCCTGAGTCACTGCAGGCATGTGCCTGCATTTCTTGATTCAAAAGTGAATGTCTATTCACTTGCAAATTGGTTCAAGCTCTGCTGCTTAGGCTAACTTGCAAAGATTGAATCGATTCAGGCTTTTTGAATGTCTGTCCCTAGCTTGGCAGTGAATATCTTCACTGTGGAACTAACTCACTTATTTGGCACTGAGCCTGGCTCTAGCACATGTGCATGCACATGTATGTACAACCCTGATTCAGGTTTAGTGATGTTTTCATCCAGGGCTAGCTGGCTGCAGGCCTGAGTGCTCTTTGTGTTCTGGCTGAGAACCAGTCTTTTTCAGCTGGGACAAAGGCAAAGCCACTGATGTGATGATAGCTCTCTAATGCCACCACACAATTACCCCAGGTACCCAGAAGGACAATGTTCTCTCTCAATTCACTGGGAGAGAATCCAAGAGTATTCAGCTTACTACAGCTCTGTAATCATGGGATGTACCCCCAGACATCCTAGTGATATATGCAAAGGAATGCAGCACTAATGAGGGCATAGTCATTTAGATACAAATTAGCAGTGTAGCTGCTCACACTGGACCTGGTTAACCAGGGTGCTCATGCTCAAGTGCCAAACATTAGACATATTTTCAGTGAGAAAAAAATTATGTAGCTTTGGCTCAATTAGATTTCAAAGGGATGATGTTAGCATGTATTAGCCAGGGAGTAAGGCAGACTGCCCCTAGCACTGCACTGCACAGTGTGATTGTATCAGATTGACATACCTTGCTAGTTTGAAACTACTTAGGCCAGATTGTTGTTGTCATTGTTGGTAGTCCCTCAAAATGAAGATGACAGTCTTCTGGTAGCACTAATGACAGGGTGGCACAAGATTCAGAAAGGGCTAGCAAAAAGTAGCAGCCCTCTGGGACCATGGGGTAGCAAAGAGTAGTGGTCCTCTGGGACCACAGAGGCATACATGCTCTGGTTGCTTGCCTATGCCACTGTCTTCACTGCTATTTTTACCTGTACTAGATATACTAAAGCTAATGTGAGAGTGCTTACCCAGGCTATAGCCACACATTTCTTTTGCTGTGTAGGCATACTCAATAAGTATAATTAGATGAACTTGTCTGGTTAACCTTTTTTTTTATATGTGTACTGTAGCTTGTCTACATGAGAATACGATAGTTAGTATTTGTGGGTTAATAGTACACTGGTGGTGTTAGCACAACAGCAATAAATCCTAGGCTAGAAAAAATTAAAAGCTGCTTGAGTTGCCTCATTTTGAGCTGATTGCTCATGCAGTTCATTGAAGTGCTGTGCATCCTCTCTAGCCAAAGGAAGTGGCCAGATTTTCAAAAGAACTCAGCTCACATCTAGGACATAAATGAATTGGCCAGATATTCAGAAGTGCTTAGCAGCTCCTGTTGAGTTGGTTAAAAACAAGAACAATGAGAGCAGCTGCATGCTATGCACTTTTAAAAATCTGGCTACTTAACAACATTTTATCTGACATACATTTTCCTAAATACAAAAGCAGTTTGTCTCTGCTCCGTGCTTTGTTGTTTAACTTCCTGTTGGTTACTATGCTATCATCAGCATATATATTATGCTACCAGGACTGCAGTCCTATCATAGGCAGAGCTCCCAGACATTGCAGGATTTGAGCCTTTCATTAATAAAGTCTTTTAGATATTATAATAAAAGAAAACATAAATTTGTTTTCTAAGTTCGAAGGTATAGACACTGTCTGCAGTGTGAATTAATTTTACATTTTTTTTTCCTTTCTTGCACTATTTTTAAATTGAAATTTAAACAGCTCTCTGTGTTTTGTGCTTGAGGGGTTTTGCAAAGATGTCTCCACTTTAGTTAGCTATTTAAACAGTCATTTGTCTACTGATTCTGACAGCCTGCCCATCCTGTTGTGAGTTTCTTTAGACAAAAAGACTGCTATTCTCCATGTTAGCAGGAAGCAAACCAACCATGCTGTGAATTTGATTTCTAACTTGGCTGGTTATATTAAAATGCCAGCTATGATTCCTGGAGTTTGCTTGAGGGGTTTTATTCCTCCTTGTTTCTCATGTAAAGCCGTTGTTTTTATTACTCGTTATTTCACCTTGTGGGGATGGATCATGTTTATTTGATATCAAAGATACATTTTAAGATGTCTGTTAATCGACTCCTCTTGATTCTGTTTTTTAAAACCAAACTAGAAATTGTATTGAAAATATAGTTGTTAATATTTGTAGGTTAGAAAAAAGTTATTTTCAAGTAAGCAATATAGTTTGCTGTTTAAAATCACTTAATGAATATATCAATTTAGCAAAGTTTTATTTATGAAAATTCTCTTGTCTTTGGTTCAGAAACATTGTTGTCTGTCTTCTCTTATCGTACGTTTAAAATAACATTCTTGTATTCCTTATCTACATAAGAAATATATTATTTCTTATACTTATTAGGTCTGTGAGAAGTGGCTAGTATTTGCTTCGGATTCAGATTCAGCTGATTTGGGGGACAGTGATTCGATTAGTTGATTCGAATCACTGTCTTGAATCAATTTGGCTGTATCTGATTCAGAGATTCAGCTGCTGACGAATCTCCGAATCACCCAGGCCCATCCCCACACAGCCTAGCAATGGGTGCCCTGCCCGCCCCAGCTCCTGGTACTTGGAAAAAAAAAGCTCCAACTCACCAGGTGCTGCCGGGTGAGGGGGCGATCCCCATTGCCCCCCACTGCCCCATGATGCATGGGGGGCTCTGCATGAGCTCCCTGATCACCCCCCCCCCATGGCTGCCCCACCCGCCCCAGCTCTGGCTCTTTAAGGAAAAAAGAAAAAACAGAGAAAAACCCTGGGACTCACCGTTTCTGCTGGTGGGGGGTGATCCCCGCTGCCCCGCACTGTGTGGGGGGCTCTGCACAAGCTCCCTGAGGCCACTGCAGGAGTGGTGAGTCCTGGGGCTTTTCTCCATGTTTTTTCTTATAAAGCTGGACCTGGAGCAGGCAGGGCAGACCTGGGGGGCTGGGGGAGCAGGCAGGGGTCAGGGGGGCTGGGGAAGCAGGCAGGAGTTGGGGGATGGTGGGGTTCCCCCATGGTCCCATCCTCCCTCCCCAAGCCCCCCCTCACCCACCCCCTACTTACTAGCATGGAGTCCGGCTGCAGCTCCCTGCTGCAGCCACCGGGGACTGCCCGAATCATTAAAGCTCTCCGGATCTTTTCTGAAGATTTGGAGAGGTTTGAATTGATTCAGACTTTTTAATTGGTCCCCTGATTTGATTCAGATTCAGAGATTCAGCCAGCGAATTGGGCCGAATCTCCTCCAAATCAAATCACCACCCAAAGTTTCGCACAGCCCTAATATTTATCATAAATTAATAGGTTAAGGTAGAAGAGCTTGTTATCATCCTCCAATATGATTTTTTGCATAAATGAATTCCTTCATTAAAGTCATAAATTTTGTTTGAGATAGAATAAAGTTTTCTGAAACACAACAAACAACAAAAAAACCCTTAAAAAATAGAGAATTAATCATATCCCAGACAAATAATACTTATGCCCCTCACTGGGCGCATCTACACGAGACATGATAATATGCATTAGCCTTATTTAATGCACATGACAGGTGTGCATCTACATGTGTGCACCCTTAATGTGTATTAAAATGGCAAAATTAGGCTAATAACACCTAAATTTGATACCTGCGTTTCCAGGTATCAAATTTAGGTGTAATTAGTTAAAGCCCATAAGCACACATGTAGACGTGAACTGGCAGTAACTTTAGTGCCAGGTCTGCCTAGCCACTAGGGGCACATGGCAGGGCTGCAGAGACTTGGTACTAACTTTAGTGCCAAGTGCACTAACGTAAGTGCCAAGTGCACTAACTTTAGTGCAAAGTCCCTGTACATGTAGACACCTGCCAAAAACTGCATAATACACATTAGCTTAATGCACATTACATTTAGTCATGCTTAAGTGTACATGTAGACTTACGCACTGTTTACAAAAATATGCACCTGAATTTGTCTAGATTGAGCTTCAGCCATTTGATTTTCATCTAGCTGACCAAACCACTGAAAATTTTTGATACTACTGGAAATCTTCCCATGATCAGGTAAACCATGATCAAGCCACTTCTTAACTTTCTTTTTGATAAACTGAGCCCCTTTAGTACCTCATGATCAGGCAGGTTTTCTAGACCCCCAAACCATTCTTATAGAGGTTTTCTGAACTCTTTCCAAGTTATCGTTGGGTTTTAAAAAAAAAATATAGACACCCAAACTTGGCGCATTGTACTAGTAATGATCTCAGTAATGCCTCAGTCAGGCTGGGGGCTGATTGGCTGGCCAGCAGCTCTGCAGAAAAGGACCCATGGATTACAGTGAACAATAAGCTGAATATGAGCCAGCAGTGTGCCCTAGTTGCCAAGAAGGCTAACAGCATACTGAGTTGTATTGGTAGGTGTGTTTCCAGTAGGTCAAGAGAAGTAATTATTCCCCTATATTCAGCACTGGTGAGGTCACATTTGGGGTACTGTGTTCAGGTTTGGGCCCCCACTAGAAAAAGGATGTGGACAAATTGGAGAGAGTCCAGCGGAGGGTGACAAAAATGGTGAGGGGGTTGGGGGACATAACTTGTGAAGAAAGACTGGGGAACTTGAGCTTATTTAGTCTAGAGAAAAGGAGACTGAGAAGAGACTTAATCGCAGTCTTCAACTACCTGAAGGGGGGTTCAAAAGAGGATGGAGCTAGGTTATTCTCAGTGGTGACAGATGACAGAACAAGGAGCAACGGTCTCAAGTTGCAGCAAGTTTAGGTTAGATATGAGGAAGAATTTTCTCACTAGGAAGGTAGTAAAACACTGGAACAGGTTACCCATAGAGGTTATGAAGTTCCATCCTTGGAGATTTTCAAAACCCAGCTAGACAAAGCTTTGGCTGGGATGATCTAGTTGGGACTGGTCCTGCTTTGAGCAAGGTATTGGACTAGATGACCTCCTGAGGCCCCTTCCAACCCCAACTTTCTATGATTCTATATCCTGTGTTAATATCACATCCTTATTTTTACACTCCTGCATATCCAAGGTTTGTACCTGCGCTCTTTGTCATTGCACTGCACTGAGACCTCATGTTCAGCTGATTAGTTTACTATAAAACCCCAAGTCCTTTTTTCTGAGAAACTGCTTTCCAAAAAAAATACAGTACTCATAAGTGTGTTCTGCACCCTTGTTTTAAATGCCATACTTCTATTTAGCTGTGCAAGTGCTCCCAATTTATTGTGAGGTCTAGAGTGCTCTGCAGAAATGACTCGTTCCTATCATTATTTACTAGGGCTGTGTGAAACAGCACTATCTTGTTTCGACTTCTGTTTTGCCATTTCAAAGGGACAGTGTTTCATTTCATTTCAAAGTACTGTTCCGTTCTATTCCATTTTGTTGAAACTGTTTCGCTGTTTCAACGTTTTGTTCATAGGCTATAATGGGGAATTATGGAAATGCCTATAACTTTGTCATTTCTTTCCTGATTCAGATGAAAATTGATGAAATGGTAGCCCCGCCTGAGGGTATGAAGTCTGCCAAGTTTCAAGGAGATAGGTGCAGGGGTTTTTGTGAAACTGCACCTCAAACAGTTGAAAGCAAAACCTGTATTACTTGCCAGCAGCAGCAGCCTGCTGTCATCCCATACTCAGATCTGGGGGCCCACACCCCCAGAAGAGCTGTGGGGCTGTGCTGGACTCCTCCTGGGGGTGCAAGCCCCTGGATCTGCATGCACAATGACAGGATGCTGCTGCTGCCACCTGGGACTGGCACTGGGAGCAACCTGTGCCCAGCACTGGGAAGACTGCTACTGCCAGTGGCCCCAGACAGCAGCGGCAACCTCCTGTCATCCCACGCACAGATCTGGGGACCCGTGCCCCCTGGGAGGCCTGCACTTGGTGGCAGCACTGGGAGGCAGGTTGGGGGGGATACAGTGAATTTTGGGGTGGCAGCAGCCCCCCTTCCATCACTGTGGCTTGCCGCAAGCACTGGGGAGAGCTCAGTGCCACTCTGCTGCAGCCCCGACAGTGGTGGATGCTGCCTTCCTGTGGTGGCTGGGCTGGGCTGCACCATGCCATGGAGCTCAGGGTGCAATGCAGCCCAGCAGCTGCAGGCACATGGTGAGAGCAGTCCAGCAGCTGGAGGCTCCACAACTCTCTTATTTTGACTTCTGTTTTGCCATTTCAAAGGGACAGTGTTTCATTTCATTGTTTCATTTCATTTCAAAGTACTGTACAAGAGGTGGGGGAGAGCCACTGGCCACGGCTACGCTCGGAGCCAGGGCTGTGCCCTGAGCAGTTCTGCCACTGGCTCTCTGCTGCCTCCCGCTGCCTCCCACTGCTAGGCTCAGCTCCATGGGGTTGTGGAGCCTCCAGCTGCTGGACTGCTCTCACCAGCAGCTGTGGGCACTGATCCCAGAGCTGCAAGAGGGGCGGCACCAGGCTCTTCCCGCAATCAGTGGCAGTGCTGGGAGGGCAGGTTGAACTCCATGGGGCTGGCGGAGCTGCTCAGAGCACAGCCCTGGCTCTTCCCACCTTCTGCTGCCAGGCTGTACTCCAAGCAGCTCTGCCAGCCCCACAGAGATGAGCATGGTGGCCAGAGGCGGGGGAGAGCTGCTGGTCAGGGCTGCGCTCGGAGCCAGGGCTGTGCTCTGAGCGGTTCTGCCACTGGCTCTCTGCTGCCCCCCACTGCCTCCTACTGCTAGGCTCAGCTCCATGGGGTTGTGGAGCCTCTAGCTGCTGAACTGCTCCCACCAGGGCTGTGCTCAGAGCCAGGGCTATGCTCCAAGCATCTCCGCTAGCCTCATGGAGCTCAGCCCAGCAGTGGGAGGTGGCAGGAGAGCCAGTGGCAGAGCCACTCAGAGCACAGCCTGGCAGCAAGAGGCTCCGCAGCCACACAGAGCTGAGCCTGGTGTTGAAAGGCAGTGGAGCCACTGGCCAGGGCTGTGCTTGGAGCCAGGGCTGTGCTTGGAGTGGCTCCACCACTGGCTCTCCTGGCACCTCCTGCCACCAGGCTCAGCTCTCTGGGGCTGCAGAGCCTCCCACCGCCGAGCTGTGCTTGCTGGGGCTGCGCTCAGAGTGGCTCCGCCACTGGCTCTCCCACCACTGAGCTGAACTCCATGGGGCTGGCAGAGCCACTGCAGTTTCAGCGGCAGTGCACAGATCAGGGGCCTGTGCCCCCAAGAGCTAGGGAAACGATCAGAGATCTGGGAGAAGTGATCAGAGAGCTGGGGAATCGAACAGGGAGCTAGATGTCAATATCAGAGAGCAGTCCTTCCCACCTCTTCCCCCTCCTTCTCCTTAGTTTCTGTTTAGCTGCAGCAAGCCCGGCTTCAAAACTCAAAAAGTTTCGAAACTTTCGAGCACCCTAATTTCGAAGCTGTTTTGAAGCCTTTTGTTTTGTTTCAATTTTGCTGTTTTGAGCTTGAAACACATTGAAACAGCTTCGAAACGAAATACCTGTTGAAATTTTGTACAGCTGTATTATTTACCACTCCTCCAATTTTTATAATATCTACAAATCTTACCAACAATGAATACTTTGGAAGCCACTGAATTCAAATGCAAAATGTATTAGTTCTTTTCATTAGTAAATATCACTGTGCTGTAGAAATGAGGACAATATCATCATCTCTAGCTTATACATGGGGGAAGTGAGACAAAAACCTATGAAGTGACTTTCTGGGGTCATCCAGAAGGCCACTGAACAATAAGAACTAAAACCCAGGTCTTATGAGTACCCATCCAGGGGTCTACCTAGGAGGCCACACTGCTTCTGAGACACTTCAAACTGAAGTTCAGCTTTCATCTTTATTTTTCTCTTAGTTATATTTGTGAATATCAGGATTAATCCTGTCAAAGTTAAAGGAGTCATCCTGGTGAAAGTGGTTTATGGTGGTAAGCATAAGCATGTCTTTGTTCAACAAGGTGTTGTTCATATGCATGAGTGTCAGCGGCAACTCCATGTTGGCCACAGTGGGTACATCTACACGTGCATTTACTCTGGCCTAAGTTTACTCTGGTGTAAAATACTCTGGAGTAGGCATTTGCAGGCAGGTGTCTACACATGGGGGGATTAGGGAGAAGATTTCCTGCTCTTTGCACCAAGTCTCCTGCAGCCCTGCAATGGGCCCCTGCCGCCATGGAGGGAACTCCAGGCTACCCCTGGGTGCTAGCCCCGGGGCTGGCAGGGAGCACTGGGTCAGGAGATATCTGTCTTACAGGGCAGGGGGCTGGGACCTACCCTACCCCTGAAGCTCTTTCCAAGCCCTGTGCCTCAATCACCTGAACAGGGCATGGGTCTGGGACCTGCCCCTCACCAGGACATGCTGGGTGGGGGCTGGAGGGCTTATTCCCCTCTCAGCTACATGAGCACAGAGCTGGGTGGGGAGCGGGGGGGGCTTGTTCTGCCCCCCAGCTCCGTGAGCATGCAGTTAGGTGGGGAACAGGCTCCCCAGCCCCCCGTCAGCAGGGAGCTCCCAGTGCCAGCTTTGTGACTGTGAGGCTGGTGCTGTTGAACTAATACTGATTTATTTGTTTTATATTTATTTTAATATTTAGTTCTAAGTAAGCTTTAGTATCATGTAACATAGTTAAAACTTTATCTTAAAATTAATAATGCTTAGCATAAGTATAGCAGTTATTTTACTTTATGTTTTAATGTAATAATTTTAAGCTTTTATATTTTGTTATTATATCATATATATATAGAGAGAGAGAGAGAAAGATATATTTGGATCTATGAATGAATAAATGTAGAGTGACTGGTAAAGGCAGAAGTAAGCTACATGCTAGTAAACAAGTTACCAAATGGTAAATCATTTTAAAGAAGGTTGAAGAAGCTAGTCTGTACCAGGCAAAGAAGAAAATAAGCAGGAGAGACAAGTTTGTAAAATATCTCGAGGCTAGAGACTTCCCTTTGTGATGGACACAGCCTACACCGGTAATGACGAAAGAATGTTGTAAACTAGGGGTGTGCAAAGCAGGCCCTATTCGATTCGGATTTGGATTCAACTTGAATCAGGGACAGTGATTCCATTGATTGATTTGGATCACTGTCCCTGATTTGACTCGGCCAAATCCGAATTTGAAGGTTCAATGCTGAGTTGGAGAATCAGCAATCTGGACATAGACACAGCTTTAAATGTTTTTTCTATGTACCTCTAGGTAGCAGGCGGCTCGCAAATACTGCAATGCTGGTGTGCATGGAGAGTCCCACAGGAACGCCGGGGGGGGGCCTCCATGTGCTTGGCAGCGAACCCAGAAGTGGACCAGAAATACTTCCAGTTCACTTCTGGGTCTGTCGGGGAGCGCGTTGGGGGGCCCCCGGCTCAGTAATCGGCTGCAGGGAGATGCCAGGTGACCCCCCCCCCAGACCCAGGAGGCACCAGTCACCAAGCCGGGGAGGCTTGGGGGGGGCCCTGCGCACTCCCCTGCGGACTGGGAAGTGGACCAGAGGTGCTTCTGGTCCACTTCCAGGTCTGCTGCCTAGCATATTGGGGAGCCCCCCGAGCTTCTGTGGGACACTCCATGCACCCCAGCATTGCAGTATTCACGTGCCGCCTGCTACCTAGAGGTATATAGAAAAAACATTCAAAGTTGTGTCTATGTCTGAATTTCTGAATCTTTCCAAATCTCTCTGAATTGATTCGGAGGGTTCTGATTCAATTCGGAGAGATTAAAGGGTCCTCTGATTCAATTCGGATTCAGAAATTCAGCCACCAAATCGAGCTGAATCTCTGCTGAATCAAATCAGGAACCAAAGCTTCACACAGCCCTATTGTAAACAGAGTGATTAAAGAGCAACACTTTGGACAATGATGCATGAACTAACCACATGTCAAGATAGAAAAGTACTACAAGTTTAAATAAAGACTTGGTGCCCCCTATAAAAGGGATAGACTTAGCATCAAGAAATTGGGTAACACTCTGTAAACTTCATTGTAGCACAGACGTGTCTGTATACCCCGTTCCTTATCTCATACTCCTAGGCTGGCCACCTAGTGCAGTACGCAGCAATGCACTTTGGTAACTATAACATCTGCAGAGTGATTGGGTGTGAGTGTGTGTGTGTATGTATAAACATTCTTTTAACTATTACAGTCAATAAACACAGCATTTTGCCTTATCCTCCTCATAAGGTCTTGAGTAGCATTTGAGCAAATTAGTCATTTGTACAAGAGTGCTGGGAGATGCTTATGTCCCAGCAGCAGCTCCACGACCGTGGATAAGCATCTCCTAGCACCGGATCCACAGTCATAGAGCTGGTGCTGGGAGTTAAGAGTCTCCCAGCCCCCTGCTCCCCAGTTGCAATGGCAGAGTGGGAGCTGAGAGATAAGTATCTCCTAGCCCTGACTCCCTGATCTCAGTCTCAGAGCAGGCAGCTTGAAGCTCCCTGTTGCCAGGGCAGGGGGACATAGACCCCACCCAGGCTCCTGTGGCGGAGCCCACCCCAGCAGCAGGCAGCTCCCAGAGGCAGGGAGCTATCTCCCGCCTCCTGGTGGATGGATGGATGACCGGGAGCAGATTTGGTCCTGGTCAGGCTTCTACGCAAGCACTATCGCACCATTACTAATCTCAAATTAATTTGCTACTTGCATTGCAGGTAGCAAATCTACTCAGGATTAGGGAGGCCAACTGTATAGTAAGCATGTGCACATGTAGACACACATGATTACTTTGCAGTAAACTATGCTAATGAGAAGTTAACCACCTTGTGTAGACACACCCAGTTAATTATTAAGTAGACTTTGTAGAAAAGAACTGTCATTTTAAAAACAAATCCAACCAAATGAGATATCAGCCCTAGGTAAGAATGAGAAAGAAGGGTCAAATCATGCTAGCGGAAAGGTCTCCTGGGGAACCTGAGATGTGGTATCCAGACTTCTCTGCCTGAGTGTCAAAACAAATGCGTCAGTGAAGTCGGGGACAAATTCACTTATTTTATTAGGGAGAAGTAGTTAACTGTGTTACTCTGAAATCAGGTAGAGGGGTAATGTTTAAGGTGCTACCCTGCCTATCAGACATAGGTAAAACTGGGCCAGTGCCTATTTAGTAGGGTTGCATGAAGCTTCGGGTGGCGATTTGATTCAGAGGAGATTCAGCCGATTTGGTGGCCAAATCTCCAAATCCGAATTGAAACGGGATCAATAAAAAGGTCTGAATTGATTCAAAGTTCTCTGAATGTTCGGAAAAGATTCAGAGAGCTTTGATGATTTGGGCAGTTCCTGCCTGCTACAGCTCCATACCGGTAAATAGAGGGGAGGGGAGGGGGCGCTGGAGGAGGGGACCATGGGGGGACCCCTGCCAGGCCCCATCCCCTGCCTGCTCCCTCAGCTCCATCGACTCCAGCACGCTCCCGCAGCCTCCCTCCCCCCCCATGGTTGCCATGCCCACCCCAGCTCCTGGTGCTTTAAATAAAAGCCCCCACTCACTGGGTGCTGCCAGGTGGGGGGGGGCAATCCCTGATGCCCCCCACTGCCACATGCTGCATGGGGGGCTCTGCCACAAGCCCCCTGATCCCCTCCCTTGCTCCCCCAGCTCCTCCCATGGCTGCCCTGCCCTCTGGCCCTTTAAGAAAAAAAAAAACCCAAGAAAAACCCCAGGACTCACCGGCTCCTGCAGTGGCCTTGGAGTTTTGGGGGGCTCATGCAGAGCACCCCACATGGTGCGGTGTAGTGGAGGGCAGCGGGGATCACCCCCCACCTGGCAGCACCTGGTGAGTCTGGGCTTTGTTTTTTCAAAGTATCGGGAGCTGGGGCAGGCGGGGCAGCCATTGCTGGGCTGGGAGAGCAAGCGGGGGATGGGCCTGCATGACTTTTCACCTGGCAGCAGCCGAATCTCCAAATCAGATTTGGCCGAATCAATTTGGGGCAGTGATTTGAATCCCCAGATCGAATCACTGTCCCGTGAATCAGCCAAATCCAAATCTGAAGTAACTACTAGCCGCTTCTCACAGGCCTACTATTTAGGTCTCCTGAAGACTCCACAGCCTTTAAGGCAGCCAGACACAGGCAGAGCTACTCAGTTTAGGCTGCATTGTTGAGCATATGTAGCAGAGAAGGAACAGGAACTGCTCAGAGCACTCTTGACTTTCAATGGAGCTAGTCTCCAGGCCAGTGGTGGATGATAGCTTGGAAAGCAATACTCCCTCCCGTGTCCCTATAGCTATGGTACTCATTCAAATGCCTCACTGTGCAAACTGCAGGCTTGGCTCAGGGAGCAACATTTTTAATTTCTCATCAAATACGTGGTTGTTTCTGAACTGTTGCCCTCAAGGGCAACTATATAGAGCCTCAAGGGCAACACAATGGCTCTAAGAGGAAGTACTGCAGATGATGGATATAGATGACTGCTTGTGAGTTACAACACAGGCAAAGAACTAGCACAGAAACATGACAAGAATTCTAAAAATCCTGGCCCCTCAGAAAGCAGTCTCCTTCAGCAAAGGATAGTGTTCAGTTAAATTTCACACTCAGATGCACACTGTACAAGTTTTCTATTATGCAGAATTATTTGTATTATTAAGCAAATAAGTTGAGTTGAATATTAAAGGGCTTATATCTTAAAACTCCATGAAAATATTACTTTTAAACCAAGCCCTTTGGGTGGTAATGTGATGTGTCTCTTACATGCTGTGACTGTTATTGTCATTCCCACTGGCATAGGAATTCCGTTTAATGTGCCATTATTTTATAGTGTTCTTTTTTACTCAAAAATTGAAAAAAAAAGAATGTAGTCTACAAGCATTAGCAGCCTGACTTTCATAATTCAAACTCACCGTATAATGGATTAACAGAATGTCTTGAGAAGGGAAGGCTTTGTTTCAGCATGTTCAGACATGCAAAAGCAAAAGAAATGTTAGTTCCAGAAACAGATTCAATCTCCATCAACCTTTCAAATTATTTAGAAGTGTAGGAATTGCCCCACACAGTTAGTTTAGTGATCCTTTTTGTCCAGTGTCTTGCTCTTAACAGTGACCAGTACTAGATGTTTTAAGAGAAGATGCAAGAATAGAGAAATGGGAAATTATGAAATAATCTGCTACGTTGGATGGACTCTAATTTACCAATAGTTTATACCTTACATAGAGTAAAAGTATTACTGCAGTATAAAGAAAGTATAATGGAAAACTACAACTTCTACTATGGTTTTTATAGACCTACTGGTTATCTGATAGAAGTCTGCTAAACCAGGGTGGGAAGGTAATAGAGAAAGTGTTTTGTGAGACTATAGGCTAAAGTTAAGTATGGGAGCACATTACAGCTCAGTGGGGGAAATGCTTTGATTTCTAAGATAGGGAAAACTTCAATTTTTAATTAAATAGATAATGGATGTTTGACAGTAACAGCTTAGAGAGTCAGTCTGATGATTCAGGAGTTATAGCTGTCTAATTCTGAGTCATTAAGCCTAAGATTGTACAAATGTACTCTAGCAAGGGACTTTTCCTGGTACTTTTTATTCTAATAAGACAAAGTTTTGAAAAGGATCAGGTATCTAAAGCCCCCTATTTGCTATTTTCATTGTGGTAACAGTAAGTCAGGGTCTGAGGCCTGGTTGTACTAGGGCCTACCCATACAGACACAGTGAAAAGAGCATCCCTGCCCCAAATGGTTTACAAGCTAAATACATGATGAACTGTGGATTAAACAAGTTGGGGGTTGCATATGGCAGCAGTGGGGCCCTTATGGTTAGTGTAATAAGGAACTAGGCCTGCATAGCCTAGCCACTCTGTTCCCTTGGTTATACCAGCTGTAAAAGCTCCAAGATTTTTCATGAGTAGGAGCACTACTATGCTGAGAGAGTAAATTTTCCTATGGAGATGATCTCTCAGCCATGGTGACAGCATGCCACCTTCCAGAGTAATTAGCAAAGAAGGCCATACACTCAAAGGAGGATGAGAATTAGGAAGGGGAAGGAAATTATGTGAGGCTCTTAAGAGATGATTGATCAAAAGCAAAGCCTGGGTGAAGTATTAAGATTTCCTTTGGTGAAGGGGCCAAAATCTAAAAGGTAAGTCACAGTATCTGATAAATGTTTAAAATACAACAAGATGAGGATTACAAAGAATAGGATTATTCAATTCAGGAGAATAAATATTCACATGCTGGGTAAATCATCTGCTTTATACCATACTATATCCATCAGTTATAAAATAACTGGTAGGAAATAACTGTAATTTACCATTAGAAGCTAAAGCCCAAGAAGATGGTAAATTTAAATTTAATTGTTTCTGTGGCAAGTATCTTAGCAAGCATCTTGAAGAGTACATGCATATAAATTGGGGCTGCCACCAGTCAAGCAGATTATCAGCATCTTCCCTTCTATTTTCTCAGTTGTATTCCCAGGAAGGGTTGACACAGACATTTCTGTTGGTTTTTTGCTTTGCTGGAAATGGATACAAAAGTCTAATGAGGAAAATCTGTAAAAGCCAAGCTGTCAGGCAGAGATATACATGTGCTGGTGAAAGGATATACCTGCAAGAATAAAGTTTGGAAATGGTCAGAGCCTTCTAGGCAGCTGTTTAAAAGAAGATTGGATATCAGGAGCAGTATGAAAACTGGGAGATTGGGAGATTATTTTTTGAGGATTAGTTATGGAACAGAAAGGAAGGGTCTGTAAAATAAGTTCTGAAAAAGAAACAATTTTTCTAGTGTAATCAAAATTTCTGGGAAAGAAGAAGTATCATTCAACAGAGACAGTCAGGAAGAAAACAAACTTTGCTCCTGGAACAAAGACATATTTCTTCTAGTATCAGGAACAAACAAAAATCTGAGGCAAATCAAGGAATAAGAACTGGTCAACACAAGGAAGTTGTTAATTAGTTTAAAACTCAATTAAAATAAATTGTACAGTCCCCTTATATGGCTGCTCATTAGCTTCTAAGTCAATTTAATTAAATCAGTACAGCTTTCCCATGTAGTCAAGACCTAAGTAACTCATACAAGTACTCACAGTTCAGCAAGGTTCTTTGGGAGATAATTTACAACATAGTCTAGCTCAGTGATTCTCAGCCAGGGTGTCATAGCACCCTGGGGTGCTATAAGATTTTCACTACAGTGCCACACCTGCACAATTTGCAAGATAAAGCCAGAGATTTAAAATAGAAATTCATAATGTCAAAACCATCATGACCTGTTTTGGCATTTCTAAGCTATTTGCAACAGAAGAATTGTTTTTTTGTAGTCAAGGAACAAGTAAAAGCTTAGGGGCTGTCATTTGACTTGAATCTAATGAGGGATGTCTTGAGTCTAAAAAAGTTGAGAACCACTGGTCTACTTTATTTAAATGTGCATGTTATTCTAGAATGGCTTGATGGGAGGGTTGTTAGCAGGAGCCCAAATGTAGCTGGAGAGCTGTCTGTGAGGTTGCCTTTAATTTTCATGGTATATTGTATTCTCCACCTTGCCATACATTGCAGAATTTGGCTGGGGACCAGTGGAAGTAGCCATAGGGGAGGAGAAAAGAGAAGAGATTTGTCCAGAGGCTGAGATGGGTGAAGACTTGAGTCTTGGGGGGCTAGACTTGGGGGACTAGAGGAGGAAGCGGATGCGATGGTACTGTGCCAGATCTGTCAGGCAAAACACAAGAGGGTCATGTATATGGAGATATAGAGGGAAGTGAATCTGTGATGACTGCGATATGATGGGCTATATGCACAGTTGCTACCAGGTACTTTCTGGACACTTCAGGTGAACTAAGCAGGAACATGGGGCGATGCCTCCATCATGCCCTGCCTCTGTCTTGGAAACAGGATGAAGAGAGTGGATGGATGTGCCCTGGTCCAAGAGATGGTCAGGGATTTCTCCATGAAGTGGTGGTCCCTGATGGTGTTACCTTTGCTAGTTTGGGAACAGGGCTGGGGGCTACTCACTGGCTGTGAGCACTGCTTGGGGTGTGCACGGTACGTATGGCATCTGGTGGTCCCCAGGAGCAGAGGAACTATAGGGTAGGCTCCTCTGTACCTTTGTTGTTTTTTAGGGGGGTCATTATTCCCTTCAACTATGGGCACCCCTTCCATGGCTGCCTTTTGGGAGGAAGAACCCTATGACAGTCCCAGGTGTGGACTTGTATGGTGGGGAGATGGCAGAATCTGAGCAGCCAGTGAGGCTCTCTGGGTGCAGGTAAGACTGGCCTGTGGTGTGGGCATCCTTCCCTAGAGGCACAGATGAGCTATCTGGCCTGCAGCTCAGGCAAAACGGCTGCCCAAGGATCCCTCCTTGAGGTTAGAGACCTGCCCTGGGAAGTCAGAGATACAGGTTCAAACCCCATTTAGATGAAGGGGCCTGCCACCCAGTTATCCCATGTCCTGTGCAAATGTCTGAGACACTCGATTATTGAGGCTTAAACATGGGAAGGTTCACCTGTTCTGGAGTTTAGCACACCCATTACCCATGGATGCTGGCATGCCTTGTGTGGCAGAGCACTTGCAGTGCCTGATGGTGGCAGCCATTTTGAGAACCTAGTATATAAAGGCTGCAGTCTGCTGCTGCCAGCTGAGGGAGAAGCATGGTTTGGTTGAGCTGTAGTAGGAACATCTAGGAGGTAAGGGTAATAGCTTATGGGGCTGGATAGGAAGTTGTTGGTCTTGGGTATAACCTAAAACTGCACCCTGCTGGGGATGGGTGGCCTGGTAGGGTTCCTGGTGGTGGAGCCACCAGGAAATGCCAGGCCAGTTACCACCTGGTGAAAGGTGGGCTGGTGTGCCTTAACCCCTAGTCCCCACAATACTGGGTACAAGGGGCCAGGCATGGCTATGGCCATCTGAGCCTGCAGAGAGTGTAAGATCCAGGTGGGGCCAGGTATGGCTGTGGCTGCCTGAGCCTCCACAGGGGAGGGAAACCCTGGAGCCCTGAAGGAGGATGTAGATGTGTAACCCAACCCCAGAGAAGAGGTGGTAGTTGGGGCCTGGGAATAGGTTGAGTAGGGCTGAGGGCCAGTCTGAAGGGCAGCCTAGAAGGGGTGTGCTGAGTAGGGCTATGGGACAGCCTGTAGGGTAGCATATGGTCCAACCCCCTGGAGAGCAAGGTGAGAGAAGTGTGGAGCCCTAGAAAGAGGAAACAGATGGCTGGGAGCCCAGCATGTGTTTATGTAAAGCTACCCTGGGAGGGACCAGGGCAAGCTTGGCCCAGGTCAGGAACTTGGCTGGCCACTACCCAGGTAAGGGTCACAGGAAAGGCCCAAGAGACTGTACGTCTGCCACCCAAGGCATGATCAGAATAAAGCCTATTGCCTACAGGAGATGCTCCAAGAGGGAGCAGGGTGAAACAAGTTGTTGATGTGAGAGGGAGACCCTGTGAGAGGGGATGGAGTGCGAGAAGCCCTAGTGAGAGGAGGGCAGAGTGAATGTGTGTGAAAGAGGCCTGACAGGGAGGGCTAAGCTTGGCCTGGCTCTAGGCTGGGAGCATAATGACACCATGGATGCTATCTATGAGGTATGGGCTGTAGTGTAGGGTAGGTTGAGCTGCAGATAGCACCCCCTGGCATCAGGGTATGTAATGGACAGTCTACCACATTTTGTCACCTGGGTTGAGAACAGGAAAGTTGTGGCCGGTGAGATTGGGTGGACTGCTCTGTAGACTGCTAGGCAGGCTAGCATGACACCTGGCCCTGAGAGCTGCCCCCTGTCACACCTTGGATGCAGGTATGCATCCAAAATTGTTGCACATATGTAGTTGTATACTTAACTGGTCAGTATATAGACTAAGTATGTTCAGTCTACATGTACGCTCTTACATGTTGGGACTACAGGGCACGTGTGTAAATGCCAAATAAGCCACTTACATGGCTAGAAAGGTGTTATTTAGGTGCACAAAGGTAAGAGAATCCTACCCTTCACTTGTATCCAGACTCTATATCACAGATTTCTCCTTTACTGGGGAGCCAACCTTTTTGTCACGGAGCGTTTTCTACTGCTACATAACAAAGCAACCATACAAAACTACTGTACAGAATGTCTGGTTCTGGATTGGTAACTTTATTTCTTTGCTGGAAAAAATACATGTGCTGAGATTTCTCTTTTCTCTGTTTATTTTGTAATACAGTGAGGCTAGTTTGGAACTTGGGAACAAAAATTCTGATTCCACTAGAAGGAGCTCCTGTGCCTTGTAGTGTTCAAGCATTCTATTGGGTTTCTGAAAGTATTTTATTTTAGGAGAACTAGTTGGGGCACTTCTGATGCAGCCATTTCTTATGCGACTAGAAAATGGTACAGAACTGGGAAACTATTTTTCACAAGACAAGATTCTGCTATTTCCCATCTTACACAATTCCAGCAAACTTATTGGCAAGAGTTTTCATTAGCACTTGCTCTTCACTTCATTAACAGCAGCAGTAACCACAGTGTAGTGACACCTTTTCTGTCTCCAGTTACACCTTAATTGCTGTTTGAGTTGCATAGCATCTAGGTTACATGACTTCCCTAGCTTCTCATCAGGATGGCAGGCTATCTGATATATTGGGAAGTGAAGTAGCAAGACAGTGGCAGAAAAAATTAGTATGCTCCTTTGTAAGGAGCTGAGGCTACCTCCATCATTTGGAGAATGCACAACCAGGTATGTAATACGTTCTAGACTACTCCCATAAAATGCGCACATACATCCTGGTCAGTATTTATGGTTTTGCCAGCATTTGCAGTAGAACAAATCTTGTCTTGGTATAAATGCAGTGCTCTTGCTGACATCTGTAGGAGCTGCACAGAGCAATCTGGTTCATTGTTTTCTCCTTTGGAGGAAATGAACACAAACAGGAAAATGCACAGTATTTTTGCTATTTGATCTTTTTTATTGTTACATTTATATTTAATTTGTTATTGCCTTATGACTCCTACATCATGACTGCCTGTCAATCTAAGTCTAATCTAACATTAATGTATATCTGTAATGTAAATACATAGTTACTATGCTGAATTTTGTTCTATAATCTCAGTATAAATCTAGAGAGAACCAATTCAACAAGCAGAATTTGGCCCACTTTTTCCATTCCCCTTTTTTTTATCCCCCAAAAGAAATGAAAAGATCTACTGCAAACTGTTGTCATAAGCATGTTTCTAAATGATACTCAATACTTGGCAATTAAGTGTATATGTACATCTGATTTGCATGAATAAACATAATGGTGTATAAATATGAAGGATTACAAAAAGTAAATGAGGTTGGGCCTTGAACCATTTTTCTTATGGGAAAACCAGTGCAGAGATGGTTTCAAGTATATATTATTTTTTAAATAAACAGCCTCATTTCATTGCCTGAATTATCTCAGGCAAAGCAAATTCTTTATATGCACCCAAAAGAACTATAAAACAACTATTTTTTTTTTTAACTATGCAAATTCGCTAGACTGTGTTAAGAAATTCTGCCTTTTGGCTTATTTAAGTAGCAGTAACAACTTGGCTGCAGCTTTTGGACTTAATTTTGTCTTGATCTTATTATTGACTAAATATTAGGCACTTTCATAAGTATGTCCAGCATTTTACTTCCTTCAAATTGCTTTTGCCTGCAGATAAGACCTTGCTTTATATCTATACAGTCTCATTCAGGGTAACTGGATGATATAGGAAAGCCGTATCAGTATATCACTTGCTGGTTGGATGATGGAATCTGTGACGGTGTGAGATGAAGCTCTCCATCTTTTCAGCCTTTTCCATCTTGACAGTCAGGCGAACAAGATCACTTGGCACTTGTTCAAGCAGTTATATTTTATATTAAATATTATGTCTAAGATTAGAGTCAGAAAGGATAGTTGCTGATTGATATCAAAGTGTAATTACATGTCTAAATTGTTCATAGTTTCAAATAAAGATACAGAGGATCAGAAACAATGCTAGAATTAGAATTAAATAAGATGTATAACCATGATCACATAGATGGATAGACACATTTGTATATAGGTCCTTAGCCTGCCCTACTGGCTTATAAAGGTGCATATATATCTTATAATACAGTAATTTTGTTTCTTCTACCTTAAGAAAACATGTTATCTAGTGGTTACACAGACTGTCACTGTTTGAATAAACTGATTCATTTACCACAAAAGATAAAAACTGTCTCTACCTAATCTATTATCAGAGTTGAAACTGTATATTAGGCTTGTCAGTGCATCTGGGATGCTCTTTATTTGGTGAGCTGGTACAATTTAAAATGCCAGAATGTGGCAGTTGTTAGGCTTCAGAGTTGGGCATCATTAAGTAATCCTCATGAAATGTGAACGTTCTTCGAAATAAAGGACTGTGTTGCAATTAGCTGAGGCATTAGAGGTGCTCCCAGAAGCAGCATACCTGGGATTTTATGATTTAATTGTTGTACTGCTTTTCTCCTTTACTGAACTCCTTTGAATATGGCAAATCTCATTCTTGCATTCTCTGTTTAAGTATCATTGTCTGAACAGTCATGAAAAGCTGTAGATGGTAATGTTGCTCAGCAAGAGATGACCAGTGGGTTAGACAGAGACTGGTGGCTCTGGGCCTTCTCGAGAGACTGGCTTTGTAAGAGTTCGCTTGCAGCCAACTCCTGGTAGAGAGTATCTAGGACCTCAAAAATATGGGCTTTTCCTTTAAAAGAAATTTACAAAGTATATTAGCATATTGCCAAAGTCGGGAAGAGGCAGTTGAACAATTACAAATGACTTCTCATTTACAGAGATGGCCTTTCAAACAATAAGCGTAGAATTTCGAAATATTGAGAACAAATAATGAATTCTTCCACACACCACAGTTACACAGAGAGGAACTATATGCACAAATTGATCCCTCTGCATGCTTCCTACTTGAAACTCCCTCCTCACTAGTCCCCAACCTCCTTGTTTGAACAAAGACAGATTTTAAATGTATTGGCGTCTGAGATGTACACTGCCCTATATCAGGTAAACTTCCTGAAACTGAGATGGGTATAGCCTGTTGACTAAATGCCTTCTCATCATTCAAGTCAAGACTAGACACAAGTCACAGCAGTCTGGAAGAAACTACTCCAATCAGCTATTGGAGTAGTTCTCACTTCTCAAACAGTGAGAAAATGATCGACTACAAAGCTGCTTCATGTCACATCTGGTACGAAGCCAGTCCAGAGCAGAGGAAATCTAGGTACACCCTGGGGAATTATTCAAATATGCACCCACGTGATTTTGCACATAAAGTATGACCATGCATAATTCCATAATTTTGCATACTTTAACCTAGGCAGGCTCTCTGTCTCCATAATCAGGGGGCTCTGGCTGCCGTAGCCATTAGCACCCCAAGGGCCTGCCATCTGCTGCTGCCAGCGACGCTGATACACATGACACAGAAGGCTGCCAGAGTGCGTCACTTTCTGTGCTCCAGCAGACTTGATTAATCGAGCCTGCTCTGACGCGCTGGATTTCCAGTATGTCAGAGCAGGCTCTGTGCACATGTGCCGGAGCCTTTTGTTTCCATGTGTGGTCAGTACAATATCCTATCGGAGTGCAGAGCTGCCAGAACACTTCCTTTGCACCCACAGTAGCTGTTGGTGCACCTGCAGGTACAATCTGCCATGTCTTTGTTCCTTGGGCCAGCAGCTCAGACCTGGCTGCCTTTGGTGCTTGCAGGTGCACTGGGACAGGCTTACCACTTGCCATACCTGCTCCTTCCCTGTTCCCAGTGCAGCCATGTTGTTCAAGAATGTCTTGCCTGTGAATCTATGTGTAGTAGTAACAAATAGGTTAAATGGTAAGAAGGCTCCGTGCAAGTCAAAACACTCTGTACACATTTCTCTCCCTGAATTGCTGTTATTAATATTCCATGGACCAAACCCCTGGGTCACATCTAACCTTTAATTATCTCTTCTTTGACCCCTCTCTGCCTATTAAGAGTCCCTGCAGGCAGTCTTCCTAGGCAAACTGGCTTGGTACACCATGTTAGCTTCCTTGAATAATAGAAATATTTATAATATTCTCTGCTAATAGAAACAAAGTAATCAAATCCAAACCTCCAGGCTGTAAATGCAGCACAGTTTCTGCCACAGCAACTTCTGCACAGTAGGCCATTGTCAGGGGAGAGGACTTTCCAAGTTTTAATTTTCATATCAAGAACATGAAAGATTATTAATAGAAGGGAACAAGGTTGACCCACTTACTTTACTAAAGGATGCTGCATTCTTTAAGTTAAAGGTGAAAAGAGCTGTAGACAATGGAACTGTAAATGGTGAGAGTGGCTCTCTCACACACTCTGGGACACATTCTGTCCTCCAGACCTGTGCAACCCTCTGACACTGCAGGCAAAATTTGGGACCAGGACTCATTATTGCTGTTGGACATGCACAAATGGCTTCTGTTGATTGCAGCTAGTTACACAATTCATGTGAACACTAAAATTTGGCTGTGATTCCCTGCATGTTTTGCAGTTTCAATGACTAGAAGGATTTAGCTTTAAGAGACCTGAATAGTCACTGATTTCCCCATCCGACGGGAAGTTTTGAATTTCTTGTTGCTATATATGTCATCTACCTCCTAAAAGTCATTCTCAAATACAGACCAAACTGCTATCCTCACCAAGAAACTAAGACCTTGCTTCAGACCCAGGTGCTAACTGTGCCCTCTCTGCAACATGGACCATATCACAAACTAAGTAATATGGATTATAACATCCAAAGCTCATTCATCAGCTCGTCTACCAACCTCATATATGCCATCACTTACTTAAAGTGCCCTTCTGCTACCTGCATTGGATAGACAGGGTGATCCCTACATAAGGATGAATGACCATAGATCTGATCAATTCCAGAAAAACAGAATTCCTGTAGCAGAACACTTTAAACTCCATGGACATATTACCCTCACTGACCTCAGTGCCAGTTCTTAGATGACAACACTTGAAAAACAAACTTGAACAGGAAATTGCAGAACAAGAAATCATCCACAGACTGGACTGTATTAATTATGGTCAAACCAGGGGTGGGCAATTATTTTGGGTGAAGGGCCGCTTCCCGAATGTTTTTTGGCAAGCTGTCAAGGGCCATATGGATAATCCTGCCCCTTGATGGGTGCCCTGCCTACTGGTCATCATCTTGTGACCAAAAGTCCTGCCCCCTAACCCCTGACCTTTGTGACCAGAAGTCCCTCCCCTTACCCCCTCAAGTAGTCCTTTCAGCAAGGGGTTTTGCCATCTCAGAACCAGAAAAATACCAGATTATAGTCTAAAAAGCTAACATCTACAGCATTCATTAATTTGATTTTTTTCAAAAAATATTTTTGTCCTGATTTACATGTTTGTGTATTGTACATAGAAGTGATTGCACAACAGCTTAAAATTAAGCCTTACTCTTGTATGCTGTGGAGGGTTGTGTGTGTGGACATGTGGGGTGTGGGTGGGTATGGGGTGTGTAGGGAGGGTGGCTGGGGTTTGTGTGTGGCAGTGTGAGGGGGGGTTGCGCATATGTATGGTGGAGTGTGAGTGTGGGACTCACGCTATGAACGAACACCACTGTGCCGCCGGCCCCCCCGTATCAGCGTGGTCCCGTGCTTTGCAGTCTGGTGATGCAGCAGGGCAAGGGCAAGGGCAGGAAAGCAGGGAACTGGCTGGGGGTGGAGTGGGGCTGGGCTGCACAAGGGCTCCCTCTGGTTCCTACTGCCCCTGGCTCCTGTCAGTTTTGACAGGCTGCCAGGAGTGAATAAATATTCATTTACTAAATTTTTAGGGGCCCTGCAGGCCGGATAGAATGGCTTGGTGGACTGGATCTGGCCCACGGGCCACATTTTGCCCGCCCCTTATCTAAACCAAGACTACTGGTTCTTATCACATTACCTGCCTTGGCTTTTATAAGCCTGATGTCCCTCAATGAGTTGACTACTTTGTTTTTTCTTTCTCCTCCCCACCTTGCCTATCCCCAGTGTCCCCTTCTTTTTCTTCCACCCCCACCCTTTTGTATTCTAATCACTACTTTCCATTTAGAAGCTGTGTTTCCTTCAGTCCCTTCATAGTCTCTGATAAAGTATGCCCACTGCTCATGACAGCTTACGCTAATTGTATCAGATTTAGTTAATCGTGAAGTGCAAATCTACCCTGCCTTCTGCCTGATTTCAGACTAACTTCTATGCTTATAGACACTGTCCACTACTTGTTCCTTAAATATGATTTACTTTCTTACCATGTTGGTTGTCCTGGCAGGATTCCAAAGTGCTCAGCAAGATTTTTCCCAAGGCTCGCTTAGATATGTTCTTTAAAACACAAAATAACAATTATCTCTTTCATGAGGTTAAATATACCCAGCTACATCTGAAAATATGGAAAGTGTGTTGGCATTGAAAATGAAAAACAAAATGAAATTCAGTCCAACAACATTAACTTATTTTTGGCATATTTGCAAACCAGCAGCTGCAGATAGATACTGCACAGCCAAAAGCAGATTTTAGGATGCCAGATCCTTAGTTTGGCTTTACTAAGGGAATCTGTAATATATTCTTTATTTCCTGTACGGAACTATAGCAAAGCTTTCAAAAGCTTGTGCCCACATAAATCTAAATGTTTATTCACTTCACGGACTGCAAGCAGGAGATGAGCAAGCTGAAAACAATTAAAAGCCTGGCTGAGATAATGCAGAACCTGTGTATTTTGAAAGGTGAGTGGTATAACTCACTTCCCACTAATATTTAAAATCATGGTGCCATTTTTAACACATACAAGGCAGAAGTGGTTATTACATGTCTCATTCCAGAGACCCAGCTGGAGAAGTTCTTTTTCAGCCTCCATTGGCTGTTGTTTATGGAAAAGTATTAAACATTAGCCTGACTGATAGTACCTTAGGGTCTTAGAACTAGTAGATGGTTGCCTTTCCATAGTAATGGATCCATTGTAGAAACCTGTTGGGCTGCTACATGCTTAAGAAGCACAACTCTCTTAAGTTGGTTATGTAGATGCTGATGCATACTTTGGCAGTCCTTCTGTTACATTTAATTGGCCATCTCAGCCCTCTCACCTGGGGCGGGGTGGATTGTTTTTGTTAAACTCCAAGAAATGGAAATAGGCAGCAAGAGCACTCCTGAAGAAAGATTACACAGCAGTAACTCCAGTTGAAATGTTATTGCCTCTGCTTATTCACAATACCTATCCACCTTGCCCTCTTGAAGTTTTACTTGTCTAGCACTCTTGGATTTAGTAGGAGGCGGCACTCGTAGAATCATAGAATCAAAGAAAATGAGGGTTGGAAGGGACCTCAGGAGGTCAGCTAGTCCAATCGCCTGTTCAAAGCAGGACCACCCCCAACTAGATCATCCCAGCCAAGGCTTTGTCTAGCCAGGTCTTAAAAACCTCCAAGGATGGAGAGTCTACAACCCCTCTGGGTAACCTGTTCCAGTGTCTTATACCCTCCTAGTGAAAAAAATCTTGGAATATCTAACCTAAACTTCCCTTGCTGCAACTTGAGACCTTTGCTCCTTGTTCTGTCATCTGCCACCACTGAGAACAGTCTAGCTCCATCCTCTTTTGAACCCTCCTTCGAGTAGTTGAATACAGAGGAATCATCACTTCCCTTGCCATGCTGGCAACATTTCTACCAATACAGCCCAGTATGCTGTTAGCCTTCTTAGCAACAAGGGCACAATGTTGGCTGATATTCAATTTATTGTCCACTGTCGTCCCCCCCCCCCCCCGGGTCCTTTTCTACAGGGCTGCTGCCCAGCCAGTGAACCCCCAGCCTGTACCAGTGCATAGGATTTTTCCATCCTAAGTGCAGGACTTTGCACTTGTCTTTGTTGAGCCTCAGAAGATTTTTTTTGGTCCAATCCTCCAATTTGTTTAGGTCACTCTCTGAATCTTAGCCCTACCCTCCAACTTATCTACTATTCTTCCCCCTCCCCCCCGCCCCCCCAACTTCCCCCAGCTTGGTGTCATCTGCAGACTTGCTGAGGGTACACCCTAGGCCATCTTCCAGGTCGTTGATGAAGATATTGAACAAAACCAGCCCCAGGACTGACCCTGGGGTACTCCATTTGATACTGGCTGCCAACTAGACATGCAGCCATTGATTACTATTCTGAGCCTGATGCTCCAGCCAATTTTATCTCCACCTTACAGTCCATTCATCCATGCCATACTTCCTTAGCTTGCCTGCAAGAATGTTGTGGGAGACTGTATCAGAAGTCTTGCTAAAATCAAGGTATACCACATACACTGGTCTCCTGCATCCAAAGAGCCAGTCATCTCATCACTGAAGGCAACTGGGTTGGTCAGGCATGATTTGCCCTTGGTAAATCCACACTGACTGTTCCTAATTTCCTTCTTCTCCTGCAAGTGCTTAGAAATGGATTCCTTGAGGATCTGCTCCATGACTTTTTTTTTCCAGGGAACGTGAGGCTGACTGTTCTGTAGTTCCCTGAATCCTCCCTTTTTTTCTGTTTCTTAATTATGGGCATTATATTTGCCCTTTTTCCAGTCATCCAGGACCTCTCCTGGTTAGCCATGAGTTTTCAAAGACTATGACCAGAGGCTCTGAAATCACATCAACCAACTCCCTCAGCCCCCTTGGGTGCATCACATCCAGCCCCATACACTTGTACATGTCCAGCTTTTCTAAATAGTCTCTAACCTGTTCTTTCACCACTGCTGGCTGCTCACCTCCTCCCCAAACCATGCTGCCCAGTGCAGTAATCTGGGAGCTGACCTTGCCTGTGAAAACTGAGGTGAAAAGGCACTGAGTACTTCAGCCTTTTCTGCATCCTGTCACAAGGTTGCCTCCCCCATTCAGTAGGGAACCCACACTTTCCCTGTTCATCATCTTGTTTCTGACATACTTGTAGAAACCCTTCTTGTTACCCTTCATGTCCCTTGCTAACTGCAATTCCAATAGCACTCTGGCCTTCCTGACTTCATCCCTGAATGCCTGAGCAATACTCCTTATACTGTTATACACTTGGGTGTTAGAAGTGTATAACCCCCTTATAACCTCTATTTTGAGCTTTCAGTGCTGTGAGAAGATATTTGGCCCTAGATAGGCACTGCTTTCTAGAAAGTTCCTATACCTGCATCATGCATCAAAGTGAACATGCAGAGGCAACACACTGCAAACTACAGTCACCTGTGAATAAGCTTTCTTGCTCTGATCTAAAGTGCATCTTACACAGGAATCCATGGCACATTCTTTCGGCTGTGTAGGGAAGGCTGTAAATCATCATCATCCACTGACATTTGTTCACAGTCCTGCAGCTGTAGAACATGACAGCACATAAGATATTTTTTCTAGTAATATTAAATCCAACACTGACTTATTTTGGCTTATTTTCAAACCAGCAGCTGATGCTATAAACACTGCATAGCTAAAAGCAGCCTCTGAGATTCCAGATGCTTAGCTTTGTTTTACTTTGGGAATCTGTAATTGTTGTGAGGGAAATAAAGAATATATGGCAAAGCTTTCAAGCATACAGTTAAATATCTATTCAAGCAGTATTGTAACAAAGACATGGCACAGTGTATGATGGATCATCTCCTAGGCTAGAATGATTTTCAACAACACTGCTGACCAGTGAATGACATGTTAATGTCATGACACTGAGAGTTGTTATGCTTGCTGTCAATCACCATCAGTCATTCTTTGCCAGTTTAATAGTACATCTTTCATTGGATTGTTATTGATGCATGCAGTGTCAGACTTGAGATGTGAAAGTAAAATTGGTGCTGTCAAGTGCTAAAGGAAGTTACCATAATGTGAGATATTGCACTTGATCCCTGAAGTCAGCAGTGGAACATGAATATACTTCAAGCATAGTAAAGTGACCATCTGAGGTAACAATCTAGTCACAGACATACTGATTGGCTTTTCAGAAATCCTAAATAGTAAACCAAGGAATTAACTTCTAAGGGTGCAATGTAGACTTGTATAGCTTCAAATGTTATCTTACTTGCCCACCTGTTTAGCCAGTTCTCATCACCTCCCCCCCCTCAAAAAAAAAAAAAAAAGCAGTATGTATAATATTAGTGTCACTTTAGGCTTTAGTCAGATTGCTTTGGGCTGCAGTTCCCTCAGCTCCAATACACAAAGTAGCCTCTGTTTTGAGTTATTCCATGAGAGACTTCTCTAAGCATCACTGGTGATGCAAAGAGTGGGCTTGCTTTTTCAATAACTTGTACACTTCCCACTGAAATGAGTATCCAGCAGCATCATGAGTGGGTATGTTAGAATGGGCTGTCCAACTGGTGGCCCATAGACCACATGTAGCTCACAAACACCTAATGTATGCCCTGTGGGTCTTGGGGACTACCACCTAAGCAGCCTGCATGGCAGAGGACAAGGGGCAGTATGCCACCAACAGATCCTATATGGGGGAAGCAGGCTGTGCGCCACCAGAGAATCCTGCATGATGGGTGGGAGGGAGCTGCATGCCACTGCTGTGAGGCTGGGTCAGCAGCAGATCCCACATGATGGGGGCAGGGGGAGGTGGGCAAGCTGCGTGTCACCAACAGGTCCTGCACAGGGGATTGGGGGCTGCATGCTGCTGAGTGATCCTGCATGGAGGGATAGAGGGTTGTGTGCTGTTGGTGGGCTACACACCACCACCAGAACCCACATGGGTCCGTGCATCCCAGTGCAGCCTGTTCAAGGAGGAGGAACCTGGGCAAGGGTGCTGCCCCCACCATGTGCCACCTGTGTGGTGTGCAGCGTGAGGGCTACAGGATGGCACCCCCTTGCAGCTCCTAGCCACAGCAAATTTGGACAAGCCTCTGCTAGAAGACTAAGTTTATAAACATCTCTGGACACTACATCTCTTATTTTAATGAGGTATAAATCCTAGCTTGAATGTTGCAGTCTCCCTAATTCCTCTCTCTAGTTTAAATTGAACAGTAAAATCTTCATATCTGCACTATAACTGGTGTGTAACATAGCTGACTTGTGTTACAGCAGAGCTTTACTTCACCCCAGCCGAGACTGTAGATCAGAGGCAGACAATGTGATTTCAGAGTGAAAGAGGCGTGTGTGTTTAAACTCTGGAATGAAAGCTACTACAGAACCATAAGAGAGGGCTATGACTCTTCATTTCCTGTCTCAATGAACAGGTGAATGTGGGTGGTACGTTCTGATACTGGACGGACACAGGCCCTTGAAAGTAGTAGCCATTGTATCACAAGCATGTGACGATGTCACTGACCTACTCTCAAAGATATTTCTTTAGTATGTAGAGAAAAGAAAGCCTAAACTGCTGCACCTCAGACTCCAGATAGGGAGAGGGGCCTGCATGCTGCAAAGTTGGTCATTATGATGAGTACTGAAAGCCAACAGGCCACTGGTAGAGAACAGCTAAAGACAAGTAGGTGAGATGTATGGGGAGTCAGACCTGAACTAATTCACCAAAGTTGTATCTGGCTTCAGGCTTTCATGGGGAAGATTCCTACCATTCATTTCTTAGTCTCTGTTAGCTTTTCACCTATGAACCTCAGTTAGATATAAGAACGTGGGACTGGAAAGGGCTTCTCAGGCCATTAAGTCCAGTCCCCCACATTCCCAGACAACCATTTACTGGAATCCTCAAAATTTCCAGTTCCAGCCCTCGCACAAGTAAAAAGAACAATAGCCAAAATACCACAAACACCGTATAACATGTTACAGGTAAAATCAGGGGAGATAGATACTGCCAAGGCCCTGTCACTCTACAATGACAAGAAAATAGTTACAGGAAAATAGTTAGCTAATATGCTCAGATCTAAGAAATGAGATGTGGCCCACACTACAGAGGAAAGCAAAACCTCCACCATGGTTTCATCTACACGTGCAATTAACATGCAGCAATAAACTCCAGCACAGTTTGCACTGGAGTTTATTGCTCCTGAGTGCAGCATTTACATGTGCACCTGGGACTGAAGGATGGACTCAGGAGAGACTCTGACAGGCCTAGGGTCAGGGAGGACTGAGTTAGGGAACTTCTGGAGGGGCTGGACAGGTTCAAATCAGCAGGTCCAGATGCTCTCCACCCCAGGGTGCTGAGGGAATTGGCAGGGGTTATTGACGGTCCCCTGGCACAGCTTTACGAGCACTCGTGGTGCTCTGGCCAGGTGCCGGACAACTGGAAGAGGGCCAATGTGGTTCCCATTTTCAAAAAAGGGAGGAGGGAGGACCCGGGCAACTATAGGCCCGTTAGTCTTACTTCAATCCTGGGGAAGCTCTTTGAGAAGATTATCCAGGAGCACATCTGGGAAGGACCGGCAGGGGGGATGATGCTCAGGAGCAACCAGCATAGCTTCATTAAGCGCAGGTCCTGTCAGACCAACCTGATTGCCTTCTACGATCAGGTCACAAAATCATTGGATGCAAGTGTTGCAGTGGATGTAGTCTTTCTGGACTTCAGGAAGGCCTTTGACACTGTCTCCCACCGCATTCTCATTAAAAAGCTAGGTGACTGTGGCACTGATGCCTACACAGTCAGATGAGTAGCAAATTGGCTGAGGGACTGCACCCAGAGAGTGGTGGTGGATGGGTCATATTTGACCTGGAGGGATGTGGGCAGTGGGGTCCCCCAGGGCTGTCCTTGGGCCTGCACTGTTTAATCTCTTTATTAGTGACTTGGATGAGGGGGTGAAAAGCACCCTGTTCAAATTCGCTCATGACACCAAGGTCTGTGGCGAGGTGGGGCACACTAGATGGGAGGGACAGGATACAGCTGGACCTGGACACGTTACAGGGGTGGGCGAATGAGAATAGGATGGGATTCAGTACTGACCAGTGTAGGGTACTGCACTTGGGCAGTAAGAACCAGCAGCATACCTATAGGCTGGGGAAAGCACAGTGGCAGAAAGAGATCTTGGAGTCATTATTGATTCCAAAATGAACATGGGCTGCCAACATGAGGACGCAGTCAGTAAGTCCAACTGCACCTTGTCATGTATCCACAGATGCATCACAAGCAGGGCCAAGGAGGTGATCCTCCCACTCTATGCAACACTGGTCAGGCCACAGTTGGAGTACTGCATCCAGTTCTGGGCACCGCACTTTAGAAGAGATTTGGCCAGCACTGAAATGGTCCAGAGGAGGTCCACTTGCATGATCTGGGGACAGCAGGGCAGACTCTATGAGGAGAAGCTACGAGGCCTGAACCTGTTCAGCCTTCACAAAAGAAGGCTGAGAGGGGACCTGGCGGCTGTCTACAAACTTACCAGGGTGGACCAGCAGGCAATGGGAGAGACCCTGTTCACCTGTGCACCTCCCGGAGCAACAAGGAATAACAGCCATAAGTTGTTTGAGAGTAGGTTCAGGCTGGACATTAGAAGACACTATTTCACAGTCAGAGCAGCTAGGATGTGGAACCAACTTCCAAGGGAAGTGGTGCTGGCTCCTACCTTGGAGGTCTTTAAGAGGAGGCTTGACAATTACCTAGCTGGGGTCATATGAGCCCAATATTCTCTCCTGCCCAGGGCAGCGGGTCAGACTTGATGACCTACTTAGGTCCCTTCTGACCCTACATCTATGAATCTATGTTGAGCTGGGTCAAAGTAGGCCCAGCTGGCAGGTTTGGGGGGTCACCTTGCTAGCCCAGAGCTACTCCACTCTGGCTCAGCAGACTGTGGAGGGGCTGGCTGGGGTATGCAGTCCCTGCACTGGCAAGCAGGGGCTGGCAAGAAGTCGCCACACTATAGCACCCTAGTGCCCCGCCAGCTCTAGTCACTGTCTACATGTGTTTCAGTGTACTAAATAACTCCACGATAGGATAGTACTTGTCCCAAAAAGTACTATCCTACAGCAGTTAGTTAATTTACTGCACCCTAATAGCAGTTCAAATATAGATAGTGACACTTTACTGCACAGCTAATTAATCAACTCCTCACTAAAGTACACATGTAGATGCATCTCATGTGTGCCAAAATTGACCAAATTTGCTCTGTGTTGTAAATTAGTAATCCCAGTCTCTTGTACATCCATAACCAAATCTAAAACTGCTGCATCTCCTAAGTCAATTTTGAGGGACTTACATGATCTGATTTGTAGTAATAAGGAGACCCCTGTGTATAAATCCTAATAAAAATATTAGGATATGTTTCTACCATTTTCAAATTGGACCTGGAGAGCATTTTGTGCTCTGAAGGAACTACAGTGTCGAAGAATCCCTGATTAGGAAGTCAGATGTAGTCTTGATGGATCCCTTAATGTCAGTCTAAAATGTGATTATCTCTTACTGGAGGGATACAAATGGCTATAGCCTGCTCTGGAAAAGGCCTGGACTTTATGATTTAGTAATTTTTTTTTTTAATCTTATACTTTGTATGGAAGATGGGGATAGTTTGGAAATCAAGGTTTTTCTGGGAAATCGCAACCATTGGAGCTGACAGGTGTGCAACAGTGTACCTTGTAGGTAAGGGACTCCTTGCATTTGGGTAAAAGAGGTGCTCTTTTTACTTTTGGGTGGACACTGCTAAAAACAGCTCTGGATATTTAGACTGTTCTCTTGTCATACCAGATCTCGAAGTTGTTGAAGAAGCTGCAAAACATCCATGAGCTTTTCTTCCACCAGTGACAGTCTAACTCTCTCAGTCTCCAACATCTGTAGCTCCATCTTCAACAATTCCGTCTCCTCCACTTTTTGTTGCAACTCACCTAGCAATGGGCCTTTCATCTGGACAATGACATAGAAAATTAAAAACACTGGAAGTTTTCATTTTCTGCCACAAAAATTGCAGTTAAGGAGGAAACTTTATCTGCCAAATGTCAGTTCACTTCAGAAAACTATCTTGGAAAGAAGTGCATTTCTTTAAGATACTGCAGAAGGCGTTACATCAACAGAAGTAATAGTTGCTACGAAATGTATGGTTGGTTGCTCTTCTGCTTAATGACAGTTCTTTAATGACAATTCATTCAATATTTACTGCAAACAGGCCATTCAGAAATCCTAACTGTTATCATTCTGAATTTCTTCAATCCTTCTCATATCTGTATTTGTCCAAGGGAATCATTCAGATAGGGTTGTTTGTATACTCCCCAACTTTTAGGCCTATGCATGGAACACAGATGTATTATGTAACTTAAGTGGCTCAGCTAGTTTTTTGTAAGCATTTATACACATCTGTACATAAGGGAAAGGTTCCAAAGAAGCACTGGAAGTTCCCAAACCAATATTCTGCCACAAGATGTTTTGATAAAACAGAATATTTAGACAGAAAAAAGGGCTGCTTCCCATCTCCAACAACTTCTCCTTATATAAGCAGGTCCTGCATGTCTTTAAGTGCTTTGTTCAATCCAAGGACCAAGATACAGACAGTCTTGTAGAGTAGGTAGAACCAACCTGGTAGAGTCAATGAAGGATCTGGAGAACAGAATCAGCAGCCAAGCTGGACTCAGTTACGATTTGTGCCTATCACACCCTGACCACCTTGCTGATTTGCTGTATCTCTCTACCCATCTCCTGCCTGTCCTACACAACTCTCTCTTGTGGAAGGAACTGTCTTCCTTTAGGCATGGAAAATGCCACAAGCTAATGTTATCTGAGTAACAGAATCACTGAATTGGGTTTTAATTTCTATAAAAACAAGCCTGAATCCCAGTTTGGGGAGTAAATGGATATATGACTTTGCAGCACTTCATGGCAACGGCTCCACTGTATGCTGGAGATTCCCATGGAAAGATTCCTCCAGTCACACATGCTAAATCTGTGCCTGCTACATGCTTTGGAGCAGATCTCTCTGAAAAAGCTCCACTACAACATATCTGTGTTTGGCATGTGTGAATGAGAGCAGATGAGCAGGGCATGCTTGGGAACCTCTCTCTCCAAAAGCACTGCTGCAGGCTGGTTCTAGGTAGTCCTCTGATACTAAGGACTTCATCTCAGTCCCTGCTTTTCGTATCACAAAGCTGCTATGTAGTCAGGGTAAGTCAAGGCCTCTCTTTGCTGGAGGTCAGGGCCTGGTATAGGAAAAGGACCATGGAACAGGAAGACAGTGTATTGGCTGATCTATTAAAGAGAGCCAAAAAAGTGGTGGTCAGAAAAATGTTTCGCTGAAATATTAATTTCAGGTTTGCATAAGCACTCAAGTTAATTAGATCAAAATAAACCCTAGTCCTCATTCATTACTGGGCCCAGGCAGAGCAGACAGAATTCTTATCATTTTTGCTATTGTGGTTTCCAAACGTAAGCCAGATAAGAATATATTACACTAAGGAACCAAATTCTGGGGGATAAATTCCATGTTTGCTGGTTATGTTTATTCCTTTTTGGTATTATCATTCATCTTTACTGCAGCTCTAGCACTAGCTAGAGAGGGCTGGACTGAAGTAACTACAGGCTTTCAAGTAGAGTTGCTACTTAGGTTTCATTTGGTGGAAAATATCTTAATCAATACTTAACAGATGGGCTGGAACTTCATTTTTCTAAAGAACAATTGGAATCAGAATGAAGAAGTAAAATAATCCCATGTCCAAATAGGGCACATCTGCACGTGCATATTAATGCAATGCAATAAACTCCTGGGTGCTGCATTTATATGTGCACCCAGGACCACAGCATGCTGAGCAAAGCTGTAGCAACCCTGGCTGGCAGGGGACCCTGGGGGTCAGCCTGCCAGCGTAGGGCTGCTCCAACCCAGCCTAACATACTGTGGATGGGCTGGCTGGGGCTGGGGCACATAGGTGCTCCAATGTGGGGCTAGCCACCAGGCAGGTCCCGCACTGAAGCACCCTTGTTCCCCAGCCAGCCGCATCGGCATCTACACATACGGTGCTGTGGAGTGAAAAACTCTGCAGCAGGGTAGTACCTGTAAATACTACTACCCTGCTGCAGAGTTTATTAGTTTACTCCAGCCTAACAGCCCTGCAAGTATAGATGCTGAGAGGTTTATTGTGGAGCTAGTTAGTCTACTCTGCAGTAAACATCTTGTGTAGATGTACCCACAGATTCCTTTCTCAAAGGTAAGTGTATGCTAAATATGTTCTGACTGGCACTTGACTCAACATCAGCTTAAAATTATTTGACTATATTAGCTCTACATGAACCCTACTTTTAGAGTATCTCCAACTCTGAGCTACAGTGAACAACATGCACTTCAGATGACTTGGTTTACATCCTCTGCCAGTGAGTTACCTAAGAATTCCTATCTGAAATCCTATTTTGTAGCTGCTGAGCACACAAACAGTTTCCTGTACATAAAGCCAACACTGTCATTGTCAATGCAGCAGCAACCAGTCCAGTACGTAATGAATGCCCTCTGAGACAGGTGGGGTATGTAGTGAAGTGTGTGTGTGCATCTATCTATCTATCTATCTATCTATCTAGCTATCTATCTAGCTATCTATCTAGCTAGCTATCTATCTACACACACACACACACACACACACACTGAAGAGGGTAATACCATATTGTTCTGGTGACCCAACATATAAGTAGACCCCACATTTTCAGATTCAGTTTTGGGAAAAAACTTGTTCCCTGAATACAGGCTGATAATTGCTAGTAAGTCCTTGAACTGCTATTGCCCTTACAAAATCCAACAAAAAAATCAAATAACCAAGGAAAGGGCCAAAAGAGTTAAATGCACTAAAATGCTAATATAAAGAAAGAAACATCTTCTGTACCAAAGATATTTTTACCAAAGTCTTATTACCCTTTTGTCTTTAGCTTAAAATTCCCTGGTAATGCATATTAAACAAATATTTGTAGGACAACTGAAAACACTTCACAGGTTTAAATAAAGACAGGCCCTTACTGCAAGGGATCTGCATTGCATTTCTGGATTCAACCTTTCTATGATATGTAAAGACAAAACCCAGCCTTCAAACACTCCTGGATTTTGGATTAAATTCCAATTTTTTCCCAATTTTTGAGGGACACGAGGACGGAGAAAATGTATGCAAATTGTTTAATAATTTTGTTTTGTTTTGCTGGAAAATGCTAATTTCTAGAATCTAAAATCCTTCACTATTGATTTTGACTTGATTCCAATGAAACACAGGCTGCGGTCTGTAATGGGGAGCCAGGGGCTCCTGTTACTTTAAGTAAGGAGCCACAGGAGGGATGTCCTCAGGTGGGGAAAACAGCACACTAAGGCATAGCTGCAGGGGTGTAGGCAGCCAGCAGCCCACAGGCTGCAAGTGCCTACTGTGGGGCTGGCTGCTTAGTAGTGGGAGAGTAGTGCAGCCCCTGATTAGGTAGCAATGGTACTGGCAGTAAGCTGCCCTGGAAGCAGAAGAGGCACACCTATGGGTGTCAGGGGAGCACCTGACAAGAAATGGAGGAGCCATGGGCTATAAGCCTGGGCTCCTGAGGCACAGAGGCCACTGTAGTCCTAAATTCTGCTGGGAAAGGAGCTCCTGCCAGCCCAGACTGGTGAGGAGTGAAAGCTACAGGCCATGGCAGGTACTGCCAGACTGGGGAGAACCAAAAAGTCGGAAGGTAGCCTTGCAGTGGTATGCTGACCCAATTGTGGGGATGGGGACTTTGAGTTTCAAGTAGTTGCTTGAATTTTTGTTTTAGGTTTTACTGGAGGACTGGATGTAGCTGGTAGAGGTGGATTGGATAAGGGTGCTGCAGGGGCACTCAGCAGAAAACAGCCTAACCCCAGCTCAGAGATGCCATGGGTACTGACCTGAACTGAGAGTAGCCTTGCCCAGGGTTAGGGACACCAGAGGAGCTAGGACAATGCACAGGGTTGAGGGACTTGGAGATGCAGAGAGGGCTGAGGCCAAGACAGCTGGGCCCAAATCTGTGGGCTGGGCCTGGAAGCCTGCAGCCAGAGTAAAGGGGAGCTAAAGCCAAGACATCTGAGGTCTCTATAAACAGAGAACTCAGCTGTGGACAGAGTAACATCTGTGAGGAATAAGCATGGCTGTAGGGGCAGAAGGAGGCCACAAATGGCCCTTTAAGGCAACTAGTGCCCTGGGGTACAGACGGGGCTGGGAGAGCCCCACTCAGTGCTTGAGCAGGACTGGGATCAGCTGGATCCAAGAGGGATCTGATATCCAAAGAATAGACCTGGGCTCACTCTGGGACCCTACGGCAGACTCCTTTTTCTTACAATCAAATAATTCCATCAAAGCGTGGCAGGTGAGAGGAAAGGGAGTGAACTTGAGAAGTCGGAGTGGGGCAGGAGCCATGTGGCCTAGTCCTATCACATTGTCCAATAGAACAGAGCCCATCTTGTGGGCTGGTTCCTGGCTCTGCAGTTCAAGTGGTAAATTAGTGCATCGACTGTACAGAGCTGGTATCTGAAGATTTTCTACTAGCCTGCAATGGAATCAGGGGTCTGGAAGTCTCAACTTGACCAAGACTCCTAGCTTCTAAACTCCTACGTCCATGATCAAGGATTAAAGCTGCCTCCCACTCCAGTGGAAAAGGCCAGGGAGAACTCGAAGGGGAGTGGAAAGCTGGGTTACTCACCCATTGTATCTCTGGCCTGCATGAGCCTGCCATAATGGAACAGATGACCCTGCACAGTACCCTTATAGTGCAGCCAGTGCAGCTCTGAAGGGTACTGTACAAAGTCATCTTCCCATGCAACAGCACTATATTGACCCAAATATAGTTTTACCCCATGCAATTTTAACTGAGATTTTTAGGATTCTGTTTGGAGGGAAGAAAGGTTGACTTTTAATCAGAACAATAAAGAATGCAAAAGAAAAAAAAAGTTGTTTATTTATTTAATTGCACTTTCCTAAAATTCTCTGGGATATTTCCCTAATATCTAGCCTCTCTGATCAGCGCCCCCATTATACTCACCTCCTGATATGCCACGTACCAGTCACTAGTTTGACACCCAGCTAATGAGAGGTGCATTTAAACTTTTCAGTGGGTACCCATCAGTTCTCTACATTCACAATCAATGGCTACACATTCTTCCACTTCAAGGATGTTTTTTCACAGCATCCTGTTCTTTTAGTAGCACTAGAACAACTCCATAGTAATTTCCTCTAACATTACCAAAAGGCAGCAGGTACCATGCTACACAGGACAAGACAGGATGAGTCAGCCCAGAGCAGTGCAGGATAAGACAGGCTGCCATGCTGCAGTGGCAAGGCTTGGAAGTTTTTCCACAAAGACAGAATGTCCCCATTTCTTTGCACTCCTCCGGATCTGCCCAGAGGAGTTCAAGGAGTGGTGGCTATTTTCTGTGGGAGGGTTCCCACCATAGGAGAAAGGACCCTTCCCCCTCCATTGCCAGTCAACTATTGATTGATGGGGGTGGGAGGAGGCACTCTCCTGGGGCTCGCCCCTTCCTGCTAACTGCAAGGCAAAGGAGAAGACAGTCTGCTAATTAATGGGTTCCCCCAAGGGTAGGAGATATGGGGGAGGAGGGCAGGTGCAGCCTTCTAGTGCCCCCTCTCTGGAGAGCTTGCCTATGTAGCTCTCTAGCCAGAGGACTGGAATACATGTATGCTCCAGCTCCTGAGCTACTTTTCTACTAGTAAGAATTGCAATGAAATTCTTACCAGTATAAATGAATGCCCGTCCATGGACAAAGTTTCTTTAGTTTTAGAGTAAGCTGGAAGATTTTCCTGAAGGAACTCCAGAATGGTGAATACCTGTAACTTAGTCAGGGGTACTGAATAGCTCCAATATTTGGTAATAGGGTAGAAGGAACCCTTCACCCACAGTTGAAGATTAGGGAAGTCTACATTTCCAGTGCAAACATTTCCAGTCCTGCATTTGTTTTTCTCTGGGAATATCATTCCTGAGGGTCTTCTCAATTATTAAGTCTTTATTATTTTCAATTATTAAGTCTTTAGTTAACGGTATAATTTGTTTAAAACTCTTTAAAACAGCCTGTATTTAAATGTTATTTGAGTCAGTCTTGTCCTCTAGATACCTGGAGGTTCTTGCAAATGCTGCTCTTGTGCAAGGAGAGTAGATATGGAATTATGATTGTTTGGGCTCCACAGGTAACTGTGATGCCCCCTGGTGACCACACAACCCTTTCTCTGTTTGAGCTTCAGCATACCGCTCCCTTCAAGCTCTCCTGCCATGCCTTGATGTATCTGTTGAATGACTGAAAGGAAGGATGCCTAAGGGTCCTAGAGTAAGCCCTTATCCTTCTGACTGCCAGCAGGTCACTCCTGGACCCTGCTGGTGTTGGTCCTGTACTCACGCTAAGTAGGACTCCCAGCCCATGTCTGCCCCACACCAGGCACCTGTAGCTGAAAGGGCTATTCATGGCCTCCAACCTCCCCTACAGCCATGCCTTGCACGTGTTACAGGTTTCCCTCGCCAACCATGGTTTTGCCAACCACAGTTTTGAGTATCCACACGCCAAAGGCGGCAGGGGTGCAGTCTGAAAATACCCCCCATGGCCCTGCTCATGCGTCTCACTCCCCCCACCTACAGCCCCTGCTCCTCCAGCCCTACCAGTTTTGCCAACCACGGGAACTTTCAGGAACCTAACCCCTGTGGTTGGCAAAGGAAACCTGTACTGTACAATCAATCCCTTATTGGGGCCTCGGCCTTCTTGGCCTCCACCCCTTTTCTCTAACTAAGCCTTCTAGCCCAGGGTCACTCTGTAGGGCCTGGCTTCTGGGCTCCAGCTCTTATCTCAATAACTTTAGTTCTGGGCCTCCAGGCCCCATCTCTGCCCTGTCGTGGGGTGCTAAGTCTACTTTGGCTCCGTCTGGGCCCCCTTGCCCTGTCTGGCTTTCACCCATGCTAGGCTTCAACCTCTTGCTAGACTACAACCTCTTTTAGGCTTCTACCTGCTCTGTGTCTTGAGCCCTTAGCCCTGGCAGGACTCAAAACACTCTTGTGCCCCTGGGCACAATTGGGGCCTCCACCAATTCCTGAAAGTCCCATCCCAAACCAGCAGGATAACCTGTAACAAAGGAACAAGCCTACTGGCTGTAACACAAACTAAACCCGCTCCAGGTGCAAACATCAGCAGTAACTTGCTGCTTGTATGTAGCATAGTTTCCCCTTACCCTGGGTGGTATCTCTTCATAAGTCATTGGTCTCTTACTGGCAGGCCCTAGGGCAGCTCAGAAGTCAGAAAGGCATCCCTTAGCAGTCATCCTACTCCTACTGCCTACTCCCTTGCAGCCAACTCACCCTAGGCAAAGTTCTCTTGACTGGTCATAGGTGAGCCCCTTCACTCTACTGGGCAGCTCCCTGCCATGGCAGCAATGTTTCTTTCCTGCCTTCTCTCTTGTGGCTAACCCGTCTCAGCTGTCTGGGCTCCATCTGCTGCCATTTTTCTTCTTAAAGTAACCAGAACCCCAGGCTCCCTGTTATAATGATGTTATAGTGAGAAATCAGTGCAAGCAAATGAGAGATCCATACTGCTGTCTAGAAATCAATACAAATAACCTCTCTCACACTATCTAACACTTATTACCTCTTCCACATTAGTTTCCAATGTTTTCGTATCATTTCCTTTATGCTCAGGCTGCTCAGTCAACTTCACAGTTCTCTCTACCAGTTCTACAGTGGCATTCTCATGACAATTACTATTGGCATCTCCAAAATAAGACATCAACTTCTTCAGCATTTTGTCATCACATCTATGTTTAAGAAAATAAATAAAAAGGAGTTAGTAAATAAAACTGCCTAGCCAGGATCAATATGCATAAGAGGTATGGCTGTTTTTCTGCAAAACTCCCAGAAGCACAATATCTCATAGGACATAAATTCAAAGCACTGGCAATGACTTAAATTCTTTATGGTTTGGATCCTGGCTACGTAAAAATGTTCCAGTTCCTCTTACACACAAGCTGAGGTGCCTCAGCTATCAGTTTCTACATTTGTATAACTGAAAAGAGACAAGGTAGGGTGTCTTAAGTGGATGGTCCTTGATCCTAAAACAGGTCTGTCCCTACACCCTGGTCTGACAAAGCCACAGCCACAAGACCTTCAGTGCACATTCTAAAACCCATTCAATGTATGCGTGATTGTGCTGGAAAGGCAGATTCTAAGCAGGCAGATCCTTTTTCTTGAGAGAAGGGGGTGATTTTTCCATTAGGAATCCTAATCAGCATACTTAGTTTGTGCAGTGTGTTTTTAAATTTTTTACTGCAAGAACAATTAAAGACGGGACTAAACACTTGATGATGATGATGATTCAAGCAGCATGTGGGTGATAAGACAGGCTTTCCCCTGCCATACAGACTTTGGCTTGCTTTTTATTTTCTTTCTAAGCCCCACTTACTCAAATTCACTATCCTCTCTGATATGTGCTAGGATCTACCTTTCTCCTATGACAGGGGTATCTTATCTTTTATTTCAGTGAAATATACACCTGGCAGATGTGCAAGTAAAGGTGCCATGAGATCTGATGTGCAATCCCCACAATCACGTTTCCTCCCATGCCACATGTTCATGGCAAGAGATGTAATTGTGGCATCAAGCATCAGATCCTATCACGCCTTACTGCTGGTGCAGGGAGAGACCAGGATTATTATCCTAGGCGTCCCCTGCACTGGCAAGTAGAAAGCTCATATAGCTGGGAGCAGTGGGAGTGCATGGTGTGTCCCCACGACTGAGAGTCTGGATCAGCTGACAGGACTCCCAGCCACAGGAGTGTATGATGTGCCCCCACAGCTGTGGGCCCCAGCCAGTCTACATGTTCAATTAATGGTGTAATAGGAAACAGCCATGACGTTATTACACATTTTTTTCCTAATAACTTTGTGGTTTATTCCTTGTTTTATTATGCCATTAATTGCATTAACGTGTCTGGGGAATAACTTAAGATGTGATTAACTGGTTAATCACGTCTTTAAGCATAATGTGTGCCAGGGACCATGGTTCCATAGCCTGTTGCTGAGCCCATGGTACCTTTTACCTCTTTTTAGATCATCGAGTAAAATTCTCAGTGGGAGAAAGGGATACGTAACATTGATCTCTGAGACATACCCACTGCCACAACAAGGAAGCCTGGTCAGTAGCTTCTTCACTTCAGCCACCTGAGATGGCTGCTCCCCTGTCCACTTCTCCTCCTCCTCATCAGAGGCAGCCTGGCCCTCCACAGAACGGAACATCTGATCTTCTACTGGAGAAAAGAAGAGTCACATAAATACATGTAAAATTCTGTCATGCTCAGGACAACCGCCTTTCCAGCTGTAACAATTTAAATGAGTGGGATTTAAAAAAAGAAAAAGAAATTTTAAATATCTCATTAAAATACATGGTACATACCTTTATCACCAGACCTTTGAAATGAACCCCAAATGGATGAGAGTTCATGGTGATGCTGACTTAAATATTCTTTCTTCTAATACTCTGGTACTACTTCAACTGGTAGCTTTTGCCACTGTCTCACTTGAACACATTGGATTGTCCAGATGAACGTGGTCATGCAGTATGTAATGTTGCAAACATGATTACGGTGCCACATACCGCACAGTCCAGTGTTCTCCACTCTGTAAGGGTGTGCTGCCCATGTGCATGCTGCTCTGCGTTTTCTCTTCGTGGTTTCCAGGGGATATCCAGGGGTCAAAAAAACACCATGGAAAAAAATAATAGGGCAGTGCATGCTACTGAAAAGCAGAGGCGGGATGCCTGGAGCCATGCTGTGGCTGCCAGCCAGGCTCTGCCTGGCAGGATCACCACAGCTACACCCCCCGGAGGCCCCCAGGTAAGGCCCCCCTACTGCCACTGGGTTAACTTGCTGCGCGCCAAAGCACAGGCATTCCCCAGGGACAAGAAGCTGAGGCCCAAGGTATGCCGCTGCTAGTTGTCCCTGTGGAACCAAACGTCCATGCATGTCTGGGCAAGTCCATTGTGTTTTTTTAAGAAAATAGCATGGGTTTAAGAAAGAGTGAGAGGCAACAAAACATTAGAGTAGGCACAATTACTAGTTATTTAATCGGTATATGATGTATGTGCTGTTATGAACTGGAATGAGACCCTACTCTGAGGCATCTTCTGCATATTCACTGGACTAACTGAATGTATGCTCAGAAGAGAGTACAGGGAATTTGACTGAGAGTTGCTATCACTTACACTAAACCATTCTCTTGCTTAAAGCATTTTATGTGGTTCAAGGAGAGTAATTTTAATAAGTGACTGTAATATCATCTTTATGACCACTTAAATGTTAGCATCACCTATTTAGCCTGAAGTAAATCTCTTCTGAAATCTAAGAAATCTGAATGAAGCAAATGGCATATGCACGAAATAATACAGACACATTTCCATATTTCAGCAGTGCGTTAGTTCACACTAACAGTAGTTAGATTCGATTAACTGCCAAAGGATCTTTTCTCTGCAGGAGGATTTTATTTAAATGCTCATAAATACTTTTCCAAAAAAGTTGCCCATACATGGAAGGCATTGGCAGTTGTTTTATTCCAAATGTTTATTCCTGAATTCACAACAGTTTAAACCAATTTAAACCCAGGTTTAATTATTGGTTTCTATACTTTTTTGTGAAGATTGCAAACCAAAAAATCTACAAGAGCTAGAGTTTACTCCCTCACAAATTTAAAGCTATTAAGTTTTCAGTTATATTTCAAAGACAGCATACATATACATTTAGTTAATATGTTCAGGTAGTTTTTAACCTTCTTAGTGCAAGGTGCTAGCTTTGTGGATGTGAGTGCCTTCCACAGGCTCCCGCAAAGAGCTAGTGTCAGTAACAGACTTGGATGCTTAAGCAGGATTAGGTGGAATTGAGAAGCCTTAGTCCAAAACTTAGCTCAGTTGCAGCCTAATGCCACCATGTTATCTCCCAGTTTGAATGTGAAGCTAAAGGTCTACTACTTTTACACATGTATTTTATCTACTGACTCTTTCGGAAAGGAAGACACATGGGTTTGAACTCCTTGGGTGTGTCCACACATGCAGACATGTGCGCTTCCAGCAGCTCAAACAGCAGCGGCACAAATTTGGGCCAGAGATTTGTGCCTCAGCACAAGTGCCTGAACATACGCTTTGGTGTGGGGCAAGTCGTGCCACTTGAGGCAAACTCACCCTGCCCAGCTCCTCCCAGATCTGCAGCCAGGGGGACCTGAAGGCTGGGTAGTAAGCTGCAGCAGTATAAAAAAAACTGCCCTGGCAAGCAGCTCAGGGCTACTTGCTCTTGGGAGCAGCCCAGCCAGTTGACACATGGGGACACTAGCCCCCTGTGCCACCTGGACTACTGCAGCAGCCCTGACCTAGAGTGGTCCCTACACCCTCTACCCAATGCAGCAGTCTGGCACCAGGGGCTGCTGCCTGGCTGCAATCTGCTGCCACCTGTGACAGCATCTGCCCCCTCGAACCTGCAGCCCCATATCTGCACGCCTGCTAGACCTGGACAGGGACTGCATGGCCACCTAGGCTGTGGCATGGGCACTGCAACAGGGCTTTCTGCTCCTCTGGGCCAGCTGCCAGTGGGCTGTGGCTGCACAGTTGGCCTTCATGTGGCACTGCTGCAGTGTGTGTCCCCACCCTGCCATCTAGACAGCTATCATCTGGAAGATATGCTCAGTGTGGTGGTCTGCTTTGAATTGCCAAAGCATGTCCTCCTGGCTTCAAATGGCAAGGAGGTCAGCCACCTCATTTGCCCTCCAGCTGGGTTCCTAGTGCCAGCCCTGGGCAGGCTACTCTGCCTGAGTCCTGCCACTTGCCTCACCAACAGAGATCCTGGTGTCCCCGGTTTAAAAATTGCAAATTCTCAGATTTAAAAAAATCAAAAATTCACTCTTTAGTGAAAATCCATGTTCTTCCACGATTAAAAATGAAACATCACTATATGTATAGCTATATACAGAGAGAGAGATCGATTAGTTGGGCAATGTCTTATTGATATATTTACTATTTTAAAGCCTACCACTGCCTCTATCATCATAACAAAATACATTCTAAATATTTATATGCTTTGGTGTTTGCTTTTTTTTTTTATAATAGAAAATAAAAGAAAAATCAGATCTCCCCCTGACCCTTCTACTAACCAGGATGTGGGGACACCTGTCCCTGCAGCCACAGCTCCAGCCAGCAGGTTTCCTTCTGTCTGGTATCTGGGCACACAGGATATGAGATGTGGGAGGGGATATGGGGTTTGCAGGAGGGGGGTGGGTATGGGGGGATTGTGGTAGGGGTTTTAGGTGGGGACTGCCACATGCCCACCCCCTGGCGCATAGCCCCTGTTGCTGGCAGCAGCAGCCAGCTGTGCCCTGCCCACTGTAGCTCAGCCCCACGGGGCGCAGTGCAGCCTGACCTGCCCATGGTCTGTACATGGTGAATGGCCCTGGCCTTCCCCACTAGGGCGGGTGGTGGCAGGAGCCAATCCCGATGTCAAGAGTATCTCTCTAGAGGACTCAACCTCAGGTTGCCTCAGGGCACAGTTGTGCTCATGCACCACTTTTTTTTGCATGGTGGGGTTTTTTTTTTGATACCTGCATTTCCAAGTATCAAATTTTAGAGCCCATGATGCAAATATGCAGCCCAGGGAACATTTTTCTGTTCCCAATGTGCCCCTTGTGGCATCTCAAAGCAGTTTGAGATGCCGCAACAGGCACATGCGCTTGTCTGGATGTGCCCCTTAGGCTGAGAAGGTTATTGAGCCCAAGTCTACCATTTCCTAATTAAGTGCTCTAACCACCAGGCTATTATTAGTGTTCTAACCACCAACAGTTACACCCCGCAGGTCAATACAAGGGAGAAGAGAATGAGCCCTGCTTAGTTCATGGAAAGAATTGTTGTAGATGCCTGCTCTCAGGAAAGGGCTCCAGGCTGTGGATCTTAAACTAATAGAAGCAATTTACTGGAACCCTGAATCGGGTGCTTAATCTTTGGTGAGGGGTGGGATTTCAGACACCCCCGATCCTTAATGGTTCCTAATGGCTTGTTCTAAGCAGCTCCCTGCCCAACCTGCTGGCTGTTTTGGATCCTATTCTGAGGCACCTGGCTCTCCCCATACACTGTATAGGAAGCCCGGGTGCCTAAGTGAGGCCAGATATGAAGAAGCTCTTTAATGGATCCAGCTCAAAATAAAAGCTGAGACACCTAAACCTGCCGATAGAAGGTTGTGTTTTCAAATTAAAGGAACAGCTACTTGTGTGTGAGGGAGACAGTGAGAGATGTATGCAATTGTCTGTTGAAAGACATGAATTGTATTAGCTGTTAGTAAACCAGCCATGCTGTTACCTGCTGCTTACAGATTTTCACAATAGATAGTGCAGAGAAAAGCAGCAGGTTCAGTTAATACCTGCAGTCTAGGAAATAAAATTCAACCTTCTGTTTAAAGATGCAGACTTTTATCACTCAAGTTAAAGAGCAATATCTATTCAGTGTTACTAATAGTAGAACTTATGATGTGGTCTCATTACAGGGATTTTACCAATAGGCAGTGTGGCAATCAGACTTGAGGAAGTCTGACATATTGCAGTCCATCCATTAGAGGGCACTATTATACCACATCCACATTCAAACTAACAGGACTCTTACTTGGCAAAGCCTAATTGATACTAGATTCTCTGCCAGATAAATTTTTCATAATATTAAAAAAACCCAAAACCAAGCAACCTGGCTTCTGTCTTTTTATACAGTGGCCATATGTGTGCTAAGCCAGTTTGTCTTCAAACAACATTCCGCTTGCCTAACTTATGAATTATCCTGATCGATAGTTAATATTCAAAACAGTAAGGAAGTTCTTAATGATGGAGAGAGAATACCCACACATTTTTTTGCAATATTTAATGCATGCAGATTAATATCCTTAAATTGGTTTACTTTCATTACCCCTCACATTGCCAAAGTAAAAATTTATTGGCAGGTCTTCAGTCTGATACATGGATAGTAAGCATTTATACATAATCACTTAGGTTCTTGCTCTGGAGGTCAAAAAGTAGTCAGCACTTGCAACTGCTCTGGAGCATGAGAAAGCAGAATGGTTCGTAAGGCACTGTCACTACAGAATAGCATCAATTCCTTTAAAACCTGACAACTCTATAATGTTTTCTATCAGCCAGTGATGCATCTGGCATATGGCAGATGGGCTGGAAATTTTTAATTGAAACTTTTTTTTGTCAGAGATAGCTATTTCATTTCACTAAAACCATTTTTTTGACCAAATCATTGACTTTTTTTTTAATGCCCTGGACAATAGCTTTAAAGAAAAAATCCACTTCAGAAACTTGATTTTGAAAAATTGTGTTTTATGTGTTATTTGTCTGAGTTTTACATCGTTCATTTAATGTAACATATGAAGCAATATACACTGCTGGTACTACTGATATGTTATACTAGCCAAGTGCCCATCAAGAATGATGGGGGCAGGGAGGGGAGCGGGTGGGGATGGAGCCCTGTGCCCCCCCTCCCCCCCACCTGGCCCCACTCCCCCCTTCTCTCCTGCTGCTTGGGGCCTGGGCCCGCTCCCCCGCTCCTTGCCACAGTGCTGGGGAGGAGTGGGCCCGAGGCTGGGGAGAAGCCAGGCTCCTACGGCGGGGGGAAGCAGCAGGCCAGGGCTGAAACCCATGGTGTTGGAGGGATGGGAGAAGCAAGGGAGAGGCCAATGCGGGGGTGAGGCCTGCTGCTCCCCCACCCCCCACGTCAGGCCTGATTTCTACCCCCCCCATGGCGGTGGCAGCGGGGGAAGGGGAGGAGTGGGCCCGGGCCTGATGTGGGAGAGGACAAGGCCCAAGGCTGGAGAGAAGCTGGACTGCGGCAGCAGGGGAAGCAGTGGGCCCAGGCCGACCCAGCGGTCGGGGGACAGGAGGAGCAGATTTGGGGCTGACGTGGGGGAGAGAGGCGGGGTGGAGGAGGAGTGGGACCGGGCCCGTGGGAGGGAGGAGGCCTGCTCCTCCCTTCCCCCAGCTGCTGCCACGTTGGACTAGCTTCTCCCCCACCTCGGGTTCAGTCCTCCTTCCCCCACTCAGACCCAGTCCCACTCCTCCCCCACCCCCACCTGCCCTGCGTTAGCTCAGAGTCCATTCCTCCCATCCCCCCCGCCACTGCCCAGTCGGCCTGGGCCTGCAGCTCCCCCTGCCACAGTGGCCTGGCTTCTCCCCACCCTTGGGCCCGCTCCTCCCCTTCCCCCACTGCCGCCACCACAGGGGGAGCTGGCCTGACGCGGGGGGCAGGCAGCAGCAGAGGGAGGGGAGGAGTGGGCCTCATCCCCCGCATCAGGCCTTTTCCCACTCCTTCCCCATCCCCGCCCCTCACCCCTGAGTCAGTCCTTCTTCCATTCCCCTGCCACTGCCGGTTTCAGCCCGGGCCCACTGCTCCCCCTGCTACAGTGGCCTGGCTATTCCTCTCGCTGCCGCCGCATTGGGCCCTTCAGGTGGCAATGACAGAAGGGGGAAGGGCAGGCCGAGGTCAGAGCCAGTGGCCTCACCCCCCGCCCTCCGCAGCATCCTGACCCTACTCCCCCCATGCCGCCGTTACCTCCAAGGAGTAAGGGAGGGGTAAGGCCCCCATGCCGCCGTTACCTCCAAGGAGTAAGGGAGGGGTAAGGCCCCCATGCCGCCGTTACCTCCAAGGAGTAAGGGAGGAGTAAGGCCAGCTCTCTGAGAGCAGCCCCCCCCCCCCCCAACTCCATCGTCGCCACCTGCAAGGAGCAGGGTGGGGGGGTGGGTTGAGGCCAGCACTGCTGGACTTGCTCCCCCTGTTCTGTCCGCTCCACTGCCCCTGCCTCCAGGGAGTAGGTTCAGGGGGGCCAGGAGGATGTCCCCCCCCATGTTGAAACCTATTTTTATTTTTTAAATCTTTATCAGTATCTGCTACTTGGTTTTGACTGAAACATCTTTTCTAAATCAAAGTGTTTCTTATTAGACATGTCTACATGGTGCTGTATGGCAACACTGCTACAGCACTGTGCTTTTAGTACTTCCTTTTGGAAGTATGGGCAGTTACTGCGCTGTGCACACAGCACATGGTTAGACTTCACTGCTATGTTGGCATAGTAGTGTGCTATACTTGGGGAGTGCACTGCTACAGCGATGTAGCTGGCGATTGCATGTACACACATGTGGTCACTACATTGCTGTACCACACTGCAGGGTGATGTGTAGATGCACCCACTTTTTGTTATAATAAGCATGAGACTGAGCAGGACTGCCAATGACAACATGAAATAATGTAAACATAAAAAATGTTCCATGCAAAATTTTGAAATCCCAGCACACGTGAAATTCTGAAAATAAATTTTTCCAAAACTCTTTTTTTTGTGGATTCTGAAATTCCAATCCAGCTTGTGTTGACGGCTTTTTTCCAGAAAAGAAAAAGATGGAAGATGGGATGGAGTGTACCCTCAGCACGTTTGCAGATGACACCAAACTGGGGGTGGTAATAAATACACCAGAGGGCAGGGCTAGGATTCAGGGTCACCTCAACAAATTGGAGGATTGGACTAAAAGAAATTTCCTGAGGTTCAATAAGAACGAGTGCAAAGTCCTGCACTTAGGATGAAGCAATCCCTTGCATTGGTACAGGCTGGGGACTGACTGGCTAAGCAGCAGCTCTGCAGAAAAGGACCTGGGTATTATAGTGGACACTAAGCTGGATATGAGCCAACACTGTGCCCTTGTTTCAAAGAAGGCTAACGGCATACTGGTCTGCATTGGTACAAGTGTTGTCAGCAGATCAAGGGAGGTGATTACTCCTTTCTTTTCAGGACTGGTGAGGCCACATCTGGTGTACTGTGTTCAGTTTTGTGCCCGCCACTACAGGAAGGATACAGACATTTTGGAGAGAGCCAAGTGAGGGCAACAAACATGGTTGGGGCACATGACTTATGAGGAGAGGCTGAAGGAACTGGGCTTATTTAGTCTGGAGAAGAGAAGACTGAGAGGGGATTTAATAGCAGCCTTCAATTACCTGAAGGGAAGTTCCAAAGAGGATGGAGCTGGACTGTTCTCAGTGGTGGCAGATGACAGAACAAGGATCAGTAGACTGCAGTTGCAGCAAGAGAAGCTTAAGTTAGATGTTAGAGAAAACTCTCACTAGGCAGTTAATAAAACACTGGAACAAGTTACCCAGAGAGGCTGTGAAGTCTCCATCCTTGGAGGTTTTTAAGACCTGGCTAGACAAAGTCTTGGCTGGGGTGATACCGTTGGGGATGGTCCTGCCTTGAGCAGCGGGTTGGACAAGATGACCTCCTGAGGTCTCGTCCAACGCTAATTTTCTATGATTCTATGAAAGAACTAGATGGGGCTGCATTTGCAAACTTTAAGCACTTCTCTTTGGACTTCTGGAAAAGGTGTGATACAATGTGAGGTGCCAACTCCCCTTCTGAAAACAATAATCGGCATGCCGCTTCAGAAGTACTCAGTTCACTGTCCAGGAGTAGTGATACTCTATGTTTCTCCATTCAATTCAGCGTTACTATCACAAAGCTTTCTGAGTAGCCCTAGGCTGGCCAGTTTGGTTGTACAAAAAAAAAAATGCTGTGTTCAATTCAGATTACAAGTACAAAGATACTTTTAGAAAATAATGCAATTAAGTGCCAAAAATTCCTGTTATGCAGACACCTATGTGTCACTTAGACAAATAAAGGTGAAATAGGATTTAAACCTTCATCTTCATTAGATCATAGATGTGTCCATCTACACCAAAATTCACACTCTGGGTTTTCTATTTAGGCCATTATCAGTAACAGAGACCTTTGAATGCTAAAACAGTTTTCATAGATGGCTCTCATCATTACAGTATTTAAATGAGCCAAAAACATCATCATCCTTTCCAGAGTCTCTATAATTCTCCACTCCACTGGTATTCTGTATGGCTAATAATTAAACCGAGCCAACCTTGGGGGACTTGATAATTTTAAGAGACTTTCTAATTGTGCTACACGTAATCCTATGGAAATTGCAACGGAAAAGCATCCTTTTGGCAGTAGTTAGTGTTACGTGTACTAAGCCAGCAGTACATGATCTCTGGCCCACAGGCCAAATGCAGCTTGCAGATCTAGTCTCTGGCCCATGAACTGGGTAATTTGGTGGCAGGGGAGTGATGGCAATTAATAAGGCCACCCTCCCCTGCTGCCGAATTCCCAAATCTCAAATCCTGTTTCGTAGGTTAGGACTACATCATGTTCCCCCCCCCCATGAAGATGGACTGGGGCTGGTCCATGTCCCCTTCCCTCTCTGTGGCTGGACTGGGGCTGGGCCACAACCCCTTTCCGCCTCTACCCTCCCACCCTGCTGGATTGGGGTAGGGCAATATACCCTTCTCTTGTGGCTGGTTCAAGACCAAACCACACCCAGGCCCCATGGGTCCAGACTGGAGCTGGGGAGAGCTCCCTTCCCTCTGTAGGGCCAGGCTGGGGTCCCGCTGTGACCACCCCTGGTGCCAGTTTGGGAACCCTGGTTGGATCCGGCCTGCGGACAGATCAGGTACTGCTCATCTGGCCCAGAAGCCAAAAGTTTGAGCACCACTGTACTAAATCATTTGGAGCTTTCAGGATTACAGAAAAGGTAAGAATATGTCCAAGGAGTGGGACTTTCTGCTATATTAACTGTGAATAGCTTCTTTTGAATCGACTCTGACTTCATCCTAATAATCTGGGGAAAAAAGAGACTGTGGCCCAATGAATTCTGTTGAAAAAGTAAATCCTTAGTTATATGGGATATAGTAAGATTTTTGAGGGGGATAAGGGGAACTGAATTTTTGTTTAATGACAAGGTTTCAAGATTCATTATGATTATCTTATAAATTGTTCAAAATCCATAAAAAATTAAAGCATTTCTGCTGATAATCTGACAAAACACTGAGGAAATAAAACAGCTTGGAATTCTGCTCTAATTATATAAATTCTCAATACCGTTCTCTGAAATCCCTGCCCCTCCAGCAGGCGATCCTCGATCTTGATGCACAACAGATAAACAGAATTTTCTGTCTGGTAATGCTGCCCCCTCATTCTGCTCTTTGCTGCTTCTAGAAGGAAGCTGGAGCTTCATGACCTCTGACCTGGAGAAGAAAGGCAAAATAAAGTGGACTCAGAAAACCAGAATAGGCTGGAGGAATGTGCACAGAGGAGGCTTCTTCACCCTATTAACAATTCTGCTCAAATAAAACGGTTCAGGCATGCTTCTGAAGAACAGCAGCATCTGCCTTCAATGCCTATTAAATGGAACCCTCAAGGACAGTTTTAAATGGTCTTGGTAAGGATTAGAGGAAGGTGGATTTGAACTATCCTTAGATTTTGGTATTAATAATTAAACAAGCATTACTTATAGCTTTTAGTTAAAATTCAAGACATCTGTAAAATTTATGTGGAAACAGTCTCCTCTGGCCATAAAATATTCCTTTTCCACTGACAAGGATTTACTGTGGCTCATTTTCCAATATGAACCCCTAATTAGGGTGACAAATCTTGTATTCAGACACTTAAACTAATGTAGGCTAATAAAAGTCAGTTACATAGTTCTGCACTACAAAATTCAACCTATTATGCAGGATTGGTGTAAGGCCCTACAGGGAACTTAATCCCCTTAAAGCCAATATTAAAAGCTAAGTGGGGAGAACATTAAAAGTATCTATAGGTCTCAGCATAGGCCCATTGCACTGGGATAGAATAGGATGAAATGGGAATTCTAAAATGTGGGCAGTAATACCAGCATTCTTGTGCACTTCACAGGTTCAGATCATTTATAAATATTGACTTATTGGTCCTCCTAATATCTCTAAAAGGTATTTACACTCATTTTGCAGATGGGGAAAATGAAGCAGAAAGATTAATTGCACTGTCTGAGTAAACACAGCAAATCTATCAGAGCCAGGATTAGAATTTAGTACACCTGATTCCTAATTTTGTGCTCAGCATTTATTTATAACACAAGAAGATACCTTACAGTTTGGTTTTTCAGGTAATAAAGATCAGGTGATGTTATCTGAGATGTCAAAAGAACAGAACACTTGAACAGAATGATAAATTTAAAGATCAATGAGTCATAGTTTAGAAAGGACCTAATAAAGTAGCTGAACTGCGAACAATCTACTTTGGGATAAAATATTTTCCTGGAGGATGAAAGGAGAGCAGACATTGCTTTATCTATCTTTAAAGGCACTAAGGTGGATGTTACATAAAGTAAAATGTTTAAAAGGGAGCTTCAAAAAGTACCTGCAAAACACCTAGATGATTAAACGTAACAGTGTCTGACCAACATAGCTTTCACAAAAGAAAATCATGCTCCACTAATCTGTTTAATACTTTGAACAGGTCAAAAAGCAAAAGATAAAGGAAAACTAATTGTTATAATTTGCTTAGATATTCAGAACCCTTTGATAAAGTGAAGTGCTGTCACAGAGTAGACATTAGCTAAAGATTAAGGCACTTCAGACAAAACTAGGCAAGTATGCAGATTCAGATTAAATTCCCTGTTGACAAATTTAAGATAAATACACCCTAGAGGGAATATCTGAAGTGTCCATATATACTACTCAGTTCCAAATTTCCACCAAGAAAAGAGACTAGTTGGGGGAGAATAACAAAATGAAAACTACTCAATATGCAGAAGTGATCTCAAAAAGCAAACAAAATGTGATGATATGTAAAAAACAGCGTCCAAATACTGAAAGTATTATACAGTCTAGTATAAGCTGTGGTACACTTCCCATTCGAACAGTATGCTTAGTCTCCCCTCCCCCTCACATATCAAATATGATCGACCAGTATTAGCAATGGTCTGAGCAGAAGCAACTAACAAGAGTGGATATATAGAATAGTCAGTAAATGAGGGCCATAAAAGAGGGATGCAGAATAATGAATAGCATAGGAAAGAAATTTGAGCACACCTCCTATCAATTTTAAAAAAACGAAATGAAAAGTACATTAAACAAAAACCAACAAAATGTAACATTGCTATTGTTTTAAGGTTTTTTTCCTAACATGGTGTACAATTAACACCATGGAGGGGACCAGCGGGGAATGGGAGAGACCCTGTTCACCAGTGCACCTCCCGGAGTAACAAGGAATAACGGCCATAAGTTGTTTGACAGTAGGTTCAGGCTGGACATTAGAAGACACTATTTCACAGTCATGGCAGCTAGGATGGGAACCAACTTCCAAGGGAAGTGGTGCTGGCTCCTACCTTGGGAGTCTTTATGAGGAGGCTTGACAGTTACCTAGCTGAGGTCATATGAGCCCAGTATTCTCTCCTGCCCAGGGCAGGGTGTCAAACTTGATGATCTACTTAGGTCCCTTCCAATCCTACATCTATGAATCTAACCTGTGGAACTCATTGCCATGAGCCATTATTGAGACCAAGAGCAAAGTACAATTTAAAAAATGAATGAGATTTATTGCATAATGAAACACCCACAACTATACTAGTTAGTTTAAAGATGATCATGTAAAAACTAGTGTAAGTAGGTTCTGTGTTCCAGGAATTACATTTCCTCTCACCCAAATTGGGTTTGGACAGCTTTTTTGCTATAGTTTTTAAAAATCTTACAATATCACTATTTTTCACCAGGATCCTTTGTAACTTAAACCATTAAGAAATGATACACAGTTCACCAAGTTTTTTTTTAACTATGTATGAAAGCAAATCAAATCCCAGTTTTGCTTAATAAATATCTCTCCAAATTACTTTGGAGATTAGTTTTTGTTCCATAGAGATTTGGAATATTCCTTATACTTAAAATACTCTTACTTATTTTCTTTTCATCGATATTTAAAACATTAAGAAAATTGATCTTACTGAAAAAAAAGTTATGTAACATGATCTTTTTGTACAAGCCTCCCAAACACTTGCCATACTTAAATGCAACCACTCCAAATGTTAACCCCCCCCCCCGCTACATAGTAATACAAAGGCTGATGCCAAGTAAAAAAAGATAAGTATCATGGAGAGCTTTTGTTTAATCTAACACAGCTGCTGTCAGTTCCTAAGGAACTATACCAGTGCTGGCTCCATGGGCGTGCACCAGACAACCAGATTAAATAATGGCCTTCCTATTCAATTTTGGAGAGATTTGAAAGGGAAATTAGTTAAACCATGCTTGGGGATAACTTTCATACTTCCAAGAGTATCATTGGCTGTATAAAAAGTGATATTTTATTTATGATTTATAGTATTCCTTAGCCTAGCAACAATTAGCTTCCCTCTGAAAGTGAAGGGGCATGGTATCTTCAGCCTGGGGTCTGCCTGCTCATTTAGTTGAGACTTTTTTTAAACAAATCACAGTAAAAGTTGCCTTACTTAAAAGAAATACTATCAGGTAAGATAGGATATGTGAAATACCAGTTTGTGATACGGTTTTCATAGAAAGCATCAACAAGTTTCATATTCATTTTCAAATGGTTTTCATAACATTTAAATGAACAGACAACACCAAAGACATTGCTCAGAGATTTCTATTTGTTTGTCTCCACACACACTCAAAAATAAACACATTCTCCATATCACTGAAACACAACCAGGATTAGAAATCAGAAAGGCTACTCCCTAACCCAGTGATGCCTAACCTTTCCCACTCATGGGCCAGATGAATGGTGCCAGGTCCATCTGCAGGCCAGATTGGCTGTGGGCCCAATCTAGTGCGCAGTGCTAGCCCAGCCAGGGCCAATGCAGCCATGTGGGGTTGTAACCTAATGGCCTACTTGAGGCCAATGCAGGAATGGCCTACTTGGGGCCAATGCAGCTGCACAGGAACAGTCCAGCCTGGCCATCCCACATGGCTGCACTGTGTCCCTATCCCAACTGCACCCTGCATAGCTGTATCAGGCCCTGGTCAGGCTGCTTCTTTGAGGCTATATTGAGCTGCAGCCCCTTGTGGCTGTACCAGGTCCTGGCCAGGCCACTTCTATGTGACTGCATCAGGCTCTGGCTCAATCCAGCCAGGCAGGAACAGGGCCTGGTTCCCCCTCCCCCCACACAGGGCAAGCAGGGGCCTGATGCAGCTGTAGGGGGTCTGGCATTCTGGGAGAAAGGGATCAGTGGCAGTGTTAACTGTCACTGCTCCCCCAGCCCACAGTTTCCAGATACATGGGGAGACATGTGGACAGGACTCAGCAGGCCAGATCTAGCTAGTGGGCTTGGGGGTGTAGCAACCCTGCTCTAACAGAGGAATCAGTAATATCTGTAATTAAACCCAGTGTTATCCTGACTACTATAAGGAGACATGTTCTTGCAAAACGCCTAGATTTTCAGTAGTGACTAGTGACATTACGTGCTTCAGTTTTTGGGTGTCCAATCAGAGACCTTAAAGCAGCATAGATTTTAGGAAAGCTGAGCAGCAAGCCTCTGAAATCACATCTGCAATCAGAAGGGTGTGCAGATTGATTAGTCACTTTTGAAATTTGTCTTTAGTGACAGTTGAGAGCCGTAGTGTGTTGAATAATCACTTTGAAGGGTAGGCCGGGTGATATTCTGGATTCTGGATCCTCAGGGTGCCAGTAGCCCTGGGAACCCCCCCCAGGCAGGTCTGCTGACTGAGGTGTCCCTTGGAGAGGCGTGTCCTTGCTGCCCAAGAATTTACTTTAAGTCCAGTAAACAAATGGGTATATTTCTTATATACAACTATATACAGAAATGATTAAATCAAGAGAAGAAAAATACATATCTATATCTATAGTTAATAATAAAACAAACAATTTGACTAGAATGTACAATTGAAACAACAGATGAATAATTCCACCACACTGGGCGGTCCCACTTGTATCAAACAACCTCAATGATTACATTTATCTGGTTATAACACTTTAAAACAGTTCCCCCCCCCCCCCCCAAATAGCCCATGCTGATTTCCCTTTGGTCACACTCCTCTTTCCATAACAATAAATGGCAATACAGCTTTAACTATGATCCACCACTAGGTGGCAGAGGTGAGGGTTCTGCTGCTCCAGGGAAGGTGGACTCTTCACTCTTTCTTGGTAACTCAGCAAAAAACCAAGTCTCTGATCAGCCACTGCAGGTAATAGGCTTCTTTTCTTTAGTTTCCTTCTGAAACATACACCTCCTGCAAACACTAGGGGCTAAGTGTTCCCTCACACACGCATGCAGAATTGGGGTTCTCACAGCCCACTCCCTCTCTGGGCTCTCTCCCCCAGCACCTCCACATGCAGACAGGGGATTTCCTCTGCAGGTTTCTGTCCCTGCAGTATAAGCCTGTCCAGCCCAAACAGAAGACTTTCCTCTACAGGTTCTTGACTAGGGAGCTTCTCCCAGCTAGCTTACCAACCCCTCCCCACTCTTTCTCTGGGTACCTGTGTCCTGGGTTGCACAGCTCCAACCCTGGCGGTGGGAGGAAAGAGCTTCTCCCGGGATGACTCAGGCTCTCCTCTATCCTGAAGTCTGTTCACCAGCGAGCCTCAGCTCCATTCCCTCTGGCTTGGGGGAAGGAGGGGCTGAATCCCTGCCCTTCTCTCCAGCTGCTTTTCCCTCCCTCAGCTTTTATGGCTCCATAGTAGCCAATCAGAGCCTGGGGTCTGTAATGGGGGAGTTCTGGTTACAGTTCAAATCCTCCAGTAAAAAGTATGCATTGTGCACAGCACACCCTCCATTTGGAAAAGCTATTGTACCCTCTGCAAACTTTTTGCCACCTTTCTTGCAAAGTTCTTAGGCACAGCTCACCCTCTCAGCTTGCAGTCAGGCAAGCCTTTGCAGCTGTTACAGAAACATGCTGTTATTTTTGTTTGTAGCAGTACTGTTATTAGGTTGTTTATTTTTTAGAGATGGCACCTCCTCCAAAACCTTCATTTTACGCAACACTCCTCTAAACACTTCCTACTGAAACATCAGTGGTAGTCAGCACTACTTATGAGCAGGGTTATTTGTTTTCTTTGATAAAAAAAAAATCACACATTCTCTGAGGAAAAATTGCAAATTCTCTGACAAAACCCCCAAAATCCGTTATTAAAATTAAAAGCCCCCTACAGCACCCCCCAGCCCTGCTGGTGACCCTCACTGCCCCAAAGCCTCCCCCAGCCCTGCTGGTGCCCCTCACTGCCCCCACAACAGTGCCCCGTGTCTCTTGACCCCCACCCACAGCCCCTGCCCCCCAACCATGCCAGAGAGGGCCCCCAGCTCCCAGGGCCATGGGGCCAGGGACTCAAGTCTGGAGCTCCCTGCCCCCCACAGCAAGCAGCTGTACCAGAAGCAGCATGGAGCCGGCTGTGCATTTCCCACCCTGTTTGCAAACAGCTTTTGCAGGCAGGAGCTCAACCAGCCTGCAGAGCTGTTTGCAAAAGCTGGGAATCCATGGGTTTCTCTGGTAAAAGGAGAAATCCACATTCTCTCTGATAAAAAGGGGAAATCTGTGGTTTTCTCTGTTTTTCCGTGGGAAACAGAAAACCTGCATCCCTTATGAGCCTGTTTGCAAGACAGGGTCCTTAGTTTGGAAAGGCTGCAAAATTTGGGGTGTGCTGGGTTTCAGATTCCTGGGTTTTAAAAGGGCTGCTGATATACCTCTGTACTCATGGGACAGAATCCTCTTTCACTTTACACACACACACTGGCACCAATGTACTGTCTGTGATCCTATTTCACTGGTAGCGTGGGCATGCAAGCATCCACATGGCTACTGAGGATGCACAATAGACTATGTTCTAGCTGTGCTGTTGCTGCATACACATGTACCTGTGCAAGCATAAGCTTCAAAATGTTTTCAAAAGTTTCAAAATTGTTGCCAGGCAAAAACCATTGAATCGTAGGTATTAGACACTGGAAGAGAGGGGGAAGGTCTTTCACATTTTAGCCTAATGGTTAAGGTAACCACCGCCAAGGCAGCAGGAGACCCATGTTTCAGGACCCACTCACCCAAAAGTGGCTTGAATGTGTCTCTCTGACATCCAACCACAGCAAGATAGATGTTAATCAGACTTCCTCTTGAAGATGGCCCTCTAGGTGGTCAAGAGAGGAAAGGTCAGGAGGTAGAATGAAAGCAGGAGGGTGTGTGGCTCTGTGAGATGGCTGCTGCTACCTTGGAAAGAAATGTGTTCTGGACTCTAGCCTTGAGTCTTGCTCCCAATAGAGCAGAAACATCTTTTTCCTTCTCCATTTTGATCACTGATTTTAGCCAATGACTATAAAATTCAAGTGCCCTCCATTTTGGAGTGTGATGCAGCTAAAAGGTCAAGTTCTGTATTAATTTCTCCATCACGTTTTGACTCCAAAGTACGAGAAAGGCAAGCAAGAAGGGGTGTTCCCCATGCTTCTTAATTTACATAGATGGAATACACAGCAGCTGCCCCAATTTCAACATTTCACTTTGACACAGTACAGATTAGCTAGGGGCACACACATGACAAAGCTCATCAGTAGCACCATAACCAGGGATCCGGGTTTTCTGTTTTCCATGGAAAACCAGAGAAAAACATGGATTTCCTCTTTTACCGAAGGCAAACACAGGATTTCTCATTTTAACAGAGAAACCAGTGAATTTTGCAGTTTTGCAATAAGCTCTCTGCAGGCTGGGTGTGGGGTTGACTCCCTGCCACTGCATGCAGTCCCAGAGGGCAGGGGAGACTCATGCCCCCAGACCTGTGCGCGGGGTCCATGTGGACTGCCTGCTGTGGACTCGGGCTCCCACCCAGCTGCCCTCTCCCAGGGCCTCTGCAACCTAGCAGGTTTGACCTGGCCCTGCAGAGAACAGTGAGACTGCACAGGAAAGCTACTTGCTCCTGCAAGCTCCCTATTGCCCTGGCAACAAGTCCCCTATGCATGTGGTAGCAGCAGGGGTGGAAGCACAGGGTTGTGCCCGTCCCTGCTGCCATGCAGGCATGGGGCTCATGGCAACGAGATCCCCGCATGGCCCCAGTGTTCCCTGCAGCACCGGTTCGCACCTGCTGAGCTGCGGAGGCCCTGGGGGAGGACAGTAGGGCAGGAGTCTGAGCCCACAGTGGGAAGCCTGTACACAGATCTGGGGGGCACAGGTCCCTGCTACACCTCCCGGGAGTACACACAGCGGTGAGGAGCTGTGCACCCCCCCCCGCCCAAGCCTGCAGCAGGCAGCAGGGGAGAGCCAGGCTCCACACTCTGCTGCAGCAGCCACCACCCTCCTGCCAGGGGCAGGGGGTTACAGACCTGGGTGTCTGGCCCCATAGCCCTGGCAGCTGGAGGCCCCCTCTGCCAGGACTGGGGAGGGAGCAGGAGGCTGTGGGTGGAGAGCAAGGGAGCACCAGCAGGGCTGAGGGGGCTGTGGGGGGAGTGTGGGCACAAGCAGGGCCAGGGGGCTGTGGGGTGGGAGTGACAGGCACCAGCAGAACTGTGGGGACTGTGGGAGGGGAGTCACAGATTTGGGGGGTTTTATTAGAGAATTTGCAATTTTTTTTTTTTTATCAGGAAAAATCAGGATCCCTGATCATAATGAATACTGCCTCCAAGGAAGTGTGCTATAATGAACCTCTTTAAAGATTTTTAATCAGCAATATTTCATACAAAAATCCACCCACTAACTGGAGCTGCGGAAGTGACCAACTTACAGCAAGTAACAAGAAGCAGCCTAATCACTGCTGCCATGGTAAATTCTCACAGGAGGAATTTTTAGTCCTCTTTAAATGCAGGTTCAATTTTTCTTCATTAGTATTCATAAAACATCTAATGGGTCTTCATAAATAAGGGAAAGAGTGAATAAACAGCACATTTGCGTAGGGCAAAGATCATAGGGGGAAGTGGCTCTGAAGATGCCTGGGAAGAGTTTGTGTACCATGTAGCATAGTAAGGTTTCCATAGTAACAGTCAAAGGGTCTACATTCATTTTAAGGCCTTTGTAGTGAGGATAATGGGTAGCTCAAGAGAGGGAAAATCTAGGAGCAGAGAGCTTACAAAGTGCTGGACTTCAATTAATGTCCATGACTAATTGGCTTTTAATTAATGCTTCTGACATTGTTATTTCACATTTCTAATTGCAGCACAAAGCACCTGTTCTGCCATGGAACAAACTAAACTTAATTTTTTCCCCATCTAATCAAAGTGTTGCTCTAGGAAAATATTAGGCATTATACTCATATTAACTACTCCAGTTCAGATTCTTAAAACAAATCGCCTAAAAGAACTCATGTTTATAATATGTCTGTACTTTTTATGTATGTATGTATGTGTAAAAGAACTATATATATTTATTTCAGGGATGGGCAAAAGATAGGATGTTTCACAAAGTTAAAATTAGATGTGGTTTGCCCATTTCATACAAACCCTCCAAGTTCAGAGAATTTCAAATAATGGTTTAGTCTTTGCCTGTCTCTAGTTGGAAACTACAAGTTTTAAAAGATTCAATTATCATCAAATTATGTTTAAGGATTCTTTACAAATATCAATCCTTTTAAATAACACAATTTAATGGCACGTTGTGTGGTCTGTTTTGATTCTCTTTTCGTCCTCTCATGAACTTCAAAGCCCCATGAAGTTGTGTACCTCTCTTCAGAAGAAACAGTATGAATGTACTTCCCATAGCCCGTCACACTTGTTCAATGACGGTCCAAGGGAGCTCTAGCTGATGCCCTCCCTTCCCCCAGTGTGTCCCCATGCTCATAAAAATCCTAGCCGCACACTCCTCCCACCCTTAAAATCCAGAAATTACCACATATTTTCTTGAAATTCCTTTTCACATTCCTCCTCAAAAAATAAAATCGGAGTTTTTTATGCTAAGGCTTAGTTTGTGTTAGAGCCAAGTTTTATATAATTGAAAGTGGTTTTTATAGCTTTGTCTTATGCTGCCACCCTTAGCTGTAGCAGATGTAATGATAGTGACTAAAGGACCTAGAGTTATAATCAAAAGAATAAAATCACAGGAAGAGGGGAACAGTTGCATGGTTCAATAAGGGCCACAGTGCTGGAGTGTTTTCTATAATCTTCTGTTTGCTTTAATTGTATTGCTAGAAGCTCTAGCTCATGAGGAGAATGACTTTCCTGAACGCAGCTTCTTTTCTGTTGAGTCATCCCACCTGTCTGCATGTGCTGTCAGAACGGACAAATACATTCTCTGCTGTTGCCACACAGTTAATGATGTTTTTCCATCACATAGGTGCCTTCTTCACATGAAGAGTTCAAAGCATCTTCATATGATCAAAATGCTAACCTTTGTACAGATGACAGCCTTCCTGTTTCATGTCCCTGCATGACAAGGTATTTAGCAGAATTCACAGATTTCATTGGAATCTGACGGGCCACACCATGAGCGTTTCTGCTGTGGCCTCAAACTTATTACCTCTGGTCATACTATGCACCTTAGCAGCTGAGCTATCCCACCCCCCACAGATGAGGTAAAAGAAACACAGAGAGAGATGTGACTTGCTCAGGTCACATAGCAAGTTATGGCTAGAACTCGGGCCCAATTCAAAGTTTCCTGTTTTAACCAGTAGACAAAATAGGTCCCTAGACACTCTCAGGAAAATGGCAATAGCTGATCTGGCAGAATTCACCCTTCACCTGCATCTGTGAGGAGGAGAGAGAAAGGCACTTCTGACTGCAACCAACTACAGTTTTGCAGTGCAGACTATACCATTCCAGTCTTCCTCTAGCAAGAAATCTACAGGGACAAGAAAAAGACTGGTTAGAGAGGAAAGGGTAAAAGTTGTCAGGTTTGGAAGAAGATGTAGCAGTGCCTGTTACAGCAAGAATACACTCCTCTTGAAATGTGAAATGCAGACATTGAAAAACATTACTAAGGTAGCAGAACCAGGTGCTCAAAACATGTGAAATGTTAGAAGTAAAGTTTCCTGTGCAAGTGGCCCTTTGGATCATGAAATAGTCTTTAATTATACAATCACGAGCAATTTTTCTAAATGCACCCCACCCAATGCACTGCACTGGATAGATTTGCTCTGGGCATGAATCAGGACTGTTACAAAGGCTACTGCTGGTAGGCTCCCTGCCTCATCTACTGCAGAAGTGAGAAGAAGATAATGAACAAGGCAAGGGATTGTAGGAAAGAACGAATTGTATCACAGTTAGGGCAGTTGAGTGTTGCCATGGAAAACCGGATTTTACCTCTGCTTCTGTCACACAATTCCATTGTGATGCTGTAGAAGGTACTTAAAACAAACTCTTTACACGTGGCCATTAATTCTATGCTCCTCATTTATGGGTGTCCAGTCTAAGGCTCTCTGGAGTCTAGGAAGTCTGAGTTCAATGGGAACTGTGCTTTCAACATATGAAACGTTATCTAATTCTAAGCGCTCCGAAAAAACAGGTTCCACATGTCCCAAATTGGGTATATGAAATTAGCAGAAGTTTAAAATGCTACTCCCTCTACGGCTATAAAATTGCCACTGTAGTGAATATCAAAGAAAAAACCCACGAGAAAATTAACAACTTTGCTTTCAGAGCAGGGTTTTAAAAGTGGGCAGTGGGGGCCAGGGACAACTTTTAACCAATATACGAAATACTGAATAGCAAGCAGCTCACTTAAATGAGTCCTGTCCATTCTCTGTATTGAATGAAGCAGGGGGTTCATTAATTCTATGTGACCTTATATGGCCTTAAAATATGTGACCTTATAATTTAAGTCTATCAATATGCAAACATCAGAGCAGGGGCTTGAATTAAGGTTGTAGGGGCATTCTTCAATCTGGACATTTCCTCAGCTAGAAAGTGCTTGATGTTGCAACCTTACTGTTCCTTTCTAATCTAAACCAGCAGGTCAAGGCATTTAAAGGAGCCTACCCCTGCCCCAGCCCTGGAATGAGCTGTGGGCAAGGCAAGGACCCCTAAAAGGACACTTGCCTGCCTGTATAAAAATGCCAGAAGCTTGGAGAATAAACAGGAGGAACTTGTCCTCCTGCTAAACACACATAATTATGACATCACATGGATAACAGAGACCTGGTGGGACTCTACCCATGACTGGACCACAGGTATACACGGCTACACCCTGTACAGGAGAGATCGAGTGGACAAAAGGGGCAGGGGTGTAGCTCTCTATGTCAAGGAAAGCTACACATCCCTGCAAGCCAACATTGGTGCCCAGGGTGGATGATTCATAGATTGTAGAGTCGGAAGGGACCACAATGGATCATCGTGTCTGACCCCCTGCCCCTGGCAGGAAAGAGGACTGAGGTCAGATAACTCCAGCCAGGTGACTATCTAACCTCCTCTTGAAGACCTCCAAGCTAGGTGATAGCACCACCTCTCTTGGAAGCCCATTCCAGATCCTGGCCACCCTTACTGTGAAAAATGTCTTCCTAATATCTAACCTAAATCCACTCTCAACTAGTTTACACCCATTATTCCTAGTCACTCCCTGGGGCGCCTTAGTAAACGGTGCTTCCCCTATTCCCCATTGACCTCCCCGAATAAATTTATAGGCAGCTACAAGATTTCCCTCAGCTGTCTCTTGTGAAGGCTGAAGAGATTCAGCTCTCTCAACCTCCCCCTGTAGGGTCTATCATGAAGGCCACTAATCATGCGAGTGGCCCTCCTCTGGACCCTCTCCAGATTCCCTGCATTCCTCTTGAAGTGCGGCACCCAAAACTGGACACAGTACTCCAAATGCAGCCTGACCAGTGCTGCATAGAGGGGGAGCATCACCTCCTTTGTTCTATTAGTCATGCTCCTGCTAATGCACGACAAAGTCCGATTGGCCTTGTTGATGGCCTCGTTACACTGCCGGCTCATGTTCATCTTGGAGTCAATTATGACTCCAAGATCCCTCTCTGCCTCCAAGCTGCTGAGAAGGACACTCCCCAACCTATAGGTGTGCTGGGGATTCCTCCTTCCCAGGTGGAGTACCTTACATTTTTCTTTATTAAATTGCATCCTATTTCTCTCTGCCCATTGATCCAACCTGTCCAGGTTGGCCTGAATCTGCTCCCTGCCCTCCGGTGTACTAACTTTGCCCCACAACTTGGTATCATCAGCAAACTTGGAGAGGGTGTTCTCCACTTCTTCGTCCAAATCACTGATGAAGATATTGACTAATATCGGTCCAAGGACCGAACCCTGCGGGACCCCACTACCCACCTCCCTCTGGGCCGAGAAAGAACCATCCACCACCACTCTCTGGGTACAGTCCCTAAGTCAGTTGGCCACCCACCTGACTGTGTAAGCATCCACTCCACAGTCTGCTAGCTTCCCAATGAGGATAGGGTGCAAAACTGTGTCGAAGGCCTTCCTGAAGTCCAGGAAGATGACATTGGGCTCGGCTCCCTCATCCAGGCGGTGTGTGACCTGGTCATAGAAGGCTACAAGGTTTGTCAGGCGGATCTACCTGTGACAAACCCATGCTGGTTTCCCCTCAGCATTCTTTCCCCTGCTGGGCCTTCACAAATGTGTTCTTTGATTATTTTCTCTAGCATTTTCTCAGGAATAGAGGTAAGACTGACTGGTCTAAAGTTACCCGGCTCATCCCTTCTCCCTTTCTTGAAAATGAGCACCACATTGGCCCTTCTCCAGTCCTCAGGGACCTGGCCGGAGCACCACGAGCGCTTGAACAGCTGTGACAGCGGCTCAGCTATGACACTGGCCAATTCTTTCAGCAGCCATGGATGGAGGTCATCCGGGCCTGCTGACCTGTACCCATCCAGCTCCTCCAGGAGCTCCTTAACTATTTCAGAATTAACCGTAGGCGGACTGGTGCCATGTGGATATCCATCAATGATCGAGGTGGGGGAATGATTGGAGACCCTCTGGGTTAAAATCCATGGGGAACACAGCACAGGGGACACAATCGTGGGAGTCTATTACAGACCTCCTACCCGGGATCAAGAGCTTGACCAGGAATTCACCAGGGAATTGACTGAAACTGTGCATTCCCAGTGCATTGTTGTCATGGGAGACTTCAAATACCTTGACATCTCATGGGAAGAGTGTTCGGCCAAATCTGAGCGGTCGCAAAGCTTTCTCCCATGTGTGGATGAGCTCTACCTGATGCAAGAAGTTGACGGGCCGACGAGAGGCAAAGCGCTGCTTGACCTGGTACTGGCTACAGGGGACCACCTAATCAGCAACCTAATGATCGAAGGGAAGCTGGGTGACAGTGACCATAAGCTGATCACCTTCACTATCCGCCGTAAAGCTGGCAGGTCAGTCAGCAATACAGAAGTCCTTGACTTCAGGAAAGCTGACTTTGACAAGCTCCGGAGGCTTGTCAGTGAGGCTCTAAGGGACCACGACCCAAAGGGGAAAGGGAGTTCAGGAAGAGTGGTTGCTCCTCAAGGGAGCGATCCTGGATGCACAAGCCAAGTCTATTCCGTCTCGGAGGAAAAGCAGCAAAAGGGCACAGCAGCCCCTTTGGCTCTGCAGGGAACTAGCGGACCTCCTATGTCTCAAAAGAAAGACCTACAAAGGATGGCGTACTGGATCCACCTCCAAGGAGGAATATTCCGCGCAGGTCCAGACCTGCAAGGAGCGAACCAGGAAAGCCAAGGCTGCGACGAAACTCCAACTAGCTACAAGTATCAAAGACAATAAAAAGTCCTTTTTTAGATATGTGGGGGGCCGGAAGAAAAGCAAGGCCAACATCGGACCCCTGCTAAACCAGATGGGACAACTGATGACCGACACCCAGGAAAAAGCCAACTTGCTAAATGGATACTTTGCGCTGGTTTTTCACCAGTCCCAAGGGGCGCCCCTGCCCATTACAGGATAGGAATGCCTGGGTGAGGGTGATTCCTTACCCTCCATCAATGATGACCTTGTGAAGGAACACCTTGAGAGGCTGGACACCTTCAAGTCAGCTGGCTCTGACAATTTATCCTCCAAGGTACTCAAGGAACTGGCTAGCATCATAGCTCAGCCACTGGTATAGATCTTTGAGAACTCCTGGCGCTCTGGTGAAGTGCCCGAAGACTGGAAGAAGGACAGTGTGGTGCCTATCTTCAAGAAAGGGAGGAAAATGGATCTGGCAAACTACAGGCCCATCAGCCTGACCTCTATTCCAGGGAAGGTCTTAGAAAAGATTATCAAAGAAGTCATTCTTAACAGACTGGCTGATGGCAGCATCCTGAGGGATAGCCAGCACAGGTTTGTTACTGGTAGGTCTTGCTTGACCAGTCTTATTTCCTTTTATGACCAGGTGACCTATCACCTGGACAAGGGAGAAGAGATTGATGTTGTATATCTTGACTTTAAAAAAGCCTTTGATTTGGTATCTCATGATCACCTCTTAGCAAAACTGGCCAACTGTGACAGCACAATCTGCTGGCTGGGGAATTGGCTCCACGGTCAGACACAGAAGGCGGTGGTTGACAGAAGTCAATCGTCATGGTGAGCTGTGACCAGTGGGGTCCCTCAAGGCTCTGTCCTTGGGCCAACACTATTCAACATCTTCATTAATAATGTGGACGTTGGTGTCAGAAGCGGACTGGCCAAGTTCATCAACAACACCAAACTCTGGGGTAAAGCGTCCACACCCGAGGACAGGAGGGCGCTCCATGCTGAACTTGACAGGCTCAGGAAATGGGTGGACGAGAAGCTGATGGTGTTTAACACCAAAAAATGCAGGGTTCTCCACTTTGGGAAGAAAAACCCGCAGCATGCTTATAGGCTGGCAGTGCTACGCTGGCTAGCACTACGGACAAAAAAGACTTGGGGGTTATGATTGACCACAAGATGAACATAAGCCTTCAATGTGATGCTGCGGCTAGTAAAGCAAGCAAAATGCTGACTTGCATCCCTAGATGCTTCTCAAGCAAATCCCAGGACGTCATTCTCCCGTTGTACTCGGCCTTGGTGAGGCTGCAGCTGGAGTACTTTGTCCAGTTTTGGGCTCCACAATTCAAAAAGGATGTGGAGAAGCTTGAGGGAGTCCAGAGGAGAGCCATGCACATGATCAGAGATCAGGAAGACCTTATGACAACAGGCTGAGAGCTCTGGGACTCTTCAGCCTGGAAAAGCACAGGCTCAGGGGTGATCTGCTGGCCACCTATAAGTTTATCGGGGGTGCTTACCAGGATCTGGGGGAATGTCTCTTCACCAGAGCGCCCCAGGGGATGACAAGGTCAAAAGGTCACAAACTCCTTCAGGACCGTTTCAGGCTGGACATAAGGAAGAATTTCTTTACAGTCCGAGCCCCCAAGGTCTGGAATAGACTGCCGCCGGAGGTGGTTCAAGCACCTACTTTGAACACCTTCAAGAGAAATTTGGATGTTTAGGTTGCTGGGATCCTATGACCCCTGCTGACTTTCTGCCCCTGGGGCAGGGGGTTAGACTCAATTATCTTCCGAGGTCCCTGCTAACCCTAATGTCTATGAAATCTATAAAGTTATACACCTATCAACACACATATTGTATGAGGAACACAGTGAGAGAACATGTCCACTGGACATTGGTGCTGATGAAGGGTACTGTACCAGACAGAGTACTAGTAAAGTTCTTTGTCTGTTGCACAGGTGCAGCATTAAAAATAATAGTTCAGTTTCCGTAACTCTTCATTCCTTGACCTGCTTGTTTAGATGGTGTGGCAGGGCACTATGTGTGCCTGCCACTTTAAGGGCCTGGAGCTGGCAGCCACCAGGTGCCTGACGAGGGCAGCCATTTTGGAGGCAAGGGCTGCCTATATAAACAGGGCAGTTTGGCTGCTGGGGGCCAGGCAGCAACATCGCCTGGTCGGAGGGCTGCTGAGAACAATCTGGAGGTAAGGGAGGAGCTGTAGGGGATGGTAAGGAGGCTCCTGGTCCTGGGCATGACCTAAAACTGCACCCTGCTGGGACTGGGTGGCCTGGTGGGGCTCTCAGTGGTGCGGGAGCCCCCAGAAAATGCCAGGCCAGTTCCCACCCCAGTGAAAGGTGGGTCGGGGCGCCTTAACCCCTTGCCCCCACCACCGGGTGGGTAACCCCGTTTGTTTGAGAGGCCCAGAGGGCAGACCCTGGGAGAGAGTGAGGGGCTAGAGACCCGACCCAAATAAGAGAGTACCCTCGACTGGCCCATGCTGGGGCTAGGACTAGGATGGTCAAAAGGACCAGGGGCCCACTGCGAGGGATGCCCAAGAGCCGGGGACCTCGGGTCCCGACTGGCCTGGAGGTGGGCCAGGGCTAGTAGCCGAAGGTCCCGGGGAGACCACACCTGAGAGGGGAAAATGGTTTCGGGGGGGCTAGTAGCCCAGATGAAGGCGGAGAGGCCGTCTGATTGGAAGGATCATGGAGGGGTCCTGTTAGGATGATTCTGGGGCCCAGCGTGGGGCCCGGTGACTATGTGAACACCAAGATGCCATTTGCGAGGCTTGGGCTGCGGTATAGGGGAGGGAAGGAGCCGCAGAGAGCACCCCCTGGCATCGGGGCACTAAAATGGGCAGCCTCCCGCTTAACTGACATTCATTAATGAATCAATTAACATCAAGGCATGGTGGGCAAGAAGGTGGGCAGTTGGCCCAAAAACAGGTGGGCAGGCCACTGAGATCGGCCCCGAGGAGGCCCCCTGTTACAGATGGCCAACAAGGAAGAATCCTTATTTTGAAGTAGTATAAATCTGTATTATTTAGACTCATGATGCTCAGCAGAAGATGCATTTAATTTCAATGTCATGAAACTACACTAAGTAGATGTAGTAATTTGATGTTTTTATAATTTTGGTCAGACACATGCATAAATATAGATCTGTACTTTTGAATCTGTAATCTGTGAAACAGGCTGTTTTTTATTTAAAATTGAAGGTTAATAGTTATGGCATTATCCAGGAGAAACATCAAAATGAATTATGGCAGACAAGGTTCCTTGGGTGAATCTGATATCTTTTATTAGACCAACCCAAATAGTTGGAAAATAGTTATTAAGCAAGCTTTCGAGTTCAAAAACCCTTCGTCAGGCTAAGGAAGTTTCAGCAGTTGGTGTGTGCTCTTCCTGGATGGAATGAAAAGTAAAGCCAGCGGCTGGGCTGGTATGCATACAAGACAGGTAGTCAGTGAAAATGTAGATTGAGGAGTCAATGGGTGAGAAACAGGGGCGGGGGGGAAGGGGGGGGAAAGAAGGGGGATGAAAGTGGAGAGATACCTGGGGAGTCAGATGTCAGGCAGGTTATAATGTGTCCTAAATCCAATGTCTATATTTAGTCCATGATTTTTAGTATCCAGGAGGTTGATGAAGTGGAGTTCATAGGCTCATCTCTGGGAAGTGTTTTGTAAGTTTCCTTTGAGGATCAGGACTGAGAGATTGGAGAGAGAGAGGTTTTCTTGTGAGAACTGTGCCCCCACAGGGAATTGGGTATTTCTGTCTTTGATAGATTTCTGGTGTGAGTTTATTCTGGACCAGTTTGTGCCCCAGATTTAGTCCACAGACCCACTTTGGTGCAGCCTCTTATTAAGCAGCTTGTTTCCCTTGTTAGCTGGGGCACCATCATCACAGTTCATCACTTTCTTCCTCCCCTGATCAGGGTTCTTTTCTCCACAGGGTTTATGGCTAAGTCCCATATCCTGTTCTGTAGCAGCCTTCTCCTTATACAGGCCCTTGCCCTTCTGGGCCAGAAAAGTTCAGCCACATGATTTTTTTCTTGTCTGTCAGCCCTTTTTCTTGTCTGCCAGGGCTTGGGTCCCCTGTTACACTTTTCATGAACTAATCTGCAAGCTAGTAGGAAATGAATGTGTTATGAGCCTTTCAAAGTCTCCTAAACAAAGCAACGTTTCTGGTTAAACTGAAGTCAGTGTATGCTCAGTAACAGGGTGGAGACTATTATAAACATGACTCTAGGAGCCTTAAAAATATTCAGTTAAACATTCATGATCAGCTCTCCCCTTTCTTGCCCCTACAAAACTGCAGATGCAGCCCGTGGCAGCACACCCTGGGGAAGCCCCAGCTCACTGGTCACTGCTGCTCCATCCCCTACGTCTGGCTGCAGAAGTTGGGCTCTGTAGATTCTAATGGGCAGGACAGGGCTTTGGCTTTTAAAAGCATCATTCCTCTCTTGCAGACTTACAAGACAACCTGCTGCAAGTTGATGTAAACCAATTATGTCCAGTAATCCTTAGAAAAAATGCAGGATTCACATACAGTAGTTGGAGTTCCTGATTTGTCATGCCTGAATCAGATTTAAAGAGACCTCAGAAAATTGTCACACTAAGGGCAAAAGTCTGTCGGTCAAACGATCACTACACTGTGCGGAGGGTTTTTCATAAGCAAGCTACTTTGGTATGAATGCTGTGCCTGGAAGCCAGACTGCAAAGGGAGAGTTTGGTTATCACAGGATGGAACCCAGACTGTTCTGGCTTTCTGCATGTCCTTTCACAGCATCTGATGAAGTGAACTTGGGGTCACGAGAGCTTGTGCTCTCTCTATAAATACCTTATGTAGTTAATCTACAAGGTGCATATCTACCCTGCCTTCTGACTAACAAGGCTAACTACCTCTGTCTATTCTTGTTATTGCCAGAGAGTTGCTGTATGACCTTAGGCAAATCACAGCTTTTCCTGTGCCTGAGATTCTCTACCAGGAAGCAGGAATAACAATTACCTCATGGTGTTGTGAAGTTTAATTTATTAATGCCTGTAATGTTAGATTCTTGAGTAGGAAGCAGTGTAGAAGTGCAAAATGCTGTTATAAATTAGATAGTGTATAATATAATAACAGCACAAACAGCACACACTGTTTTTTTTTAAGTTCTCTATCTGCTTTTCTGATGTCTGTTTGAAACAGTTTAAACTGCTCAGAGAGCATTCTGGCTGTCACTCCACTCCTCCTTTGAAGTCTTTGCTGCTGCAATAGGTTAATCACAAACAACTTTACTAAAATACCAAGTTAATTTATTTTTCCTCTGGAAATCATTATGTGCTGTCTGCAATGACAATGAAGATTTAAGTACACCGCTTATTTTTCTCTTTGGGTTCAATCTGGGTTCAGGTTTGTTTCATCAGCAAATATAGTCCTCTTTCAGTTGATCTCTTAGTTACATAATTGAAGCATAATGTTAGGATCACACGTGCCACACAGAAATGACCTCCAGCATTACTTTAGATAGTCTACCTTTCTCACGTGAGGACAAGCTCCCACATACTTTCTAATGCAGTGTCTAGACTAGCGTTTCCATTTTGTCTCAGCAGTATCTCCCCACTGATGTGTCTGACTGCTTTGTCTAACAAACATCAGTGCAATATTCTCTTAATTTCATTTTATTATTCTTAAATCTTACTCTTATACCCCACTTAACTCCTCTCCCTACTACAGCCCCACTCCAGCAAGAAAGTACATAATTTTAACCACACAAATAGCCAGATTGAAAAAAAATATATATGAATTAACTTACACTTTGTATTAGCAGTGAGACTAATCACAGGTTTAAGGTGATGTTTTAATGTTTAAGATCTGTTCTAATGCTTGGCAAGGACTTCATTGTTGACATATTTCACAACATTGATCTGACTCAAGTTCAGACTATTGATTTCTGTAAGCTCTATGGCACATGATTGACAGCCCAGAGGTTACAAGCTCAAGACCACAGCAGAAGTGTTCATGGTGCAGCCTTGTCAGATGCCAATGAATCTATAAATTCTGCTAAATATCTTGTCACACAAGGACATGACAAAGGAAAGGAAGAGTATTGATTATGTAAATTTATATGCCAACTCTCCGTTGCTCTTTTGCTTTACAAATTGGAGTTCTGTTTCTACAATACATTATTATATTATTTCACACATTCTATGATATCCATTGCCATCGCACCTTATTTCATAGAGCAGTGGTTGGTCACCTTTTTGCAGTGGCAGTTCAGAATGACCTGGCAGGAAAGAGGACTGAGGTCAGATGACCCCAGCCAGGTGATTTATCTAGCCTCTTCTTGAAGACCTCCAAGCTAGGTGATAGCACCACCTCTCTTGGAAGCCCATTCCAGAATGACCTGGCTTGGGTCCGAAGCAAGTCAGTGCTAGGCCCTGTCTGTTGCCACTGATGCCTTGCTTCTGCCTACCACCTAGCTGCACCATGGGCAAATCTCTGTCTAGCTGAGGCAAGACATGAGCAAATACCCCCACTGCCAGAATGCCACTGAAACTCCCCAAGTCCATTGGCTGGATCTAGCCTGTGGGCCATAGGTTGCTGGCCCCTGTCAGAGGGGAACTGACCATATTTAACTTCTGCTAAAAACAGTATTTTCATTTACCATTCAGTAATGCTTGGTCTCTTTGAGGTCAGATGTAACATTTCATAGATTTCATAGACATTAGGGCTGGAAGGGACCTCAGAAGATCATTGAGTCCAGCCCCCTGCCCAAAGGGCAGGAAGTCAGCTGGGGTCATAGGATCCCAGCAAGATAAGCATCCAGTTTGCTCTTGAAGGTGTTCAATGTAGGTGCTTGAACCACCTCCAGTGGCAGGCTGTTCCAGACCTTGGGGGCTCAGACAGTAAAGAAATTCTTCCTTATGTCCAGCCTGAAATGGTCTTGCAGTAGTTTATGACCATTCGACCAAGTCGTCATCCCTTGGGGCACTCTGGTGAACAAACGTTCCCCCAGATACTGGTGGTCACCCCTGATAAACCTATAGGTGGCCATCAGATCACCCCTGAGCCTGCACTTTTCCAGGCTAAAGAGCCCCAGAGCTCTCAGCCTGTCATTGTAGGGTCTGCTTCCCTGACCTCTGATCATGTGCGTGGCTCTTCTCTGGACTCTCTCAAGCTTCTCCACATCCTTTTTGAATTGTGGAGCCCAAAACTGGACGCAGTACTCCAGCTGTGGCCTCACTAAGGCCGAGTACAAGGGGAGAATGACATCCCGGGATTTGCTTGAGAAGCATCTATGGATGCAAGGCAGCGTTTTGGTCGCTTTACTAGCCGCAGCATCGCACTGCAGGCTCATGTTCATCTTGTGGTCAATGATGACCCCCAAGTCTCTTTCTTCCATAGTGCTAGCCAACATAGCACTACCGAGCCTATAAGGATGCTGTGGGTTTTTCTTCCCAAGGTGGAGAACCTTGCATTTATCGGCATTGAAGACCATCAGATTCTCATCCACCCACTTGCTGAGCCTGTCTAGGTCAGCCTGGATCACCCACCTGTCTTCTGGGGTGGATGCTTTGCCCCAAAGTTTGGTGTCATCAGCGAACTTGGCCAGTCTGCTTCTGACTCCAGTGTCCACATCATTAATGAAGATGTTGAACAGTATGGGTCCAAGGACAGAGCCTTGGGGGACCCCACTGGTCACAGGACACCATGATGAGTGACTTCCATCAATTACTATCCTCTGGGTCCGACCATGGAGCCAATTTTCCAGCCAGTGGATCGTGGAGGACCCAAGGCGACAATTGGCCAGTTTCTCCAAGAGGTGATCACGGGAAACCAGATCGAAGGCTTTTTTGAAGTCAAGATATATGACATCAATCTCTTCTCCCTTGTCCAGCCAGGTGATAGGTCATCTGGTCGTAGAAGGAAATGAGATTGGTCAAGCAAGACCTACCCGCAACAAACCCGTGCTGGCTATCCCTTAAGATGTTGGCGTCGGCCAGTCCATTAAGGATGGCCTCTTTAATAAACTTTTCTAAGATCTTCCCCAAGATAGAAGTCAGGCTAATGGGCCTATAGTTAGCCAGATCCACTTTCCTCCCTTTCTTGAAGATAGGCACCACATTGGCCTTCTTCCAGTCTTCAGACACTACACCAGAGCGCCAAGAGTTTTCAAAGATCCATGCTAGAGGCTGTGCTATGATGCTCGCCAGCTCCTTGAGTACCCTGGGGTGAAGAGTCTCAGGGCCGGCTGACTTGAAGGTATCCAGCTTCTCAAGATGTTCCTTCACGAAGTCAGCATTAATGGAGGGCAGGGGATCACCCTCACCTGGACTTCCCTGTCCCGTAGCGGGCATGGGCGTCCCCATGAAGAAACAGTTTTAGAAAACCAATACAAATGAATTCTTATACAAAACTTTAGGAACCTTTTATAAAGGAAAATGAAGGGCCCAAGAGATCATCATTAGGAAAGAAAATTAAATCTCAAATATTGTATAAAGAAAAAGACTTACACATTATTTGCTGAAAGGTGCAGTTAAGGTTTTACCACAAACATGAGTAATACAATAGAATTTCTGTTATTTGCACAGCCTCCCTCCCCCGCCAAAATGCAAATAAACTATGGTAATAAACAGAATGGGGAAAAAAATTAAAAAACCCACAACAATGAACAAAACCAAAAACAGTTAGAACAATTCCTGACCATAATGTAGTACTGCCCCACGTGCTGCCCTGTGCATTTATTTGTTGGTTCTTAAGGACTTTTTGGTGAATAAATTGAAAATTACATCTATTATTCTTCCACCACATCCTATAACCCAGTATTCTCTTACACGTGACCATGTGTGTGGGCATAACAAAGAAGAAAATATTAGGGGTGTGCGAAAACGGGCCCTATTCAATTCAGATTCGGCTGAATCGAGGACAGTGATTCTATTTGTTGATTTGGATTACTGTCCCTGATTCCGAATCCAAATCTGAAGATTCAATGCTGATTCAGAGAATCAGTGATTCGGCCATAGACACAGCTTTAAAGGTTTTTTCTATATACCTCAAGGTACCCAGCACGGCTTGTGAACGCTGCAATGGTGGGGTGGATGAAGCGTCCCACAGGAGCGCAGGGGCCCCCCTATGTGCTCAGCGGCGAACCTGGAAGTGGACTGGAAGTAGTTCCGGTCCACTTCTGGGTCTGCCAGGGAGTGCACTGTCCCCCCCCGTGCCTCCCCGGCTCAGCAATCAGCCACAGGGGGACCCCGGATGCCACCCCAGACCCAGGAGGCACCAGTCTCTGAGCCAGCCCCCTCCCACACACTATCCAGAGGACCTGGAAGTGGACCAGAACTACTTCTGGTCCACTTCCAGGTCTGCTGCCGAGAGTGCTGGGGAGCCCCCTGTGCTCCTGTGGGACACTCCAGGTGCCCCACCATTCCAGCATTTACGAGGTGCCTGCGACCTAGAGTTCCACAGAAAAAACATTTAAAGCTGTGTCTATGTCCGAATCGCTGAATCTTTCTGAATCTCTCTGAATTGATTCAGAGGGTTCCGATTCAATTTGAAGAGATTAATGGGTCTCGTGATTCTATTCGGATTCGGAGATTCGGCCACCAGATCGAGCCAAATCTCCACTGAATTGAATCAGAGACCAAAGCTTTGCACAGCCCTAGAAAATATCAAATATAAGATGTCACAACCCAAAGTTGTGATTTTTTGTGTGCGCGCTTCGGCACTGCTAAATTATTTCCCGCCAAATTTGTCGCTTTCTTTGCACGGTAGAGTTCTCTGTTGCTAGAGAACTCTAGTGCAGCGGGGGGTTTCCCACCGGATTGCAGCTTCTTTGCAGTGTGCATCTCTTTCTTGCACTGTAGTGATACATGTTGCAAAGAAGTTCCCGCCATTTGTATTAGGGTCCGCGCCACGTTATTGGCCGACTCCTAACTTAGGCACACGTGGCAGCTAGCGATTGGCTTGCTAGCCGTACAAAAGGCTTGGGTAGTTTCCGCCCAAGCCGGAGGAGGGAAGAAGAGAGAGAGATTCTGTGTGAAGATCTCCAAGCGCTGTGGACCCTCGCGGACCCGATGCGCCTCCCCTAAGCAGGCAAGAGAGGCGATAGAACCGAGCCTACGGAGCTTTCACTTCTCGCCTCTCCCCGTCACTGAGCGCAATCCCTGGACGTATCCCTTTCCTGTAATTTCGGGCCCCGCGGAGCCTAGCAAACTCCGGGGAAAACTTATCGGACCCGCGGAGCCTGAATAACTCCGGGGAGATTTTCAAACCCAACTTAACCGGACCCGCGGAGCCTAGCAAACTCTGTGGGAGCATTCCATTTGTCAGAGTCCTCCAACGAGGGTTCAAGCAGGAGCTGTGCCTGGAAACTTATCCAGCCTACACCGATACCATCTTTGGGTGTAAGTAAACAATCTTTTCGATCAACCATTACGCCTCCGTGACTAATTCTAACTCACGTGCGCTAAACCGCTTCGCGGCTCTCTCCCACCCCGCGTGTCCAGGCTGCCGGCCACAGCCCGCATGCACCAGAGACGGGTCCGGTACGACCCCAGTTTGCCCCCGGCTTGCCCATGGCGGCCAGAATGGGATCGGAATCACCGCCGTGCATGGCGACGAGGGCCTGGCCTAAGAAATCAGTGCTCTTAGGCATGCTGCTGAATGAATGAATAATCCAATATGGTCAAAAGAGTAGTTAATGCATTTCCTGTGATTAAGTACATTTCAGAAAAGTTAATTGTGCTATTAATGTAAAACAACAAAAAGTCATATGTAATCATTTGCCAGATAACAAAAATGTTTCCTAATTTAAAACATTATGATGAATTGCCTCTTGTGAGTGGGAAATCTATCCATGTGCACTCAGTCTTTGCAGTACCCTTGATTCTTGGCTTGTTTTTTCTAGTTTTGGCTTCTGCAATACACAGAAACATGCTAAAAGTCAATGTGTGAAAAAACGAGTGAAATTTAATATAAAAAACAGCATATGTTTTTGTCCTATGGGAAAGTGTGCAAATAGGCAAAATATGAAACTAAGCAGAATCCAATTTCCTCTTTTTCAATAAATTAATCTGAGTGAGACTTCCCAGTGAAATATATGGGGATCATCCATGAAAATAGATGGTAGAATACGGTCTTACTCAAGGGAGTACAAGCTACAATCCAGAAACAAGCAAACATTAAGGGGAGTTTAAGAAAATGTCTTTTATGCCGAAGGTTACTTGTATATGGAGCAGGCCAGCAAAGACAGTAATAGAAGATTCAACTATGGTCATATTAGGAATTAGCCAGATCTCTCAAGGGTGAGATGACATATTACAGCATGAAAATGCTAGATTTGCTGGGTCACATGGATTTTTCCCTTCCTGAAATATTTTTACCATGTTATCAAGGGAGCTGGCTGATGTTCTTTTTGGCTTGTATGTACAGTTACAGAATGAGGCCATCCACCGTCCTTAGATGGTAAAACTCCAGTACAGAGACTGTAATTTGTGTAGTGCTCTGTACATTGGGGCTCTGCCCCTGACATGCACAAGACAACAAGGCACTACTGCAATGTGACAAAGTAAAGCCTGTGTTGCCTATTTTACTCTGAGGCTACTGACATTGGCTATGTGGTATGACAGTCTAAGGTGGTATCAGTTCTTCCATTTTTAGGCCACAAACTCTTCAGGACAGTGTCTTCCTGTCTTCCCTGGTTTGTACAGTGCATAATACAATGGAATCCTAATCTTTATCAGAATCTTTAAGCAATATGCATACAATATAAATGATATTTTAAAATGTACAATATCACTGATAATTCCGTTTTTCCTGTATGTTTGTTTATGGGTAGTTGTGTTGAAAAACTCCAGTATTTCTTATTATTGATTTAACTGCCTATAAGTGATGTTTCAACTGCAACATTTCAAATGAACCAGAGGAAAGTCTGATTTATCAGTTAAGCACTGCATTGGAAGCCTTATTGATATAGCACAATAATAGAATAAAAAACAGAGAGGAATACACCCGTTGTCTTTAATGCTTCCTGATGTCCAGTTTCTCTTTGAATTATCCATACATCCTGCTGAAATACAGCTGCATTGGGAAGTAAATTTCCTCCAGGTTCTGTGGAGCCTAACAGACTGTCAGAAAGCAGAAACAGATGTTGCAATACTTATGCCTTCTTCACTCTTTTTTTGTTTATTGGGATTTCTAGCTCCAGTCTCACAACGAGGAAGTTTAAAACAAACTGGAGCTCTACTTGAAAGGAAAGTAATTCAAGTCATATATAAAAAACACCTCAGAGTAATTCTGTTTTGACCGCTGTAAAAGAAGGCATTAAAGAAGTTACCAATACTAGGGTATGGAAAAAATACTGAACTTTTACAATATTTAGGTCATCTTAGCTTCATAGTTTCATAGTTGGTAGGGTCGGAAGGGACCTGAGCAGATCATCAAGTCTGACCCCCTGCCATGGCAGGAAAAAGAACTGGGGTCAAATGACCCCAGCGAGGTGTTCATCTAGCCTCCTCTTAAAGACCCCCAGTGTAGGAGCCAGCACCACTTCGCTTGGAAGTTGGTTACAGATCCTAGCCGCCCTGACTGTGAAGTAGCGCCTCCTGATGTGTAGTCTTAATCTACCTTCTGCCAGCTTGTGACGGTTATTTCTAGTCCTCCTGAGCACTCCCAGGAGTAACAGAGACTCCCCCAATGCCTGCTGGTCCCCTCTGACTAGTTTGTAACAGGCCACTAGATCCCCCCTCAGCCTTCTCTTGCGGAGGTTGAACAGGTTCAGGTCCCTTAGCCTCTCCTCGTAGGGCCTGCCCTGCTGCCCCCTGATCATGCGGGTGGCCCACCTCTGAACCCGCTCCAAGTTGTCCACATCCCTCCTGAAGTGCAGTGCAGTGCCCAGAACTGGACGCAGTATTCTAACTGCGACCTGACCAGTGCCGCATAGAGGGGGAGGATCACCTCCTTGGACCTGCTTGAGATGCATCTGTGGATTCATGACAAGGTATGGTTGGCCTTCCTGACTGTGTCCCCACACTGTTGGCCCATGTTCATTTTGGCATCAATAATGATTCCAAGATCCTTTTCTGCCTCTGCACTGACAAGAAGGGAGTTCCCCAGCCTGTAGGTATGCTGCTGGTTCTTCCTCCCCAGGTGCAGCACCTTGCACTTGTCAGTGTTGAAACCCATCCTGTTCTCATCCCCCCACTCCTGTAACCTGTCTATGTCCGATTGCAGCCTATTCCTCCCTTCTAGCGTGCCCACATCCCCCCACATCTTAGTGGCGTCAGCAAATTTGAACAGGGTGCTCTTTACCCCCTCGTCCAAATCACTGATGAAGATGTTGAACAGTACGGGTCTGAGGACCGAGCCCTGGGGGACCCCACTGCCCACATCCCTCCAGGTCGAAAATGACCCATCCACCACCACTCTCTGGGTGTAGCCCTCTAACCAGTTAGCAACCCATTTAACTGTGTAGGTGTTGACGCCACAGTCCTCTAGTTTTTTAATGAGAATGGGGTGGGAGACAGTGTCGAAGGCCTTACTAAAGTCCAGAAAGATTACGTCTACTGCTAGATCTAGCCCATGTATGATCTTCTATCATACATGGCTCTAAATCCATGCTACTGCATCTCTGCATAAAGGCTGATTGTATGTTGGTTTCTCGTAGTCTAGCACTGTTCCCAGTTCTACTAAAGGAGGCGAGCTAACCCTAAAAGAAAAGGCAAAGGAGGTGTAGAAGGGGGAAAGCCACTCTGGAAAGTTTCTTCATGAGAGTGCTCTAAGGTCTGGCTCTGCATCAGTTCATGGAGAACTGTCTGGAGGTGGCACTATCAGACATTTTCTGCAGCACTGTGAGCATCTCAGGGAACAGTAAAGAGGGAGTTACAATAGCAGCAATAGGTCATAGATTCATAGATTGTAGAGTCGGAAGGGACCACAATGGATCATCATGTCTGACCCCCTGCCCCTGGCAGGAAAGAAGACTGAGGTCAGATGACCCCAGCCAGGTGATTATCTAGCCTCTTCCTGAAGACCTCCAAGCTATGTGATAGCACCACCTCTCTTGGAAGCCCATTCCAGATCCTGGCCACCCTCACTGTGAAAAATGTCTTCCTAATATCTAACCTAAATCCATTCTCAACTAGTTTACACCCGTTATTCCTAGTCACTCCCTGGGGCACCTTAGTAAACAGCGCTTCCCCTATTCCCCATTGACCTCCCCGAATAAATTTATAGGCAGCTACAAGATCTCCCCTCAGCCGTCTCTTGTGAAGGCTGAAGAGATTCAGCTCTCTCAACCTCCCCCTGTAGGGTCTATCACAAAGGCAACTAATCATGCAAGTGGCCCTCCTCTGGACCCTCTCCAGATTCCCCGCATCCCTCTTGAAGTGCTGCGCCCAAAACTGGACACAGTACTCCAACTGCGGCCTGACCAGTGCTGCATAGAGGGGGAGCATCACCTCCTTTATTCTATTAGTCATGCACCTGCTAATGCATGACGAGGTGCGATTGGCTTTGTTGATGGCCTCATTACACTGCCAGCTCATGTTCATCTTGGAGTCAGTTACGACTCCAAGATCCCTCTCTGCCTCCGAGCTGCTGAGAAGGACACTCCCCAACCTATAGGTGTGCTGGGGATTCCTCCTTCCCAGGTGGAGTACCTTACATTTTTCTTTATTAAATTGCATCCTATTTCTCTCTGCCCATTGATCCAACCTGTCCAGGTTGGCCTGAATCTGCTCCCTGCCCTCCGGTGTACTAACTTTGCCCCATAACTTGGTATCATCAGCAAACTCGGAGAGGGTGCTCTCCATGCCCTCGTCCAAATCGCTGATGAAGATATTAAATAATATCAGTCCGAGGACTGAACCCTACGCGACCCCACTGCCCACCTCCCTCCAGGCCAAGAAGGAACCATCCACCACCACTCTCTGGGTGCGGTCCCTAAGCCAGTTGGCCACCCACCTGACCGTGTAGGGATCCACTCCGTAGTCTGCTAGCTTCCCAATGAGGATAGGGTGCGAAACTGTGTCGAAAGCCTTCCTGAAGTCCAGGAAGATGACATCGGGCTCGGCTCCCTCATCCAGGCAGTGTGTGACCTGGTCATAGAAGGCTACAATGTTTGTCGGGCAGGATCTACCTGTGACAAACCCATGCTGGTTTCCCCTCAGCATTGTTTCCCCTGCTGGGCCTTCACAAATGTGTTCTTTGATTATTTTCTCTAGCATTTTCCCAGGAATAGAGGTAAGGTCCCCTGGATGGCTACTACTATGCAGCTTCAGAAGACTCAGTCAGTGCCAGAGTGGCTTCTGATGGTGGTAATGCCCATCTACGTAGGTCTGATCTTCCAACCCTTTTGTTTTCTCTCTTTGTCTCTATATTATATACAGTATCCAGTAAATATGACCCTATTTCACTGAACAGAACTGGGTTGGTAGCTGCAGGATTTGCTAGTAGAGGTTTGGGAAGGAGCCACTGCTTGTGGGCAGTCAAAATAGGGGAAGGTACAGATGCTAGCCTGCAGGCTAAGTTCAAGCTCACTCTTTGTGGGTACCAAGTGGATACAATGCACATCAAAACCCCTTGTAGGAGATGTGGTTTTGATACGTGCAGGAGTTCCTGGATAAGTTATTTACAGTGCATGGCTTGGATACAGTGGGCATATGTATATGTGCCTATTAATGGGCAGTAATAAGCTCTTACTGCTCAGGAACTTATTGCTGCAGGGCATGTGACTGCATGTATGCCCAGGATAGCAGCAGGTTGAGCACGGGCAGAGCAACCCCAGCTGGCAAGCCAGCCTAGAGCTGCTTCCTCCAGCTCGACATGCTGCAGAGGGGCACGAGAGTGCTTCAGCACAGGGCTAGCTGCCAGACAGCCCCTGCACAGACACGCCCTTGTGCTCCAGCCAGCCCCTCCAGTATCTACACATCTGAGGCTGTGCAGTAAAACACTCTGCAGCAGGGCAGTACTCGTATTTACTCCAGTCTAGTAGTTCTAGTTACTCCAGCATAAATTGGTTTACCCCTGCCTAATAGGAGCACACATGTAGACACCGAGATGTTTATTGTGCAGCTAATTAGTCTCCCACACAGTAAACAGTGAAGTGGACGTGCCCACTGAGTAGACATGCCCACACAGTAGACATGCCCACTGAGTTTCAGATTAAAGGAGATCAGTGCATGTGAATTTACCTGCGATACCTGGTGATTCTTCTAGCTCATGAACATGAGGATCTGATAGCTACATCTGTGATATATGATTGGACATTCCTGCTGATAATTTCATCTTTGATTCTGGAAGGAAAACATTGACTTTCTCAGAGTTTGATTGCTTGCCTCTAATCTTAGGGCATAATACTCAATTGCATGATTCTGCTCCCTTCATACCAATGGGTGGCACTTCTGGTTGTGGACTAGATCTTGCTTGTATATGAGCATTCAGCTCCCACTGACCCTAAAGGGAGCTCTGCAACAGAACACTGCTCAGATCAGATACAACCTGCATCGTACAGGGACCAAGGAGTATGTAAGGATGATTCTTTGGGACAATCTTACAGGTAGCTGAACACAGATATTTCTTACTGTTGTCATCATTTCCTCAAAGAAGTCCCAGAGGAAAAGAAGGAAATCTGTATGAAAAGCAGAGAACAACAGTCGGAAGTAGAAAATTGTAGCAGAGCACTAGGAGGAAGACCTAATATAAACACAGTTGTTTGAGAGAGAGACTGTGACACTAGTTGTATTCTCTTATTATAAAAGCAACAAATTAAACCTAACATCACAGGCTCAAACAGGAAAAAAAACCCTGTATTTATTAAGCTATTTTAATTATTTTTTTTTAGTTTACAGTGGAAGTTGGTTAATATTAAAAACAGCCGTGCCTATATTTTAAGATAATGCAGTCCACCTTCACTGAGCTACTGGGGTGAGCCACAAATGAAATCTCCTCATCTGCCTCTGACTTCGATAAAATCCCAACTTTCCAAAGGCTAATCTGACCTCTTTCCCTACAACATGAGATTTAAGCCCTTCCTTAGCTTCTTGACTTTATAACACAACCCTTATTCTTGAGTTACAAATGGAACATGTGCCTGGAGCTTTACAAAGAGAGCTGGTTTTACTGGTGCCTGCTACTAGGACCCTTACTTAATCCTCAGATTTGAAATCACTTCCTGATCCATCTGCAAACCCTTCAAAGCCCAGCTTCTAGTAACCATGATGGAAATATTCAAAGTTTCATTGTGGGGCAGGGTAAAAGGCTAGCAACAGCACCCAACGACAAAGTCAGGTAGGTTCTAGTGACTCATAGAATTAGGACACATTACCCCAACTGGTCTAGGGAGATTGTGGAATTGCTTTTTGGCAGGTGGGTGTGAGAAGAAGGACCCTAGAGCAGTCAAGCCTGAAGAGATTTAAGTAAGTCTTACTCTAGTTACTCTGGTAATTCACAAGTTAAAAAATCAAATTATGGGAAGCGAATATGTTTGGCCTCTACATAGTGTGTTGTCTGGGGCTGAGGGCAGATTAGAAATGGCACAGCATCTCATCAGCATATTTTGTATTAATTTATAAGGCAGAAATGGCTACAGAATGAAAAGAGAACATTTTCCTGGAATTTTAATTCCAGGTATTTTTAGTAGAGTAAGCTCTGACAGTTACAAGATGTCCTTTAAGATAAAAAAAAGTATAAAATCCTCTAAAATATTATTTAGAAAAATATTTTCTGGTACTACTTAATTGATAATGCTGCTACTTTAATTTTTGAGTCTGTATGAAAGCTAAATAGTTTAACTCTGGAGTTCTAAAATATCTACATGACAGAATTGTATGAGTTTGTCTTGGTAGGATCTTTAAAACTCTAGATAACATACTTTTTAAAAGGTTCCTGCAAGACTAGACTAAAGGCCATGCTCATCAGGAATAACTCCACTCAAATAAATGAGGTTACACTGTGGTAGAGTCAGGTATACCTCAAAAGTTTAGACCGGGGGCAGGCAAAGTCCGGCCTGCTGGCTGGGTTGGACACAGGGTAGACTCCATTTCCGAGTAGCCCCTCCCTGCAGCTAGTTTCCATGGAGACCCCTGCAGCGGCAGCAGAATGATAGTGTGGGACCAGGTTTTCCTTGGAGACCAGCCCCAGCAGCACTGGCAGGGTGTGTGGCTGGGCAGGGAGCTGCTCCGGGGCTGGGATCTTGTAGCAGTGACAGCGTGGGCCAGAGCCAGAGCCAGAGCAGAGCTATGAGCTGCTGCCTGCATGTCCCCTGCAAGGGCTGGTAGACAGCGGATCATGGCTCTGCCTCAGCTCTGTACCATGCTGTCAACACTGCAAGATCCCAGTCCCGGCCACAGAGCAGTTCCCCACCCAGGCACGCACCCTGCCAGCGGTGCTGGAGCTGGTCTCCAGGGAAAACCTGGTCCCCTGCTGTCATCATGCCCCGGCTGCTGGGGTCTCCATGGAAACTGGCTGCAGCAATGTAGGCAGGGGCTGCTGGGAAATGGAGTCTGACCACTGGCCAGATCTGCCATTTTGCCCAACCCTGGTTTAGACTCTCTTCAGACTTATTTCCCTCAAGATAGAAAATTATATTTGTAACCTTTGCAATATAGAAGAGATTTAACAAAAAGGGATCTTTTTGTACATCTCACTTGAAAATCAAATTGTTCTTATCTATCTTGGCAGTTCCAAACCAAGCAGCAGTAGATTTTTTATCACGATGGTTTGTTTATCAATATTATTTTAAGGCAGGAAAAATCAAATATGTACAATAGAAAACAAAGAAGCTGTATTCTTTCAGCATTAAGCTTGAAATGTTGAACAGCAGAAGGCCCAAAAATAAATCAAAATTTTCATCTTTGCAATAGCAACATTATCCAGTTCAGTGATTTGCATTAGGATTGCACCGATAGAGATTTTGGAGGCCAATACTGGTGGCTGATTTTTAAGGAAGCATATCAGCCAATACCAATCCGATTTCCAGTACAGCTGTGTGCAGCTGGTCTGTTGTGGTGGACAAGGAGGGGGAGGGAAGGGGTGTGGGGGGGGGACAGATCAACGCTCCCAACAATGAGGGAGAGACCGGGGAAGGTGCTGCCCAGTCAGGGTGGGGCCACTGCGTGCACCCCACGAGGGCACCGGGGTATGTGCCCTCCTGGGTCTGCGCGGGGCAGGTGGGCTGGAGCCAGGGCTGCACCGGGCTCTTCTCGGCAGGGGCTGGGCTCAGAGCAGGGGCTACGGAGGGGGCTGCAACAACCCCAAATTTCTCCAAAGCCTTCCTGTAGCTCTGTTCCCAGCGCTGCGGCTGTGTGGCTGGCGCAGGCCTGGCTCAATACCCCACCTCCACCCATGCACTGGGAAGAGCCAAGGCTGTGCTGGGCATGCAGCGGCAGCACTGGGAGTGGGGCTACGGTAAAATCTGGGGTGGCTGCAGCCCCCTCTGTAGCTCCCCTACCAGTGCTGCTGCTGCCCACTCCGAGCCCAGTCCCCACCAAGAAGAGCCCAGCACAGCCACAGCTCCAGCCTACAGCTACAGCCCGCCCACGCTGCCCTACACAGACCCAAGGGGCACACACCTTGCCCTCCCGAGTGTACACAGCAGCAGGAACTGCCCCTCCCACCCCCTCTACGAGCTGCACCTCTGTCCTGCGCCCCACCCCACCCCGGCAATGCCTACTCCTGCCCCCTCCCTCCCTCACCACAGGGGGCATTTATCTGCCCCCACACACCCCTTCCCTCCCCACTCCCCTTCCACCACAATGGACTTACCAGCTACACGCAGCTCTCAACGCAGCTGGGCTGTGCTCTTTGCTGCCTGTGTGTTGCTCTGCGGCTGCATGCACGCATGGGCATTTATCATCCAAATGACTGGCCACATTGGGCCGATTTCCGATACAGCTATTTTTCTTTATCTTGGTACCAATCCGATATCAAACTAATGTATAAGCGCACCTCTAATTTGTGTACAGTGAAAATTATATCTTACATGTTCACTTGATACTAGTGTCATACTGTTCGGCAAATAAGAATATTTGAATAATTCTGGATTTATCCTTTGGGTATGATTTTCTGTGATACAATTTGACATGCTTCACTGTCAGCCCTGATTGTAAATACCTTAAAAAATGGCACTGTGCCTAAATGTAGTATGTCATGAGAGTTATTTTTAACAAAGATGCTACATGTAAATTAAGCCAGGTGTGAGCTTATCATCTTAAAGGATTTTTTAAATCATCCCAGGAGCATGCTGAAATCTGGCCTGCATCAACAGGAGCTCTCTGTGAGCTTCATTTGTTCTGGCAAGAAAATGGGATGTTTAGGATGATACAGCTTGTTTTCATGCCCTCAGCCTACCTGGAAAAGACAGGATCTTTATTTCGATTTAATGAGAGTAACTAGTTGACAAAGCTACTATTCACTTTTCATTGAGAACTGGCAGACACCAATCAGGAATGACCAGTCTTGTAAATAACTGAAAAGTAAACTTTGCTTCCTAACAAAAGCCTATGTTTAGATGTGAGAAGCCAACTCCTTCACTCCCAAACCTCTAGTTAAAAACTAAACAAACCCTTAGTAACACAAGTAAAGAAGACATCACATACAGATCTGTTTCTGCTGCATTTAAAATGGAGTCATGCATGACTACTTGGACAGTCTTTGGTTTTCTGTCCTAGTAATGACAGAAAATATGTTGTAGTGAAAGCTTCAGAATTCCCAGACAAATTTTCAAAAAGATTATTTAAATTCAGTTATTACAGTTAGATGAATTTGGGCTCTAGGGATAGTTGCATAGGAAAGATATAATAATGAGAGTTTATTAGCTTTCAAGCAAGTGCCCAAATAGTTTCATAAGACCTCAGTTTACATCTTACACAAACCTAACTGGAGAATACCTTGATTCAGATTTAAGTGTCAGACCTATCGGCAAATTCAATTTGGCAGAGCCTGATGAAATGGCTATACGCCACTAACCCTTTTGGAGTGAAAGAAAACATTCCAGTTCTTTCTTAAGTCAAGCTGCTTCTGGACCATTTTCTCAACAATCTTGATACTCTTTGAACTAGCCCTTGATCCAGCCTGGCCTTTCCAAGGAGTAAAATTAAAAGCTGGGATTTCATTTGGGCAAGTACAATATGATACTGAAGGTATAAGTATACTGGCTTGGATTTATAAAAATGACTTTTCTGTTAAGCATGGTTCTTAGATATAAAGACTTTAACAAATTGTGAAAAAGGAAACACTCATTAAATGTACCTTGTCGGTAGCCCATACATTTAATGTGACTAACCTGTGTTTACAGACTCAGGCACTAGAGTGTAAGAATTCAAACTTTCAATGTGTAGCACTTAATGAAAACATTCAAAAGGATTATGCATATCAAATCTGAAATTCTAGGATTAATTACTATTGCTACTAATTGTTATTGTCACTACTAGTGGAAAGATGCTGCAATCCAATTGCCACTCATAAAACGCAGGAACTGTGCCAACAAGACAGAGCCTCAGGGACTTGCATTCCCACTGATCTGTAGAGGATTTATGTAATTTATTCTTGTAACATTAATGTGAGTTACTTGATAAATCAAAGGAAATCAGACACCTTCATGCTTAGGAAATGTAACTGTATTCTGCTGCTGTCAGATTCTGTTGTCTGAGAAGCTGGGAAATAAGGCTGAAACTCAAACCCTCCCTCTTGTGCCTGTTGTAGGAGTACATGTGGATGCAGTTTGACTCAGCCCACCTGAGCCTTAACCAGCTAATGTCAAGAAAATGACTTCCATATCAGATGGCTTAGGCTCAGGTAAGGTTAGCATCTGAAGGCAGTCATTGTTTAGGTATTGTTTAGAAGGCTGTTGTCTAAAAATGCTCAGCAGTCAAATGTGGACCCTTGTTATGAATTGTTGCCTTTCTGGTTATAAATCTGAACTGTAACATCAAAGAAAATGCACAAGTGGTCATGAAAAGCCTGCCTCAAAGCTTGCTAACATAATTTCCATTTGCAAGGTGAATAACCAGTTGTGTGCAAGCTGCATGAATACTATATGGTTCTGTCCTTCATTAGTGATTAGACCATGCTCCACTCATTTCGAAGCAAGTGTTCTGGATCTGTAGCTCAAAAACATCTACTTGTGCTTTATGAGTCAAAGGTCTTAAGTTTGATCCCTATATACAATCCCTGTATCTTTAAGGAATTATGTACACTGTTGTGAGTACAGTCACCTTCTTTACTTGCTCAGATGCAAAACTTAAGAGGTGCAAGGTTCTCCCATGCATTGTTCGAGCAAGCCTTCTCACTGAGCAAATCTGGCCTTATGTTTCACTATGAATATTTTTCTTGGTGGGATTTTGAAAATCAAATATGAAAGAGTAAATTACAATCACAGTGGGAAAGTAAGGCACTAACTGAAAAGCCAAGATTTTTACACCTCTGATGCTGACATAATGCTTATATTTCCATTATTGCTAGATTTCAGCATTCACCTCTCTCCAGGACTACATTATAGAAGAGCTGGTAGTAGGAGAGCTGGTATAAGAGAGCTGACAGTGCTCACTACAGTCTTTAGTGATGATGCTATGATATCTTTTTCTCACACTTTGGCACAGGGAGTAGGTCATGCTGATGCTTGCAATCTGCCTAAAATAAAATTCTTTCTTTTTGCATGTTTCTTACTTCAATTAGTTTTTCTTTAACATTTGAAGTCAGTTTTCCCCCAATTTTTCCCCCACATCTATTAAGCTGTTTCAGAAGAAATCAAAATAATTTTGTCAGATTCCACAGGCAGCACATTGAACATGTAAGATGAGTTTGTACAAACCACAGGTATAATCCAAAGCCTACTGAAGTCTTTTCATTAGGAAAGTTTCCACTTGGAGTCCTTCCATGTAATGCAATTCACTCACATCAAGCCCTGTATCTGTATCTATGGGCATATGCCTCTTTTAAGCGGGCTTAGCCTAAAATTGCCATTTTTAAAACAAATTAAGGGCACATGTCCACACATGCATGTCCTTAATACACTTTAAAAATGGCGATTTAAGGCTATGTGATCCTAAATTTAATACCTGCATAAAGCAGGTATCAGATTTAGGCGTGAATAACTAATTCGCATTAGCGGACATATAGATACACTAACGCAAATCAATGTGGTGTGCATCAGTGGATGCACACTGTGTTAATGCACATAAGCACATCTGCACATGCACTAATGCAATTTAGCTATTCATGCCTAAATTAAAGGCACCTCAATGAGCATTAGCACGTTCACATGTAAACGGATGCCTAAATCACCTTAATGCGCCTTAAGCAAAGGCACATTAAGTTTAGGCGCACGTAAATACACGTGTAGACATGCCCTATAAACACATATACTTACCTTGAAAAATAACCCTTCTGTCGAGGGTGGAGATTGATAAATCAATCTACTACCTAAAGGTTGCATCTTCATCTGGCTTAAAATTAGAAATATTTATGACTTCCAGGTTTAAAGGCTTTTGTCTAAAGTGCTTTTGCACTCTTTCATTTTGACTTCCAATTTTCGGTTTATTTTGTCCCAAAATAACAAAGTTAAACTCAAACTCAAAATGAATTTTGTTCCACTTATGCACTGTATGATTTTCCAGGGATACCTGTGATGTGATCAGCTGTCAAGAGCTGCATTAACCAAACCAGAACAAAATTGCAGAAGTCAGTCTTTTGAAAAGCTTTCAGCTTAGTTGCAGACATGTACAAATTCAGTTTGGTTGAGTTTCATGCAAGACTCTTTTTGCTGACATTCCATCTGGTGCAACTAGTCTGGTTCATCTAGCTTCACAATTAGTCAAAATCTCAGCTAAATGACCCAAAACAGAAGATGGGATTTTGAAAGTTGATTCCACTTTTTTCTTTCTGCCTGCTTCAGTGCTTCGAGAAAGAAGGCTTGACTAACAGTCAGATTTCTGCTCTGTATGCCAATTCTAAATACAAATACTTACTACCACCTCCAGGGGTCATTGCAAGCCCTAAATAATGGCTAAAACAGGGGTGAGCAAAGTATGGCCCATGGGCCGGATCTGGCCCGCAAGGCCATTCTATCCAGTCCACGCGGCCCCTAAAAAAATTTAGAAAATTAAAATTTATCTGTCCTTGGTTCCTGTCAAAGATGACAGGAATCAAGGGCAGCAGGACCCAGGGAAAGCCCTGGAGAGCTCCTGCAACAGCAGGGTCCGCCTGGCCCCGTCCCCCAAGCTGGAAGCCCCAGCAGGGGCTTCTGGCCTAGGACCATGTGGCTGAACCAGCGTGGGAAACTCAGGTAAAGCGGGGGGAGGGCAGGGGACTAGCTGGTGCTGAGCACAGGGAGAAAAGAAGCCCCTTGCCTGCCCTGTGTCCGGTACTCCCTGCTGCAGCCGCTCACAGCCTGCGCGGGGCTGTCTTGAGCAGGCACAGGCAGCCCCACAGGGCTGTGAGTGGCTGCAGCGCGGGGCACTGGCCACGGGGCGGGTGAGGAGCTGCTTTTCCCCCACACTCAGCACCAGCTTGTAAACCAACCCCACTGCCAGCCTGGGCCCTGCACCAGCTCTGGGCTCGCCCATTGGGGCTGCGCCGTGGTGGCAGCAGCTGTGGCCCTCCCTGTTTGCTGCACTGGACAGCATTTGCTGCTGCTGCCCAGCATGCGAGCTCCAGCTGATGCCCCGCACTGCAGCCACTCGCAGCCCACATGAGGCTGCCTGTGCCTGCTCAGAACAGCCCTGCGCAGGCTGTGAGCAGCTGCAGCAGGGAACACCGAGCACAGGGTGGGGGAGGGGCCTCAGGGCTGTGGGGAGGGGAGCTCGGGGCTGTGCGCTGCCCCCTGCCTGTACTGCGGGGCTAGGAGGGCACTGGGAGTGAGCGGGTACGGGTGCAGGGCCCGCATCGCAGGGCCAGTGCCAGCAGGGCCCAGAGCAGGGTGGCAGGGGTATAGGGTCCTGGCTGGCAGGGGCTCTATGGAGCCAGGCCAGCTCCCCCCTCTCCATTATGGTACAGCCCAGCCCAGCTTCACAGACCCCTGCCAGGCTGCGCCCTGCTCCGGGCCCCACCAGTGCTGGCCCTGAGACATTGGTCCCAAGACATTGGGACATTGATTCCAAGATGGTCATCAGGGGCAGGGCACCTGTCAAGGGGTGGGGCTACCCATGCGGACCTCGACAGCTTGCCACAACTTGGTAAGTGACCCTCCGCCCAAAATAACTGCCTGCCTCTTTGCTAATACAATATTTGGAAAACTTTAATTTAAAGGTGATTAGAAGGAAAAAAAAAATCCTAGTAGTGTACAGAAGAGACTGATAAGAACACAGTGGGCAAAGAGGTGCACACTTACATCATGTGCATCTTACATAATGAGAAATCCAATGCTTTTAGTAGGTTTGTTGGTGACAGTTAGCCTCAGCTGAGGTTAGGCACTCTTTGAAACAAGGGCTACATGTATGCTAAAATGTTATACTATCAAGATGGCATTTTAAAACCAAATAAATAAAGGCTTCTTAGCTGGCGTAGTTTTGAAATTGTCTACTCCCGTATTACCCTTCAGGAAAAGTTGAATGCTCTCACACTCCTAAACTGAAATTTAAGACATAATGGAACAAACAGAAAGGAAAATCTAACAAAGATTTTAATTTCAAACGGGGAGAAGCATGCTGCTCTCCATTCAATATTTTCACAAATGCTGCTGGGAGTGAGTGATTTGGTGCCACCTTTCTGTTTTTAACTGGCTTTTCCAGATACATTTCTTTGGGATTATATAAAGGTATCAGGTTCCAGTTTCTAACATTACATATATACAAAACCATAACATCAATCTAAGCTGTGGAAGGCATAAGTGTTCCTTCTACAACTTTAAAACCTGGTCTACCATACTAATGGGATGCAAGCGTTTCCTTAAGACGAATGTGTAAAAGAGAGTACATGTTTGGCCTTCTATTGTCAGTCTTCCTTCTGTCCCTTTCCAACAACACAAAATGCCAAGCTTGCATTAGCTTTAACTAACAAACATAGTAAAATGCTTCCAGAGACATTCCAAATGATGTAATGCTCATCTTGGTCTAGTTAAAGTTCACCGAATGGCCAGACTGAAGTATGTAAAGTGATTCAGGAAAGAGACTGTTCCTACAGTTTACTGGGGATCCAATTTCAATTAGGACCCTTCAGTTGTTATCATAATGCAAACCCTTAGAATAATAACAGTACTTTACCATTTAAAGTAGGGATAGGTATCCAAATGTACTGAAAGGTAGGATCTTCAAAGGCCAGAACTGAATTTGATAGCATGAACACTTCTCCACGTTTAAACCAACACAGCTTTGAATTAAAAGGGGTTATTCGTGGTTTCAATTCAGAACTACTCAAACTTTGCAGTTTAAGATAATTTCAATGATATCTGAAAATCAGATAAAATTTGTAACTTTTTAAATTAAAACAAACGTTTCTCAGGGCACAAATATATATAGACAAAACAAGAAAACATCTTCATGAACTTCTATGAAGCAAAATTTTTTAGAAGTGTTAGAAGCATTTTGCTTTATTGTACAATGGTACCTAGCATCTAACTTATCTAGGTCATTTCACACGATCATGCAATCCTGGCATTAAAGCTAATTTTGCGAATGCCATATCTGATCATCCTGTAACTGCAGTTTAATGACAAAAAATAGTGAGCCAGACAAAATATTGGTGTCCTATGAACCTGCAACATGGGACAAAGAAGGGAAAATGGCATTTTGTTTGTAGGAATTGCAGCAGTAGACAGAGCAGATGTAAGTAATTTGTGCCTGAACAGACAGGCCACTTCCTCTATTTACTGTGTAATAAAAACAGACTGCAACTGTATACATGGGGTTGAAAGGACCTCAAACTCCCTACATGATTTAGGAAAGAAACCACACTTAAAGCTTCAGGGCTGTCTATATTCCTATATTCCAATTAATTTTAAAGAGCCACACCTAAATAGATTACCTGTTTTGACAGCTGTAAACTCTTTCCAAAAATGACAGGATTAGTTGATCAGTCTGTCAGCACCTATTGGGCAAGTTGGATTTTGAAATTTTGTTATGTGGCTGCACCAGTAGCAATAGTTTATCTTTTTACTGGCTCATCCCTTTGCTATATTATCGAAGAAAATGAGACTGCCAGTTTGTGAGACTTTCATTTTATATATTTTTTTTAGATTGAGTATTTCTGAATCTGGAAGATTTTTTTTTTAATGCTAAGTCTAAAAACTGATCAAACTGGTTCCAGCAGCTATTTCCACACTGGAACCAGCGTGCCTTACTTCACATATGACTAATGTGTCTGATTCAGAGTGACAAAGGGCACGTCTACATAAGATATTTACTGCGCAATAGACTAATTAGCTCCACAATAAACATCACGCATTCCCAGGTTGGCGTAAACTAATTAACTAATTAATCTAATTAACTAATTAATCAGGCTGGAGTAAACTAATTAACTCCACAGTAGCACATGTGTAGATGCTGCCCTGGTTGGCTGGGGCATGACAGTGTTTCAATGTGGGGCTGCTTGCTGGATAGCCCCAGCAACACTAGAGCACCCTTGTGCCCCAGTCAGCCTCTCTGCAGCACACTGAGCCATGGGGGAACAGCCCCAGGCAGGCAAGCCATGGGGGAACAGCCCCCTCTGGGGCCTCAGCTGGCAGCTCCTCCATGGAGCCATCACCATGGGCGTGTATGTGGCCAGCTTCACGGACACCCCAGTCTCCCACCCCTTCTGCAGGCATAAGGAGACCTGGCGCACATGACTCTTGAATGCGCCAGGCTGCAGCCCCTCCACCTCCACCTCCAGAACCTCCTCCTGAGAGGTTCTGGTTGAATTTTACCCCCCACCTTTTTGTTTTTGGTCACACCATCCGCAGCCTCACCAAGTCCCAGGACCTCCTGGTCAACTTCCTCCTGGCTCTGGCCAAGTGGGCCCTGTACTTGACCAGAAAGGAGGATCTGGCCAAGAAGGTGCCCGGAGACTGTGGAGCCACTTTCTTCTCATTTGTCCATGCAAGTTTCCAGGCAGAGCACCAGTTGGCAGCATCTACCAGCTCCTTGGATGCCTTTGAAGACCGGTGGATACAGCCCAGGGGCTTCTGCTCAGTGGCCCCTCAGGTGCACTTATTTTCACGTTTTGATCCTTTGACCCACACGACACCCCTATCCTGTTTTTTTCATTAGTTGTCCCAAGAATGTCATTGTTCCATTCATCCATTAGCCCCCATAACAAGGGACTACTAGTTAGCCAGTTGGGCCTTGCCCATGGTAATCAGATAGACAAATAGGAGCTTCTGGGGTCCGGATAATTAGTATCTGGGGACACTACCCCTTGTACCAGATGGACTGCTGAAGCAGCCCTAACCTGGAGTGGCCCCTGCACCCCCTATTCACTGCAGCAGTCTGGCAGTGGAAGCTGCTGTCTGGCTGTGATCTGCTGCCATCTGCATCCGCCCCCTTGGACCTGCGGCCCCATGACTGCATGCCTGCCAGACCCGGATGGGGTGTCCCCGCTCTGACATGTCCTCTTGGCCCCCAATGATCAAGAGGTCAGCTACATTGTCTGCCCTCCAGCTGGGTAGCCAGTGCTGGCCCTGCACAGGCTTCTCTGCATGGGTCTCACCACTTGTCTCACTAGCAGAGATCTTGGTGTTCCCTGTTTAAAAATTGCAAATCCTCTCATAAGAAACCCAAATTCTCTCATTTAAAATACCCAAAATAGTGTTCTTCTGCTATTAAAATGAAACACCACTATATATAGGGATCAGTTGGGCAATGTTTTATTGATTAATATACAAGTGAAAAGTGATTTGGAAGCCTGCCAGCACCTCTATCATCATAATAAAATGGATTCTAAATATCTACACTTTGGCATTTACTTTTGGGTTGTTTTTCATAGAAAAATCAGTGTCCCTACCCCTTTTGCTCAGTGGCACTGAGCAGCACTGATATGCCAGTGCCCTGCCCCTGCCCTTGCCCCTCACCCTCAGCCCACAACCATCCCCCGCAACCCATCCCCTCACTCCTGACCCACAGCCTCTGCCTCCTCCCCATTAGCTCCCTCCCAGCGGCAGCTCTGTCCCAGCAACTGGACATGAGTCTAGCTGCAGCCGTCCCACCTGCTGTTTTTTTGCATTGAGCAGTGACAGCCCTTGCTATTTTGCTCCCTGCCCTACACTATCCCTGGGAAGCCTTCAACTGGGGATGAGGGATTGAGACCCACCCTTTCCTACCAGGTCAGCATCCCCCTGTACAGGCTGCTCTAGGGGAGTAGGGGGGCTCTAGGACTGGCTCTAGCAGCTTCTCCTACCCTGAGCACTCTCCTACCCCCAACCCCCATCTGGATTCCCAGGTATCAAATTTTGAGCCCACGCTGAAAATATGCAGTGCAAAGAACATTTTTCTGTTCCTAGCATGCCTCTTGCAGCATCTCAAACTACTCTGAGACACCGCAAGAGGCACATGTACACTCATCTGAACACGCCCTATGACGGTTTGAATCAACACTATTTTTATGTAGTAAATTTTTCATTGGTTCATTCTTTATGATAAGTCCAAAAAAGCAAAACAAAATTCACTCAGACCTCATGCTTACAAAACTCCCTCAGACCTCTCCTTACAAAACTCAAATCGCTATCTGCAAAATAAACTCATCTAGTAGAGAATGCCATAGTAAACATCACAAA